>NC_136067.1:2043023491-2043623491 GCF_964261635.1 Lissotriton helveticus
GCCATATTACGTAAAGTGTCCTGGGAGAGTAACGGGTGAGTGAGCCGGCTTTCTGCGCCACTTTGGGTGCTTTAGTATTCCGTGCGAGACCACAGACATGTCTGAGGCCCTTCTGTAATAGAAAGAGCGCTGGTGCCCCCAAATGGAGTTTCTTTCATTTGCATGGGGTGTGGCCCCATGCACATGAGGGAATCCTTTGCATTTCTGCCCTTACGTATTACAGAAGCGAGGGCGAAGGCAAAGAGATTGTCAGGCGGTACACTGACTGCGTGCCATAAAGAGGTGGTGTGCACTCAGTGCCTCCCGAGAGGACACTGCTCTGGAGGAGGGTAAGTGGATCCCATGGGACCCTTTAGATACCCGTTTGCTGGCGGGTGCAGTCACTCAATACACCTGCCTGCTGGGTGATTTCTATCACCCCTGAGAGTGCCGACCGACTGCTGCCTGTAGGGTGAAACGTGGATCGGCTGCTTCAGTCAGCCAGTCCGCCTTTCACTAAGGCACTGCCCCAGGACTGCACGACTTTGTGGCTGCCCTTGGGGCAGTGCATCATCAGTAATAGAGAACACTGTCCCAGTTTGTGCCTAGTAACCTAGTTACAGGCGTGCCATGGAAAGGGAAATGTTGGACTGTAGGAGGAAAGAGCGTGCAATCCCCTTTCTTGAAAAATTGAATTATGTCAACTTTGGACCAAGAAGGCGAGCATTGATGCCAGCAAAGGCTCCATGTCACCTCAATATCCCAAGCAAATATATGTAAGGGTGGTAGAAAATAATGCGTCTGCTATTTCATGGCGACCCAACAACACCTATTGCAAGATTTGAAGTCCCTTCCAAGAGTGCATCTGAGTACTCAGATGGTATTCAAGTATGAGAGAACTGGACAAAAGTAGAGAACCCCAGAATGGGGTGAAACCCCGAAATAGAATAGAACACGTCTTAAGTAATCAAAATAAATATATCTTTCTTGGCTCAGAAATATTATAAAGTAGTGAAATAAACATTCCAATCCATGCTGATCAACTCCAGGAGACAAACCTAGTAGAAAAGAGCCGGAGGCGCTGATTCCATTAACTCCAAACGTCAGTCTCGGGGAAAGGTGTAGGAGGTAACTTCAAAGGCTCAGACCATGTTCACTTCACTGATGTAGGAGGCACCAGCATGGCAGAAGAGGTATGAAGAGTGGCTGTAGTAGAGGGCTTATACACTCTTGGGTTTCATGACACGTGTTGGATCACTGATATGACAGTCACTAAAAGGATTTTAGTTAGACCCACAGTTATAGAAGAACGATCTTTGGCTGTTTTTGAAATTCTAGATGATCAGGTGTATGATGCCCTTCTGGGTGATTGGTCGTGCTTTATCAATCCTGATTGATTGATGATGCAGCCCAACGAGAGTTTCATTATAGCCGCGGGGCACCAAAACAGAGCATGTCCTTCTGACTTTATGCCGTTTCTGAAACAGCAGAATATTTTAGCAATACTTAGTGCTTGCATCAAAGCCTATACCTGGGACATGTCTGTGGTGCTTATTTGCCATGGAGATGGGTGTTTGGCCATGAATGGAATGATGAGCTAAATCAAACGCTGGCTGCAACAGGAAGGCAGGGAGTTGCTATAGTCAAGTCCGAACCCAACCATGACAGTGACATCTTTTGATCTGGCCTTACTTGCAAGGCAGGAAATATCCTATGCAGTACCCTAATTTGGCAGAAACCAGAGGCAAACTTTGAGGACCCACAGAGACGTCTACATCATGTTCTTAACTGTCAACAATGGTTTTTCAAGGCTCCTAGTTTGGGTGGTGAAAAAAATGCAGACACCATAAATTTTCCTTGATACTGATAATAAATGAATACCTCTATCTTTTATGAATTTAACTTGAGTTTATGGTTGTTCCTCCGGTATAAAGCCTCCCACATCCAGAGCCGGAAGCAGTGGGTGGCATTGACCAGTTCAACACCCAAAGAGAGTAAGATCTGGGTGTCATTGGCATACAAGAAAAGGAAACCCCCATCCTAAACATTCAAACCCAAGAGGATCCTGGCCTTTGTGGATCCCACCAAACAGACAGCGAGAGGCTTTAAGAGAAGGTGTCAAGACCAATGGAGCTCAGAAAGACTTACACTAAATATTTCCTGGAAGAACTAATGTCTCTCAAACAGCTCCAGCACAATCACCATAAATGAAAATGGGTGCCTCTCAGCAATGGCCACTCTTTGAACCACTTTTGAGATGATTTCCACCAGGAGCTCCGTTCATATATCGCTAACTAGGAAATCAATTGTGTCTCTACTCGTCACCAGATCTCCGATTCCCAAACAAATCGATTCCCTAGCCCATTACAGGATTCAGGTAGAATTCTGAAACCTAACAATAAAGCAGCATAAGCAAATATTAATTCTGACTTAATGAATGACAAAAGGAGCAAAACGTTTACAAAGGTCACCGAAACCACCAAATAGGAACCCTGACATGTTCGCGGAGAAACCGCAGGTCATTGGAGAGTAATGTCCAAGCTGAGAATGAGGCATGACATGCAACTGTCCAATCAGAGGATGTATAATGTAATCCTGCTGGAGGCATTAAGGATCAGCGAAAAACTCAGAATTCTCGATTCTGGAATTAATTCTGGGCCGCTCGTCCACTGGATGGAGTCTATAAAAAGTCAGACTACCTCAATACAGGATGATATGGTAATAAGGTCTTTTACTGGCCCCATCTGCCACACTAGTTACTACATCTTTCGTTTTTTTTGGCCACCCAAGGGACTCAACAGAGCACTCACAATTCCACATGTTTTACCAATTGGAAATGTACTAAGTAAGAAATCCAAGTTGTAGACCAGGTGGTAAGTTCTAATTTGTTCCTTTATTAAGTTTGAATTGTAGATGTAGAAAGATAAAGGTAAGATGGAGAATAATATTGAAGTAAGATGGAAGTATTATCCCACCAGGAGCAGTCTCCCTCTGCTCAGCCTCTCATCCTCAACTGACACTCTTTCCACCAGTCCACACACCAACATTCCCTGACATCATACAGCATTCTCCAGCCATGCAGACTGAACAGAAGAGAGAGCATTGATGTAAAGAAAGAAGAGAGGAATTGACCATTACAACAGGTACATATAACCTACTGTACCACACGCCCCATCTATATGAAGCCCATCCTGCACGGTTGTGGGCATCCCCTTAACAGACATCCAACTTGCCACTATCTTATCTTATGTACTCTGTGACATACCATTCAACACCCACATTCTGGAAATGTTCTGCTTTAATGGCTTTCTAATGCAGAGATACATTTTTAAAAATACAAAATAAGTTTAAAATACTTGATTTCCATAACAAAATGCAATTGCAATGTTGTTTTTAAAAAAAATCAGAAAATGAACATAATAATTACATTTTTACATTGGGTATAGACGTTTCCAGGGCATACACATTTTTAAGGCAAGACAATCACCCTGTATGGGATCTTTTGAAGTTGTTTGGTTTTCGCTATGTCCCTCTCTGATCCTAGCAGTTACCACCAACTACTTACAGTGATTTTAGAAATTCTATATTTTTTCTGCTACAATTCAATATAATTCCACAAGAAGGGATTTCAAGAAGGCAGGCAATTCAAAGGCCCTGCAGAAGGAAGCTTTGGGTTTCATTAAGAAAACCATCAATCTGAACAGTGCAAAGGATATCTCCAAAGGGGCTTGCATTGGGTTTGGCTAAGTAGGGCAAAGGTGTGACTACTGTATAGGCAAGGAAGAGAGAATAGGGAGTAAATATTGGAGAAGGCATCGCTGCACATGTAGTCAAAGAGAGTGCAGAGATCTTCCAGTTTCCTACAGTAGTTGTCACCACCATGACTGTAAAAAGACCAATTCATCGAGTAATTATTCCAACTGCTGTAGGATTACAGTCTTCTGCACCTTCATTAACTGAGGGTAGACACCCTTCCACTGACCTGAGGATAGACACTCTTCCACTGACCTGAGGTTAGGCACCCTTCCACTGACCTGAGGGTAGACACCCTTCCACTGACTTGAGGGTAGACACCCTTCCACTGACTTGAGGGTAGACACCCTTCCACTGACCTGAGGGTAGACTCCCTTCCACTGACCTGAGGGTAGACTCCCTTCCACTGACCTGACGGTAGGTGCCCTCCCCCTGACCTGAGGGTAGACACCCTTCCACTGACCTGAGGGTAGACACCCTTCCACTGACCTGAGGGTAGACACCCTTCCACTGACCTGAGGATAGACACTCTTCCACTGACCTGAGGGTAGGCACCCTTCCACTGACCTGAGGGTAGACACCCTTCCACTGACTTGAGGGTAGACACCCTTCCACTGACTTGAGGGTAGACACCCTTCCACTGACTTGAGGGTAGGCGCCCTTCCACTAACCTGAGGGTAGGCGCTCTTCCACTGACCTGACAAAAGGGATCCTCCCACTGACCTGAGGGTAGGCGCCCTTCTGTTGACCTGAGGATAGGTGCTCTTCAAGTGACCTGAGGATAAGCACCCTTTCTCTGACCTGAGGGTAGGCCCCGCTCCACTGACCTAAGGGTAGATGCCCTTCTGTCGACCTGAGGGTAGGCGCTCTTATATTGACCTGAGGAACACACACTCTTCAACTGACCTGAGAGTAGGCATCCTTCCTCTGACCTGAGGGTAGGCACCCTTCCACTGACCTAAGGGTAGACACTCTTCCACTGACCTGAGGGTAGACACCCTTCCACTGACCTGAGTGTAGACACCCTTCCACTGACCTGAGGGTAGACACCCATCCACTGACCTGAGGGTAGACACATTTCCACTGACCTGAGGGTAGACACCCTTCCACTGACCTGAGGGTAGACACCTTTCCACTGATCTGAGGGTAGACACCCTTCCACTGACCTGAGGGTAGACACCCTTCCACTAACCTGAGGGTAGACACCCTTCCACTGACCTGAGGGTAGACACCCTTCCACTGACCTGAGGGTAGATACCCTTCCACTGACCTGAGGGTAGACACCCTTGCACGGACCTGAGGGTAGACACCCTTCCACTGACCTGAGGGTAGACACTCTTCCGCTGACCTGAGGGTAGACACCCTTCCACTGACCTGAGGGTAGACACTCTTCCGCTGACCTGAGGGTAGACACCTTCCACTGACCTGAGGGTAGACACCCTTCCACTGACCTGAGGGGAGACACTCTTCCACTGACCTGAGGGTAGGCATACTTCCACTGACCTGAGGGTAGACATCCTTCCACTGACCTGAGGGTAGACACTCTTCTACTGACCTGAGGGTAGACACTCTTCCACTGACCTGAGGGTAGACACCCTTCCACTGACCTGAGGGTAGACACCCTTCCACTGACCTGAGGGTAAACACCATTCCACTGACCTGGGGGTAGACACCCTTACACTAACCTGAAGGTAGGCGCCATTCCACTGACCTGAGGGTAGACACCCTTCCACTGACTTGAGGGTAGACACCCTTCCACTGACCTGAGGGTAGACATCCTTCCACTGACCTGAGGGTAGACACCCTTCCACTGACCTGAGGGTAGACACCCTTCCACTGACCTGAGGGTAGACACTCTTCCACTGACCTGAGGGTAGACACCCTTCCACTGACCTGAGGGTAGACACCCTTCCACTAACCTGAAGGTAGGCGCCATTCCACTGACCTGAGGGTAGACACCCTTCCACTGACCTGACGGTAGACACCCTTCCACTGACCTGAGGGTAGGCGCCCTAACACTAACCTGAAGGTAGGCGCTATTCCACTGACCTGAGGGTAGACACCCTTCCACTAACCTGAGGGTAGACACGCTTCCACTGACCTGAGGGTAGGCGCCCTTACACTAACCTGAAGGTAGGCGCCATTCCACTGACCTGAGGGTAGACACCCTTCCACTGACCTGAGGGTAGACACCCTTCCACTGACCTGAGGGTAGACACCCATCCACTGACCTGAGGGTAGGCATTCTTCCACTGACCTGAGGGTAGGCGCCCTTACACAACCTGAGGGTAGACACTCTTCCACTGACCTGAGGGTAGGCGCCCTTCCACTGACCTAAGGGTAGGCGCCCTTACACTAACCTGAAGGTAGGCGCCATTCCACTGACCTGAGGGTAGACACCCTTCTACTGACCTGAGGGTAGACACCCTTCCACTGACCTGAGGGTAGACACCCTTCCACTGACCTGAGGGTAGGCATCCTTCCACTGACCTGAGGGTAGGCACCCTTACACTAACCTGAGGGTAGACACTCTTCCACTGACCTGAGGGTAGGCACCCTTCCACTGGCCTGAGGGTAGGCGCCCTTCCACTGACCTGAGGGTAGACACCCTTGCACTGACCTGAGGGTAGGCACCCTTCCACTGACCTGAGGGTAGGCACCCTTGCACTGACCTGAGGGTAGACACCCTTCCACTGACCTGAGGGTAGACACTCTTCCACTGACCTGAGGGTAGGCATACTTCCACTGACCTGAGGGTAGACATCCTTCCACTGACCTGAGGGTAGACACTCTTCTACTGACCTGAGGGTAGACACTCTTCCACTGACCTGAGGGTAGACACCCTTCCACTGACCTGAGGGTAGACACCCTTCCACTGACCTGAGGGTAAACACCATTCCACTGACCTGGGGGTAGACACCCTTACACTAACCTGAAGGTAGGTGCCATTCCACTGACCTGAGGGTAGACACCCTTCCACTGACTTGAGGGTTGACACCCTTCCACTGACCTGAGGGTAGACATCCTTCCACTGACCTGAGGGTAGACACCCTTCCACTGACCTGAGGGTAGACACCCTTCCACTGACCTGAGGGTAGACACTCTTCCACTGACCTGAGGGTAGACACCCTACCACTGACCTGAGGGTAGACACCCTTCCACTAACCTGAAGGTAGGCGCCATTCCACTGACCTGAGGGTAGACACCCTTCCACTGACCTGACGGTAGACACCCTTCCACTGACCTGAGGGTAGGCGCCCTAACACTAACCTGAAGGTAGGCGCTATTCCACTGACCTGAGGGTAGACACCCTTCCACTAACCTGAGGGTAGACACACTTCCACTGACCTGAGGGTAGGCGCCCTTACACTAACCTGACGGTAGGCGCCATTCCACTGACCTGAGGGTAGACACCCTTCCACTGACCTGAGGGTAGACACCCTTCCACTGACCTGAGGGTAGACACCCATCCACTGACCTGAGGGTAGGCATTCTTCAACTGACCTGAGGGTAGGCGCCCTTACACAACCTGAGGGTAGACACTCTTCCACTGACCTGAGGGTAGGCGCCCTTCCACTGTCCTAAGGGTAGGCGCCCTTACACTAACCTGAAGGTAGGCGCCATTCCACTGACCTGAGGGTAGACACCCTTCCACTGACCTGAGGGTAGACACCCTTCCACTGACCTGAGGGTAGACACCCTTCCACTGACCTGAGGGTAGGCATTCTTCCACTGACCTGAGGGTAGGCGCCCTTACACTAACCTGAGGGTAGACACTCTTCCACTGACCTGAGGGTAGACACCCTTCCACTGACCTGAGGGTAGACACCCTTCCACTGACCTGAGGGTAGGCGCCCTTCCACTGACGTGAGGGTAGACTCCCTTCCACTGACCTGAGGGTAGACTCCCTTCCACTGACCTGAGGGTAGACTCCCTTCCACTGACCTGAGGGTAGGCACCCTTCCACTGATCTGAGGGTAGACACCCTTCCACTGACCTGAGGGTAGGCACCCTTACACTGACCTGAGGGTAGACGCCCTTCCGCTGACCTGAGGGTAGACTCCCTTCCACTGACCTGAGGGTAGGCACCCTTCCACTGACCTGAGGGTAGACACCCTTCCACTGACCTGAGGGTAGACATCCTTCCACTGACCTGAGGGTAGACACCCTTCCACTGACCTGAGGGTAGACTCCCTTCAACTGACCTGAGGGTAGACGCCCTTCCACTGACCTGAGGGTAGGCACCCGTCCACTGACCTGAGGGTAGGCACCCATCCACTGACCTGAGGGTAGGCACCCTTCCACTGACCTGAGGGTAGACTCCCTTCCACTGACCTGTGGGTAGACACCCTTCCACTGACCTGAGGGTAGGCACCCTTCCACTGACCTGAGGGTAGGCACCCTTCCACTGACCTGAGGGTAGACACCCTTCCACTGACCTGAGGGTAGACTCCCTTCAACTGACCTGAGGGTAGACGCCCTTCCACTGACCCGAAGGTAGACGCCCTTCCGCTGACCTGAGGGTAGGCACCCTTACACTGACCTGAGGGTAGGCACCCTTACACTGACCTGAGGGTAGACACCCTTCCACTGACCTGAGGGTAGACACCCTTACACTGACCTGAGGGTAGACTCCCTTCCGCTGACCTGAGGGTAGACGCCCTTCCGCTGACCTGAAGGTAGACACCCTTCCGCTGACCTGAGGGTAGGCACCCTTCCACTGACCTGAGGGTAGGCACCCTTACACTGCCCTGAGGGTAGACACCCTTCCACTGACCTGAGGGTAGACACCCTTACACTGACCTGAGGGTAGACTCCCTTCCACTGACCTGAGGGTAGACACCCTTCCACTGACCTGAGGGTAGGCACCCTTCCAGTGACCTGAGGGTAGACTCCCTTCCACTGACCTGAGGGTAGACACCCTTCCACTGACCTGAGGGTAGGCACCCTTCCACTGACCTGAGGGTAGGCACCCTTCCACTGACCTGAGGGTAGGCACCCTTCCACTGACCTGAGGGTAGGCACCCTTACACTGACCTGAGGGTAGGCACCCTTACACTGACCTGAGGGTAGGCACCCTTACACTGACCTGAGAGTAGGCGCCCTTACGCTGACCTGAGGGTAGACGCCCTTCCGCTGACCTGAGGGTAGACACCCTTCCACTGACCTGAGGGTAGGCACCCTTCCACTGACCTGAGGGTAGGCGCCCTTACACTGACCTGAGGGTAGACGCCCTTCGCTGACCTGATGGTAGGCACCCTTCCACTGACCTGAGGGTAGGCACCCTTCCACTGACCTGAGGGTAGACACCCTTCCACTGACCTGAGGGTAGACACCCTTCCACTGACCTGAGGGTAGGCGCCCTTCCACTGACGTGAGGGTAGACTCCCTTCCACTGACCTGAGGGTAGACTCCCTTCCACTGACCTGAGGGTAGACTCCCTTCCACTGACCTGAGGGTAGGCACCCTTCCACTGACCTGAGGGTAGACACCCTTCCACTGACCTGAGGGTAGGCACCCTTACACTGACTTGAGGGTAGACGCCCTTCCGCTGACCTGAGGGTAGACACCCTTCCACTGACCTGAGGGTAGGCACCCTTACTCTGACCTGAGGGTAGGCACTCTTACACTGACCTGAGGGTAGACGCCCTTCGCTGACCTGAGGGTAGGCACCTTTCCACTGACCTGAGGGTAGGCACCCTTCCACTGACCTGAGGGTAGGCACCCTTCCACTGACCTGAGGGTAGGCACCCTTCCACTGATCTGCCTTCTCCTCTGATCACTCAGACATTGACTGAAAGAGTTTATGAACTGTTTTTACAAACTGTATCAGTAACTGAACTATCAATAATCAAAAGAGGGAGAGAGAAGTTCAAGATCCACTCGACTGCCTTGGCTAAACATACAAAGTCAAAAAGAGCGGAAGAGATATGTAGAAGCCGAAAGGTGCAGCACTAAAGTTGTAGTGAGGCCCTCAACAGTGTTGCTCCACCAAAAGTAAATTTTCCTTTGGTGTACTGAGTCACCGATCGTTACATCATAGGGTCTTATCCTCCAACAGGAGGGGTTGTCTCTTAGATCTCAGACCATGTGGGATCCACCGTGTGAAGTAAAAAGAAGTTATTAAAAATACCTCCTATCTTAAAAAATGCTTTAATCAACAGATCAGGAATAATATTATGATGAAAAGAAATAGGAGATGTGAAGAGAGAAATATTATGTATCTCACACATCTATCTTTTAAAGTGCCAGGTCAACATGTTTCAGCCTTCTGAAAGTCAGAAATACTGTGGCACCGTAACTGACAGGCACCCATTATATAACACAGTAACCGACAGGCAAATATGCTGTACCATAGTAACTGACAAGCAGACATTCTGTGCTGTAGTAACTGACAGGCAGACATTAGGTACCACAGTAACTGACAGGCAAATATTCTGTACCTCAATAAGTGTCAGACAGGCATTCTGCGTCATATTAACTGACAGAGAAGTAGTAACTAGCCAGAGAGCTTACAGTCAGGTTATGTGTATCACAGTAACTGACAGGCAAGCATTTGTCTATGGCACATTAACTCACAGGCAGGCATTGTGTATAACAGTAATTGCAGGCATGCATTCTGAGGCAGAAGAAATGATGGGCAGGTATTCTGTTACACAGTAGCAGAAAGCCTGTCAATCAGTATCACTGTAACTGACAGGCAGACATTCCGTGCCACATTAACTGACAAGCAGACATTCCGTCACACATTAATTGACAGGCAGACATTCCCTGCCACGTTAACAGACAGGCAGACATTAGGTACCACAGTAACTGACAGGCAGATATTCTGTACGGTATACAACCTTTACCACGCAACTTTTACCACGACCTACCTTTACCACGCAATTTTTACAACGCAGGATCCATTACAACGAAGTACCATTACAACGCATGTATTTACAACACAGATACTTTTACCACGCATACCAGTACAACGTAAGTATTGGTAAGTATATAATTTTATCAAAAATATTATAAGTTTGGGTTTTTGGGTAAAGGGGTATTTTTAGGGTTTAGGGTCAGTTTTGGGTTTTTGGGTAAAGGGGTATTTTTAGGGTTCTGGGTCAGTTTTGGGTTTTTGGGTAAAGGGGTATTTTTAGGGTTCAGGGTCAGTTTTCAGTTTTTGGGTAAAGGGGTATTTTTAGGGTTCAGGGTCAGTTTTCAGTTTTTGGGTAAAGGGGTATTTTTAGGGTTCAGGGTCAGTTTTAAGTTTTTGGGTAAAGGGGTATTTTTAGGGTTCAGGGTCAGTTTTCAGTTTTTGGGTAAAGGGGTATTTTTAGGGTTCAGGGTTAGTTTTGGGTTTTTGGGTAAAGGGGTATTTTTAGGGTTCAGGGTCAGTTTTCAGTTTTTGGGTAAAGGGGTATTTTTAGGGTTCAGGGTCAGTTTTCAGTTTTTGGGTAAACGGGTATTTTTAGGGTTCAGGGTCAGTTTTTGGTTTTTGGGGTAAAGGGGTACAGGATAAATTAAATAAAATAAAATAATTAAATGAAATAAAAATCAATTAATTAAATTAAATTAAACAATTAAATTAAATTAAATAAAAATACATTAAATTAAATTAATTAAATTAAATTAAATTAAATTACACTAATTAAATTAAAATAAATTAAATTACATTAATTAAATTAAATTACAATAAATTAAATTAATTAAATTAAATTACATTAAATTAAATTAATTAAATTAAATTAAATTAATTTAATTAAATTACATTAAATTACATTAAATATATTAAATTAAATTAAATTAATTAAAATAAATTAAATTAAATTAATTAAATTAAATTAAATTAATTTTAATTAATTTACATTTCAAAAAATATTATATACTTACTAATACTTACGTTGTAATGGTATGCGTGGTAAAGGTATCTGCGTTGTAAATACATGCGTTGTAATAGTACTTCGTTGTAATGGATCCTGCGTTGTAAAAATTGCGTGGTAAAGGTAGTCGTGGTAAAAGTATGCGTTGTAACGTCATACATCCATTCTGTACCTCAATAAGTGTCAGACAGGCATTCTGCGTCATATTAACTGACAGAGAAGTAGTAACTAGCCAGAGAGCTTACAGTCAGGTTATGTGTATCACAGTAACTGACAGGCAAGCATTTGTCTATGGCACATTAACTCACAGGCAGGCATTGTGTATAACAGTAATTGCAGGCATGCATTCTGAGGCAGAAGAAATGATGGGCAGGTATTCTGTTACACAGTAGCAGAAAGCCTGTCAATCAGTATCACTGTAACTGACAGGCAGACATTCCGTGCCACATTAACTGACAAGCAGACATTCCGTCACACATTAATTGACAGGCAGACATTCCCTGCCACGTTAACAGACAGGCAGACATTAGGTACCACAGTAACTGACAGGCAGATATTCTGTACCTCAATAAGTGTCAGACAGGCATTCTGCGTCATATTAACTGACAGAGAAGTAGTAACTAGCCAGAGAGCTTACAGTCAGGTTATGTGTATCACAGTAACTGACAGGCAAGCATTTGTCTATGGCACATTAACTCACAGGCAGGCATTGTGTATAACAGTAATTGCAGGCATGCATTCTGAGGCAGAAGAAATGATGGGCAGGTATTCTGTTACACAGTAGCAGAAAGCCTGTCAATCAGTATCACTGTAACTGACAGGCAGACATTCCGTGCCACATTAACTGACAAGCAGACATTCCGTCACACATTAATTGACAGGCAGACATTCCCTCCCACGTTAACAGACAGCCAGACATTAGGTACCACAGTAACTGACAGGCAGATATTCTGTACGGTATACAACCTTTACCACGCAACTTTTACCACGACCTACCTTTACCACGCAATTTTTACAACGCAGGATCCATTACAACGAAGTACCATTACAACGCATGTATTTACAACACAGATACTTTTACCACGCATACCAGTACAACGTAAGTATTGGTAAGTATATAATTTTATCAAAAATATTATAAGTTTGGGTTTTTGGGTAAAGGGGTATTTTTAGGGTTTAGGGTCAGTTTTGGGTTTTTGGGTAAAGGGGTATTTTTAGGGTTCTGGGTCAGTTTTGGGTTTTTGGGTAAAGGGGTATTTTTAGGGTTCAGGGTCAGTTTTCAGTTTTTGGGTAAAGGGGTATTTTTAGGGTTCAGGGTCAGTTTTCAGTTTTTGGGTAAAGGGGTATTTTTAGGGTTCAGGGTCAGTTTTCAGTTTTTGGGTAAAGGGGTATTTTTAGGGTTCAGGGTCAGTTTTCAGTTTTTGGGTAAAGGGGTATTTTTAGGGTTCAGGGTTAGTTTTGGGTTTTTGGGTAAAGGGGTATTTTTAGGGTTCAGGGTCAGTTTTCAGTTTTTGGGTAAAGGGGTATTTTTAGGGTTCAGGGTCAGTTTTCAGTTTTTGGGTAAAGGGGTATTTTTAGGGTTCAGGGTCAGTTTTTGGTTTTTGGGGTAAAGGGGTACAGGATAAATTAAATAAAATAAAATAATTAAATGAAATAAAAATCAATTAATTAAATTAATTAAATTAAATTAAACAATTAAATTAAATTAAATAAAAATAAATTAAATTACATTAATTACATTAAATTACAATAAATTAAATTAATTAAATTAAATTACATTAAATTAAATTAATTAAATTAAATTAAATTAAATTAATTTAATTAAATTACATTAAATTACATTAAATATATTAAATTAAATTAAATTAATTAAAATAAATTAAAATAAATTAATTAAATTAAATTAAATTAATTTTAATTAATTTACATTTCAAAAAATATTATATACTTACTAATACTTACGTTGTAATGGTATGCGTGGTAAAGGTATCTGCGTTGTAAATACATGCGTTGTAATAGTACTTCGTTGTAATGGATCCTGCGTTGTAAAAATTGCGTGGTAAAGGTAGTCGTGGTAAAAGTATGCGTTGTAACGTCATACATCCATTCTGTACCTCAATAAGTGTCAGACAGGCATTCTGCGTCATATTAACTGACAGAGAAGTAGTAACTAGCCAGAGAGCTTACAGTCAGGTTATGTGTATCACAGTAACTGACAGGCAAGCATTTGTCTATGGCACATTAACTCACAGGCAGGCATTGTGTATAACAGTAATTGCAGGCATGCATTCTGAGGCAGAAGAAATGATGGGCAGGTATTCTGTTACACAGTAGCAGAAAGCCTGTCAATCAGTATCACTGTAACTGACAGGCAGACATTCCGTGCCACATTAACTGACAAGCAGACATTCCGTCACACATTAATTGACAGGCAGACATTCCCTGCCACGTTAACAGACAGGCAGACATTAGGTACCACAGTAACTGACAGGCAGATATTCTGTACCTCAATAAGTGTCAGACAGGCATTCTGCGTCATATTAACTGACAGAGAAGTAGTAACTAGCCAGAGAGCTTACAGTCAGGTTATGTGTATCACAGTAACTGACAGGCAAGCATTTGTCTATGGCACATTAACTCACAGGCAGGCATTGTGTATAACAGTAATTGCAGGCATGCATTCTGAGGCAGAAGAAATGATGGGCAGGTATTCTGTTACACAGTAGCAGAAAGCCTGTCAATCAGTATCACTGTAACTGACAGGCAGACATTCCGTGCCACATTAACTGACAAGCAGACATTCCGTCACACATTAATTGACAGGCAGACATTCCCTGCCACGTTAACAGACAGGCAGACATTAGGTGCCACGTTAACTGACAGGCAGACATTCTCTGCCACGTTAACTGACAGGCAGACATTCCCTGCCACGTTAACCGACAGGCTGACATTCCATACCACATTAACTGACAGGCAGACATTCCGTGCCACATTAACTGACAGGCAGAGCAGACATTCCGTGCCACATTAACTGACAAGCAGATATTCCGTGCCACATTAACTGACAGGCAGACATCTCCTGCTACATTAACTGACAGGTAGACATTCCCTGCTACGTTAACAGACAGGCAGACATTCAGTGCCACATTAACTGACAGTCAGACATTCCCTGCCACGTTAACTGACAGGCTGACATTCCATACCACATTAACTGACAGGCAGACATTCCGTGCCATCGTAACTGACAAATGGGCATTCAGTAACACAGTAACTGACAGGCAATCATTCTTTTGTGGCACAGTAACTAAAATGCAGGCATGCTGTCATACAATGAGTGACTGACAGGCATTCTGTAACAGTAACTGGCAGGATAACATTCTTCTGTATCGGAGTAGCTGACAGGCGGTTATTCTGTTAACTGACAGACAGGCAGACAGACAGGTACTCTGTAATACAGTACTAACTAACTGACAGACAGTTCTTCTGTACCACAGTATATGCCACAGTATACTTGACAGGCAGGCATTCTACATAGAGTGAGTGACAGACATGCATCGTGTGCCACAATAACAAACCAGCAGGAACTCTGCAGCACAGTAATTGGCACACAAGCTTCTTGTGGCCCAGTGGCATGCGACAGGCATGACAAGCATCATAGGCGGAGGCACAGCAACTGTCAGCCTTCTGTGGCGCAGTGACTGTCTGACTTCTGCAAACCCAACTGTAATGAATGAGTTCACGTGCATGTTTACGTGAGATATGGGACAAAGCTTCAGTGGGGGTGTTTGGGGTGTGGACCCCCCCCCCCCCCCACCCCAAAATAAATAAATTATTGTCTTGGTAGTTGGGTCTGGTGCCCCTGAGTCGGGTCTGCTATCTTTGTGTTGTGTGTTTCTCCTCAGGAGCCAAGAATGAAAGACAAAACAGTGACCTTTGATGTAAACGTGAGAGAGAGATACCCATCGGGAGGCAGAACTTCCAGATAAACTGGAATCAATACCGCTTCTTTGTTTATCCAAATTGTGTGATCCTAGGCAAATATTTTATTTCACAGAGCCTCCTTTTTTCTTTATTATTACATATGAGCCTGCTTTTAATGACTTGAATTCAGGATGTGGGCTGTACACGCTCCTCTTATGTTTGATTTAATAGACTGTAATGTTGCTCCATCTGTAATATGCATCTCGTCCATGTTTAGGGTTTACATGGCTACTGACTTGCCTCTTAGTTCACTAATGTCAGTGTTGTTGAGGGGCGAGCCATGAATGTTTCTCAATATTATCACAGTGATATAATCTGATGTACTAAGGTGAAACACTTGTGCATGTTAAAGAAATACACCCTTTTACATTTTAACCCCTTCGATGCTGATGACGGACCCCAGCCGTCATGCATCACGGGGCTCGTGTGCTGATGACGGCTGGGGGCCGTCATAAACCCGCCCACTTCGAAAAACGCCGCACAGGCGCAGAATCGCGGCAGAGCCCAAGGGGTTAAAGAGATTGTATATCATTTTTACATTATGTTTGTTGCACAATATACATGCCAAACATTTTAATGGCTTAGCTTGTGCACGTCCTTTTAGAGCCAAGTCGGACCCATGGCTCTGCTGTGGCTCGGCTCATCCTATTATTCTGCCTCTGCACCCTCCCCTTTTGAGACTCGAGCTTAGGACATTGAAACATGGAGTCCGGCCCATGTGCGCCGATTAGACATCTCTACTATCAAAGCTTCTTGTAGAAGAAACTAGGAAGAACGCGTGCCATGAAAATACATTTAAAATAAGTGATCCCAGGCCAATTTCTTATATGTGACCATAATCAGGAGTGTCCAGCAGTGCTTAATTTGTAAATAAAATTAAGTGAGAGGACACTTCTCGGAATGCCACTGCATCCTGCGTCACCCATTGCCTCTGCCAACTCTGCCAGTGACAGAACCAACATATCACCCAACCATCGCACTCCCACAAGTGTGACAATTCAGACTATTTCAGGCCACACACAGCTATAATGATAGCATGAGAGGCTGATATTATTCATTTCCAATAAACAAGGTTGTTGTACTCAACTCAAAATTTTAAAAAGACAGCACCACCATGTGGTGGACTGAGCAGGTGCTGACAATTAAGTGCCTGTGCCGAGCACCGGAACCCACCAGTACAAATTAAGCACTGAAAGCACTGCCCAGGGAGAACTACCAGTTCCAGGTGGGATGGGCAGTGGCATCACTTCAGCGGGTGTTTTGGGGGTGTGACACCTCTCACATGCATTCATGGTTTGGTAGTTGAATCTGGGGGACTCTTAATCGGGTCTGCCATGTCTGTGTCAATTTTTCTTGTTGTTCTGATTTCACTAAGAGGTGTTAACCTTTTCATTTTTTGGATCAGTGACCTGTTTTCCAAAAAAGTAGTACATCTGCACCATAGTAGTACTTCTTGGATGGGCGCAAATTTACTACTCTTTGGAATTTACCAACATTGGCTGTAGTAGGCTTGGAAAGCTGTGGCAATCTCAGGTTTCCAGGCATGCTACAGACAATCAAACACCCAAAAGTGATGGAATGAATACTTGAAAATAGTATGACCACTGGCAAGCTCTCAGGGAAACATTCCAATCCATTGTTTTTCACCCACTGTGCCACTCTAGACAGAGACCCACCTCATGCAAATCAATACTGTCCTTGTTCCGCGTGGAAACCGTCCATCCCAAACCTTGGTCAACTCCCCTCTCCACCCTGCAGTCCTCCTGCTTTTTTAGAAAATTAGTTGGTTCTTTGATGTGATAGTTTCTTTCTCAGTAGGTAATTAGCCTCTAATTATAAAAATGTCTTTAGATTATGCAAACATCATAAATCACTGCCCCGCATCATTGTTTCCCTTTGTTTAATCAGCTTTCTCCAATGAATGGTAAACAAAACCTGCACATTCTGAGTTCCAAAGGTGGTCTAAGGGCAGCTGAACCCTGCAGAGAGCAGATGCACGACCCTGAACATCTGCAAACAGAACATTCCTCCCAGGCAAGGAAGAGCAGGGCGTACACTACAACCCGGCGGGATCACTGACACAAATGAATATCTTCTCATTTATTGTTTTATATGTAACTTACTGGGCTTTTCTTTATAAACATTGTCCTGCTTGAAAATAGTACATCTCTCACGCCAACTGAAGCAAATAAAACCTGTAACTTAAACAATTTATATAGGGTAACATATTATGGATAGTCACTAACAGAACTTGAGCACAAGGGGTTAAATCCGAACAGTGAAATATGACATTATTACAAAAGCACGTTACAACAGGCCTGGCACGAAACACCCCCATATGCTCCCCGACTCTTTGCTCTGCCTTGTCCTCTAATGCTTGGTAACTTGAAGAATTTTATAAAATGAGCCTCGGGCCCCCTGCGACGCAGAGGTGCCCACCAGCCTGTATGAAAGGATGAGCATGTGACGTATGTCAACCCTACCTCACTTCAGCCTCTTGCTCGCCTCGTCCAGCGCCGAGAAGTCTTCTTTCGGAGAAGAGGCGCTGGTCCGCTGCGCACCCGCCTGCATCAAAGTGACGGCCGCGTCTCAGGGGATAACCACATCCATCCTCCCGGTCATTCATTAACTACGTGAGTCACTGGGAGCCGTAGGGACCAGCCGGGAGCCTGGCGAGGGCAGCGATATGCCACCGGCTGGTGGCGACTTCCGGGTTCACTGCAAGCTGTTCTCGCTCCTGGTCTAGGGATCAGAGAGGGCTGGCACCGCCAGGGGTCAGAGAGGGTTGGCACTGCCAGGGGTCAGAGAGGGTTGGCACCGCCAGGGACTAGAGAGGGTTGGCACTGCCAGTGTCAGAGAGGGTTGGCACTGCCAGGGATCAGAGAGGGTTGGCACTGCCAGGGATCAGAGAGGGATTGCAGTGCCAGGGATCAGAGAGGGTTGGTACTGCAAGGGATCAGAGAGGGCAGGCAGTGCCAGGGATCATAGAGGGTTGGCACTGTCAGGGATCAGAGAGGGCTGACAGTGCCAGGGATCTCAGAGGGCTGGCACTGTCTGAGGGTTGGCAGTGCCAGGGATCTGAGAGGGCTGGCACTGTCTGAGGGTTGGCACTGCCAGGGATTAGAGAGGGTTGGCACTGCCAGGGATCAGAGAGGGTTGGCACTGCCAGCACTTCTTCAGTTTCAGAGGAAGTCCCCAGACGTGCACTTGTCCAATAGGTATAAATGGAGTCATTGCCAAGGTGCCAGGGGCCTGTCGATTGCAAGGAAAATGCCACCCCATCGTCGGGCTCGGGAGCATAAAAACAAGCATTTACAATGCAATGGTCTCGGCATTATTAAAGGTAGAGCTATTGGCATTGCTCATGACTTTTTTTTTTTAAACATAAATAAATGGTATTGTCATTTACAATGGCAATAGGTGAGCATTAGAGAGTAGTAGAGAGTATTCGCGGATACAGAGCCACACACGCACACAGAGCACCACACACACACACGCAGAGCCCCACACACAGAGCCCCACACACAGAGCCCCACACACAGAGCCCCACACACAGAGCCCCACACACAGAGCCTTACACACACACACAGAGCCTCACACACACACAGAGCCCCCCACACACACAGAGCCCCCCACACACACAGAGCCCCACAGACACACAGAGCGGTCGCGACTAGGACAACGCAGGCGCCTGTCACAAATCAGAACCAGATAACAGAAAGCAAATGGCATTGGTTGGTTAGAAGCACAAGTTCAAAGTCAAATTCAAAGGTCAGAGCCTAAAGGGTAAAAACATAGGTCAAAGGTCAGGACAAATGAACATAAACTTATACCAAAGATAAAATAGAACGTGGGAGGCCCAAACCGAAAGAATCAAAATCCCAAAAATTTCCCAAACAAAGTTGACTGCTGAAACAGTGGTAAAGGCAGCGAGTGTGGTGGGAGAGACATGGGAGGGGCGAGTCTGGGAGCCCGGGAGGGGCTGGCATAGCGCTGATGCTGGCGCTCTGGAAACCCGAGGCTGGGCAGGAGCCCAGATGTGCGGGGGAGGGTCTGAGACCTGTGCGTGGGGTCGTGGTGAGGAGAAGGGAGGGGGCAGGGGCCGAGCCGGGGGCCAGGATGTGGGAGGGTCACTCAGTGAGGGGAAAAAGAGACCACGATAGAGAGGGTGTAGGGCCACGGGGAATGACCAGGCACCCGGCCAAGACACCTGCTGCGAAGAGAGCCACCCATCAGGAAAGTGCGGCAAAGCGGGTTAGGTGCAAGGTGTATAGGGGCGAGGGGGCAGAGGACATTATATTACATTTATGAGAAAATTACTTGTGCAGCTGTGGCACCGGGGTCCAGGGGGGTTGAGAGGGGCCCACTTTACTCCAGCTGGGGGAGGCGGGCCCATTTCACATCCTTGCACCCTTGCTGGATGGGTAGGGGGCGGCTAATGGGTGAGCCCGGGTCAGAAATACATCTATACTGCGAGGGAGACGGGCCGACGGGGAGAGGCAAGGAAAGCAGCAACTTGTTGGGTGAAAGGGACGGGCCATTCAAAGAGAGGGCAAGGCCGAAAGAGGTTGAGACGGTGCTGATGACGGGAAAAAGGGGGAGCCGGGCTAGCGAAACAGGAGTATAGAAAGGCGAGCAGAGACTAGTGAGAGGGGGCGCTGATATAGTGGAATAAGGGCAGGCATAGTAAGGGAGAGGGAGTAGGCGGCTGAAAAGATACAGAAAAGGGGGTGGTGATGAACAGAGTGTCTGAATTAAGCAGACCACTCTTACCCAGTCCAAAGATCAGGGCTTGATCCATCACCGTTATTTAGCTCACTGCCCCATCCCAGCTCAGAACCTGGCTATATGCAAATTAGTCTGTCCCTGGCCTGTAAAAAGGGTCATCCCCGATCGCACCCGATGCCCAGGCTGCTGGTGCGGGGCGACTCTTTGTTTCCTTCTTGAGTAGTTACCAAATAAAGAGACGGGCACTGGAAGTAGGAAGACAAGGAAAAAGATTTATTACTCATGAGGAGAGCATGTCCTTTGGGACACTCGCATGGTGTCTTCGGGAGGTACTCTAACAAGTTCTCTGAGGCTTCGTCTTTTATACACAGGTTTGTGGCTCACAGGCATCCTTTATTACAATCAACGCTTTGTACAGTATGAAGGTATTTCAACACGTGGCTACAGTAGGGCCCTTATCCTCCATGCAATAGGAGGGGCTGTCACGCAGCTGAGTGTTCGGCTGATTCCATTGGAATGTGTGTGCCTGATCGAGTCTCAGGGGGTGGGGTGGCCCTGATCAATAGTAGCTTCTTACAAGAGAGACGAGTGCATGAAGCAGTGGGCAATAAACTGTATCCTCGGGCTAAAGGATGACCAGCAGTCAGTGCTGACGTTCAGGCTCAGAGGAAGAGGTCATCAAAGGAGGGGTATTCATGGAGGGACAGGAGGTGTTGGTCAGGCGCGGGGTGCGATTCTTAGGGACAGAGGCATGAGGGAGGGGTGGGCTCATGACTTGCGCATGTGGGAGAGGGGCAGTCAGGGGGCATGGGGGAAGCTTGCAGGGTCAGGGAAGGGGCGCTGGCGATCGACCGCAAACTGAGAGACCATGGTACCTAAAATGGCTGTCGTGTAAGTGTGTGCATGGGTCTATGCTAGTGGGACAACACAGTCAGAGTTTTAGCGATACCCATTCTGTTTGCACCAAGGGGTACTGTGAACATAAATGAACGCCGCTTATGTACATACACATTGCTATTTTTAACAGTCGCCGCTTTTTACATAAGCACGTTCAATTTCTACACAGTCGATGTGATAGGCAAAATATAATACATGTTAATTTATATTTGTTGAGTTCTAAATACAAGCCTAAAGATGGGCATAATATTTAGTCAGGGTTTAAAAGGACTTTTTCTCCGACGACATAAATATACAGTAAAAAGTGCTGTATGTGACCTTTGGACTTGAGTGATCGATGAAACATTTTTGTAAGCAATAAATTGAGGGAGAAATGCAATTCGATGTAAACAACTAGTCAAGGGGTGAGTAGAAAGTTCTGGAAGGGGGGGGGTTCTTAGCGAAAATGTCTTTTTCAACGACGAGCCACCACTGGTAGACTCTGTTAGTCCGTTTTTCTTTTCGTTGGCGCTTTTGAGCACCGGCGGTGGAGCTATAAATCCAGCTCGGAATCATCCTTACACGTTGCAGGGTGCGATCAGTCCTCTGCTGTTAGATCACAGTCCTGTTTCCTAACTCATTTTCTTAGGGGTGCCTCATGCTGGGCACCTGCGTGTCTTTCTGTTTTTCCGTGGCAAAATCCCAGTCCATAGTCAAAGTTTATATGAAAAAAGTTTGTTGAATAACCAAGGGAAGAGAGGGCGGAGTGGGGCCAGATCTTCGAACACACCAAGGGACCAAGGGACCAAGGGAGCAAAGGATGATGAGCAAGCAAGCCCAACAGTCGGACTCGAAAAAGGGGACGGGGACCTTCAGGCACAAGTGGGTCAGCAAGTCGAGGGCTTCAAGACAGCCCTTCATTCTTTCATCTGCCGAGATTGAGAGTTGTGCCTCGTCCCGCGTCTCGTTGCTCTGCGGCTCCACCTTTGGTTGCGGTCACGTGTGCTTCATGATCTGTGGCCAGGCTGTGCGTCACGTCCAGCTCCTCTCCTCCGGTTATTATAGCTTTAAATGAGTAAAAAACAAGTTTTTAGAACAACTGGCAGGAGAAGACATTTATACATCTTACTTCCGTCCCCAATCCTGTGTAGGTGGGGGGATAAGTTCATCGGTCACAGATACAACTGGAAAGGGTGATTTTATTATTATGATTCCCGGCTTGCTTTTTAACCTTTATGGATTTTACTGAATTGTTCTGTTTTTGTAACCCACATGAATTTATCAAATTGTAATGAATTTTATCAAATTGTAAATCAATTTTTAAATACATGTTGTTTGTTGCTTTTATGATTTTAAATGTAATCGAATAAAGCTTGTTTTGACTTGAAAAAAAAAAAAACAAAAAAAAGTTCATCGGTCACAGTCAGAGGTCGTTATTTATGGAGTCTGTAGGAGTGCATTGCTATGGAATTCATAACCCTATTCGGTGCTCATTCGTGACGTTCGTGGAGAGAAATTGGACCTTTACACACAGTGTAACATTATAGACAATTCAAAGTCGAGTCCTTATGTAGAGACTCGTTCTTCCCTGTAACCCAAGTATCGACAATCTTACATTTCCCTTCGGGGTCGGCTAACTCTTGTATGTGGGGCGTTATCGTCATGAAGAAAGGGGGGTGGACGTAAAACATGCTCTTCTTGGGGAGTGAACGTTAATCGAAGTCATTAATTTCGCTTTCGAGGGTAGATGACATGAAGCTGGGGTTAATCGGGGGAATGGGGACGTTTGGACAGGGAGCTGGGGTCGATCGGGAGAAGTGGGGTACTCTGGACATCCACGCTTAGGTGCAAGGGGGTGGGGCAATCGGGGCATTGGGGATCGCATTTTCTAACGAACTGAGAAACAGAAGACCATTGACGTTATAGTTCCCTTATAAAAGGCCAGGTTAGGGGACATCCGTCGTCTTACCCGTCCTTTCCTTCATTACCAACTCGGGTTCCATTGTTTGCAGAAGGGAGAGGTAGTAATATGGCAAGTCTCAATCGTTTTGGTTTTGGTCAATTTTGCTGAACACCTTTTGCGTTCGAGGAAACCCAATTATGTTTTGTGCCGGAGGGGCACAATGTCCTTGCATAGGGGGGGGCTTTAGAGAGAGAGTGAGAGAGTGAGAGAGAGAGGGAGAGAGAGAGAGAGAGAGAGAGAGAGAGAGAGAGAGAGAGAGAGAGAGAGAGAGAGAGAGAGAGAGAGAGAGAGAGAGAGAGAGAGAGAGCACCCTAAATGGTCCATTCAGTACACGTATGACATAGAGAGAGAGAGAGAGAGAGAGAGAGAGAGAGAGGGACGTGTACAATAATGGGCCGTTCAGTGCGCGCACAACACAGAACAACAGGGGTTAAGTAACACAAAAACACAGGCAGAGGGATGACGTATATTCATGCATCATGTACACACAAATTCAGACGGGGGAGACAGCACATGTATCACACACAAAGATCCAAGACAAGACATAAAACAGTTATTGGCCAAAATTATCTTTTACCTGTACGTTGTGCGCCTCTTAACGTCCTAAGCTCTTTTTACCTTTTGTTCTTCTCTTTTATCGTTGGCTGTCTTCACTAGTGGCTTTCTTTGTACACACTCACGCCGTTGGCAATTGGTCACGAACTAACCTGGTCGGGCTAATGCTCACGGTGGTTTATCCGAGTCATTTTTAGCAAGTGCGTTTCCAGGCTGAGACAACAGTTGGTGTCAATTGGAGAGCAAGGGGGCAGCTTTTAGTTATATGCCTATGAGGATGCGAAAAAGGAGGTAGTAGGTTTTCAAATATTGTCAATATCCCTAGTCCTCTCGGCGGGGGATACTTGTGTAACCCCTACCTCGAAATACCCTAAACTTTTCCCTACTTAGTTAAACGTAAGAATGCTTAATCATGTGTGTACATTATTCTCTTTTGCTTTATTCGGGGTTTGTCGCGGTTAGGTACTATAATCAGACCCTTTTTCCCGTCTCTTCGTCCGCTGGATCACCATTTTCGTCGGCATTCCGAGGTGACCTGCAGAGAGAGGGAAAAGAAGGGAGGGGAGAGCAGGGGGCTACATTGAGAGACACACTCGAGCGCATAAACCCAGAAAGGCTTTTACTTACTGCATACTTGGCCTATCTCCACGGGATGCAGTCACTGCCAACTGGGGCGTTTAAGCCCAGGTGGACCGTTAGTGTGACTTTTCTTATGCAGGTAGCATACAAAGTATAGGCTAAATACCAGAATCTTCAGCTGTTGCTTTTGGCTGTATAAAAAGGAAAAATACACAACTAAAAGTTGGACCCTTCATATTTGCAATATTTCTACATATCATACTTTTCAACCCTTTATCTAATCGAGCTTAGTCATTTCACCTACATTTCAGTTATATCGAAAAATAGGGATTATTCATTCAAGACTTTATCAATTTACACGGACAACTATAGTTCCTTTCTCAAAAAATCTTTAATAAGAATGTCGGTGCATAAATACGGGCCTACAACCCCGTGGACCGGCCACGGAGCAGGCTGGAGCGGAGTCGGTGGTCGTTTATTTTACAATAAAGGTGCGAAAAACGCAATAAAATCATGTCGAGACTTCAGTGTGAGCGAGTGTCATAAGTGTTGGGCTTCCAACTTTCAATAATCATGATGTGCAAAACTCAAACAACAATTCATTGTCCGAATGCTCAATTAATACCCATCTGATGTCAATTTACCGTCTGAACACATAATCAGTACCCATCCAATATCAATTCATTGTCCGAACCTATAACCAGTACCCATCCCATATCAATTCATTTCCCGAACTGACAGTACACATCTTGAATCCCTTAATTGTCCGAACACGTAATCAGTGCACATCCTATATCAATTCATGCGGTTAAAAAAAAAACCTTCATACATAACTCATGACACCAGGGCCGAACAATCGGGGTACAACAAGGAGTTGAAAGTTTCATTTGCATCGGCGCCATTTTGAGTGCAGTCAGGCAGAACCAGGCATAGTCTAAATGTCTATTAACTCGTGGTTGGCCCAGAGCTTCCTTTGTCAGTCCAAAAGTTCCGTTAAAGGGCAAAAGAATGGATCGGTGGTTCGAACCATCAGTCAAAAAGAGGGGGGGGCAACAATGTTCCTACCGGGTCATACTGTGCTTCCACCGGAACTGATCCGAACTGTGGTCTATAGGACTCTAGTCATTCAAACTGAGGCTGGCGCCAGCATGGGAGCGCCGACGTCCTGCGGCTACATTTCCATCGTTCCGTGGGCAATCATGGCAGTCACTCCCCATCAGGGGTATTTGCGGTAGTCGGGGACTCCCGCGGCTCCTCTAGAATCTTCAAGGTTGTGGAGAACTATGACGGTGGAGTCAATAAGTGACCGGGCCATTCCTTCATGCTGGGCCCGCTCTTGCCAGGTCGATCGCCATTTTGAGAGTTCGGCAGCTACCGGCGATCGCGGGGTAAAGTGAGCGGACGGGCTCCACCCTGCCGGGCGAGGCGTTGCAGCATCGCCACAGTGGAAGAACCCTTTTCCGGGCGCCTGGAGCGTTGAGGGTGCAGCTGGGAAGCCTCCACCTGGGGAGGCGGGATAGGCCTGTTCGCACCGTCTCTCCCTCCCAGTGCACCCCTCGGCGTCTTGCTTGACATTTGTTATGGCCGGACCAGGCGATGAGGACGAGGGGGGGGGGTCGGAGGCATGTGCAAGACATTCCCCCCAGTGTTGTCGCAGCCATTTATAAAAGAAAGAAGTGGTGTCTGGCGTGTTGTTGCTGCCGTCACGAAGGAGAAAAGAAAAAAATGTCCCGTCCGTCTTTGGGCCGGGCTTCCGGTGGATGTCGGCCGGACGCCCCTTGCTCTGGCCCCATGACCGGGTTCCTTGGTTTATCGGCTGCAGCCGGATCCCATCGGCCCCAGCCCCCCGGCCGTTGGTGGCCGGACTGGAAGAGCATGTGGCGGGACTACCTGCAACTCTCAAGGGCCACCGCGGCCGGACTGGGAGAGAGAGGGGAGGGTCGAGGACATTCCCCCCCCGCAACTCTCCGGTGTTGTCAAGGCAATCCCCTGGCCGGGTCCCGCTGGCCTCGGCCTCTCCTCCGGCTACACCCTACGTTAGGATCTCCTGGCCAACTGTTGGCAGAAGGACCCGCCTTATATGGGTTGCTTTCGGCTGGGCGTGGCCGCAACCCTGCTCCACCTTGGAAGGTTCCAGAGTGGGGGCGGATGTTCTGTTGACTTGCATTTTCCCCAGTTTATCGTTCCTCTTGTTTTCAGGTTTCTCATTATGGGTTACTAAATAGGTTTTACCATTAAGTATTGTTATCGTTTTCCTTGTTCGTTATTTAATAAAAAGTTCATTTTTCATCAGTGGCCTACTGAATTCGTTTTCCTATTCCCTTCTTTCCAGGTTGTTTCATGCTAAAGTTTTTCTGTTAACAGGTTACAGTGATCACTTCGTTATTATTGTATATGTCCTTTTTACTAGGGGTGTTCTCTGGTCAGGCCAGGTGACCTACCTCCAGTAAATGGTCCGGGTGAGACTGGCGCATCAGTCAGTGGGGAGTAGATAGGTATGACAGATTACAACGGGGGACAAAGGTCCGCATTACCTACCCTTCACTACTTGCAAAGACTAGAGTATGGTGACTTCTGTGCTTGTTTGCAAAAATAGAGAATACCTCCAAAAAGAACCAATTCCAAACAGTCAATGTTTGGACAAACAATCAATCAATGAGGAACGAAATAGGTACGACGTGTTAAAGGTTTGCGTTACCTACCCTTCACTGTCGGCAAAGGGAGAGAGAATATTCCTATTCTTCCCCGTTTGTAGGCAGAGAAGATCCTTAAGAGAACCAACTTCGAACAATTTAATGCTCGATTCAATCAATCAATCAATGGGGAGGAAAAAAATAGGCACGACGTGTTAAAGTTTTGCGTTGCCTACCCTTCACTATCTGCAAAGACTAAACAGAGTATGGCGATTCTGTGTTTGTTTGCAAATAGAGAATCTCCCAGAAGCAATCAATAGGCAATACTAGTATTTTCAAACAATCAATCAATCAATCAATTTCGCAATTTGTCGTGTGTCACGACCTTACCCGGATCGGACCATGTGGGCAGTTCTTCGCCTTCCTTTTTCCAGCGCCCGATCGTTCTCTTTCTCCATGTTTTTACCGCAGCATTCCTGTGGGATTCCAGTCAGGACAATAGGTCACTTGAGAGAGGTCCGTTCGGAATCGGTGAAGCTCATTCGATCGGCAGCCGGACGAGGGCCTTCTCAAGGCAGGTATACTCCAATCATTTAGATGTTCACCCCATCGTCTGGACCTCTCTTACCGGACCTTATGTCGCTGATGGACCCCGAGTTTGGGGCGCCAATTGTAAAAAGGGTCTTCCCCGATCGCACCCGATGCCCAGGCTGCTGGTGCGGGGCGACTCTTTGTTTCCTTCTTGAGTAGTTACCAAATAAAGAGACGGGCACTGGAAGTAGGAAGACAAGGAAAAAGGTTTATTACTCATGAGGAGAGCATGTCCTTTGGGACACTCGCATGGTGTCTTCGGGAGGTGCTCTAACAAGTTCTCTGAGGCTTCGTCTTTTATTCACAGGTTTGTGGCTCACAGGCATCCTTTATTACAATCAACGCTTTGTACAGTATGAAGGTATTTCAACACGTGGCTACAGTAGGGCCCTTATCCTCCATGCAATAGGAGGGGCTGTCACGCAGCTGAGTGTTCGGCTGATTCCATTGGAATGTGTGTGCCTGATCGAGTCTCAGGGGGTGGGGTGGCCCTGATCAATAGTAGCTTCTTACAAGAGAGACGAGTGCATGAAGCAGTGGGCAATAAACTGTATCCTCGGGCTAAAGGATGACCAGCAGTCAGTGCTGACGTTCAGGCTCAGAGGAAGAGGTCATCAAAGGAGGGGTATTCATGGAGGGACAGGAGGTGTTGGTCAGGCGCGGGGTGCGATTCTTAGGGACAGAGGCATGCGGGAGGGGTGGGCTCATGACTTGCGCATGTGGGAGAGGGGCAGTCAGGGGGCATGGGGGAAGCTTGCAGGGTCAGGGAAGGGGCGCTGGCGATCGACCGCAAACTGAGAGACCATGGTACCTAAAATGGCTGTCGTGTACGTGTGTGCATGGGTCTATGCTAGTGGGACAACACAGTCAGAGTTTTAGCGATACCCATTCTGTTTGCACCAAGGGGTACTGTGAACATAAATGAACGCCGCTTATGTACATACACATTGCTATTTTTAACAGGCCCAGTGCATCATGGGAACAGGGCAGACCAAACTACCAAGCCAATTCTTCACTAGAAAGGAGACAAGCTTCCGGGGACCGGTTTCTGCCATTTCAGGCGTCGTCGGCCCGGCTTGCTTGAATCCTGATGGAGCAGTGAGCAAGGTACTCATGTCTGAGTATACCCTTCCACGCTTATGGTGGACAAAATGATTCAGAAAAGGGGGTGGTGATGAACAGAGTGTCTGAATTAAGCAGACCACTCTTACCCAGTCCAAAGATCAGGGCTTGATCCATCACCGTTATTTAGCTCACTGCCCCATCCCAGCTCAGAACCTGGCTATATGCAAATTAGTCTGTCCCTGGCCCAGTGCATCATGGGAACAGGGCAGACCAGCGTGGAAGGGTATACTCAGATGTGAGTCCCTTGCTCATTGCACCATCAGGATTCAAGCAAGCCGGGCCGACGACGGCTGAAATGCCAGAAACCGGTCCCCAGAAGCTTGTTTCCTTCCCAGTGTAAGATTTGGCTTGGTAGTTTGGTTTGCCCTGTTCCCATCATGCACTGGGACAGGAACAGACTAATTTGCATATAGCCAGGTTCTGAACTGGGATGGTGCAGTGAGCTAAAAAACGGTGTTGGATCTAGCCCTGATCTCTTGACTGGGTGAGAGTATTCTGCTTAATTCAGAAACTCTGTCCATCACCACCCCTTGTTGTTAAATATTTTGTCCACCCTAAGCGTGGAAGGGTATACTCAGATGTGAGTCCCTTGCTCATTGCACCATCAGGATGCAAGCAAGCCGGGCCGACGACGGCTGAAATGCCAGAAACCGGTCCCCGGAAGCTTGTTTCCTTCCCAGTGTAAGAATTGGCTTGGTAGTTTGGTTTGCCCTGTTCCCATCATGCACTGGGACAGGAACAGACTAATTTGCATATAGCCAGGTTCTGAACTGGGATGGTGCAGTGAGCTAAAAAACGGTGTTGGATCTAGCCCTGATCTCTTGACTGGGTGAGAGTATTCTGCTTAATTCAGAAACTCTGTCCATCATCACCCCATGTTGTTAAATATATTGTCCACCCTAAGCGTGGACGGGTATACTCAGATGTGAGTCCCTTGCTCATTGCACCATCAGGATTCAAGCAAGCCGGGCCGACGACGGCTGAAATGCCAGAAATCGGTCCCTGGAAGCTTGTTTCCTTCCCAGTGTAAGAATTGGCTTGGTAGTTTGGTTTGCCCTGTTCCCATCATGCACTGGGACAGGAACAGACTAATTTGCATATAGCCAGGTTCTGAACTGGGATGGTGCAGTGAGCTAAAAAACGGTGTTGGATCTAGCCCTGATCTCTTGACTGGGTGAGATTATTCTGCTTAATTCTGAAACTCTGTCCATCACCACCCCTTGTTGTTAAATATTTTGTCCACCCTAAGCGTGGAAGGGTATACTCAGATGTGAGTCCCTTGCTCATTGCACCATCAGGATGCAAGCAAGCCGGGCCGACGACGGCTGAAATGCCAGAAACCGGTCCCCGGCAGCTTGTTTCCTTCCCAGTGTAAGAATTGGCTTGGTAGTTTGGTTTGCCCTGTTCCCATCATGCACTGGGACAGGAACAGACTAATTTGCATATAGCCAGGTTCTGAACTGGGATGGTGCAGTGAGCTAAAAAACGGTGTTGGATCTAGCCCTGATCTCTTGACTGGGTGAGAGTATTCTGCTTAATTCAGAAACTCTGTCCATCACCACCCCTTGTTGTTAAATATTTTGTCCACCCTAAGCGTGGAAGGGTATACTCAGATGTGAGTCCCTTGCTCATTGCACCATCAGGATTCAAGCAAGCCGGGCCGACGACGGCTGAAATGCCAGAAACCGGTCCCCGGAAGCTTGTTTCCTTCCCAGTGTAAGAATTGGCTTGGTAGTTTTGTTTGCCCTGTTCCCATCATGCACTGGGACAGGAACAGACTAATTTGCATATAGCCAGGTTCTGAACTGGGATGGTGCAGTGAGCTAAAAAACGGTGTTGGATCTAGCCCTGATCTCTTGACTGGGTGAGAGTATTCTGCTTAATTCAGAAACTCTGTCCATCACCACCCCTTGTTGTTAAATATTTTGTCCACCCTAAGCGTGGAAGGGTATACTCAGATGTGAGTCCCTTGCTCATTGCACCATCAGGATTCAAGCAAGCCGGGCCGACGACGGCTGAAATGCCAGAAACCGGTCCCCAGAAGCTTGTTTCCTTCCCAGTGTAAGAATGGGCTTGGTAGTTTGGTTTGCCCTGTTCCCATCATGCACTGGGACAGAAACAGACTAATTTGCATATAGCCAGGTTCTGAACTGGGATGGTGCAGTGAGCTAAAAAACGGTGTTGGATCTAGCCCTGATCTCTTGACTGGGTGAGAGTATTCTGCTTAATTCAGAAACTCTGTCCATCACCACCCCTTGTTGTTAAATAGGCTGAAAAGATAAGCAGATCATAGTGAGGGGGATGGAGGCGAATTAATATGAGACAGAATGGATGAGTGCGCGGAGGGAGGACAGGCTGCCGAAAGCAAAACGCGACCCAGTAAGAGGAGCAGGAGACAGATAGGTGGAAAAAGAGAGAGCGGGGACTCGGGAGAGGGGACCAGCGGAGGAGAAAGAGAGGAGGGACAAATGAGGGACGGAGATAATGGACTGGTGTGAAAGAGAGCAGTGTGCAGGCACTGGTGAGAGCGAGGGACAGGTGGACAGATATTAACGAGGGAGAGAGGACAGACGGACGAAACGGAGAGGAGGGTCGAATTTGGGGGTAGGGCGGTGAGAGCAGACTGGCGAATGGATAACTACAACTAGAGTTGATAGAGAGGCCCAATGATGAAAAGCGGAGCCCGGACTAGTGGGGAGAGGCGGGTGAAAAGGTGAGAAGAGGACCAGTGAGTGAAGCGGGGACGGCCTGCTGAAAGAAGCGCAGGAGGCAGTGTGGGAGCGGGGACAGAGGGATGAAATGGAGAGCGGATAGCAACGAGGGAGAGGCAGGACAGACGGATGCGAGGGAAAGCAGGGGGCCGGGGGGGGTCGAATGGTGAATGGATACAAAATACTAGCGTGGGGAGAGTGGCAGACGGGGGAATGGTTCACGGGAGCTAGTGCACAGGAGAGGGCACGGTGAAGAAGAGGAGCGCGGGGAGAGTAGATATGCGGATGAAAGGAGGAGCGAGCAGGGAGCACTCACTGGAAAACAGACTGACTAGCACTAACCAGCGAGGGGTTGGGGACAGACTAGTTACGTGAGCAGGGGCTAGTGAGGGAGAGGCGACAGGTGGGAGGCAGAGCGGGGATGTGTGAGTGGAGAGTGGCCGACTGGTGCAAGAAGACGACGAACTAGTAGGGCAGATGAGTGAAAGAGAGACCACGGACTAATAAGAGAGAGAAGGAGAGGGAAGACGGATAAACAGAGAGCAGAGACGAATGAGCAAGAGATAGATTTTGGACTGATGAAAAGGGCAGCAGGAAGAGATATGGGAGTGAGAATACGGGTGAAATGGGGAGCAGCTACCAATGAGGGAGAGGGGACGGGCGAAGAGGAACGGACAGGTGTAAAGGACAGCAGGGGCTGGTGAGGAAAGACTGAGGACAGGGAGAGGGCGAACTCATGAGAAAAGAAAGGTGAAAGGTGTCCGGGAGTAGAAACGGTGGTCTTCCCTGCCATGCCCAATTCTGTGCCGAGGTGTTCCTGCATACCTGTGAAGGGCCGAGCCCCATGCGGACACTGTGACCGGACCTCGGCCAGCTTTGCTCGGTGGCAGCGCTGTCCGCCCTCCCCATGGCCAGCGTGCGGGTGTTGCTGCTGATAGCCGTGCTGCTGGGGGCTGCTGCCGTGCACCGGCTCACCTGCTAGTAATCCTTGCTGCAGTTCATCGCACGCTGAAATGGCGGCGCTGCAGTGCTAGTGCTTCTCGCCGTGCATGCTCTCGGGAGGGAGGGCACATTCGAGCCGCAGACGTAAGGGCAGAAGGGTGATCGCGGGGGACCGACGTGAGCCAGGGGCGCGGAAATATGACTCCAAACTGCACCGGAGCCCGGACTGACTGGGGAGAGAAGGAAAGCAGAGATGCGGACTCCTCAACATGGGAACCAAAATGGCAGCCGCAAAGCTCAGAAAATTTCGGATTCGGGGGCGTGTTTTTGGCGTTCTGAGTGACAGATGAAGTCACAGGCGGAAAGAACGCCAAAAACACGCCCCCGAATCCGAAAGAGACAGGGCTTGTTTGGAGTGATGCCCCTCTCCTCCAATGGCTGGCCTCCGTTTAGGAAGCCAGCCAATGGAGGAGAGATGGAGGAGAGAGGTGGGTTCAAGCCTCGTCTAAAAAACACTAAATCTCCGACCAAAGACTGCGCAAGCGCAGCCTTTAGGTCCTCGACCTAAAAACTGATACACCTGGACTGCAAAGGGCGCCTGTAAGCCCCTGGTCCCCGGTGCCACTGCTCCTACTGCATTATTGATGGGTAGAACAGACTGACAATGTAAATAAACAGTAAGAATCCACCAAAATTGGTGATGTGTTCCCTTCTGTGGTGGGGAGCACATAGTGTTTTTAAAATACCCCTCACACACCAAAAGGACCCTTGGTGTCATGCTTCATCATTGGGGTCTTCGCACCCCTCTACGGGATGCGGCGTGCTGCGACCTACGACTACGCGGGAGCACTGGTAATGCAGACTATGCTTGGTGCATGTGAGGGTTGGGTGTGAGTATGTGGTGGGGTAGTGTGAATAGGTGAATGTTAAAAAAGTACCTGGCTCGTGGGGTAGGTCAGAACTATTTTAATGAGCCCCCGGGCTGGTACTGTTAAAAAATGGTGCAGATTGAGGTGATTATGTGTAATTAAGCACATCGCCTCTTGGGTGCGTCGACATGTTTCGGAGATCAACTCCTTCTTCAGGACAGGGTGCACCACACCCCACCTTACTCACGTTTTCTTAAGTAGAAAGGTGTATTTACAAAAGAGTGGAGAAGTAGTGCTATAATATGCCTACAAATGAAATGAAATCCTTTGCCAATATGCAAACAACCTAAAAGGGAAAAAGAAGACCACAAATGTAGTGCTCCACTCCTCAAATTCGTACATGGTGCAGTGACCTGTAACAAATATATCAATTGTGTTGGGTCACTAGACATAAATATGTCATGCTACTTGTGCAGGTGACCCTGTAAAAAAGACACAATACAATACAAACACAAACAGAACATGAAACACACACTCTAGAGCTTTATATTCCTTGTGCCCTTAGGATATAACTTAATAGAGTGGAAAAAGAACAAGTCAATGAGGGAAAATAAAGGCATACTTCTTGGTCTTGGTACAATGCCTCATGAACCTCCAAACGTTGGGGGTAGCCCTGGCCCAATGGCTCCTGTGAATAATACATATTATGACATTTGTAACTAGTTACAGGCTAGTGCAGCATAATGGCCCCTTCTTTCTATGGACATTTTACTCACGAGTTACAGCAGTCGTAACCTCCTTCCTCCCCCGAACGCGGCTTCGCAGTGAATGCGGTAGAGCGTCCCAAAGGCAGTATTTATAGTAATTGCCACCCTCGTTTGTTAACTAAATTGGTAAATTAATTGGCGGAAGTGCCTAATAAGAGTATTCCGCTGTCCGGAGATATGGGCGTTTTTTGGTTGTTCCTTAGTCGCCCGCGACTGCTGCAGTGGTAGCGTTCAGAGTGGTGCGCATGCGTGGTAGTTCCATCGGACCGCACATGCGCAACTGCTTCTACCTCGGTGATCGACCGTGCATGCGCGGTAGTAGTGAGGTGTTTGCACATGCGCGAGAGCGATATTTCTCTCGCATGTCATTAGATCCTCTCATGCCAGTGGTCTAACATGAGATTACTCCCTTATTCATGGGCTGCAATTAGAAAAACGATACAGGCTGCTTTTTCATTCCATTAAAAATGATACATTCTGGTTTATGTAAAGTCTTTCACCTTGGGTAGACTCCATGGCTACTAGGTACTTAAAAAGTCCTGGATGTATATATAGTTTTATGGGTGATTTTATAAGAAGCAGATGACAGGTACTTAAGTAACTCGAGGGTGGTATGACTTTGTATGGAACTGTGAGTAGTGAATCAGGTTACTTGACCCCAGGGGATTTCATCATTGAGTCCATCAATGCGTGTACCCAGACGGAACACCCGACGCTGCTCCTTCTGGAACAGACCTTTATCCGTTGCTCGATTACGGTCCATTTGATGTCGTTTACACAGTGTTGTGCTTCCAAAAAATGTGTTGCCATTTTAGTGGTGCTTTTTCTACACCTAATGTTACTTTTGTGTTCATTCATACGTGTCTTGATGGCTCTGGTTGTCATTCCCACGTACTCCAATGCACATGGACAGGTAATCATGTAAATGACATTTTTACTATTTCAGGGGGTAAGACTCCTTTGTTCACATGTTGTTCCATTTTTGAATGTTAGGTGTCTGCTCTTGCTAGGGAGGTGGCAACTGCTGCAGTTTCCGCATGGGAAGTGTCCGTGTATCCCATGTATTGAGGGTGTAACTGGGTGGCTCTCTTTAGGGCGAGTATGGACTAACATGTCCTTGAGATTCCTCCCACGTTTGTGTGCGAACATTGGTTTTCCAGGGTCAGTTCGCCGCAGGTCAGTATTCGCCAGTTTTTATTGATGATTTTGGTGACCTCATTCGAGTGTGTGTTGTATGTTGTCACACATACTTGTCTTTTAAGGTCATCGTCTGTTCTCGTCTTGTCTTCAAGTAGGGCATCTCGTTTGTTGTTCCTTGCCCGTTTCATTGCGGCATCAATTATACGATCTCGGTATTGTCTATATTGTAATTTTGTTTTCAGATCTTTTGCTTGTGCCTTAAACTGGGCAATGTCAGTGCAATTTCGCCTAAGGCGGAGAAATTGGCCATATGGTAAATTGGTTCGTAAATGACAAGGATGGAAACTGTCAAACCTCAGTAAGCAGTTCCTGACAGTTGGCTTGAAGTGGGTAGTTGTCTTCAATGTACCAGCATCTGGGTAGATGTTCAAATCTAGGAATACTAGAGACTCATTGGAGACAGAGCTGGTGAATTTTAGGAAGGCATTCTGAGAGTTAAGCCATGTCATGAAGTTGGTAACTGACCGTGAATCGCCTTCCCAGATGACAAAGACATCGTCTATATATCTCTTCCAGATGAGTATTTTGTCTCTGAAGGGATTGTTTGAATTCAGGATCTTGTTGGTCTCCAAATGGTGGACATATAGGCCCGCTATGCTAGGAGCAAAAGTACTGCCCATGCTGGTCCCATGGCTTTGGAGGTACAGGGTGGTGTTATATCTGAAGAAGTTTTTTGTGAGTGCCAGTGAAATGCACTCCAGGACCATACTTCTGGGTGTCTGATATTTCCAAGGGTTGCTAAATAGTACTTCCTCAATGATACATTGGGTTTTGTCATGTGGCAGACTGGTACAGAGGCTCTCGACGTCTAGACTGAGCAGTAGTTGAGCATTTGGGTTAAAAGATATGTCCTTCAGCAGTTGGAGGACCGCTTTTGTATCCTTGAGATACGTGTCAGTGGCCTGTACAAGGGGGCGAAGGAAAGCGTCAGCAAATTTTGAAAGGGGCTCGAGGATAGAGCCGATCCCCGAGACAATAGGTCTCCCTGGGGGGTTTTCAATGTCTTTGTGTATCTTGGGGATGCTGTAGAAGTATGGTATCTTAGGTGTTTTTTGGATGAGGAATTCCCCTTCTTTTTTTGTAAGCCAGTCATGCGCTAGCACCTCTTCTACCATCGCCCCGATCCTCACTCGTAATGACTCTGTTGGGTCATTTGTTAAGACTGTGTAGTTACGTCTATCTGAGAGAAGTCTCAGACACTCTTGATCATATGCCGTAGTTTGTAGGACAATTGCTCCTCCTTTGTCTGCTGGTTTTATCGTGATTTTGACGTTGGTTGCTAACTGCCTGATAGCTTCCTGTTCCACACTACTAGTGTTGTGGAAGGTTTGGGGTTGTGTGAGGTCTAAGGTGTTCAGCTCCCTCATCACTGCTTTTTCAAAAGTAAGAACCTCAATCGGTAACATGGCATCTGGTGGGTTGAAGGTTGACTTAGGTTTTAAACCTGAATTGGTAGTCGTCATTTGTGGTTCCTTGTCTTGGAAGAATGCCTGCAGTTTTATCTTGCCGACAAATTCCTTCATTTCCACATGTAATTTGAATGTGTCCGGTTTACTGGTTGGAACAAACCCAAGGCCTTTGTTAAGTACAGTATGTTGGGTTTTTGTGAGAGGCCAAGGTGTAAGGTTCACCACTAAGTCGCTCTCTTGTTGGCCGAGGTTGATGCTTGGTTGGGGAGGGTCCCTGTCATGCTCCGTGTGTTCATCCTGGGGTCCTCTTGTTCCGTGTCTTGCCACGCCACAGTGTTGCCTTTCCTGTTCCTGCCTCTCCGGGGTCCAGGGCGCATCCCTAAAAAAGGCTGTGCATTGTAATAGGACCCTTCGTAATCAGGATTCCATTGTGGGTAATTTGGGCCTTGTGGGGGTGGACCATATTGAAATTGAGGGAACTGTGGGGGCCCATGTACTGCTGGTATTGGGGTGAGGCAGGTTGATAACCCCTCCATCCTCTCTGTTTTGGGTATTGTTGCCTATTTTGCCTATAGCCCCCCCTATTTTGTTTAAACCTCTTTTGTCCACTAGAGTTAGAGCCTGATGATTCACATTCCGAACCCTCACTCTCAGACCCGCTATAGTTGTTTTTGGCGACTCAGCCACTTTTAGTATAGGGGTATGCCTCTTCAGGAACAAAGCGTTCCTTGTCCTTTTTTAATTTGTTAAATTTGCTCTGTTTGAGGGTGAGTTCGAAATCGGTCATTTCTTGGTTTAGTTCTTCCAACCTCTTTTTTAACAAACTAGGTTTTTCGTATGTTTTAAGTTGGACCTCTATTTTTTGGATGTCTATCTTTAGTTCTTGAGTGATTCTGGTGGCTGTCTTGACTATGAGTACGAGCCAGTCCCTCGTACAATGCCAAGAAATGAGGGACCACTCTTTTTTGAATTGTACATCCGTTTGGAAGATAAAGGGTTCATTCTTTACTATTAGACCTTGGGGTGATATTTTATTCCTACGGTACTCCGTCATGAGTAATCCATGTAGGGCAGTTTTGATTTGTGTTCTCCTAAGGTTTTTAAGTTCGTCCCAGTCTGCCGTACTTGGGCCGGGGTCTGTATTGCTAAGTCCCTCAAAGGGATTGACTGCAGCGAGGATTCGGTCTATCTCATCTTCGCCGAAGGTCAGGCCATGTTCATCCTCCATTGTGGTGGTTTATGGAGATGCTAGAGTGTGTGTACTATGTGGGTGTTCAGAATGTAGTAGAGGAAAGCTCCCACAGCTGTGCGCTGTCTAAGTACATTTAAACAACAAGGGGGGGGGGGAGAGATGAAGGTGGATTCGTTCTCCCAGGTAATGTAAATAAACAGTAAGAATCCACCAAAATTGGTGATGTGTTCCCTACTATGGTGGGGAGCACATAGTGTTTTTAAAATACCCCGCACACACCAAAAGGACCCTTGGTTTCATGCTTCATCATTGGGGTCTTCGCATCCCTCTACGGGATGCGGCGTGCTGCGACCTACGACTACGCGGGAGCACTGGTAATGCAGACGATGCGTGGTGCATGTGAGGGTTGGGTGTGAGTATGTGGTGGGGTAGTGTGAATAGGTGAATGTTAAAAAAGTACCTGGCTCGTGGGGTAGGTCAGAACTATTTTAATGAGCCCCCGGGCTGGTACTGTTAAAAAATGGTGCAGATTGAGGTGATCATGTGTAATTAAGCACATCGCCTCTTGGGTGCGTCAACATGTTTCGGAGATCAACTCCTTCTTCAGGACAGGGTGCACCACACCCCACCTTACTCACGTTTTCTTAAGAAGTGATCTCTAACACTGTTCCATCCACACAGAGGTGATGACTAACACTGCTCCTCCCACGCAGAGGTGATGGCTAACACTGTTCCACCCGCGCAGAGGAGATAGCTAACACTGTTCCACCTTCGCAGAGGTGATGGCTAACACTGTTCCACCCACACAGAGGTGATGGCAAACACTGCTCCTCCCGTGCAGATGTGATGGCTAACACTGTTCCACCTGTGCAGAGGTGATACCTAACACTTTTCCACCCTTGCAGAGGTGATACCTAACACTTTTCCACCCTTGCAGAGGTGATAGCTAACACTGTTCCACCCACGCAGAGGTGATGGCTATCACTGTTCCACCTGCGCAGAGGTGATGCCTAATACTGTTCCACCTGCGTAGAGGTGATGGCTAGCGCTGTTCCACCCACGCAGAGGTGATGCCTAACACTGTTCCACCCTTGCAGAGGTGATGACTAACACTGCTCCACCCACACAGCGGTGGTGGCTAACACTGTTCCACCCGCACAGAGGTTATTGCTAACACTTTTCCACCCACGCAGAGGTGATGGCTAACACTGCTCCTCCTGTGCAGAGGTGATGTCTAAGACTGTTCCACCTGCGCAGAAGTGATGGCTAACACTGTTCCACCCACGCAGAGGTGATGCCTAACACTGTTCCACCCTTGCAGAGGTGATGACTAACACTGCTCCACCCAGACAGAGGTAATGGCTAACACTGTTCCACCCCCACAGAGGTTATTGCTAACACTTTTCCACCCACGCAGAGGTGATGGCTAACACTGCTCCTCCTGTGCAGAGGTGATGTCTAACACTGTTGCACCCGTGCAGAGGTGATGTCTAACACTGCTCCTCCCATGCAGAGGTGACAGCTAACACTGTTCCACCTGTGCAGAGGTGATGGTTAACACTGTTTCACCCACGCAGAGGTGATGGCTAACACTGTTCCATCCATGCAGAGGTGATGGCTAACACTGTTCCACTCGCGTAGAGGTGATGTCTAAAACTGTTCCACCCTTGCAGAGGAGATGGTTAACACTGTTCTACCCACGCAGAGGTGATGGCTAACCCTGCTCCTCCCGCGCAGAGGTGATGGCTAACACTGTTCCACCTGCACAGAAGTGATGGCTAACACTGTTCCACCCGCGCAGAGATGATGGCTAACACTATCCCACCTGCGCATAGGTGATGGCTAACACTGTTGCACCTGCGCAGAGGTGATGTCTAAGACTGCTCCTTCCATGCAGAGGTGATGGCTAAGACTGTTCCACCTGCGCAGAGGTGATGGCTAACACTGTTCCACGCACGAAGAGGTGATGGCTAACATTGTTCCACCTACCCGGAGGTGATGGCTATCACTGTACCACCTTCGCAGAGGTGATGTCTATCAATGTTCCACCCACTAAGAGGTGATGGCTAACACTGTTCCACCCGCACGGAGATGATGGCTAACACTGTTCCACCTGCACAGAGGAGATGGCTAACACTGCTCCTCTCGCTCAGAGGTGATGGCTAACACTGTTCCACCTGCACAGAGGTTATGGCTCACACTGTTTCACCTATGCAGAGGAGATGGCTAAAACTGTTCCTCCCGCGTAGAGGTGATGGCTAACACTGTTCCACCTTTGTAGGGGTGATGGCTAACACTGTTCCACCCGCGCGGACGTGATGTCTAACACTGTTCCCCCTGCACAGAGGTGATGGCTAACACTGTTCCACCTGCACAGAGGAGATACCTAACACTGCTCCTCCCGCTCAGAGGTGATGGCTAACACTGTTTCACCTTAGCAGAGGTGATGGCTAACACTTTTCCACCCGTGCAGAGGTGATGGCTAACAATGTTCCATCCACGCAGAGGTGATGGTTAACACTGTTCCACCTTTGCAGAGGTGATGGTTAACACTGTACCGCCCACACAGAGGTGATGGCTAAAAATGTTCCATCTGAGCAGATGTGATGGCTAACTCTGTTCCACCCACACAGAGGTGATGGCTAACACTGTTCCACTCGCGTAGAGGTGATGTCTAAAACTGTTCCACCCACGCAGAGATGATGCCTAACCCTGCTCCTCCCGAGCAGAGGTGATGGCTAACACTGTTCCACCCGCGCAGAGGTGATGGCTAACACTATTCCACTTGCGCAGAGGTGATGGCTAACACTGTTGCACCTGCGCAGAGGTGATGTCTAAGACTGCTCCTTCCGTGCAGAGGTGGTGGCTTAGACTGTTCCACCTGCGCAGAGGTGATGGCTAACACTGTTCCACCCACAAAGAGGGGATGGCTAACACTATTCCACCCACACAGAGGTGATGGCTAACACTGTTCCACTCGCATAGAGGTGATGGCTAACACTGTTCCACCCACACAGAGGTGATGGCTAACACTGTTCCACCTGCACAGAGGTGATGGCTAACACTGTTCCACCCGTGCAGAGGTGATGGCTAAAATTGCTCCTTCCGTGCAGAGGTGATGGCTAATACTGTTCCACATTGCAGAGATGATGGCTAACACTGTTCCACCCGTATAGAGGTGATGGCTAATAATGTTCCATCCACACAGAGGTGATGGCTAACACTGCTCCTCCAGTGCAGAGGTGATGGCTAACACTGTTCCACCTTCGCAGAGGTGATGGCTAACACTGTTCCACCCACGCAAAGGTGATGGCTAACACTTGTCCTCCCATGCAGAGGTGATGGCTAACACTGTTCCACCCATGCAGAGGTGACAGCTAACAATGTTCCATCCATGCAGAGGTGATGGCTAACACTGCTCCTCCCGCACAGAGGTGATGGCTAACACTGTTCCACCCACGCAGAGGTGATGGCTAACACTGTTCCTCCCATGCAGAGATGATGACTAACGCTGTTCTATCATCGCAGAGGTGATGCTGAATACTGAACTTCCACCTTGAGAACAACAATGACTCCAACTCCTCCACCCTGATCGACAACCTCAGCAACCTCGGACTCAGACAACTCGTCACAACAGTGGAGAAGTGTGGCTCAATGGTTAGAGAGGCAGACCCTGATGCAGAGGTCTAGCCCGGGACCAGGGTTCAATTCCCCACCTCGGCGGGTCTTGGGCTCAAAAATTCCACGGAGTTGATAATTCTCGCCTCAGTGCCTATTCCAATCATGGAGCCCCACTCTGCAACTCTGGGCAATAGCTTGCTTAATCTCCACAACGGCCCCCACAACGCCTGGCCTCCATCTTGGGGGTGCCCAGGAGTGGACACCTCACAGGGAAAGCCAGGATGGGTTCCACAGCGGTATTCATACAAGCGCCTTGAGACCCTTGCGGGTGAGTAGTGCGCTATACAAGTATCAATTTACATTTACATTTACATTTACAACACTCACCCAATCTGCTGGCCACATGCTTGACCCCATCTTCTCAGCAAGCACCCACATCTCTTTTGACCGCACCACTGAACTCCACTGGACCGACCACCGCTGCATCCACGTCACCTTCCGGAAACCCACCACCCACCACCGCACCCAGCTGATGCCTCGCCGCAGCTGGGGCAAGATCACCGAGAACCACCTAACCACCACCCTCGCTCAGAGCCCACCTGCAGACCGGACCGACCCCAACGCCGCAGCCCGCAACCTCAGACAATGGTTCGACGACTGCGCCAACACCCTCGCCCCGCTCAAGAAGGCCCCCCAACACCCACACCTGAAGAGAGCTAGCTGGTTCACCGAAGACCTCCAGGCCTCAAAGCGAACCTGCCGAAAACTAGAAAAAAACTGTACTCGCGAAAGAACACCGGAAAGCTACACAGCCCACAGGAACGCCACCAGCCGACACCACCAACTCATCAGATCCGTCAAAAGGACCACCTTCAGAGACCTCATAGACAACAACGCACACAACAGCAAAGAGCTCTTCAGCATCGTGAAGGAACTCTCCAACCCCAGTTCCAACATCAACGACATCCCACCATCACAAGACCTGTGCGACTCGCTGGCCACCTTCTTCTATCGCAAGATCGCAGACATCCACGACAGCTTCGACGCCCTCATCACCCCGGCAACCACCAACACCCCCGCTCCCACGACCACCAACCGCACCAACCGCACCAACCGCCTGTTCGCCTGGACAACCATCAATGACGACGAGACCATCAAGATCATGAACACCGTCCACTCCGGATCCCAGGAAGACCCCTGCCCACACCACATCTTCAACAAAGCCAGCAGCACCATCGCACCCCACCTCCAGAAAACCATCAACATCTCCTTCGAGACAGCGACGTTACCAGAGAGCTGGAAGCAAGTAGAGATCAACGCCTTACTCAAGAAACCCAAGGCGGACCCCAAGGACCTAAAGAACTTCTGAACCATCTCCCTGCTCCCGTTCCCGGTGAAGGTCATTGAAAAGGCCGTCAACAAACAACTGACCAGCTTCCTCGAAGAGAACAACATCCTGGACCCATCCCCGTCCGAGTTCCGCAGCAACCACAGCACCGAAACTGCCCTCATCGCCGTTGTTCAACGTATACATAGCACCGCTCTCCCACATCACCCGACGGCACGACCTAAACATCATCTCCTACGCCGACGACACCAGCTGATCCTCTCGCTCACCAAGGACCCCCACACCGCCAAAACCAACCTCCACGAAGTAATGAAGGCCGTCACCGACTGGATGAGGAAGAGTCGATTGAAGCTGAACTCGGACAAGATGGAGCTGCTCATCCTCAGTTCCACCCATTCAGCCTGGGACAACTCCTGGTGGCCGAAGGCACTAGAAGCACCCCCTACACCCACCGAACACGCACGAAACCTAGGGGTCATCCTCGACTCCACACTACCCATGACGAAGCAGGTCAACGCCGTCTCCTCCTCCTGCTTCAACACCCTCCGCATGCTTCGCAGTATCTTCAAGTGGATCCCCACCAAAACTAGAAGGACAGTCACCCAGGCCCTCGTCAGCAGTAGACTGGACTACGGCAACGCACTCTACGCAGGACCCCCGTCCAAACTCCTGAAATGGCTCCAACGCATCCAGAGCGCCTCCGCACGCCTAATCCTCAACATCCCCCACTGCAGCCACATCACACCCCACCTGAGAGACCTGCACTGGCTCCCCATCCACAAGAGGATTACCTTCAAGCTCTTCACCCACGCACACAAGGCACTCCACGACACCTGACCAGCGTACCTCAACAGCCGACTCAGCCTCTACACGGCCGCCCGCCAGCTCTGCAGACCATGCCCTCGCCACTGTCCCCCACATCCGAAGAATGACCGCCGGCAGCAGATCATTCTCCCACCTTGCCGCCAAGACATGGAACACCCTCCCCATCTGCCTACGGCAGACCGAAGACCTCCTAACCTTCAGAAGACTCCTCAAGACCTGGCTCTTCGGACAGTAGCAACGTTCCCCCCCCCCCCCCTAGCGCCTTGAGTCCCTCACAGGTATGTAGTGCGCTTTACAAATGCTATGATTGATTGTTCCATCCACGCAGAGGTCAGAACATGAGGGTAATGCCAGCCCGCCTGCAGGAGGTTTGCACCACAAAGTAGGACGTTTGTAAGTCTAAGGTGCCTGCTGGGGGACCGCCGGCCAGGCTGCAGAGACGTACAGGAGACAAATCCGGAATACTCGTAACCATGAAGCCTGCAATGCGACAAATGAAGATAAAACCTGTGTGAGAGTACAGGGAGGAATCCTGTGGTAGGGTAGCATCAGAGAGTCCTCAGAAGGGTAGAGGAGCCTATTGCTTCATTTTGTACAAAATGATATGGACACTTTTTTTCTTTTTATTTGCTGTTTTAACTCGGATTGGCAAATAAAAAAAAAGTGCAGACAATTGTTTTTTCTTTGGGGAAAACTGGTGGGGGGGAAGCAACACAAGCGGGGAGGCAGAAGCAAAACAGGGCAAAGTGGGAGGAGTGGAAATAACACAGATGGACGACCTAAAACTGATGATTTAGCGCGGTTTTCAAACAACCCTCAAACTCATCTCACTAACCCAGGACCAACTTATCTTGCTCGACGGTGGGGCCCATAGCACTGCGAGTCACACATTCACACACAAAATCACACTGCCCCTGAATCAGCGAAAAAGAAGGCGAGCTGCTGGACAAGCAGGGTACCTCATTAACCTATACTCTATTTCTATACATTATATACATTTTCAAATACTCAACAGTCATAAGGAATAAAACATAAAGGTACTCCGCTATTTGGACAATGGACCAACTAGTAGGAATCAGTTGATGGCGATTAAGTCCAGCTCAATCACAATATTCTCATAACTTCCTAACATTTAATTGTCATGACTTTTTATTCTAATAAATAACAGACTCGAGTTTATATTTTACAGAATTTTATCTAGATTCATTTAGGAAAGGATTTTTTTTATTGCAAAATCTTATTAGTCCAGCACATTCTAAAACATTATTGAATACATTTGAGGAATGAAAATTTTAGAAAAATGCCATAGGAAGATGACAGAACTGCATAAAACAGGTTCCCACGCTGACTGTCTTTCACACCTCCTCGATGTCTCCCTCCCGACATAGAATTCCACGACCAATCTCGTTTCTTTTCCTCATCTAAATTTAAAGTCCAAAATATTTCAAAGTCTCTTGCACCATAAAATTGTTCAAACCAACAGCATGTCATGGTGCGCAATAAAGTCCATGGAACCAACCTTTTTACCTCATTCGCACAAGCTCTTTTATACCCTTTACACTAACTATCTAAACCCAAAATTGAAACTTTTAGGGTCCGCACTCATTTCTCATTGGTCCATTAGAGGGGTGGTGAGGATCACCTCATGTCCTCCTTGTTCAAACCAGTTTGTGATTCTGCAATGTCATTCCTCAAGCCTCTTTTCATGACTTAATGTTCACCAGGGGCGTAGCTAGAGCTTGTGGCGCCCGGGGCTATCCCTCAGATTGCCGCCCCTTGCATCTACAGTCCTGTGAATTTGTGCGGTAAAGTCTCGACTCAAATTTTGAATCTCACCTCATTGTCAAATTTCGGGCACAGATATTTCTCATATGTATCATTGGAATACTAGTTTTACATTGGTCTATTAACTAGTGCAAGTAAGTGTTAACTATCTGAACTCGCAGTTGTAGAGGGCTGCGCACAGCACCCCGGGCCACTTGCTTAATTATACTGGTGTGATTTTTAAAAATACTTTTAAACATATTTGTCAGCCTGCCTGACTGTTACCGCTATGTGGATTGCCCAGCAATCCTGCTTACATGCACATGCTCACTGCGGCGGCCTGAGTCCGTGAGTCAGCTAATGAATTTATGTTATAGGCCTGAGGCAATTGAGATTTGTGTTAGGGGCACACCCTGTTAAAGTCTGGGCCCATCTATCATTGCTTTGACCTATGTGTCGAACGGCCTATGTCCCACCCCACCACTTGCGCAGAGTCAGAACAATTCCACAGTTGGGCGCAGCCATTTTAAAATCCTGCTCATTACAGTATTCAACACACTTTATGTAATGAGTCCCCTTCTTCCATATCGGTCTGAGTTTTAACTGCTCTTTATTTCAGTGAGTGTGTCATTGTGTGGCTCCTGTCTCCCTCTGTGAACCCTGTCTTCCTGCCCATTCATTTTGTTCAGTGCATGTTTCCTCTGTCCTGGCTGGATAGAACTCAAACTTCCTTCATGTTACATGTGGAAGGAGTTTTGTCTAGTGGAACTGTTGACTCATGGAAAGGTAGCGCAGAAGGTTAATGTGCCTGCTGCAAAGAACAAAAGGATCTCTCTGACAAAAGCAGCGACACACTGACCTATTTAGATCATGTGCTTTTTGTGATCATCATCAGGTACATGGTCTTTGCATCAGGCACATTAACCTGTTTTCTTACTTGCAGTTTGTAAGTTAAAATCCTAACATACAACAGTGAGCTATTAACTGTCATCTAAGAGCTGCATGCAAACTGCATTAATGTAACAACTGCACTTTCACAATTGCTTTATTAACCTTCCTGCTTTCTCAAATTTGCTTGAAAATGCACAATTTTTCCACTCTTTTTTCAAAATTTTCTTGGGGGGAGAACCCCCGAATCCCCTTTAGTTTGTTCAGGCAAGCTCGCTATGGTACACTTTGACCAGCATTTTACGCCTCACCACTTTCAAATGTCACCATCCGCCACTGCCCATGAGATCCAATGAGACTGGCTTGATCTTAGAATCGATTGGTTATTTCCTTTCTGATCTCAGTCATTGGGTCAGACCTGGAACCTCAATGCCTTCAATAAAAGCGCCACTTTCAGGCCACCCAGGGCCTGACTCGCTCCCTGCTGTTCTTCAGTACTGACAAAGGGCCTTGGCTGATCTATTTTGGCTAACCTGGAATACCAACCTCTGCCTCAGCTGTCAGTAAATGGCTCTACAATCCACTGAAGGCTGGCAGAGGATGCCGAGGTTTGCGACCACATTAATTTATGCCTCACAGACCTTCCTCTACATGGACAAGAACTATCTGACTAAAGAGACCAAGACCAGAAATGCTCATGGATGTGACCTTCCTTCCTTTCACAGCAGCTCTGTGGGGAAAAACACCATTTTGCATTCCCTCTCGCCCACAGGTTAGACCTCTGCTGCAGCAGCTGAGTCCTAAAAAGGACTGGCATGGGCACTGGTCATATCCAGTTTATTAAAACATTGTGCATGCAGTGTCTCCTATAAAGGAAATGTAGCAACACCAAAGTATCTAAAATAAAGCTCCAAGGATGAGCATTCATCTAAGCATCTCAGACCACACTGACCTGCCCTGAAGCTCCTGGGTGGAACATATGATGAAGTCCAGGATCTTCTAAATCTCACACAAAGCATCAGGGGGGGGCTCCAGCTCAGAATACCTGCAAAAACTAAGTTCCAATTACTTATCAGCCGAACACACCTGAGAGCCAGCACGAAGGCAGCCTTACTGCATGAGAAATAAGTATGGACGAATAATCAACACGGTGCAGAGATCTCCCTGAATCCAGAGTAGCGGGCACCGACAAGTCTACCCGTCTTAAGGAAGAAAATGGACAATGTTATTTTAAGGAAGCCTTGCCATACTCAGTTTGGACACTCTCAAACTGCCCATTCCACTTCCGTTGAGGAACGAGGTACCATTAGCCTTACCTATGTCTTCCTGTAGTCTGACACCTTTCCATCCTCAGATGAATCAGGCATAACCAACAGAAAAGGAGCAGGTATTCGGGACTGCATGGTTAATCCCCATTTCAGGGACATTGCCATGTAAAAGCTGTATTTTGACAGGAAGAGAATGACCAGAATCACCAATTGCACACCTAGGGCCGTATTTATGAAGGCCTTGCGCCGCCGGTGCGTCACTTTTAAAATGGGAAAAAGTTACGCACCGGCGGCGCAAGGCTTTCATAAATAAGGCCCCTAGTATCTTTCAGTCATAAATCCAGCCTACAGGTAAAAAAGGCCGAATCATTTTCTGCGAAGCATACCTTATATAGAACCGTTTTGTTAGTATTAAATAAGAATAAATGCTACTTACATTGTTGCAAAAGACGTTAATTTATGTGAAAGTGAAAAAGTAACAGGTCCTCTAACTTTGCAAAACCGAAACGTTTCCACAGCGCATTGTGAATCTTGCCAAAAAAAAACTAGTTGAAAGACAACAAATGCCCTGACTCGGTTTATTTATACAACAAAAGGTCACTATAAGCCAAGGAAATGCTGTCAAGTGGCTAAAATAGATTTTACTTTCCCAAAACATGAGGCCCATAATCTGAACAGGTGCCACTGCATTCCCGAACATTTAATTATTTGCCCTAGGACTGGTGCAGCAAGGGCTAAAACAACTGCAAAGCCAATAGGTCCCTTTGCCAATATTTGCTATAACATATTTTAGTATATGACCTTAGTAGGTTTTTCAGGACATGTTTGTGACCTACAGTCTTACAGCCAGGCTCAGTGAACACTGCAGACAGCATGCCTTGAGTACTTCTGCACTTAGTCCCTCAGGAGATTGACCCGCCTCGGCCTATGACAGTCAGTGCCGGCCCGTGCGGCCGCGGCCGCCTCAGAAAAAGTGCCGCCTGGGGAGGACCGCTCCCCCCCCCCCGCACCCCATTAGCTACGCGGCTGATGTTCACATTTGTACTTGTCGTTCATTAATTCTAACCATTTGATATAAGCAACTTTCAACTTCTTCCTTTCCAAGGCTTCTACATGCAGACATCCTTTGGCACAACTCCCGTTCATAGGCCAGGGTGGCCTTGACATCTCCTGCTCCGGGCATAGGCCATGCACTCATAACTTTTCATTCACTTTGTGCATGCGTGGGGGCCATCTTTGGGTTCTATTCCACCATCGCGATTAAACAGCCACTTTCAGACTAGGCCGCGCAGGCCAGAATGGTAACTAATATGAAAACAAACACAACAGAAATTAGATATAGAAATTAAACCCTTCTGTTTACCTCCCACCATTCTAATTTTCCTCTGTTAGGTGTTACCTAGCAAAGCGAAAAAATAAGCGCTGTTTACTCACCATCTCCATTCTTTTTGCCACAAAACTTCTAACATAAGCACAAAGTACACACACGTTTATTCGGTTATATCTACAATATCACAGCTCTATATTAGTATTACTGATTGTTTTTATTAGCAAATTAATGTTTTGCATAACAGCAGTTAGTTTTCCCACGTGTAGTGTCTATTTCAATCAATCAATCAATCAATCAATCAATCAAAACATTTATAGAGTGCGCTACTCACCGGTGAGGGTCTCAAGGCGCTGAAGGGAGGGGGGGTGCTGCTACTGCTCGAATAGCCAGGTCTTGAGGTGCCTCCTGAAGGTGAGATGGTCCTGGATCAGTCGTAGGTGTGCGGGGAGGGAGTTCCATTTCTTGGCGGCCAGGTAGGAGAACAATCTTCCTCCGGCTGTGTCTCTGCGGATCCGTGGGACGATGGCGAGGGCGAGGCTGGCGGAGCGGAGCCGGCGGGTAGGAGTGTAGAACGTGAGGCGGTTGTTGAGGTATTTGGGGCCCATGTCGTGGAGAGCTTTGTGTGCGTGGGTGAGGAGCCTGAATGTGATCCTCTTGTTGACGGGGGGAGCCAGTGCAGGTCTCTCAGGTGGGCGGACATGTGGCTATGGCGAGGGATGTCGAGGATGAGTCACGCGGAGGCGTTCTGTATGTGTTGAAGTCGTTTCTGGAGTTTGGCGGTGGTTCCTGCGTATAGGGTGTTTCCGTAGTCCAGTTGGCTAGTGACGAGGGCCTGGGTGACCGTCTTTCTAGTTTCGGTGGAGATCCATCGGAATATTTTTCGGAGCATGCGCAGGGTGTTGAAGCATGATGACGAGCCGGCGTTGACTTGCTTGGTCATTGTGAGGGTGGAGTCCAGGATGAATCCCAGATTGCGTGCGTGGTCCGAGGGTGTTGGTGCGGAGCCCAATGCTGAGGGCCACCAGGAGTCGTCCCAGGTGGAGGGGGATTGTCCGAGGATGAGGACCTCCGTCTTGTCTGAGTTCAGCTTCAGGCGGCTGAGCTTCATCCATTCAGCGACGTCTTTTATTCCTTAGGTGCACTTGGTTGATTAATTTACATGTTTCACACAATTAACATTATTACAGTTACGAGAGAATGACTTTACAAGGGGTATACAAAAATTGTTGTCTCTCCCCTGCTCCATCAACTCCCCCCTTTGGTGATTTTATCGCAACAAAATCATCCCAACTAAATTTCTAAAAACATGTTTCAGGTTTATTTTTTTAGGCTATAGCTTAAACTATAGCTTATTTCATACTTTGTCTTTTTGAGTTGTTATACACTTTCTCTTTATATTCTTCCAACTCTATTTCTCCCATTTCACATTCTCTCTGCTTATTTTTCTCAATTGTCTCCTTCCTTTATCTGTTTTTCAGTTGGTCTTTTCTTAATACATACGCACACTAATCTTAGGATTAATGCTACTAATATTACTATTGTTACTGGGATTAGTATTTTGCCTACTAATTAACTACCTATTTCTGCAAAACACTTCTTTACAGCAGAAAAACTCTTACCAAGTTTCTCTAAAACACCGTCAACCTCCAGTGGAGTCATTTCTTTATGTAGCTCAGTAATATTTTTAATGTATCTTTGAATGTTCTGACTTTTGTCAGGAATATAGGTACAACAGTGTTGCACTTTCAATACTCCGAAAACTCCTCCTTCTTTTGCTAAAAGAATATCAAGAGCAAGTCGATTTTGCATCACCATAGCTCTCATAGCAACCATTTAGGTATTTACCATTAAAAATCCTCCAGCAGTATTTGTTGATAAACGATCTACCATCGTTGATAATTTTCAAATTTTATTTGCATTAAAGGATATACCCACTGCTTGTATCAATGCTCCAAAAATGTCACCTATTATTTCTGCAAAACTTTCCCTTCTTCTACGTTTAATGGTTTACTTATCTCATGAATTCCTTTAGTTCCTCTATCTACATGAATTATTTTTGAAAAGACCAGTCCCACATAACAAGTCCAGCACCAATGATCAGGCAACCTATAATAAGCCTTGTTTCCACATATAAAATAAATCCCTGGAAATACAGGATCATTTTCACCTTAAAATCCCCATCCCCCTATGATTTTATACGTGTTTTTACATTCACTTGCACCCACAAAATAATTGTCATACATAGTGTTATCTCTACGAATACATAATTTTCCTTGTTGTGGAAAATCTAAACCTATTGCTACATTAATGCTACCCTTCTCAAGGTTTTCTTCTTCAAAATTCCACATTGGATTTTTTGTTTTGCTTTCAGTTGCTTTTCTTTGATATTTAATTCTCTTGTCCTCAACCATATCTAAAAAATACCTTTTCCTCCTTACGCATTTTACATGTTAAATTGTATTTAAAAGCATATTCTAAAGTCATTTCTTTTGTTTCCAGAAAATATTCACCAAAAACTTTACCAGATCTCACTTTGTTCAATAAATGTGTTATAGAAACTTTTTCAAAAACATCATCTACATCTGAATAATAATATTCTAATTTGTCGGTTTTATAAAATAAGCTAACATATTACAAGTTGTTCCATAAGTCAAAGGAAGGTGATGATATGTAACACCCTCTGATACAGACGCAGGTAACTGCATGCAAACATAGCAGTCACGAATATCCTTAGTTTCCACATATTCATATAACAATCTAGCAAAAACATTCTTTGAAAAATTATCAATTGATCTATCTCTTTGAAGCTCAGTATTATCCACAATTTTTACATCACTTCTTAAATCATGTATCTTTTCACTCCTGGTGTTGTTATGTTTTCCATGTGAATGTTCAGAACTTGGTCTAAATGGAATAATTATTGCTAAAATTAACCATATAAGCATTAATAAACTTGTACAATAAAACCACATTCTACACCATTTTCAGACATTTTCTTTTTTTTCTCACACCAAAGCTATGTGTCCTTTTAAATCCATCTCTTTTGTAATGTCTCTTTTACTCTTTAAAAGTATGTCTTTAAATTATTTTCTTTTGTAATGTCTCTTTCTTTTCTATTTTGTCGACCTTCTTTATTTTGTCATCTTTTAGTTTTCAGTACAAACACAGTTTATTTCCAATCACCTTTTCACTCACCAAAGTCACATTGGTTCTCTTGACTGCTTTCCACTTCCTCTATATCAGGTAGTGCAACATAAGTCCATTCAGGTGATTTATATTTCAGGTTTGGTCTCCTCACTCTTTTTTGGCCTTTGCAAAGTTTTTTTGGTGTAGGTAATCACTATTTACCGAATCTTAAATACCGAATTTTACCGATTCGGTATTTAAGAATCGGTAAATGTGATGTAGGTAATAAATCGGTAAAATGTACAGATTCGGTAATTACCAATACGGTAATGAGGAATACCTTCCCATTCATTCCTATGGGCCCATAGGAATGAATGGGAAGTCATTCACTATTACCGATTCGGTAAATACCGAATCGGTAATAGCAGGAGCATATTCAAGGGTGGCAGGGTGTTATATTGACACCCTGTTGCATCCCTGAATCATGCATGTGTGCACATGCGGCGCACATACATGCCCTAAGGGCATGTATGTCTGCCACATGGCACTTTTAAAAAAGCAAATAATTGCTTTTTCAAAGGTATTCAGTATTTACCACCAACTTGTAGTTGGTGGTAAATAACAAATCCTTTAAAGCAAAAATGCACTCACTTAAGTGCTACCTACATAGGTTTTAAGGATTCGGTAATTTACCGAATCCTTAAAATAGGGAATAGGTATTTTACCGATTCCTTAAAATAACGAATCAGCAAATTACAGAATCCTTATTTAAAGCTTCCTACATTGGAAAGGGCTAAATACCGGTCGGTAACGGGAAAATCACTGATTTTCGCCCGTTACCGACCGGTATTTAGCTACCTACATCTGGCCCTAAATTTCTTTTTATTTGATCATCTTGACTGGTTATTTCATTCACTTGTTTCTCTTGATTTCTATTCACATTTATCAAATTGAACCTTTTATTTCTTTAGGCATATTATCTCCTTTTATTGACGTTTTATTTTCGGGCTCTATTATCCCACGTTCAACTTTCCAAGCACTTTTCCTGGGACTTTTTCTTTGAGCTATTTCTCCTTCACTTTCATCAGACTCTGTTTCCGATCTTATCTCACTTCCTCTTATCTTGAACTTTATGATTTCAGGTTCCACAACTGAATCTTGTTTTTCTTTAGTTAATTCAGTTTTTTAGGAGGAATCTTTCTATGACTGGTGCTTGGAGTCTCATTCTCACTGTGAGTTAGTTCCTTTTTACCAGATTCAAGATTAATATTCCGTTCCTCAGAATTTTCTGTTTGATTTGCAGAGTTTCCACTTTCACCAGTTTTACTTTGTTCTTTCTCAGTGTCCAAACTGGTATTTGACACTTTAGACGTCGACTTACAGGTCTCTGCTTCTGATGCAGAACTTTTATCTGATATCTCCAGGTTCTGGAATCCTGATTGTATGGCTGGCGTGCACCCACCTTTTTACACCTGTGCACTTTACTGCTGTGGTGCGACCAGGATCACTTGGCGTGGTTTGTCCCAATGCGGAACCATGCAGTTTCTTCTTCTGTGCACCTTTATTGGAACCCAGTCTCCAGGGCTCAGGTCATGAGCTGGATGTTTTTCCTGAGTACTTAAATCAGTTCCAACCTGGTGAAACACAGAAGTCACTACATCAGCCAATTCCTTGGAATAATCCAGTATAAGATCATCATTTATAGTCAGCAATTTGTCGACGGGTACTTGTCTCATTACTCGTCCCATCAGTTTTCATGAGGACTCAAACCTGTTTTTCTGTCTGGTATGCGTCTTAAGGTCATTAGAACAAGTGGCAAAGCATCAGGCCATTTGAGTCCTGTGGCCAAACACATTTTTTCCAGTCAGTTTTTTATTGTTCCATTTACTTGTTCACCTACCCCAGAAGCCTCTGGTCTGTAAGCACAATGCAATTTCTGTTGAATGTCCAATGCTTCACATATCAATTGTATGATCTCACTTTGAAAGTGACTTCCTCAGTCTGTTTCGATTGTCACTGGAAATCCAAACCTGGGGACGACTTCTCTCAAAAGGAGTTTTGCTACAGTGACTCCATCATTCCTCCTGGTTGGGTATGCCTCCACCCATCAAGAAAACAAATAATCACAAGGACATAACGTAATGGATTGCATGTTGGCATCTCAATGAAATCTAATTGCATTCTGGTAAAAGGACCTCCCTCCCGTCCTACGGTTCCCAGACTTACAACAGTTTTTCTTCCTGGATTCAATTGTTGACATATCAGACATCTTTGACGCAAGCTTTCTGCAATTATGCGAAACTTTGGATTAAACCGAGTGTTTCAAAAGTCTAATCATTGCATCCCTGCCAATGTGTGCCTGTCCATGGTACATCTGGGCCATGTTAGAGATCATGCTATCAGGCAAAACTGGTCTTTCATCTTTGTAAACCCAAATTTCATCTTCCTCTCTTTGTCTACAACCTGCTTTTATCCATTTATCTTTTTCCTCATCACTTGCCTCTTCTTGTAATTGTCTCACTTCCTGCCAGGTCTCAACTATGTTAGTAAGCATTAAAGGACTTGAAACATGTTTTTTTTCTCTTCCCCTATTCATGGAAGCCATGTTCGTAGCACAGAATTGAACTATAATGTCCGCAAACCTGTTTCCTTCGGTGATGTAATCATCTCCATTTTTGTGTGCTGCACATTTTACATATGGAATCATTTTAGGCAGCTGTATCGCCTCAAGCAACATCTTCACAAATTCTCCATTTCTTATGGGAGATCCCGCAGAAGTCATATATACTCTTTGGGACCATAGTTGTCCATAATCGTGGACAACTCCGAAACCATACTGACTATCAGTCACTATAGTGATTTGGACATCTTTTCCCAATTTGCATGCTTGAATCAAGGCAATCAGCTCGGCCACTTGGGCTGAAAATATTCCCTTCAAACAAGATGCTTCCATGATAGCTGGCACTGTGCATACAACATTCAACCTTAAATCATTTTGAAATGGAAGGTATAAAAACATACAGCTATACCGAGAATCAATTTAACAGAATAATAAACGGATCCTCTAAGAACATAACATCTGTCAGAATTGATAATACAGATGAGGAAGAATGGCGCAACCTATGGAACCTCAAAAAAAAGGTCATTAGGGCAGAACTACACGCTGACTTCCTGGCAGAATACTGTAAACAGGGTATCATTCCCAAAGGCCTTCAAGTAAATAACGAGCCTGGTATTTTTATCAAAAACAAAAAATGTATTGAACATTGGACCTTAGTGGCTAACCGGTGTAGCCGCGATTGGATGCTGCTTATTATCAAAACAGCATACGAGGTATTAATAATAGAACGTAAAGAGATAGAAGAGCTGGAGCAGAAACTTAATGATAATACGGCTCTTGATGACGCCAAGAAAAAACTAGAAGAGATTCAAGGTGACATCTCAGGATATAGAGACTATTTAATTAATAAAAAATCAAATAAACTGAGGAAGGACATCAATAACTAATACCCTGAGTATGTCTACCCATATCTACAAAAGAAATGTTATGATAGGCCAAGAGAGTCATCTCAACCACGCAGACAGTGGCAACAACCTAAAAACTTTCCCAGAAAGAGAGTCAGGTTCTTTGACACATCATATACATGCTCCGAATCGGATGGCGAGACCCTTAATGAGGTCCGGAACAACAAAGATAAAGACATTTCTATTGGCCCTAATAGAGAAAACTCATCATTGTCTTTTTTGGACCAACACCATCAAAACTCTGGTTCCCCCAGAGGGAGAGGGAGAGGGATTAACAACTATGTACCACAACCCCAATTCCGTCAACGTCCATATACACGGAGCCAGAAAACCTGGGAATAATGAAAAAAGCCCCTATTATAAATCTCTCTAGAAAAATGTTGTCAAAAACAGAAGAAAGTGTTCTTGAGAAGGGATTAGGATATGCTATTACTGCACCAATAGACAGATATGCACTAGAAAGAGACTTACAAAGTTTCTTTCGTAAAATTAGGTTAAATGCCTATTTCGAAAATAAAGAAAGACTGCCTAGTAATAAGAGGTCAGGCCTTAAACCCAAATCAGTCTGGACACCGCAGATTAATCTAGTGAAGAAAGAAATTGAGGCTTTTGAGATAACTGTAGATAAAAGCATAGATGACCTGCTAAAACAAAGAAATTGGCTAACACATAACTTAGAAAAAGGCGAAGTAACTGCATTGAAGAATCTCGAACAGATGTATGAAATAACGATAAAACCAGCCGATAAAGGCGGGAGTATAGTCATCATGAATACTGAAGACTATAACAGCAAAATGCTCCTACTTCTACATAATAAAGAACACTATCAATTGTCTAGCAGGAATGAATGGATTGAACTCACAGAGAGTATTAAAATACTTTTACACCAAGCTAGAGATGATGGAATTATCTGTAACGAAGAATTTATGTTCCTTTATAATGTTAACCCTACAATCCCGGCACTGTACGGCTTACCAAAGGTACATAAGAATTTTAATGACCCACCAATGCGACCCATCGTGTCCAGTATTGGGTCTTTAACAGAACCACTTAGCAAATATGCAGATATATTCCTCCAACCCTTAGTCATAGCGCAAAAAGCCTACCTAAAAGATACCACAGATATTATTCGCAAAGTAGTAGGTCTTAGTTTCAATCCTGAAACTCAATTTTTAGTCACATTAGATATAGAAGCCCTATATACTAATATTCCACAGGATAGTACTATTAGTATGATAGAAACCCTTCTTAGCACTGATGGATCAGATTTGAATACACACCAGACTTTTATTATTGACTGCATTACTACAGTTCTTAAAAATAACCTATTTTTGTTCAATAAAGAGTTTTTTAAACAGGTGAAGGGGACCAGCATGGGGGCTACCTGTGCCCCAAGTCTAGCCTGTCTATATGTTGCACAGTTTGAAGAGACACAGATTTTTAACCAATTAGCTCCTTTTTTTTAAAACGTCAGTCATTGGTCAAGATATATTGACAACGTCTCTTTTGTTTGGACAGGCTCATCAGCAAATCCGTCTGAGTTCATAGAATGGCTAAACATGGGTGACATTAATCTTAAATTTACGTCACATATAGATCAGAATAGATGCGAGTTGTTGGACATTGTTATTAAACATATTGATGGCCATCGAAATGTAGAATTGTACACCAAACCATCAGACAGGAATACAATGCTCCACTTTAACAGCAACCACCCTCCTAGTCAAAAGGATAATATCCCATTTGGCCAATTTTTACGGCTCAAGCGGAACTGTACTACTATAAAGGATTTTGATTTCCATGCAGATGTACTAAAAGAATAATGTACAGAGAGAGGGTACCCCAAACGCATGATTCGTCATGCCTTAAAAAGGGCGAAATATTTTAATAGAGAGAAACTTTTTGCAGCCAAAGAACCTAAAAGTAAAGATCAGATGTTAATTTTTGTTACTAATTTTAACCCTATCAGCAACAAAATTAAAAATATTATAAATAGAAACTGGCACCTTGTGACTAATAACAAGAATGAGATATTGCCGAAACCTATGTTCTCCTTCCGGAGAAACCGTACTATAAGAGACACCTTAGTACATACCTATAGGGAACAGAAAACAAACAGCCAACCATGTATCAATAATGCTCCCTTACCAACAGGCACATTTGCATGTAGCAGCTGTATGAATTGCCAGAATATTCTTAAAGGCAATTGCATTGTACATAACAATGTCTCGATTAAAATCAGGAGCTTCATGAATTGCCGAACTAAAAATCGAATCTATTTGATTAAATGTCCATGCAATCTTGCATATATAGGGGAGACTTCAAGAGAGGTTCGTGTAAGAATGAACGAAGACAGATCGGCTATTAGAAATCACAAGAAAGGTGCCCCTTTGACTGAATATTGGAGAGAGGCAGGTCACACGTGTGATGATGTCACTTGGTGTGGCTTAGAAGTGATTGATATGACCAGCCGAGGCGGTGATATCAATATAAAAAGGAAAAAAGGAGAGCAGTTTTATATGTCACGCCTCAATACCGTAAGAAATGGCCTTAACAGTAAAGAAGACTGGGAACGTATTGTTTGATCTAACCTGTTTTCTACAGACATTCCCCGAGATTCAAATTTGTAAGACATTGAGTTTTGTTCCTTACTTTGTCCTCGAGAGATATTCACATTGATAAATTTGAATCAGTGATAATAGAAAGAAAGACTTAATATTAACCTTCGTGTTTTAGGCATGTCTGTGTTAGTAGCTATATTCTGTGAGAGTAGCTATATTTTATCATTAGATATTTAGTGCCCTGGCACATTGTGTTTTGTGCTGATAGATGTTACATATGTCTGTGATAGTAGTAATATTCTATCACCTTGGATTTAATGTCCTGACACATCGTGTCTGTGCTCATATTAATAAAGTTGAACTACTGATGACAAAAAAAGATACAATGGCGACTCGACTTTTCGCGCTGTAAGTAGGTTTATGTAGAAGCCGCTACATTATTGGTTGCTATCCCGGTCACGTGAGCGGGTCTTTGACAAATCGGGCATCAGGTTCTATTTAAACGTCCAAAATACGGAAACTGATGTTATGCCGTTTTTCGCGCCAGTGGGAGCAGGGAGGCCGTCAACTCGTACTACGGTAAGCCCGTTACTTATTAGAAACCTAGGCATGCAGAAAAGGAGGACGTTTTTGGCTTCTGTCAAACGCCTTTTTCATTATTATAAACCTACGCTAGCAGCATTTAGTCTGCGCCTCTATGGTTGAATAAGTACAGGCATACGGAGTAAATTACAGCCACAATGCCATCTTTGCGATAATTTAACCATTATAGTTCCGATAGTAATATAGGGTTTGCGCTTCTATGCATGAGTGATTACAGCCATATGTAATAAATTGTAGCCCTAATGCTGCCTTTGTGATAACTTAACTACTGCAGCTCCCCTACTATTTTTGCAATTTTAAGCATTACCGGGCGGCCTTAATGCCCCTGAGTCAAATGCACGAAATACGTTACAAACACAAACTATCGCTAGAGTCTATAACCTAATGATCTTTGATTAAAAGAAGATATATGTTATTAGTCTACCACTAGCTATCCTAACATTAATAATATTGCTAGTATCTCTAGTACCTTTGCTAAATATATCTAAAATTTGTTTGTATTAGACGACATAGCAATAATTACTGTTAGTAATCGGCGGCCAAAATCACAAATTTATACCCTCTCTTTATTACAGGTTGGCCAATATTAAACACATTCCTAGTGTACAATTAAGAAGTACCAAACGCCGTTAAAAATAAGTAGCATCACAATCAAGGCTATGACGTGTAGGATTTTGTTTGATTTTTAATTTGTAAGTAACCTTTGAGAATGACGGCTATTTAGTTAAAGCCCTAGTGACCTTTTAAAAATAGAAAAGCCATATCTTTGGGCTCTTTGCCTTTATTTCTTTAGATTTTATTCAGAATCTACTAAATCAAGAAACGGTGGCTCCCCTGGAAGAACATTGCAACCATAACTATAATCTAAGGTAGCTCCGTTTCTTTATCATTCAGCTATTGAGCACTGCGCATCTTGATTACAGAGAATTATAATAGTGGTATAACTCTGTATTTTAGTATGACCAGAATTTCCAGATGTAAGTAGCTGACTCTAGCACACATCGAACGAAGAGCATATTATCAAACCTGTCTTCCGAACCCATTATAAGGAAATTTCCAAAAATTCACTCATTGAGGTATGTAATACAAATAGATAACTCAAGAATATACTAAATGGTAGTGACAAAAGATAATGTTACATTATAAGTGACTTGCGCTACAACCATGGTTCAAAACCTTAGGAGAGCTGAGATAATGGTTATAGACTCTCTCACATGATCTTTCTCATCCTCCGCTGCCTCCTTGCTTTGATAAATCAGTAGGATTATTAATGCCCTCCAAGTCACATTGTTGCTACATACAGCGATGAGCGACATTCACTTTGAAACCGACCTATAGATTGTATATTAAAATTAGTCGGTTAAGATGACGATTGCGAAAATACAGTCATAAACTCCTGAATTTAACCAGATGTAGAACCTGCCTCTTAAAACCACTGTTGAATAAAATGTTATGTACTGTTTGCTAAGAATGTAATCGGGCAATGTGAGTACTTTTTTGTTCTCCATTGTTTAGAAACTGTCCTGAAGAAGGTGTAAGAATTGTTAATATACCGAAACGCTGCGTTGACAAACTTCTCTGTATGAACATTGTAATTTGGTGATCAACTACCCTGTATGAATATTGCGACTTATTACTGTCTATGACTAATGTAATCTGAATTATGTAATGTTTTTAAAAAAAAAAATATGTTGCTCATGTCCTGATTTTAACTTGTTTTTATTGTCCAATAATTAATTCTTAACATGTATTGTACTGAATAAAATGCAAATAATATACCTTGGTATTAGCGAATACATAAGTTGTTTCTTCAATCTGGTGTGACTTCACAGTGGTTTTAGATATAGTGTGGCATGGTTATCTTTGACTGTTAGTTTGAGATTCTATACTCTGAGTGCATAGGGATTTTCTATGTTTGCAACATACAGCATATGCAGCACTCAAAACTCCTTCATCTGTTCTCAAGCATGATCCATCCACAAACAACACATAATCTGATTCTTTCAAAGGTTCATCCTTGATGTCAGGTCTTGGTTTTGTACATTACTCAAGCTCATCAAAGCATTTATGATCAATGCTATTTTTGACTTCAACATCCAATGAATCAGGCAATAAAGGATTCACATTCATACATCTTGCAACCGTGATATTGTCTGCACCCAGAATCACTTTCTCATATCTTTTCAACTGACTATTTGTCATGTATTGGGTTTTCATTCTAGTGAGGATTATTTCAACTGAATGTGGCACGGAGACTTTCACCAGATATCCCATCACAATGCCTTAACTCTGTTCCAAACTCACACTCGTAGCAGCAACAGCTTTCAGACATCCAGGCAGTGCTCATGCTACTGGATCTAAAACAGCTGAAAAATATGCAATTGGTTGTTTCATTCTTCCATGCCTTTGAATCAGAACTGATAATGCACACCCATCTCTTTCACTACAATACAGTTTGATTTCGTTTTCATAACCGGGCATGCCTAGCTCTGGTGCTTCACACAAACTGTTTTTCAATTTTTCAAAACCTTTCATTTCTTTTTCATTCAGCACTAGAGGATCTTTCACATCCCCTTTAGTTATACGCTGTAAAGGCTTTGAAATTAATGAAAATCCACTTATCCACTGTCGACAGTATCCAACCATTCCAAGAAACATTCTCACCTGTTTCTGTGTCTTTGGGGGGCTCATTCCTCTTATAATCCTGATTCTTTCTATAGTCACTTTTCTCACTCCTTTTCCAATCTTATGACCTAGATACTGCACCTCTTGTTGACAAAACTGCAATTTTGATGGAGACACTTTATATCCTCCTTCTGCCAAATGGTTCAGCAATGCAATGGTATCAGAAATGCAAGATTCTTTGGTCCTTGATGCCACTAATAGGTCATTCAGTATTTGATTAAAAAAGGACTTTCAGTATATCCTTGAGGAATTCAGTACCATGCCAAAATACACTGGGCAAACCTAAATGCAAATATTGGCTGCCTTTCAGGGTGCAATGGAACTGTAAAGAATGCATTACACAAATCAATGACTGTATACCATTCTGCATCATGCGGAATTTGATATAATATCACAGCCGGATTTGGTTCAATTGGACAACATGGAACGACAATTTTGTTTACCTTTCTTCAATCCTGCACTATTCTAAAGGTTCCATTTGGCTTTTTCAGTCCTTATTGGTGGATTACATGGACTGCTCATTATTTCTTTCAGGATCCCTTGCTCAATTATTTTGTTAATTACAGGAGTTACCCCTTCAATGATTTCTGGTGTCAGTTTATACTGTGGGGTATTAGGATAAATGGCATCTTCTTTTACAGTAATTTTTACAGGGCTTACTCCTTTCATTAGACCTATCTCTTCTCCTGTAAAATCGCACACCTCCTCTTTAACTGTTCCTTTTAATTCATTGGGAATATTCTCTTTGTCAATCACAGGGAACGTTTCACTATTCTCTGAATCTATTATCGACAATGTCATTTTACACAAAATATCATCATCTGCTGTCTGGAAAGCAATTGCATCTGGTGAACAGTAAATGGCACAGTTCATTTTACAGAGTATGTTGTATCCAAGTAAGTGTACAGGACTGCTATCACACACTACAAAGCAAAGCATTTCTTTAAATGATCCAATTTCCACCTCCACAGGTTGTGTGAGAGGGGTTTTGATCTGCCTGTTTGTCACTTCTACAACTTGGATGATTTCTCCCGAGAGGAAGATATTGAATTTCTACTGATCTAACTGTAGAACGGGTAGCACCTGTGTCCACTAGGAAAATAACATTTACACCATTCGCCTTTCCATTCACAAAAGGACCAGACTGATCTATCTCTAGAGTTGCGCCAAGCACGCACTCCTCTTCCTCTCTAGGCCCCGTCAATAACTCTCATCTGAGTCATTTCCATCCAGTCTCAACCAATACTGCCAAACAGCAGCTGCACGTGGCGATCTTTTTACCTGCTCTCCTCCGTTGAATCCTGTCTCTGTACTGTATTTCTGAAGATTAACACTCTGTGAGAGAGGTGCTAGTGGCACCTGACTCTGTTGAGTAACTACCTGTTGTTGAGGCGGTGATTGTTGATTCACCTCATTCTGCCCCTGTGGATTCAATGATTTATTTTCTGGATTAACTTTTGGAGGTAACTTACACTCATTCTTCCAATGCCCTATCTTTTCGCAATTATGACATGGCCATTTCTTTATAGCCTCATCTATGTTCAATTGTCCCTTTCCTTTATTTTTATTAACTTTCATTTTAGCTTGACCCATTTCATTAGTCTGATTATTCAATTGCGCTTCTTGTTGTTCTGTAACTTTTACTTGTCCCCACATATCCTTTTCTTTAAGCTTACGTTGCCTAGCTTCTATATCATCACTACAATATTTTGCATACCTTAATATCTCATCAACTGAACTGGATTGCCAACGCATCATGTGATGTTTTATCATGTCACCTATTTCAGGTCTTAAACCAAACACTAATCGATATACAAAGTGACTCATATCCTTCTCACTAAAGTTCTTATATCCACTATATTGTTTGAAAACTAGCAGTAATCTTTCATAATAGGCATGTACAGATTCATTAGGCTCTTGAGTAGTTCTATCAATTTTTACCCAATCAGTTTCTTTTTGCGGAATTTTATTTTTCAAAAATGTTATGACTTGGTCATATTTCCTCATTACCCCTGGTCCTGGAGCACCTGTTTTTGCATCTCTTGGATATTCTTCCTTCGGCCATTCGATTGTAATTTTACATTCTGTCCACATATCTGCAGGTGCAACTATATCAAATATTCCATCTATGTTTTCCCACAACACCTTTGAAACTTTCACAAACCTATGTTATGTTATGTCATGTTATGTTAAATGAGTCTTGTTAAGCGCTCTAACACCCGGAGGTTTCATGGCGCTGGCTGAAGGGACGTGTTAATGAGCAGAAAAAAAACAGTTTATTCAGAGAGGGAAAATAAAAAAGTTTTAAGAAGTTTTCTAAACTGAAGAAGAGATTTGCTAGATTTAATAGTCAGAGGAAGGGGATTCCAAAATTTGGGGGCAAGGAAAGCACCTATCTACTTGTCTATACCATTCTACAGGTTTTTCTCGTAATCTTGGAAAATCATTTGTAAATGACAATATATCTTGTCTAGTCTATGGTACGTGTACATAACCTCCTCCCGGTATTTCTCTCATGGATATTCTGCTACCACCGGTTCTTTTTCTTTAACTGGAAAAACTAAGGATGTTTTATTGTTTGTCTCTTCTTTTTTCTTTATCCACCTGCTTCTCCATCGATCTACATCTCCCCATTTTCTCAGTAATACAATTAATTTTTTTATCTGTGTCAATCTTCCTGCTGTGTTTAAATTATCTATATCTTTTTCGGTGAAATCCACTCTGTAAGGTTTCTGTAATATTTTTAATTTTTCAAATTCTTTCCCGAATTCATATGCTGTTTCTTCTAGTTTATCATGTAGATTTTTTGCTCTCCAAGTTATACTTTTACACATGAACATCAGCTCTTCATCCCGATATGATTTTAGCCTGTCTGTCCCAATTGTTCCGATAATCAGTTCCTCCATGTCTATTATTAATCTAACCACATCCAAGGGTTTAGGCTCTATATCTTTCTTTTGTAAAGTTTTAACCCAATCATTTAATTCTTCTGCTGGTGGTCCTACTGGAGTTTTAGTCAATTCTATTTTATCAATACTTCTTTCCGGAGTTTCTGTTGCTGATTCTGCTCCCAAAGGAATTCTATATATTGGACTTTGATTCATAGTTAAATCAGGTGATGTCATTCTAATTGTACTCTTTGTTTCATTAAGGTCAAGATAAATCTTTTCTCTAACTTTTGCATACTGGAATTCAAAGGAATCGTTAACAAATGTTCATCTATTTTCTGAATCTCAAAGACCAGTATTACAGGACCTATAGTTACAGGCACAGTTATAGCTTCTACATTTTTCGTTAATTCTTTTATCTTCTCTGCTAATTCTTTTGGCGGTCTTTGTAATTTAGAGTTACTAGGTTCTCCAATTTGTATTATCTGCTGCTTTTCAGATGTACTTTTTACTTCGGAATATCGTTTTGAGGTTTCTGTTACTCCAATCTCCATTGGCTGTGCATTTGGTATCACCACTGCAGAAGTTGGTTGATATGGATGGGGTCTACTATTTAGAATGTCCTCCAACACCTCGTCTTCTGTGTCACTAAATCCACAACCACCCTTTTCTGATACTTTATGTTTTCTTTTCTCAGTACACTTTCTCCCTACTGTCTCATCAACTGTTCGCATAAAATACATTCCATCCCACATATCAGCACATCTCCATCATTTCATCTTACACTCATGTGTAGTTCTCTATAATCCTCTTGGACTACATCAGTTTTCTTTTGTATCTCTGAATCCCTCACTTTCTTTTTCATACATCTCATTTTCCCATTCCATCAAAGCTTTAAATTGTGTTGGTCTAGATCTCGGTTTGGGTTTCATCATTTTTTCTCTTTGATTTCGTAACACCGCTGTGCTAAACGAACCTATTTCTGGAAATGCCAATACTCCATCATTTTTAGTATATTTCACCCAATTCTCTAGCCATATACAAGTATGAGAGCCATATTTCGTCATCATGTATGATGCAGGCGTTTTCGGCGGAGGAAGGATTTTTCCCTCTCTAGTGACTATTTCTTTGTCTGTCTTAAAAAGATTCTTAATTTTCTTGAACCATGAATGTTTCTCCTTAGTAATAATCAATTTTTTACAATTGTTTACTCAAACAAAATCGTCAGTCTGTTCCGATATTCTGACCTATCCCAGCATGACTTATACTAACGCACCAATCAGATCAGTATATGTCACAATCATACAAACCTATTCCAGCGCAGTTCTCACTAACGCACCAATCAGAACTATATTTGTCACAGTCACGTGGACCTATCTCAGCACGACTCTTGCTGATGTCAGCTCTACTCTCGCTTCTGCTGACCCCTTCTTTACAAAATTTATCGGCACATTATTTCAGGGCTCGAAAAATCAAAAAAATGGTACTATATTTATATATTTTATATAACTAAAATCAGTTAGTTACAACACAAAACACATTTCCATTGTCTATTTCACTAAACCAAAGCGATAATTGGTCCGTACATACAAGAATTCTGTATTTCCAATAGGCAGCGCTTACCACTATCCTACCACAGAATTTCGTTTCGCCGATAAAGTAGCCCTTCCCTCTACTTTACTCTTCTATCAAACAGAAGGCAAACCTGTTTCTCTGGGGATAAAACACACGTAGAGACTACTGCTCCTGAGAATTAAGGCCAGAGTTTCACAAGAATAGCTAATGCTTTTCATTCAACATGACTCACACAAGAATTCCCTAACATAACACCTTCCTGTGTTATCAAACTTTGAAACTAGACAATGCACAGTTCCATTTAACTACCTTGTTACATATATCCACTCCCTACTTCCCGGAAGCTTAAAAATTTCCGACTACATATAACATGATACAGACTCAACATATAGTGTTAAACATACAACATCAATAATCTCCCAAAAGACCTATTGTAACCAGACTCCTGTTACCAAGAAATCCCAATCTGAGGGAGGAGCCTAGCTCGCGACCGAGATGGCCACGTTTTAGCTCGGCTCCGTTCAACCACCTGTTTTTCTTCGATTATCCTGTATTTCTCCTGCCCCGGGAAGCCCTCCTTGCGGTGTTTCGGTACCGCGGGCACTTTGCGGACACTTACCCGTTGCTCCGGTGCTCCTGGGTGCTGTCGATCCTGTGCGGTGGTCCCGCTCGGAGCCTTCGGGGCGGACTGGCCTGGACCTCCTGGCAGCGACGGGACGTGACGGAGCGCGATGGTCGGCCCTTGCTGGCGCTGTGGATCTGGTTGCGGGGGCTGATGTGCGAATAGGCCGGCTGTGCCCGCTGGCGAACCCGACTGGCCTGGGCCTAGGGGCGCGGACGCTGCCTCCTGCGGGAGAGCCTCCTCATTTATCCGGCTTGGTCCCCCCTTTGTTCCCCGGCCCGGCCATTTTGAATTTTCCGCCCGGGCTCGGAGAACAGGGCCGGCGGCACGAGGGGGCCACCGAACATCCTTCTTCTGGTGGGTCTCCTTCCTGCCTTGGGGCGCCCCGCCGCAGTTCGGCTGACCTCCTTTTGCTTTGGTGTTGCTCCGGCCGGGGCCCCCGACGACCGAGGGCTTGCTGGGCTCCTAAGATGGCGGCCGACCCTGGGAGTCCCTGCCGGGCCTGGGCGAGCACTGGGGGCCCGCCACACGGCCCGGATGCCGGATCTTGTGAAGGGTTTCCTGCACTTCAAGTTGTCCTGGATGCACTATACTCCTGGCGGACTTCCGTGGCTGCGCCTGTTTCCCCTGTGGAGGCGGACCCACTTTTTGATTTATGCGGGCCCCCGTCGTTGGATTTTGCTTCCTTGTTGCAGGGTACGGCTGGTGTGCTCCTGGTCTCTGTGCCTCCGGCGGAGACCGCATCCTTGAATTGGAGACTCTCCGACGCCCTTCGTCGTCCTGCTTTGTTGCCTCGGCCGCTGGTCTGCGGTCCGTTTACATCCTGTCCAGGCCTCGATGATCCTTTCTGTTTCTCATCGCGTCGGCTCCCCGGCCGGGGCGCCTGTGCCGACCCAGCTGGGCTTGCCTCGTTGGACTTTTCCATAGAACTGTGCCTGCGGTGCGAAGATTGTGCCGTAACTTTTTTATATTCTCCGTATTTTCTTTCACGTTTCTCCTCAGGACTGCCGCTGGATTTCCTCCTGAACCCTGTGTCCCTCGTCGTTTGGACTTTGTTTGTTTGGATGATTACAACCTTGGACAAAAGCGGACAGGGCTGAAGTGACTTATTATATGCGGTAGTCTTATTTTTGATCTATGACCGACATGTGCTGTTGTGATGTTGCGTAACTTCGTGGGACTCCTGAAACTTATCCTGATGTCGTTTTAACTTCCCGTGGGCTCTGCCTCTCTCCTTTTCACGGGTGGTGGGATGGTTGCAGATAATACTGTTTTTTGCCCTCTCCCGTGTGTGATGTTCCTTCCTTTCCCTGGCCCCTCTTTTTTGCCTTTGTTTCTACCTTGTTTCTTTCTCCTATATTTCGGGTTCTATTTAGGGCGACAGGCACGCTGCTGGGGGGTTGGCCGTAGCCTTCTGCAGGGGTGTAGGGTGGGCTTGTGGGGTGGGTGGGGGGGTCTGTTGCTGTTTTTGGGGGATCTTTTTCCTCCTTTCTTCTCCCTTTTTGGTTCTATGGCCCTTGTGTATCCCTTCTTTCGGGGCTCTGTCTCGTCGTCTGTCCCCCTGGTGTCTTTCTGCGGTATTTTTCCGGTATCACGATGATTCTGATTTGCTGGGTGTGTTTTCTGTTTTTTCAATGTCTATTTGTACCGGGTTATTGTTTTCCTGTTTCGTCGCCCGGGGGCGGGTGTTTGGATAAGAGTCCCTTCCTTTCCTTCTTCCCCCTTCCTTCCCCCCCCCCCCCTTATGCGGGGTTCCTTTCTTTTATTGGGGGTCCGTTTCGTATTGTTCTTGTATTTGGGTCCTTTTCTGTACTGTTCGGTGGGACAGGTGGTAGCGGCGGTGGGCGGGCGTTGGACGATGTGTGCGATGGCCTTTCCTCATGTCTGTTGGTTTGACCGGTGCTTATTGGTATGCCTATTTTGTATTTGCTTCTCCTGTGTTTTTTACGATTATTGTATTGCTGCCCGCCGCGGCCCCGCCCCTTTGGTTTGTCTCTCGGCCCGCCATACTCCTGTACTCCCTAACCCGTCCTTTCAAAATATGAAAACTACCTTTCTAATTCTTATCTCCTGTGATTGCTCTAAGATGCTTGTTATTTCTCCTGTTTCTTTGCCTTTGTATACTGTGATACTCTGTGCATTGCTCCTGACATTCGGCTCTGTGGTGGCCAGCCCGGTGGGTTGTAGGCCCGTATTTGTGAGCTCTTTCTGTACAATAAAGGTTTTCGAAAAAAAAAAAAAAAAAAAAAAAAAGAAATCCCAATCTGACCTATAGTAACCATAACTCTGGTACCACAGAATCTGATGCAGCGTGGCTTTCTAACAACCCTCAAACTCATCTCACTAACCCAGGAGCAACTTATCTTACTCGACGGTGGGGTCCATAGCACTGCGAGTCACACATTCACACACAAAATCACACTTCCCCTGAATCAGCGAAAAAGAAGGCGAGCTGCTGGACAAGCGGGGTACCTCATTAACCTATACTCTATTTCTATACATTATATACATTTGCAAATACTCAACAATCATAAGGAATAAAACATTAAGGTACTCCACTATTTGGTCGATGGACCAACTAGTAGGAATCAGTTGATGGTGATTAAGTCCAGCTCAATCACAATATTCTCATAACTTCCTAACATTTAATTGTCATGACTTTTTATTCTAATAAACAGACTTGAGTTTATATTTTACAGAATTTTATGTAGATTCATTTAGGAAAGGATAATTTTTATATTGCAAAATCTTATTAGACCAGCACATTCTAAAACATTATTGAATACATTTGACAAATGAAGATTTTAGAAAAACGCATTATCAATCTGCCTTAGGAAGATGACAGAACTGCATAGAACAGGTTCCCCAGCTGACTGTCTTTCTAACGTCCTCGATGTCTCCCCCCGACATAGAATTCCACGACCGATCTCGTTTCTTTTCCACATCAAAATTTAAAGTCCAAAAAATGTCAAAGTCTCTTGCACCATAAAATTGTTCAAACCGACAGCATGTCGTGGTGCACAATAAAGTCCACGGAACCAACCTTTTTACCTCATTCGCACAAGCTCTTTTATACCCTTTTCACTAAATATCTAAACCCAAAATTGAAACTTTTAGGGTACGCATTCATTTCTCATTGGTCCATTAGAAGGGTGGTGATTTATTTATTTATTTTAAAAGTTTTATATAGCACTAGCTTGACCCATAGGTATCAGAGCTCTTTACATACACACTGTAAAAAACAGACAAAATTGCAGTATATAGTAGGCCGGCAGTAAGGAAGCAAACCAGAGATAAAAAAATACAGCATGCATCGGAGGTGGAGAGAACAATATAAAGAACAAGCATTTACAATGCAACTGTCTCGCCTTTGCAAAAGTTAGAACCATTGACATTGTAAATGACAAACTCTTTATCCATGTATTGGTTTTAAAAATAGTTAAATAAATGGCATTGTCATTTACAATGCCAATAGCTTAATCTCTCGCAAATGCGAGACCTATTGCATTTGTAATGCAATAGGTCGCGTATTTACGCGGGCTCCAGGGATAGTACTTTCTGTAGAGACCTGGATCCTCATGAGGCCTCTGAGAACCTTATGCATTCATCAAGAAACATGGGTCAAAGCTGAGAGGATTAAAGCTTCAAAAGTAACTGAAGGATGGCATGCAAGACTCCACAGAAGGGAATTTGGCTAAATCTGATCACCTCATGTCCTCCTTGTTCAAACCAGTTTGTGATTCTGCAATGTCATTCCTCAAGGCTCTTTTCATGACTTAATGTTCACATTTGTACTTGTCGTTCATTAATTGTAACCATTTGATATAAGTAAGTTTCAACTTCTTCCTTTCCCAGGCTTCTACATGCAGATATCCTTTGGCACAACTCCCGTTCATTGGCCAGGCTGGCCTTGATATCTCTTGCACCGGGCATAGGCCATGCACTCATAACTGGTCATTCACTTCGCGCATGTGCGGGGGCCATCTCTGGATTCTATTCCACCATCCCGTTTAAACAGACACTTTCAGACTAGGCCATGCAGGCCACAATGGGAACTAATATGAAAACAAACACAACAGAAATTAGATATAGAAATTAAGCCCTTCTGTTTACCTCCCACCATTCTAATTTTCCCAAGTTAGGTGTTACCTAGCAAAGCGTACAAATAAGCGCTGTTAACTCACCATCTGCATTCTTTTTGCCACAAAACTTCTAACATAAGCACAAAGCACACACATGTTTATTCGGGTATATCTACAATATCACAGCTCTATATTAGTATGACTCATTGTTTTTTATTAGCAAATTAATGTTTTGCAAAACAGCAGTTCACTTTCCCACGTGTAGTGTCTATTTCAGGTGCACTTGGTTGATTAATTTACATGTTCCACACAATTAATATTATTACAGATATGAGAGAATGACTTTACAAGGGGTAAACAAAAATTGTTGTCTCTCCCCTGCTCCATCACCGACATGGGTTACTGTTGAGGGATGAAGTACCAAAGGGGCCCAAAAATATAGGGCATGAGTGGGGGGAAGCAACAATGAAAGGCACCGGTGGGGGTCAAACAGGAGAGAGGGAGGGCAACGTGGAGCATAGAGGGTGGAGGAGAAAAGAAAAAGGTAATAGAGAGAGAGAGAACATTTGGAGCTGGTAGAGGGTAGAAACACATAAACGAGAAAGCAACGCGTGTGGAGGGAGCACACAAGGGAAAGCGCATCACGAGATGCAGTGAGGAGAGGCACACAGGCGAGAAGAATGCAGGGGAAGAGAAGCACACTAGAGAGACAGCTGAAAACATTTGCACTCTTGTAAATTGCTTAAACAAAAAGAAAAAAGTAGCACCTGTAAAAGTGAGCAGTGTTAAAACACATTAATTTATCTATGCACCAAGGGAGAGAGAAACACAAGAAGAGGAAAATAAGCCCACACATTCTAACAAATAAAAATCAAGCAAATGAAACTGACAAAGAAGCCAACCAATGGGAAGCAATGGGTGGGCTCTAAGCCGAGCTAAAAATGTGTCTCACAACAGACAGTGCATGCACTCTCTAGCAGGCAAGACCTAAAAATGCTGTTAATGCTGTTTCTACCAACAAACGCTGGGTGATGGATCTTTTTTGACCTTAGCCTAAATAGTCTGAACAAATTGACTCATCCTTGCAGATGTAGGGTTATTTTGCATATTTTTAAAAAAAATCTTAAAGCCCATTTGTTTCCTGGATACTTTTACCATGAAGCACGTATAGAAATGTGTCTTCAGTGCCTTAAAATCTTTTTAATTTCACGTTCATGAACTTTACAAACAACCAAATTCAGTGGATTTGAATGGAATACAATTCCCTGAATCACTTATTGTCTGTTAGATGAGATATCATTTTGGCTCTAGTGTTTGTATGTGTGTCACCTGCAATCTTAATCCTTCATAAAGAGAAGGTAGCCCCTACAGAGCTATTCCACACCCCTCTCAGACCAACCACTTACCATATTGCATCTGAAACAGCCAGGCACCCCAATGATAGATGTCATTTTCGGCTCGTTTAAACCTCTTATGCATCAACTGAATCCATGTTAAGGTGATGGTTGAAGCCTATAGCAGGGATGCAAACCTTAGGGCATTCCATGTACCACACATCTCTTTTGCTTGCGAGTGATCCGTGACGTGGGTCCGTGTATTTTTGGAGGTTTGAGTATTCATGATGCTCTGCTGTTGTCAAGTATTTGTTTGCTTATCAATAAGAGAGAAGTTCTTCTTACCAAACAGCTGGCAGGCTAGTGTGATTGCCTGCATCCAGTTAACTCAAAAGCAAAATAATCCTGCGGAAACTGTTTTTCAGATTCTTGCCTGTGGCTACACATCTATTGCCTCTGAACAGAGAGGTTTCTGGCCTGGGATTGATGGACCATAATAATAGAACTTCCCCCACATGAAGTCACCACTGTCCACTTAACATTCTCATTGCCTCCCCATCCGTCTTCCCTGACCCAGTCCTTACACATGAGATGTTATCTCCAAACTGCAGAACATATTCAATAGCCAACAAAATAATTCCCCTAAGATGGCCGCCATTTAGATGGCCGCCATTTACCCAGACTTCCCATAAAGGGCAAACCGCACCATCTTTTCCTGTGGAAATTCCAAGCATAGTAAAAACACAACAACCGGGAGGGAGGGTGGAAGCAGGACTGTGTCAGGGAAGACCAGGACTCGGAGGAATGAAGATTACCGGTAAGTAACCAGGGCATTATCTCCTCGTCTATCTACCCTGACCCAGTCCTTACACATGAGATCATGCCCAAGCATCAAGATTGATTATAAAAAACAACAATAAATGGAGCACACACTGCACCGATGCAAGCAAATGAACATTTACTACATGTATGAGAAATGGAAACATACAAAGTTCAAGTCTGCACAATAGAAGACAAAACATGTTCACCAAATATAGAGGAAAATCATTCCCCAAATTGGAACCAGTAATGATCAACAAATGTATGCGGAGAACTCCAGGTAGCCACAGCACACACATCCCTAAAAGAAACTTCCACGAAGCAGACCTACGACGAGTAGACCGACCCTGAACCAGGGTAGGAACCTGAAGCTGAGCAGTCTTATAAGATTTCACAATCACACTTACTCCACTTAGAAATAGAAGAGGTGGAAAGCCAGGAACACTTATTGGGTAATCAAAATGTAACAAAGCATCTGCCTTCTGAAAGAAAGATGTCAAAAAAGGTAAATTGACAAAGCCAAGTCAAGTATTTCTTTATTCGTTTTTTTCGTAAACAAAACCATAAAAGCATTATCATAATTAAATTATCATAAATTACATTCTGTATTAAAAAAAGAAATACTGCTAAATATATAAAACAGTTGTTATAAAACATGAGGATATTCTAAAAGGTTATTTACAATTCATGCTATATATTTTAACATTGTTAAAAATTTGTTGTTATGAGCATGGAACCTAGATGGGGAAACATCATCTTACATTTCACATGCATAGTAATACTTTTAACTAATGTTAATACAAAATGTATTCTAGATTACATTTCCAAAATTTAACAATGTGCTTTGATATCCATTCTCCGCCTAAATACTGTAAGAAAAGCATAGCCGGACGGCATCTTCTGATGCCCATGAATTTTAGAATAGGAATCAGCCAGATCTTTCTATGTTCATTGTAATATTTTCAGAAAAAAGATGGTGTGAATGGTTGCCTGCGTGGAAATATTATCACATGGGCATGGTGGTAAGACCCAGTTGTTTCTCGATGGAAAGGCACCCAGACGATGAAAGAAATTTAACCTAAATCTAATCAAGAGAAACCTCTCAACGGTAGTGAAATTATAAGTTAAATAAGGCTGAATAGAAAAGGTTGTTTGAACGGCCATGCTATGTACTATAGATGATTTAGTTGCCTCTTTAGTCATTCGTAATTCTTCTAGATGAGTAATACACAGCGCCTGGACTGCCTTCCTTGATAATGTCCTAATTGAGGACGGTGAATGAAAGTGTATTTCCAGCCCAAGATCGTTTAAAAAGCTTTTTATGTAGAATAGCCATCCAATTTTCTGTGAGTTGTCCAAATTGACAAAGTTCTATGCAGATCCTAAGTGTGTAAGTTCACCTCCACACCCGAGGAAGAGGAAGAAACAGCACAGAAAGGACAACATCCAAATCAGTGTGAAAACTAGAAAGAACCTTCGGTAAAAAAGCTGAACTAGGCCAGGTAATCATTTTATCCTCCAAAAACTGAATAAATGGAGAAACTGACAACAAAGCACCAATCTCAGAAACCCTTCTGCCTCAGCAAATGACCAACAGAAAAAAACTGCTTTTTAATGAGAAACTTCAAGTCCACCAACTTCAAAGGTTCAAAAGGTGGGGATGTGAGAGCCGTAAGGACCAATGGCAAATCCTAAGGAGGGATAGTAGACCTAATAGGAGGGTGAGGCGGAAAAAACTACACAGCAGCTTAGAAGTAAAAGGAGCTAGCCTAGCAAACTCTTCTCCCCTAACCACCAGGATAGCAGCCCAATGGGATCTGATGGGAGACACTGCAAGGCCCAGCACAAAACCTTCACACAGAAATCAAGAATCCCCATGGGATCACTTTGAAGAGGATCCAAATCGTGATTTTTGTCTGTATTTTGGAGGCACGGAGAAAGCAGGTCCCTCGAGGTCTGTTTCTTCTCTGGCAGAGTTTCAGGCCATGATTGATAAAGCAGAAGAGTCTGCTTTTCAGAAACATGACTGTCTTGTCCTTTTTTTTTTTATTCAAATAAATTTTTTTTTCACAACTGCGTTTATTAAATGTTTAGGCACAGCATATGGCCAGTTCTCCACAGTCAGGAGGACACTGTCAATGGCAAACATGTAGCAGGATGTATACATAGCCTAAACGCTTAAATCACCCCCCTCCCACTCCCCTTTACCCCGCCAACTACCCCAAAACCCCCCGCTACCCACCCCTTATCCCACCCTAACCCCGCGCACGTGTTCACTTGCAGCTGCAGTATACAGTTAGAGCACAGTAGGCATCAAATACCCTCCGAGGCCCCGAGGTCACCATCAGCAGGCAGTACATCATCTAAGGCAATTGGGGGCTCCAAGGTCAACCCCCTGTAATCCGCCCACCGCTTCCAGATCTTGTAGTGTTTCCGGGGGCATCCCCTGGCCTCAAACACGGGCAATTCTAGCCCCATGAGAAAGTCTAGGCCCGCTTTCCAGGCACTAAGTGGGGGAGCACGGTCGCTCTTCCAGGCCCTCGCTAGGTCCCGCTTGGCCAAGACTAGGCCCAGCAACAGGAGGTGGCGCTTGTAGATGTTTCCACCCACATTCTCCAGGACATGCAGGAGACCCAACCTGGGCGTGCGGGGAAGGTCCCACCCCAGTACCTCTGACAAGCAACTCCACACCCCATTCCAGAATCGGGTCAGACCCACACAGGACCACACAGTATGTAGCAGCGTGCCTCTCTCAGTCCCACAGCGCAGGCATTCCGGGGTAGCAATGAGGCCAGCCTTCCACAGTCTCTCTCTGGTGTAATAGGCCCTGTGTAGGCATTTGAACTGTATGAACCGGAGTCGCACAGCTATGTCAGCCCCACGGGGGGACTCCAGGGCCTCCCTCCAGTCATCCTCATCTAAGGGGCCAATATCCGTCTCCCAGGAGGCCCTCAACGACAGGAGAGAAGAGGAGCAATGAGTGACAAGCGTTTGGTATATTTTGGAGACTTTCTTATCCCCCAGATCTCCCATGAAGAGCTTAGCCTCCACGGGGCTAAATTCAGGAAGCTGGTCCAGCCCCACCAGACTCGGTGCAATTGCATGGCGGAATTGCAGATATTTGAAGAATTGGGTCTTGGGCATGCTGAATTCGGAGCTGAGGTCTTGAAAGGATTTGAGGGTAGTCCCGGCAAGAACATGACCAAGTGACGAAATCCCGATGGAGTCCCAGCCACCAAACCCCGACAGCGAGGCCAGTGCGGGGAGCCGTCCGTTATTCCATAACGGGGTTTCCGCCGTCAGCCTATCCCACCAGCCCATGTGGCCAGATCATGAAGACCACCTGAGTGACCTGCGGCAATTTCTTCCGCCGCCCGGCCGAGTACAACAGTGTATGCAGCGTGGCATCGTGGAGCGTGGCATCGCCCATCAAGAAGTGTTCCAGTGCGTATGCCGGGTCATTGTGATCGCCGTACCACCACTCATTCAGGACCAACAGGTGGGAGGCCTGATAATAGGACAGAAGGTCCGAAGTAGCCAGACCTCCACAGTATGTGGATAAGAAGCACGTCCGCAGCGCCACCCTGGAAGCACCCCCCGCCCACAGAAAGCGGCCCAGTATTGAGTTTACTCGACGGAACCACTGTGGGTCGATCCTATGTGGATGGTTCTGCAGTTGGTACAGAAGCCGTGGGAGGGCGACCATTTTAAAGATCGCGGACCTGCCATAGATATTGAGGGGCATACGAGACCATGTCTTGATGTCCGATTGGACTTTGTCCCACACCGGCAGCACGTTGCGCTCCCATGCAATAGCGGCAGACTCAGACAGGAAGACTCCTAGATATTTTAGACCGCCGACCGCCACCTGTAAGGCCGAAGCCCCGGGGTACGTCTCCGACTCTCCGCCCAGTACCCACAGGGTCGATTTGCGCGGGTTGAGGAAGAGTCCCGATACCTCACCAAAGATACGCATTATTTCCAATATTTGAGGGCCAGTGCGGTGAAGATCAGTCATAAAGAAGAGGACATCATCCGCATATAGCGCAATTCTGTCTGAGAGTTCCGCCCCCCACACAAAGCCCCGAAGCTGTGCATCAATGCGCACCCACGCGGCTAATGGTTCCATGGCCAGTGCAAAAAGGTAGGGTGACAGGGGGCATCCCTGTCGGGTCCCCCTGGCAATCGGGAATTTCTCCGAGATCGCCCCTGAGATACGCACTGAAGCGGTGATGTCTGTGTATAGCAACCGAACATAGGAAATAAACACCGGGCCCCAGTTGAGGCGCGGTAAGAGGGCGAAGAGGTATGTCCAGCTTACCGAGTCAAACGCCCTGTCAATGTCTGCTTGCAGTAACGCCGCCCGTTCACCAGTCGCCCCCATAGCGTCCACTTTATTCAAATAATTTTTGTTGAAAAAAAATATGCAAAGAAAAAGTCACAAAATCAACAAATACATAAAAATGAATTACATGCGATGTCCTTTTTAAAGTCCCTCGGCTTGTGGATCCTGAGGAGGTGGATCCATACGGGGATGATGCAGATGAGTGTAGTGGGGGGGTGGGGTCTGCATGCGAAGGAGCTTTCCACTTTGTTGCTTCATTTGAGATACAATTTTGGGTCTTCCAGATCCTGCTCCAACTGGAGTTGAGGAGGAAGAATTTTTTTGCATGTTATCAGAGGGCTGATCCTGAATCTGTCCCACTCATTCTGCCATTCGCAAAGTACTGACTCATGAATGGAGGGAGGTAGACAACAACACCTTTCCTAATTTTCTGTCTAAAAAAATACCCTGTGGACAACTTTGTAGAAGAGTTTGCGCCTGTTGTTAAGGTGGACTACATGTCTGCAAACTGCAGAACATATTCCCTAGCCAACAAAATAATTTCCCCAAGATGGCCGCCATTTACCCAGCCATCCCATCACTTCCTGTCAAAATACCAAGCATTATAAAAGCACAACAGAAAGCAAAATATGATCAATCCCACCTCTGGGAGGAAGGGTGGGAACCAGGACTATGTCAGGGAAGACCAGGACTCAGAGTAATGGGGATTACCGGTTAGTAACCGGGGTAGTTCTATCCTTGGCCTGAAATGCTGTTTCTATTCGCTGCATCTTGGGACAGATTTTAGTGGCTGAATGCGGGTCTTGTGCATCGAGCCATCGATAGTATGAGCAGCTAAATTGCATATGTACTATTAGGCCAGTAAATTACTATGCAATTAAATGCAATCTGATTTCACCAATAAATCTACCTTTTAGAGGTGGTCTGACCGCTATGTTTCACTTTTCAAAAGTGCATGTAAAATAATGACATGTTGAGAAGACAGAATTAGGGGGTGCACCAAAATGAACTCAAAGACCCCAAAAAGCTTGACTATTCACTGAAAAATGAATAAGCCAAAAAAGTTTGCATGGTTTGAGATTGACTTGACTACACATGAACCAGATATGAAACTCTCAATGGCTGCTTTGTTCAGGTGTGCACCAGCCATACCTTCCCATATGTGACATCACCCTCTGCAACACAACTTACTTTACCCCAGGAAAGTAACTGGATATTGATGGGGCCTTTCAAATATGATCGGAGTGAAGCTACATACAAGAACAAAACAGCTTTGTTATGGGATGCTTACTTTCCAGATGTTGGACTTGGCCTTTTCCCCTAAATTTTTCGCTTTTTGCCCCCCTAATTTGAGATGTCTCCCCCATGGTAATAAACCTGTATAGGCCATGTGTGGTGTGAGACGCCATGTTAATGTTAAATGCAATGCAATGGTGTGTACATTTATTTTCCCCCATTGTAAACATGTACCCTGGTGAAATGCTGCATTTGTGTTTTGCATTTAAAATGGCTGCCAAGGCTATGCGTTGTGCCACCTGACTGCAGGAGGTTAGCAGTCTAGTTGTTAGGTACCCAGCCACCCCTGCATTTGGAGGGAAAGCCTGGCACCCAGGGTGCTCTACTCCTCCCCCTGAACCAGTTAGAACTAGTTTGCCTGTCTGAGGTGGGTTAGCGGTCTAGTTGTCTGGTACCCAGCAATCCCAGCATTTGGAGGGACCTTCTAGAAGCTTCCAGCCTTTCTGGTATAGGGAGAGCAGTAGAGATGAGATGAGCAGAGACAGAGCAGGGACATGAATGTGAGGGGACCTGCTGCAGGGGATACCGCCACCTGGGCCTGTGTGCTGGACCCTGCACCCATCCAGAACCCCTTTACTGTCCCCAGGGCTAGTGGAGCCCCACTGCAGGAGTTCAGGCTGCAGTGTAGGAGGAGGGCCACGCTGCAGTGGGGATGGTGAAAGCCTACCACCCTGCTTTGATGATGCCCCCACTACCTGCTGACCAGGCCCAGTAGTGCCTACTGCTCTGTCCCCGGGCCCCTGAAGAAGGCGGGCCCTCCTAGGTCCCTGAAGCTGCTGGGACCTTGCACCACGCAAGCGCTTCACCAAGAAGCGCCGAGAAGGGAAGGAGCATCTTGGACCCCACCACTCAGGAGGTGAGGTGCGTTACCCTGGGGCTCGCTGCTGGGACTGTCCGCCCCCCTTGCGCTGGGTGCCCCTGAAAACTACTGTGCCTCGTGAGTGCTGCCTGCTGAGCGCTAAAGCTAAAGGATTGTGTCCCCCAGGAGCTATAATCTGGGAGCACTACACTGCAGAATCCTACAGCGCTGTATTTCCCTGGGAACTGCTATTGGGGAGCGCTGTGCTGAGAAGAAGCGCTGTGTGCCTGGAAGCGCTGTGCCTAGAAGAAGCCCTGTGTGCCTGGAAGCGCTATCCAGCCTAGAACTGTGCCCTTGGAAGCGCTGGCCTGCAGAAGATTGCTTGTGTCCCCAGAGTGCTGTGACCAAGACTTCCCTGCTGATTGCCTGCCCAGCGCTATAATCTGGAAGCGCTGTATCTGCTAAGCGCTGTATGGGGAGGATTGTACCCCCAAGGAGCTGTGCTGTGAGGAGCTGCCTGTTAAGCGCTATAGCTTTGAAGCGCTAGAGAAGTGAAGCGCTGCTGGCCTTTCAATCGAGCTGTGATCTGCCTCCCAAGCGCTGTCCTGAGTGCTGTGCTGCGTGGGACTTGCCTGCACACCCCAGCGCTGTGATCCCTTGAAGCGCTGTATGCCCCGTGGAACGCTGTAGCGCCTGAGACTGCTGGAGTCAGGGCACAGGGTCGGTGCTCATCCCCCCCTTCCTTTGGGAGACTGTTGGTGGGCCCTGTTGGCCCCCGCAAGGTGTCAGAACTGGGCGAGAGCCCCCATTAGACCTGTGGTATATCTGTTTAGGAGGGTTATGCATGCCACATGTTAAATGTGATGATGCCCCCAGGGGCCCTATGAAAGTTGCTGGTGGGTACCCTGTGTTATTGATGCCACTGAGGTTCCAGGTTGCTAGTGAGGCCTGTGTAATGAAAGTTGCCTAAGTTCTTCTACCCAAATGGTGTTATTCCTGCCTCAGGATTTAGGGCTGCTGCATGTCGAGGCTGGTTGTTAATATGGTATGCTTAATGGTTCTTTTTGCAGGAGGTGCTAATGCCGGGCCGGCTGTGTTTATGCCTAATGTATCCTTGTATGCTTACAGCTTACTTCTAGGTGATGCCAAGGATTAATGCCTGAGTTTGCCCTGCACTATTGACCCTGAGGTTTCATGCCATTGGTAATGCTTTGTTTTTATTTCAGCCATGGACTCACGGACTTAATCTTTTATTCTTGTCCCATTTCCCATGTAAATAATCCCCCTTGCATTCATTGCTCTGGCGCCAGTTGGCGCTCCATTGTGGTTACTGCTATTATTGTGTTTATCTTTGCAGGTTGGAGATAATACACAACTTATTCTTTTTCCAACCAGAAGCAGTGTCGAGTCTCTTTTGTAGTGTGCCTGGTGTGTCATCTGTGGGTACTGCGTGGACGCTTTACACATGTCCTCTGAAGTTTGGCCTGCCCGCTCTGCTCCATGCTACCCCCTGCAGAATTGGTAACCCCATTTCTGACACCAGGTCATTGTGTATTAGCAATGACAAACTTGGTTTGTTCCTGACTTGCACGTGGTCAGTGTGTGCTTAGAGACTGAGACAGGTTCCCCTAAACATTGTCAATACTCAGAACACACCATGATTTACATTCATCAATTCACACAATAGATAAGAGTAGACATTTACAATGCACTATGGTTTGTGACCTTGCATCGCACCAAGGGGACTGCTTCCCCTTCTTCTACTCCACCAAGCCGTACTAAACAACAGATTAGAGAAACACCTGATGTATATGAAGGTGTATTTACCAAGCAACTCACCATGAGCTGTAAAGATAAAGAATATGGTTTCAGGAGTGAAAAAGATGCCTGCTCCTTCAGCCGCCCCTCCACCAAGTTGCTAATCTGGAAGGGATGCTCGACAATGGGATACCACACCATTAGGAAGGAACCAGAGGCTTCATTAAAGAACCACAAAGACTGCATAAAAAGCACATCTGTTGTTCAAATCCCACAACAGTAAGGCCTGATTATGGGTGTAGGAGGAATATGAGACGTTACAACACGATCAAAATGATCGCGGAACGTTACATATCAGTTTTTACAACCAATTTGTTACGACTTGCGTTGGAGGGCTCTGGACTTAGGAATAGTATGATTTATTATTCCAATACCAGTCTACGTACAGTAGGGAGGGTGTTGGAATAGTAAATCCTACTATTCCTTAGGTTACAGCACCATCCAGCGCAAGTCGTTGTAACGATTTGTGTTGTAATACCCGCGTGGTAAAGGAATTGCGATGCAATGCCCGCGTGGTACTGGATGTTTCCAGTGTAGGAGCTATTACTGCACCTGATAAATAACGATACCATGGATTAGGTCATTTATCGGGTGCGTTAAATCGCACCTGTTATACCTTTGATATGGTACATTCTGTATGCTTTTCCCTCACTACATTTTAGCAGGTTTGACCTGTCGAAATTTAACAAAGGCTGAGGTTTCTAATAAATCTAATAATTATTGAATGCGTTAAATTCAACCAAAATCGCAATTCCGACCCAGTCATAATCAGGCCCTAATAGCAGGGCGCCAGTAGCACACCTGGTGTTCTTAGTGGGTCATGGTTCTTACTCAAAAAGGACAGAAAACAATCACTGCTACTAATAATAAACAGAAGCATCAACAATTTCTGTTTCCCCATTATATGTTGTATCTGCCATAAATGTAGCTTTCGGTGCCCACTGAAGAAAGTTTCACAAAAACCCAACACCGAAATAGTGGTAAAGAAACCAACTACTTTAAGGCTATACATGAGGCTGATAAAGCCACAAAGTACTGTTTACTCCTGCACCTTGGTGGTAAGGATCGTCAGAAGCTTTTAATTTTGCTGTTAAAAATAAGCATTGGCACACCCAATAGACTTTGCCTATGCAGGAGCGTTTGGCTTTGGAAATGTGATTTAGACATGTTGTGCACCAGTGTGGCTGCTATTTAGCATGTCAAAAGATTGGAGTGGAATGGAGTGGAGTGGGTGGAATGAGGTGGGGTACATTTGGGTAGATTGGAGTGGGGTACATTGGAGTAGACGGGTGGGGTAGTTTGGGGTAGAGTGCATGGAGTGAGGTGGATTGGAGTAGAGTGGGTCAGCTTGTAGTGGGGTTGAGTGGGGTTGACTGGAGTGGGGTAGATGGGGGTGGGTTAGATTGAGGTAGATTGCAGTGGGGTAGGGTAGAGTGTCGTACACTGGAGTTGAGTGGGATAGATTGGGCTAGAGTGGGATAGATTGGGATTGAGTGGAGTAGAGTGGGATAGATTAACTCAATCCATGGGCGGATTGGAGTGGGGTAGATTGGAGTGGGGTAAATTGGAGTGAGGTAGATTGGGTGGAGTCTGGTTAAGTGAGGAAGATTGGAGTGGGACTGAATGCAGTAGATTGGAGCGGAGTGGGATAGATTGGAGTGGGGTAGATTGGAGTGGATTGGGATAGATTGGAGTAGACTGGAGTGGGATAGATTGGAGTTGAGTGGGGTAGAATGTGGTAGATTGGTGTGGACTGGGATAGATTGGAGCAGGGTAAAGTGGGAGCACTGGGGTGAATTGGGGTGAATTAGGGTGGAGTGGGGTAGAGTGGGGTAGTTTGGAATGGAATGGGGTAGATTTGAATGGAGGGGGTAGATGGGGTAGATTGAAGTGGGGTGGGGTAGATTAGCCAGGGGTTTGGAGAGGAGTTGGGGTGCATTGGTGTGGATTGGAGTGGAGTGGAATGGGGTAGATTGGAGTGGGGTGGGGTAGAAAGGGGTGGAGTGGGTTAGATTTAAATTAAGTGGGGTCGATTTAAATGGAGTGGAGTGGGATAGATTGGAGTGGAGTAGATTGCAGTGGAGTAGGGTAGATTGGAATGGATAGGGTAGGGTAGACTTTGGTAGATTGGAGTGGAGTGGAATGGAGTGGGGTAGACTGGAGTGGAGTAGAGTGGGGTAGATTACAGTGGAGTTAGGTAGAGTGTAAGTGGAGTCAGGTATGTTGGGCAGATTGGAATGGGGTAAATTAGAGGGGAGTTGAGTGTATTGAGGTGGATTGATGTAGATTGGAGTGGCGTAGATTGGGGTAGATTGGAGTGAAGTGGGGTAGATTGGAGTGTAGTGAGTTAGAAACTTGTATGAGTGCAATTAATAGTACTTAAAGGTATTATTTCTACTCCAAGTGAAATTGATTTATTCATATTTCTTTCCCCTTTTAGTTGCAGCAGTGATCTTGTTTGCGTATGTGTGCTTGTGGTCTGCAAAGTATTGTACTGTACTGAATCTCACTGTAAGTGGTGTGTTGCCATGGTCACGAAGAATAACGCTACAATTGGTTGACTGTCACTGAGAAGTTGTGCTGAGATTAGAAAGACATCACAGCGAGTTGCATTATTATTGGTTATTTGCTGTAAAAGTTCATGCTGTGACTGGTTGGCATTTACACTAGCTGCACTGAGATTGTTGAATTGTGTTATGTATTTTCTGTGATTTGTTTTAAATCCCCTTGAGCAGGAATAGCAGTGGCGGTCAATACAAGTAAAAAGTAGGGTGGCGGGTGGAGCGCGGGAGAGGAATGTGGGGGTAAATAAAAGACATACCTGATGCTGCTGGCCACCTCACGCCTCAGTGCTCCTCTGCTCTCCTGGTCCCGGCAGTCCAGGGGACAAATCACTGACTCCCCAACCAATCCAGAAGCTGCTCTCCTGCTATACCTAGCATTAGAGCATTGTGGGTATTGGCCTGAGTGGGCTGCTTTGACGCTCGCTCAGGCTTAGTGAGTCTGTGCTGGTTCTCCACCTTACTGTGGAATTCAGCTGGGTTGGAGAAACCTAAGTGTGCATGTCTGTTTGGGCAGCCAAAGAGACATGTGCACTTGTGGCACTGCCTACACTCCTCCTCCCAGCCTCCCAGGGTCAATTAGGATGGCCCAGTTTGGCCCTGCCCTTGAATCGGCATAGCGGGCATAGCAAGAAAAAATTTAATTATAACATGTTTTATTATTATTTTATTTTTCCTTCATTCACTGTTCAGAAAGCAGTGTGGCGGCGCTCCTCCGCCTTAACGGAGGAGCCGCCACTGAGGAATAGGTTCTACATTGAGAAAGAATCCTGCTTCTATCACGAAAGGTGAGAACATTCCTCCTGAAGATTCTTTCACCTACGAAATAATGTTGAATTCAGGTCTCCATTTGTGCAAGTGGTTAAAAGAGTGGAATGGGAGAACTTCCATCAAGAACATGCAATTTAATTTAGAAGGTATCCGTATGATGACCATCAGATGAGGGATAAAAATCCCATTCCCCTATATTCGTAGTATAGCCATTTCTATATTTTGTATTAGCATGATGTATCTATATATTCTTTGCGATAAATATGCATAACTCCTAACCTATGTCTGGTTTAGCTGGCTAGAAGGGGTATACGCTGTTCATGGGTACTGTTCACATCGAGTAGGCCGGGAACCATACAGACGCCATCTTCTCTCTGCCTGTGTCAGACTCGAGCAACGATCACGTGTTACTCTCCAATAGCTGGCAGGCCCCACTTAGTTGAGTTACGGAGAACAGCTGAATGCCCACTATTTTTCTCTGTCCTGGGACTCACGGTCGCATCTGGCTTTGGGTGTGATAAGCGCATTCCTGAAGGCGCCGTGCCTGTGCTCCCAGGCACCGGGACGAAATCTCCGAGTTCACCTGTCCAGGTATACAGAGAAACGGAACACTCTATTCGTGAGGAAGAGTAAATATTTATTTGGCTGCAGCCATGAACAATGGTCCCAGAAGTAAAATATAGTAAGTTCTCGGGAGACTGCTGCTTCAATCCGCAGCGTACAATCTTTTATAGCAATAGACACACCCATATTCAACCCACACTCAAATAAATCTGAACCAATCACCAGTGACTTTCTTGTTTGCCAGAGTGCGGCGTGATCATCGCGTGCTTTAGTTTTTTACTCGTGCAACGTCTTTTGCAACATGGTTAATCATGAACGTATCTAGTGACTTATACCACCCGCCACATGGACAGACGAGCCCAACTACAAACATGAGCCACAATACACAAGGACAGATGAACTCTACCACAAACATGAGCCATAATGCGGGCTTGGATTTTACACAATCCCCTTTGTGTAAAGGATTGATCCTCTCGAGCAGAGCCAGCAAGGACTAGTTTGTTTTCCCAGCGAGCGTTGCATGTGTTTTCAGGGACAAGGAGTGCTGAGTGCTGAGCGCGTGACTCAACATGCTAGGCCTGGGTAATGGCAATACAAAATGGAGTCTAAATACAAGATGGACGCGGTATTTGGATATTTCATAATTCCTCAGTCCCCCCTTTTGCCATGCACAGGCAAATCCTAGTCAGAATCTATATTAATGGCCATGAGTTGGGAGACTTGTTTTTGTAGCATTATTTGTGTATTATTTTCTTTCTTCTTACTTATCGGTCGGGGTATACATAATGTGGCACAAAGGGCGCAGATGTCCGGACCACATTGTAGGCAGAGGCAACAGGTAACTATCACAGCTAAAATGGCTCCAATAAATGTCATAATCCTTCAACCCCAAGTGGACAGCATTCCCCAGAACCATCCTGTTAATGACCAATTTCCTTCGTCTTGATGGATAGACTCAGCTATCTTATGGAGTTTTGAGATGGCCTGGTATACCATAGGGGCGTTATCAGGAATATAAATACAGCAGCTAGATCCGATCAATTTCCATACGCCTCCACGGTCAGCAAGGATAATATCTAAAACCATCCGATTTTGGAGCATGACAAGGCGGTCAGCAGCAAGCTCTGCTGTAATATTACTTAGAGCTCCAGCTGTTTCATTGACAGTTGTCTCTACAACTCAAATATGTTGTCTTATGTCTCTACTGTTGGCTATTGGACCCCAGAATGTAAAGAGCCCTTTTAAGAAATCTCCTGCTTCTTGTCCTGCTGTGTCTACGGTAGACACCACTCCTCTTTTCTTTAGGTGGTGTTAGGCATCTGCCGTATACGTAGGGGGCAGTAACCAAGCAATATAACAGGTGCCTTTCCAGTTACTGGGTAAAGGAGTGTAGGCCTTACTTCCACACACGAAATATGTGTTACGTGAGGGTACCATGCGAGGCCAGTCTGTTCCATTTAGTGTTACAACATGCAGACACTTACTAGTAAGCATGGGCGGATTTTGCGGATTGGCAATCCGCGAACTTGCGTATTTACGGATTCGCAATCCGCGAAGATCCGCGAACTCTAGCGGACTTGCGGATTTTTCCGTTTTTTGTGTTGGCGCGTGTTCGCGCCGATTTTGGGACAAGTTCGCAATTGCGAACTTACTTTTCGGCTTGCAACGGCCGCGACTATGTTGTTTCTACGTCTGGTTTATCATCACAGGTTCACAGCACCCTCTGTTTCACCACTGCCACCCTCTGGGACACCCATGCCACCCTCTAGTACATCCTCACAGGCACCTATTAGGTTTATTTATTACTGTAGATTATGGTGGTTGAAAAAAGCTAGCACACCTGCCCTTCTTCAACTGCCATCAATTAATTTGTGTTTCATTAATGTGTCAGTAATTTTGAAAGTTCCAGTCTGGCTGGCACCTGCTTCCTTCCTTATCTGTAATTTGCTTTTTGTTGCAGTGAAATTTTTTTTTTACAGGACCTTTATGGTGCTATTCTATGAGCCTGCTGTTTGGGTCATAGCAGGGTCATAGAATTGTTGCAAACTCTGGAGGGGCCCATCAGGAAGCACTACCTTGAATGTTACTAATGTTAAGTTTGAACTTTTGCACCTGCTCATTGCTTTCATTTTAGCTAAAATCGTTTTTTTTGCAATTTCGCGCGTTATTTGGGGCGCGAATCCGTGCGAGATCGATTTCGGAAGCCGCGAATACGTGCGAATACAAAATTGTTTTTGTTGCGACGTGTATGTTCGCGTGATCTTGCGCGTGTTCGCGAGGCGCTTCTAGCTATTCGTTTGCCAAGTTACCCTATCGGTCGTACACGGGCGCGGCCATCTTGTTGGCGTGACGTAATTCCGTTTCCGCCCGCTATGTGTAATCTCGCAAAGTGTGCTGCTCGCGAGTACAAGTTCGCGCGTACTCGCAAGGAAAATCTCGCGCGAACTTACCCACGCGGTCGTGAACGGGCGCGGCCATCTTGTTTCTCATTCATTGCTATGGTTCTGGGCATGCTTTCTCTATCCTCTCTCAATCTCTGCCATCCTTTGCTTGTTTGAAGTTTTTTTGATCTAATTTTACTTATTATCTAACCCTCTATTTTTCTAGCTCTATATTTTTGTGTTTTCTGCAGCTTTTAGTTACTTTTAAACTACTTTTTTAAACTCTTTTATTTTCTTCTTCACTATTCTATTTCTTCTTTATCATTTAAGTTTATTTCTGCCCAGACCATGGTAAAGGGAGCCGGGAAGCACCCTGAGAAGGGGAAGGGTCCCGCACCCCGTGCCCGGCTCCCGTGCGGGCGTTTAAGGGGGGAGCAAGTGGTCCCGAGGGAGATCTTTAGCGCGGAGGAAGTGGCGGCACTGATCTTCCATGTCCAGCGCCGCCTCCCCAAGACGATCCTGGGAGGCGGCAAGATCGCGACCGGCTATGGCATCCGGGAGCGCCGCCAGCGGTGGGAGAAGGTGTGCCGGGCCATGTACAAGATCTCTGGGGTCCGGCGCACATATAACCAGGCCACCCACCGCTGGACCGATGTCATGGACCGGGAGCGGGACTTGCTGGACGCGCTCGGCGTAGAGGTCCCCGGGCTTGGTGAGTAGTAGTAGTAGTACATTTACTACTCTGTTTTATCCTGCTCTGTTATTTGCAAATCTTTGTTCTTTACCAAGAGCAATAATGCTGCCGATTACATTGAGGTAAATTATATTTCAAAATCTTCTATGCATTTCATTTTCAGGTGCACTGCTCTCCTTCTCAGTAGCCTTGCTTGCTACTATGCTTCTTTGTTTTGTATGTTGTGTTCAGAAGCATTTCATTGGCCTGAGAAATTATGTATCAGTGTACTGTAAAGAAAAGAACTGCGTAATGCTAGACAGTAAGGGTCATATTTTCAATTACCGGCGCATCCCTGCAAAGTAGCAGGGATGCGGCAGTAATTGTGTGCCATGCCACCACCACCCATTGGCCCAAAACGTCACAGAAGCCTTACGCATCTGTGCCGTAAAGGCAGCGCATTGCTGGAGTTGCGTGCCAACGATGGCGCAGCTCCAGCAATGCTCTGGGGTACCCTATCTCCCCAATGCTGCATCAAGCCGTACGTCGGCTTCAAGCGCGCAGGGTTTGAGTCATGCATCATTGTCATAAAAATGACTGATTGACATCTTGTAGATTTCCCTCAGCCACTTTTAGGATTCGTTCCTGCGCAGGTACGCCCTCCCTTGCGCCGGAACGCCCCCTGATGGCGCAGGGCTTTACAACGTGATGCATCGCCCATATGCCCATATGTGTTTTTTTTTTTAATATATACGCCGCACCAACACCATGGCGAGTCTTTTGTTCTGCCGCTGCGTCAGAAAAGGCACGCAACAATGGAGGAAAATCAGCCGCAACTTCCGCAAGGGACTTATAAATCAGCCCCAACAGACTGAAGTCCAGTGTCCTTCCTTTAGACAGTCACATGGCTATCAGAAGAAATAGTGGCGGTGGTGGCGGGTGGATTGATAGTTTGAGTATTCACTGATCTGCAAGCAGGATGGACTTTGTCTGTCACGTGTTGTGCACTACTGCCTGCAGTGCCAGGCCTAGGCAAACCTCTTTAGTAGTCTGTTTATTGAGTTACATAGGAACTTTCTAAGTCAACGTTCCGCAAATCAGGCAATACGAATAACGTAGTATACCACATGAGATAGATCCCGTGGAATAGTTGTCTATCTATTTGCTATTTTTCCAAAATATGTTGTTATTGTTCTTTTGAAATGTTTGATTTGGTTGAAAAATCTCATCCATGTTTTATGGTTTTTCTTTCTTTCATGTTGTACATCAGCTCCCCCCAAGGGCAAGAGGACACAGGAGGAGGGTGCTGAGGATGCAGGCCAGGATCGGGCAGGCGAGGGCTCCTTTGCTGGCCCCAGTAAGTTTACATTTTACTAAACAGTACCTATTTTTTCCTAGCGTTCCTCATTCGATTTTTTCTAAATCGTCTTTGATCTTCTTGTAGACTGGATATAAATTCTTATCCTGCCTCGAATATGATGACTCCCTGTGGTATTACTAGACTATTCTTATTAGTCTGTCTGTGTAGCTAACTAAGATTGGACATTTGGCAATTCCATTGGACTCCCATTATATTCAGCAATACCTCTATGCACTGTCTCCTTACTGACTAGATAGTGTGGCAGAGTCATTCAGCTCCCGAAGTCACCGATTATAGATCCCCAATGATCTCTAGATTATCGTACGCAGGACAAGAGAGTAGTACGGAGTCACAGCACAGTCAAGAAGTGTCAGAGGCACTCATGCTTGCAAAAATTCCAAAACCTTTAGCTCATCCACTCTAGTCTAGAGGAACAAAAACCACAGAGTCTATTTAAGTGTAAAAGCTTTATTAAAAGTAAACACATTTATTGAAATCTACTTTGTCATAAAACTATTTAACTGTAAACGGAAAAGTGGTTAGTGCTGACGATTAATTGGACACATTTCTTGTGGTCGAGCCGAACTCTCACCTACTTTGAACTTGATCCTGGTCGTGTTCTTAGGACTCAGGAGTCAAGCTTCTGTCTGTTAGGAGAAAAAGTGGTGCGTGTTAAAAATCAAAAGCAAGCATTCATCAGTTGTGCATAAAAGTGCAGCAAGACAACAGCCTTCCCTGGAAAATGGGACATTTTTACTATGGAGTAGACAGTCACAAATTATTACATTGTATTCTGTTTTTTTAACATTTCTCCTAGACCAAATATTATATAGTAGTGAGTGGTGTATTCTAACTTTCTTAAATGTACTTTGTAGGTGTAACATCTGGTGACGGGGCCAGCGCGGAGGTGGCTGATGTGTTGGACTTGGACTCGGAGGCCTCTGGGGAGGATGCGGCGGTAGAAGAGCTGGTGGCCGTTCCTGTGGGGGATCAAACGGTGGTGGCGGAAACAGGTAAGCTATATATTCCTTACTTATTGAGATTGAAGACTGCATAGTGTGCTTTCTGCACGGGTGTATTACAATTACAAATCAACCAGGTAGTAGCCTCCTCGAAATGTACTTCGACTTAGCTGTGAAGTTTTTGGTGAGAAGAATCCCAATAAGTTCTTAGACGAACGTGATGGATGGGATGAACGAAAAGCGAAAGAAGGGTGTAAGTAAGTGGGACGCGAACTTGTATGATGGCTGGCAAAGAAGAACGATATGTGTTTGCTTGGACCCAGAGGTGGCTGGGAAGGAAAGAATATGGTATGGTGCATGGCTGGGTCAATGATGAAGCAAGGATGGGTGGAAGGACAGCAGCCTGGGTGGGTGAAACAGAAACTGTATGTGTGCGTATACTTTGAATGAATGGATGCCTGGAGCATGGTATTCTCTGACTCTTACATAGCAAATGTGTATCTAGAGAGAGTAGATGGTCGCCAGGTGAAGTAAGTGTTACCTTGAAGAGCATGTACCACCGCACCCGCACGTCCGTCCCAGTGCAGGGAAGGCAAGGAAAAGAAATTGTAAATGTGTCCAATACTTCCATGAATAGTAGCAGTACTTTGTATTGCGTTTGCATTCACAGCATATATCTGGTTATTACGGTGGACACTCCGTACCTCTCTTAATAACTTTAGTTTACTTGTAGTACGTCATTCATGTGTGGGTGTATCACTGTGTTCACTCAATATTAAGCAAAGCACCTAAAGTCATCTCATCTGTCATTAAATACGTCCCATGTGAAGTGATAGATAATCAAATTAGTTAGCTTCTTCAGTTTCCTTTTCTAGTACTCATTTGCACTGTAGGGTGAAAGGTAAATTAATTAAGCAGTAGCCCTTGTAACAGAGTATTCTCAGTGCCACCCGTAATAGAAAAGTAATAGCTTCACCACCTGCATGTACTGGACCGGTACAGTAACGCAAGTCTGTCTCCATCATCATGGTGTGCAACTTTTTTTCTCGGGTGCAACTTCACTGTGCTGTGTCCATGTCATTCTGCCGGCTTGCATAAGATAACGTACCCATTTCCCTAAACAAGAGAGAAGAAGAAGAATAAGACTGGTGTACTGTCATAGTCGACTGTAATGGAAGTCCATAGTGGTCGTAGAATTAGTTCATTAAACTACCACTACTGTTAGAGCAAGGATGCAGAAGTGGGAGGGTTACATAGATACTGTCCTCAATAGTTATGTACTGTGCTTTCAATTTGCTACTTGTACTCTGTGACCCAACTTTCGGCTCAATCACTTTGTGTTATTAATAAGGAGCATTGGTTACAGACTATGTCTTTCTTTCTTCATATAGTTGCTCCTTCTTCCAAATCAACAACAAGGAGGGAGCAGGCTAGATTGGCCCGGCAACGGAGGCTGGAGGCCACAGTCGCCGAGTATCGGCGGCTGGTGGCCCTGGAGGAGGAGGAGGACACGCAGTCGAGCGGGGCAACATCTTCGACTGCATCCTCCTCCGTGACTAAACCAGCGGGACCGAGCCGGGCTAAGAAAGCCGACCGCCACCGCCAAGCACCGGAAACACCAGCTGCCCCCCACAGGAGCTGCAAGGAACGCCAACACCGCCTACGAGTCCGCATGTCCAACCTGGAGCAGGAGGTCCTGAGGTATAAGACCTTGGTTAAGGGCCTCCGCTCCGAGCTTGCCACCCTCCGCAAGGAGTATGATGCCCATGCCGCATCATGCACCAGCACCAGCACCCTCCAGTAGTGGAGTGTCCCTTGCCCTTTTTTTATAGACTTTTGGGGGGTGGGATTTGGGAGTTGGGATCGTTTTGGGACGTTTCAGAGACAATCGTTGGGGTTAGGGTGGGTGAGGGAGATTATTTTGTTAGGGATAAATAAATATATTTTTCAACTACTTTATCTGACCATACCTGTTTTTTACTGCTTTTCAGTCTGGTGGGTGGGGGGCGGGGGTGTAACAGTAACTTTGTTTTCCTGAACAGTCGTAGGACTTTAGTAGTACAACCGTCAAACTCTTGTCTACTCCGAAATAATACTCCATTATACTACCTCCCACCAAACGCTTATCTTACCTGTAATTTGTGTTAGAAATTAGGGCTAGGCCCAGGGCTGGCTCCAGGTGAAATGGGGATTAACGTTGTCATTCCTGGGCGGGTGACATTTCCTCATTGCGGTGTTACTAGTGGTGTGACACAGTGGCAGTTGCATGCCTATGGAAAAAAAGAAAACGAAACCTTGTTTGTACTCCTTACTGTAGCATTACAACGGTTACGGTACGATCGAGAAAATAGCAGGTGACAGTACACTAGAACAGTGCCATAATGTAGCCTAACAAATGGTAAAGTATTGCAAGTATAACTAGTACTTGCGTTGAATTTATTTGACATTGGCTACTACTACTAGAAGATATAGTACTGAAGCTGAGTAAGTCTAGAAGATATCCTCGTATTCCTTCACCAGCCTGTTGCTGCTATCACCTTATCCTCCCCAGCAAGTGTGTGGAATTATTGATGTCATTTTAGTCAGACATCAAGCAAAACAACACAGCCCGGGGGAAGAGGGTTAGGGTTTGTAAAATGGATGGGAATGGGGGTTTCTTTTTGGGTAGGTTTTGTTGAGAGAAGAAAAAAAAAGCAGAGCATGGACAAACAATAATTGAAGATACAGAGTTTACAGACAATCTTTGGTTACAAAGTAAAGGTAAGCACATGCAGTCACACTCATAGAATAAAAGACAACAATGGATACTGTATCTGTATTGCGTATGTTGTTGGAGTTGTCCTGTTGAAATTGGTAAGTAAGTTGCATGCAGCAAACAATTCCTCTTATTGGCGGCACTCCTCCATTCCAGCTGACGCTTCGTCCATCAATGTGGTGGTGACCACTGACAGAAGAGACACCCTGTCCACTGCCTGCCTGGCGGATGTTGACTGAAACCCGGCCTGTAATTATTGAACGGAAAACAGGAAGTGCTATTACAATACCACTGATAAATAAATAAAAGGTATGTACGCTGTGTGGTTCAAAAAGTCACACTTTGATGATGCCTAGCAGAAAAATGGTTACAAAACGTACTTTGAAAGTAACAGTAGACCCAAATACAGACCGTGGATTGTATTCAAACCACTTGCCTGCAAGCAAAAGTATCCATAGCCAGCATCGCTCCAACAGTGCTCTACAACAACAGAACCGCGTTGCAATAGAACCCCCCTAAACACATGCAATCCTGCTGCTAGGGCTAACCCTAACGAACCCTAACTTACAAAGTGCCAAAACTGGTGTTTCCTTATGGATTTTGTCCAACTAACTTCTAGCCGGTATTAGACCTTCCCAGGAATGCCCCAGGCAAGACCCGCCAACCCACCCGCAAAAAAACACCCGACACAACACCACCAAACAGCGAAAAAGCTAAATCTCATACTTACAATGTCTCTCGGCCTTCGGTCCAAACGCGGCGCTGTGCAGCTAGGTCGTCATCATCATCATCAATCATCATAACTCCTGTTTTCCACCACGGATTTCCTGAAAAGCAAATGCAATCAAGATTAGACTGTCGCAGCAGTGCTTCGACAGAGACCCCGGCCGCAACCCACCCACGAACAGCAGGAAGCCCCCCAAAACGCTACATTGAGCAAGATGTCTGAAGAAATGGCAAAAAAAAGGCTGTTCCTTATGGATTTTGTCCAAAACACTTGTATCCGGTATTAGACCTTCCCAGGAAAGCCCCAGGCAAGACCCGCCGGCGCCAACCCACCCGCAAAAAAACACGCGACACAACACCACCAAACAGCGAAAAAGCTAAATCTCATACTTACAATGTCTCTCGGCCTTCGGTCCAAACGCGGCGCTGTGCAGCTAGGTCGTCATCATCATCAATCATCATAACTCCTGTTTTCCACCACGGATTTCCTGAAAAGCAAATGCAATCAAGATTAGACTGTCGCAGCAGTGCTTCGACAGAGACCCCGGCCGCAACCCACCCACGAACAGCAGGAAGCCCCCCAAAAGCTACATTGAGCAAGATGTCTGAAGAAATGGCAAAAAAAAGGCTGTTCCTTATGGATTTTGTCCAAAATACTTGTATCCGGTATTAGACCTTCCCAGGAATGCCCCAGGCAAGACCCGCCGGCGCCAACCCACCCGCAAAAAAACACCCGACAACACCCCCAAACAGCGAAAAAGCTAAATCTCATACTTACAATATCTCTCGGCCTTCGGTCCAAAGTAACGCGCTGTGCAGCTAGGTAATCATCAATCATCATAACTCCTGTTTTCCACCACGGATTTCCTGAAAAGCAAATGCAATCAAGATTAGACTGTCGCAGCAGTGCTTCGACAGACACCAAAAATTACACACAAACCCCCGGAACCCCGCCAAAGAGCACCTCAAAGGCAAGCAAGTCAGCAAAAACGGCAAGAAATTTTCACCTCATATTTGGTCCAAAACACTTTTGTCCATTATTAGAGCTTCACAGCAATGGGCCCAAAACCGTCAACTCACCCGCAAAGAAGTACAACACCCCCACAAGTGCTGAGTCTTTCTTCATTGTGCGTAATCCAGCACTCTGCTTGGAGGGAAATCGCAGTCTGGAGGAGGAGGATAGAGGAGCATGTTCTTCAGAACTTGTGAACCTGAGGAATGTAGACTGCGGCAACTTCAAATCAATAAGCAAACAAGTGAAGACAGTTCTGATGATGGTCTTCTTTTTGGGATTAGGTGATTAAAGTTTGAATTAAATTAACTGTGCAAAACAAAGAAAGAGAGACACAAAGCACACAGGAATAAAAGTGAATAAGGACGAAAAAGAAAGTTCTTGATTGATTGTCTCATTTTCAGGGCTCGGTGTCAGGGAATAAGAACAAGATTTCGTCATCATACTCTGCGAATTCAGGCTGGATGAGGTCAGTGGCACCGAACAGAGAAAAAATCCCCTCATCTACGTTGCTGTCCTCATCGTCTTCATGTGGCGTGCTTTCTCGCACTTTGTAATCTGGTGGTATGAGGTGCTGATTCATCTTGATCATTGTCAGCCGCTCCACATTTTTGGGCGATAGGCGGCTCCGTTTGGCAGTTACAATGCCACCAGCAGCACTGAAAACACGTTCAGAAGACACACTTGCGAGTGGGCAAGACAAATAGTTTATAGCCAGGTTGTAGAGCTGTGGCCACAATTGTTTTTTGCCATGCCAATACTGCAATGGCTCCTCATTAAGAAAGACCACTGTTGAGTCATTCAGATAGTCCTGCACCATCGACTCAAGGTCATCAACTGTTCCTCCACTTTGCTTACTTTTTGCTGTGCCTGTGACATTTTTTAGAGAACCATACCCCATCAAACTTAGCCAATCCTCCTCCCCAGCCACTGTTAGTGTTGTCATTGTGTGTGGTGCAGATGATCCAGTTGCCGGTGTCTTTAACGGCTGAGAGGTCACTTGTGCCCCAGCCACAGGTGCAGAAGTGGATTCTTGTGACTGCGGATGGCCTGCTGATGCTGATGCTGATGTACTGGCTTCTCCTTCAATAACCTGCCGTTCTTTTTCAAACCTCTTGGCTGACCAGGCTAACCAATGTTTGTACTTTTGAACATCTGCATCAGCGAAAGGAAAGAATGCGTTGTCTGCCAGCGCCTTTTTGTAGCGTGGATCCAGAATAGTAGCACAAATGTAATGCTGATCTGAGTTGATGTTTTTAAGACGTTCATCACCACGTAGGCGATGTAATAATTTCTCAGACAAAATGAAATGTTTTTTTTTTTTTTCATCTTTTTCAAACTCAGAAGAAACCGCCATCAGTTGGTGCTCCAGTATGCACAACAATGGGATAGCTTTTCCCAAATTACAGTCCTCCTGGCTGACTGCACGCGTGAAGAACTCAAAAGGACGAAGCATGTCTGTCAGGCTTTTAACTATGGCCCATTGCGCCTTACTCATCCGCAGGTCCTCCTTCTGAGATGTAGCCTCTGTCAAGAAATAGTGATCGAGTACCGTATACTGCTCATGCAGACGCTCAAGCATGTAGAAGGTTGAGTTCCAACGTGTTGCCACCTCCTGGATGAGTGCTTTCACTGGCATTCCACGTTGAAGTAGCAGTCTCCGCAGATGCTTCCGGGCCTTAAAAGAATGGCTGAAATGGTTGCACATTTTGCGGCAGGTGGCCATTACCTCGAACGCTGGACTCTCTTTATCACTCAAGAATTTTTGAACTACCAGGTTGATACAGTGCGCCAAACACGGCACTCTAACATGGTGACCCTGTGACATGGCCTTAACTACATTGGCGCCATTATCCGTGGAAACATAACCAATCTTGCGTTTTAGGGGGGATAGCATTGACAACACCTTTTTGTCAAACTCTTCCAAAAGGTTTTCTGCTGTGTGACTTTTCTCCAAGGCAAACATGGCTAGTGTTGCATGTTTCCGAGCAGCTTTGAAAACTTGGTCCGGGTCAACACCTGCGTTTAGCTTTGCTATAACACCTGAAAAAGAGACCCAGTGTGCAGTGATGCACATGTAATCATCGCCTGGGCCACTGGTCCACATGTCTGTTGTCAGATGTATTGTGTGAACAGCACTCTTCTGCAAAGCTGCCCCAATCGCCTGCAGCACATCTTCATGTAGTGCTGGAACCGCAACTCTGGCAAAATAGAACCGGCTCGGAACCTTCCATTTAGGGCAGAGCGTTGCAACTAATTCAAGAAAACCTACCGCTTCTACAAAAGAAAAAGGTAGAAGGTCCACAGCTAGCATTTTAGCCAGCTTAGTGTTATACAGACGCGTCAGTGGGTGGTTGCGTTCATATGGCACGTCTGAAGTAAGCATTGTTCTAATGTTGGCCTGGACCAAGCATTTACGGGCTGATAATGACTTCGTTGACCCAATTTTGCTCGCTGGTGAACTTTTGTGCGTTGGTGTCTCACTCGCTCCAACACTCTTAGTGTGCCTCACATTGGGTGTGCTGCTGAGAGGGGTACTGGGTGTAAGGGAAGTGTTTGACACGTCTTCTTCCTGCTCGTCAACATCAGATGAAACATCAACGTTTCCTTGATTTTGGCCTTTCTTGATCGCAGCTAGGTGCGCAAACCATTGGACACCGTGCTTTCTGTCAAGATGACCACTCTGGCCGCCGGTACCATAGTTGCTACCTGGCTTACCACGACTAACTGCAAGCTTACAAAGGGTACAAATGGCAAACCTTGGATTTTTGGGACAAACAGTAAAGAAGTCCCAAACTGGGGACTTGAAGTGTCTGTGGGACCTGGAGGAGGCGGCGATACTGGTGGTGGTGGTGGTCATGAAGCTAATGCCAGATGAAGTGGAGGATCTGGATTGGCCAACTTTTGTACGTTTTCCACTTTCACCGCCACTAATTAAGGTCGAGGTTGACGCAGGTCTCTTCTTGCCAGAAAGAAATATGGAAGCGGGACGAGTTGGTGTACTACTTAACTCCAATGATTGTGGTGTTTCCACTGCCTCCTCATCGACAACATCATCATCATCATCATCACGCGCAGCAGCTCTTCGGGCTAGGGTCAAAATGTCTGTTTGCTGCATGCCCGCTGGGGCTGCAGTGACCTTTATGATGACTGGGTCGTCGTTGGCAGAGTCTTCATCAGCAGCAGTATCCGCCACTTCTTGTTGAGCCTCATCACACTCCATAAGTCTGAGACTTTGGACGAGCTTCCTTTTACGCTTAAGTACCTTTGTTGGATCATGGTGTGCCTCACTCTCAGACGGCTGTGGTGCTGGTTCCCAAGTTTGATCCGTATCATCAGAAGGAGGTGTGCTTGAAGAGGATGTAGACACCACCCTTGATCTCTTCCTTGCTAGGGTTGTGGAAGACAATGAAGGATCATCAGGAGGAGTGGCTTCCTCAAATGATACCTCGCCTTGATTGTCGATTTCCTGATGTGCCCCTACTTCGGGAGGAACAACTATTGTGGGCACTTGTTGTGACCCTCCATGCACCTCTGCATGCGCATCTCCTTGCGCTGCCTCTCCTTCCACATGTACTTGGGCTTGTACTTGCACATGTGATTGTTGTTGCCGCTGTGGTTGTTCAACACTCGTCAGATGAGCTACAACAACCTGTGTTGATTGAGGGACATTGCTGCTGCTTTCTTGCGATGAGCCAACATCACTGGTCGATGGTGATTGAAGAAGTATACTGGCTGCCTCTGCAGCACTCAAGGGCTTGGACTTAAGTTGGCGTGGTGGTGGTGGTGGCACTGAGCCCAATGGAGCGGGGGTGCTGCTGCCAGCTTGGTCCCCAGCAGATCCCGCTGCAGCTGCTGCAGGCATACTTTTTTTTTTACTCACAAAAAAAGGGGCGGGCGGCACACCAGTGTCCTTGGTAACTTGCTTCTTCTGCTCCTTACTGGCACCTTTCTTGCTAGAGGAGCTACGGGTTACTTTTTTTGGGGCCATCTTCTTCAGAGCAGGTCAGCAGGCAGCAGTTGCACGAGTTGCAGAGGGTTCTGTGTCCAGACGTGACGTCGCGTGACGTTATGCTGCACACACCGCTGCAGGACTTCTTCCTGGCACTGGTGGTTCTATTGAGTCTTCTTGTGCACCTAAAAGCAATGGAAGACAGAGGAACATCAGTTCAGTTATACACCCCAAAAAATCGACAAAACACAGAAAAATGAGCACAATCCCATGCCATCCATGATGTTTACATTGAAGACACCCCACAGAAAGACTAGGGACATGCAAGTATGCAACACTCACTACCCCTGGGCATAAGGGATGAAAAGTAGGCAAAATAAGTGCAGGCCTCAGACACTGCCTCTCCTCAAAATGGCCCCCTTACACCCCAAGCACATGTTGCTGCCTGTACCAGCCAGCACTCAAGATGGCCACCACCACCACCCACATGGCCAGTCCACATCAACAGTACACCCCCAAAAAACAGAAAAACAGCCAGAAATCACCACAATCCAATGCCATCCATGATGTTTACATCAAAGAGAGTGAGACAACACCACAGGCACACTCAGTCCATGCACCACCACCACCCCTGGGCAAGCAAAAGGCCACACCAGCAGCCCCCCAAAAACGACAAAAAAAAAATAAAATAAGCACAATCCCAGCCCATCCATGGCCTCAATTATGTTTAAATTCAAGAAGACACCCCACAGAAAGACTAGGCCCATGCAACACTCACCACCCCTGGGCAAAGGGCCACACCAGCAGGCCCAAAAAAACGACAAAAAACAATAAAATCTGCACAATCCCAGCCCATCCATGGCCTCAATGGTGTTTAAATTCAAGAAGACACCCCACAGAAAGACTAGGCCCATGCAACACTCACCACCCCTGGGCAAAGGGCCACACCAGCAGGCCCAAAAAAACGACAAAAACCAATAAAATCTGCACATTCCCAGTCCATCCATGACCTCAATGGTGTTTAAATTCAAGAAGACACCCCTCAGAAACACTAGGCCCATGCAACACTCACTACCCCTGGGCATAAGGGATGAAAAGTAGGCAAAAGAAGTGCAGGCCTCAGACACTGCCTCTCCTCAAAATGGCCCCCTTACACCCCAAGCACATGTTGCTGCCTGTACCAGCCAGCACTCAAGATGGCCACCACCACCACCCACATGGCCCGTCCACATCAACAGTACACCCCCAAAAAACAGAAAAACAGCCAGAAATCACCACAATCCAATGCCATCCATGATGTTTACATCAAAGAGAGTGAGACAACACCACAGGCACACTCAGTCCATGCACCACCACCACCCCTGGGCAAGCAAAAGGCCACACCAGCAGCCCCCCAAAAACGACAAAAAACAATAAAATAAGCACAATCCCAGCCCATCCATGGCCTCAATTATGTTTAAATTCAAGAAGACACCCCACAGAAAGACTAGGCCCATGCAACACTCACCACCCCTGGGCAAAGGGCCACACCAGCAGGCCCAAAAAAACGACAAAAAACAATAAAATCTGCACAATCCCAGCCCATCCATGGCCTCAATGGTGTTTAAATTCAAGAAGACACCCCACAGAAAGACTAGGCCCATGCAACACTCACCACCCCTGGGCAAAGGGCCACACCAGCAGGCCCAAAAAAACGACAAAAACCAATAAAATCTGCACATTCCCAGTCCATCCATGACCTCAATGGTGTTTAAATTCAAGAAGACACCCCTCAGAAACACTAGGCCCATGCAACACTCACTACCCCTGGGCATAAGGGATGAAAAGTAGGCAAAATAAGTGCAGGCCTCAGACACTGCCTCTCCTCAAAATGGCCCCCTTACACCCCAAGCACATGTTGCCTGTACCAGCCAGCACTCAAGATGGCCACCACCACCACCCACATGGCCAGTCCACATCAACAGTACACCCCCAAAAAACAGAAAAACAGCCAGAAATCACCACAATCCAATGCCATCCATGATGTTTACATCAAAAAGAGTGAGACAACACCACAGGCACACTCAGTCCATGCAACACTCACCACCCCTGGGCAAAGGGCCACACCAGCAGGCCCAAAAAAACGACAAAAAACAATAAAATCTGCACAATCCCAGCCCATCCATGGCCTCAATGGTGTTTAAATTCAAGAAGACACCCCACAGAAAGACTAGGCCCATGCAACACTCACCACCCCTGGGCAAAGGGCCACACCAGCAGGCCCAAAAAAACGACAAAAAACAATAAAATCTGCACAATCCCAGCCCATCCATGGCCTCAATGGTGTTTAAATTCAAGAAGACACCCCTCAGAAACACTAGGCCCATGCAACACTCACTACCCCTGGGCATAAGGGATGAAAAGTAGGCAAAATAAGTGCAGGCCTCAGACACTGCCTCTCCTCAAAATGGCCCCCTTACACCCCAAGCACATGTTGCCTGTACCAGCCAGCACTCAAGATGGCCACCACCACCACCCACATGGCCAGACCACATCAACAGTACACCCCCAAAAAACAGAAAAACAGCCAGAAATCACCACAATCCAATGCCATCCATGATGTTTACATCAAAGAGAGTGAGACAACACCACAGGCACACTCAGTCCATGCACCACCACCACCCCTGGGCAAGCAAAAGGCCACACCAGCAGCCCCCCAAAAACGACAAAAAACAATAAAATAAGCACAATCCCAGCCCATCCATGGCCTCAATTATGTTTAAATTCAAGAAGACACCCCACAGAAAGACTAGGCCCATGCAACACTCACCACCCCTGGGCAAAGGGCCACACCAGCAGGCCCAAAAAAACGACAAAAAACAATAAAATCTGCACAATCCCAGCCCATCCATGGCCTCAATGGTGTTTAAATTCAAGAAGACACCCCTCAGAAACACTAGGCCCATGCAACACTCACTACCCCTGGGCATAAGGGATGAAAAGTAGGCAAAATAAGTGCAGGCCTCAGACACTGCCTCTCCTCAAAATGGCCCCCTTACACCCCAAGCACATGTTGCCTGTACCAGCCAGCACTCAAGATGGCCACCACCACCACCCACATGGCCAGACCACATCAACAGTACACCCCCAAAAAACAGAAAAACAGCCAGAAATCACCACAATCCAATGCCATCCATGATGTTTACATCAAAGAGAGTGAGACAACACCACAGGCACACTCAGTCCATGCACCACCACCACCCCTGGGCAAGCAAAAGGCCACACCAGCAGCCCCCCAAAAACGACAAAAAACAATAAAATAAGCACAATCCCAGCCCATCCATGGCCTCAATTATGTTTAAATTCAAGAAGACACCCCACAGAAACACTAGGCCCATGCAACACTCACTACCCCTGGGCATAAGGGATGAAAAGTAGGCAAAATAAGTGCAGGCCTCAGACACTGCCTCTCCTCAAAATGGCCCCCTTACACCCCAAGCACATGTTGCCTGTACCAGCCAGCACTCAAGATGGCCACCACCACCACCCACATGGCCAGACCACATCAACAGTACACCCCCAAAAAACAGAAAAACAGCCAGAAATCACCACAATCCAATGCCATCCATGATGTTTACATCAAAGAGAGTGAGACAACACCACAGGCACACTCAGTCCATGCACCACCACCACCCCTGGGCAAGCAAAAGGCCACACCAGCAGCCCCCCAAAAACGACAAAAAACAATAAAATAAGCACAATCCCAGCCCATCCATGGCCTCAATTATGTTTAAATTCAAGAAGACACCCCACAGAAAGACTAGGCCCATGCAACACTCACCACCCCTGGGCAAAGGGCCACACCAGCAGGCCCAAAAAAACGACAAAAAACAATAAAATCTGCACAATCCCAGCCCATCCATGGCCTCAATGGTGTTTAAATTCAACAAAACAGTTGTATCATGCACCCATAACCAACCCTGGTCCTACTGGATACTGTGGCTACCCACAATATAATTTATTTAATTTTCTGAAAAAGTTCCAAAATTGTACTTGCAGCAACTGTAATGCCCCAAACAAACTTACTTGTGAAAGTTGATTTCTAATCCAAAAGTGATCCAAAGACAGTCAAAAAGGCCTCAAATCCAAATATCCAGCAGCACCCACAAAAAGTAATCCTTCCAGCTCCAGATCCAAATGAAAGTGACCAGGAGATGGACAAAGCACTGGGAGGAGCCTGCTGGACAGGAACAGGAAGTTGGAGACTGTGGGGCACTTCCTTCCTCCCCCCCCCCCCAAAATGGACTCCTTGCAAAAAAAAAGGCCATGCAAATGTCAACCTGAGGAGTGATTCTGATAAAAATCATAATTTTCTGAAGGTTTATCCTGTTTGCTGGTGATTTTCTTGTGCGAAATTGCAAAATCTCTATTTCGCAAGTGCGAGATTGTTCCTTTCCGCCGCAACTACATGTTCGCAATTGCGAACTCTCGCGAGGTGTGCTGTGCAAGGTGGCAAGCCGCGAGTACGTATTCGCGGGCGACAAACTCCCGCGGGAACACGCAGCAAGATCTAAAATGGCGCGTCACTCGCAAAGAAAAACAACTCGGCAAACGCTAAAATGACGGAAAGTGAACGCCGTGCACCACGCCGCGCGCCGCAACCAAGCAAAAAATCCGCCGCGAGCGGATTCACGGATTTTCGACAAATTCGCGAGCGTTCGCGGATTGCGGATTTGCCGAAAATCCGAAAAATCCGCGAGCGGAGCGGATTTTACGCCCATGCTTACTTACTAGTACCCTTGTTCTTTGATCCCCTTTTTTTAATACAAAATGGTGCCTGTTCGGACGTTACTAAAAGAGTTTGTCCTTTGCGAGGAGTCTTATCAGAAGGCAAGAAATACAAGTCTGTAGACCTGTTCTGGCGATCAGCATATTCTGACTTTTCACTGGTCACTCCATATACTCTTTTCCCATCTGGCCAACACAAATGGTACAGATATAATCCAAAATCCCATATGTCCGTATTATCTCTGTTGGTGATAAATGCCCAACTGGCGCTTAACTCCCACCACGCACTACAGGAACCATTAAAGGAAAAGGGAAGAGGGATATATGGTATCCCGGTGCTTACAGAACTCGGCAGAAGGCCGCAAACCCAACAATTAGTGGTGTTAATGGCCAGCTGATGTTGATGTAACATAGAAACAAACGTATTGTTGTGGAACTCGCTCCTTCTTGACTCAAGATGCGGGGATAGAGTAACATGGGAATGTATTTCACTAATAACCTTGGTGGTAGGGTGTGCAAGAGTTATATGAAACACCCATCCTATACAAGAAAACATAATACATATTAGGACCACTATTATTAAAGTTATGACACAACGATTGTGCAATAATTTACAATATCTCTTTCTTTTCATTTGCATTTTGTCCATTGTCCTAGGGACAGCCAATTCCATTCTCTAGGTGTTGCCCGTGATTTGGTGGTTGTTTCACTCAGCCGTGATTATTTGCAGTCCTATGATCCTTCAGGTCCCGCAGGCCTAAATGCCACTACTCAGGTCACGAGTCTAAGACTTAATCACGGCCCTGCAACTTGAGTTCAATTCAGAATGTCGTTGACAAAAAATCATGGACAAAACACTGAGGCATTGCTGAAGTGTTCTTGCTTAGTCTTGGCCTCAAATTGTATCTTTTTGAACCAGGTACAGTTTGGTCTTGAAAAAGGAGGTGAGGCTCGGTAGTGTCTAATCTCAGTGACACCGCTGCTTGGAGAATCTCGTCGTCTTCTTTCTCAGACTTGGTGTACTTTAAGCGTGCATCACTGAAGGGCACAAATCTTGGAACTTTCTCGCACTCAACATCTCCTAGTCCATCTTTTACCCATTGATCATAAGGCAAGGCTAGGGGTACCTTTTTACAATGTACCCCATGCACCCAGTTTTTTCTTCCTGCAACCTTGACAGCTATTCTCGTTGAAAGTAGAACCTGCTGCGGAGTTTTCCATCTTGGCTCGAGATTCTTGGTCCTCTGGAAATTCCTCACACACACCCAGTCTCCGGGTTGTATGGAATGGCCCTGGTCAGTGGAAGCTGAAGGCAAAGCGTCATGCACCTGTTGATGAAGGACAGACATTCTTTTAGTTAATTCATGCAAATAATCAATTAATATAGGATATTCAATATCAGAATATTTCTTTGGTCTAGGGACGCCCCAGACATTGGCTGGACGTCCAAACACAATCTCGTAGGGGCTAAGCCCCATGCGCGAGTGTGTTGTAGTCCTCGTGGATAGAAGGGCAAGAGGCAATGCATCAGGCCATGCTAGGCCCGTAGTGGCCTGTATTTTTGCAAGTTTAAGTTTTAAGGTTACATTATAGCGTTCCACTAAACCTGCGATTGTGGATGGTTTGCTGCATGAAATTTCTGTCGAATACCTAGACCAGTACAAACTTTCTGCATGACCTGGCCCACAAATTCACTTCCATTGTCAATCCAGATGATTCTGGGTAAGCCGAATCTCGGAAACAATTCCTTTAAAAGAGCTTTGGCAGTTGTCAAGGCTGTGTTGTCTTTGAGGGGGTAGGCCTCTATCCATTTGGAAAAGGCACATACCACCACAAGTACGTATTTTAGGTTGTTACACCTCTAGATTGTGAATGTAATCTATTTGGAGGACTTTAAAAGGACATCTCGGTGGTGCAAAGTGTCCTGCTGGAGTCGGCATTCCTTTTCCTGGATTATACATCAGGCACACCATACAGTTTTTCACTAGATTATCTGCGTATTTGGGAATGTTGGAGTTTTGCCAAACTGGTGCTAAAAGCTTACATATCCCTTTGGCACTAATGCGAGCTGGACCATGTGCCATTGTCACAACAGGAAGAACATAAGCATTGGGTAGTAACCATCTTTGTTGATCAGACAAATCTGTCCAACAACCAGTGTCATCTAGCCGGCCAGTCATTTCCCTCCATTTGTCTTTCTCTTCTTGAGTGGCTTCTGCTTGTATGTTTTTCACATTTTCTAGAGTATCCTCACACATTCCTACCTCCACAATCCATCGTGCTGGACCAGCCATATACATTCGGTTGGACAAATCTCTAGCTGTTTCTTTCGCTACTTGGTCAGCATAAGCATTTTCCTTACCAATGTAATTTGGACAAAGAGACCATATGCTTATATTGAAACAAGTGTTGTAGAAGCAAAGGAGTAGCCTCTTTGCACAATGACTCTGAATCGGCTGCTACCAATAAGTCATCCACATATTGTATCAAGGCAGTACCTTTTGGTAAGGATAATGCATCAAGCTGAGATTTGAGTGCTTGACTGTAGATAGAGGGACTCTCACAGTAACCTTGAGGAACTCTACAAAATCTAAAACTGCGACCTCCTAAAGAGAATCCAAAAATATCACTGCTATCTTCAGCTATCGGAATGCTAAAAAATGCATTCTTGAGGTCGACTACAGAAAACCATGAAGCAGTAGAAGGTATCATAGTAAGCAATGCAGTAATGTCTGGAACGACAGGGAATTGAGGCAAAACCAATTTATTGATTTCGCGTAAATCAATGACAAAGCGATAAACAGGAGGCTGTGTCGGATCTGTACGTTTATTCACAGGAGGAACAGGGCTGTTACACATATTACCTCTTGTTTCTTCGATAACACCTTTCTGTATCTGATCAGATATTATTAAGAGCAAAGCCTGTTCACTTTCACTAGATATCTTATATTGAGGAATGCATGGTAACTTGACATTACTCTTCAATGTGATAGAGTAGGGTGGAATTTGCAACAATCCGACATCGTTAGGGCCTTGCGCCCATAGGGAGACAGGTATCTGTCGGAGCTCATGTGGTAAGGCATTAATGGACAAATATACTGGGGACACTATTCATTGGCCTAAGGTCAAATGTACACCTTGAGGAGAGCAGTATAGTGTGGCATATAATCTCTTCAAAAGGTCAAGACCTAACAAATTCTCAGGACAGCCAGTAGTAAGAATAAGAGGCGCCTCCAAATGACATGGTCCTACCAATATGGGCAAGGGGCTAGAAACAGGATTCTGTACAGGTGTCCCAGAAAATCCTACTGAAACATTTGTAATGCCAGACAAAGGTGCCCCAGGGAGCTTGAAGCGAACAATGGAGCTTTTAGATGCGCCGGTGTCCAGTAGAAATTGTTCTTGCACCCCTAATGTAGTGACATTAACATAAGGACCACGTTGATCCACAGGAATAGTCATGACTCCCTCACTTTGTCCTAAGCTGTCCCATTGGAAAACAAAAGCATGTCCTTCTTCTCCTAGATAATCATCATTATAATAGTTTCCTGTCTGCCCTAATGGTTGATCAAAATAATTGGCATTGGACTGTGGTAAAGGTCGCCAATCTTGTATCAACGTTCCTCGTCCCCTGCCTTGTGGCAAAGACTGATATCAGCCCCGGCCTCTAGGTACTAGCCCCATATTATCTTTCTGGGCCAAGTGTGGACATCTATTTTTGAAATGACCATCTTCCTTACAGTAGGCACATTGATTAGGACCAAGAAGTGGGCCTGGAAAATTATATCCCTGACGTTGATACTGATACGGTTTCTGAAATTGTGGCGCATTCTGAGGGATCCTCTGTTGGTCCCGTGGAGAATAAGCCTGTTGCAAAAGGACCTTCGTTTTGAGGTCTTTATTTTTCTTATCCAACCTCTCTTTCTCCTCCAGATCCCTATTCTCATAATATTGAACCATCGTCAAAATCCCTGAGGGCGTTGTTACAGGCCATGCGCTCTCAGACATTTTGAGTCTAGTAGATAATTCCAGCAGTAAGTTAGAGACAAATTTATCCATAAATAATCTCTGGCCACCTGGTGCGGCCATATCTTGTCCACAAATGATTCCTCAAAACGGGTAAAGAAATCGGACACCGACTCATCTTTCTTTTGTTTACACGCGGATAATTTATTCCAATTGACTGCTTGGGCAGGCATCAAAGTTTTCATAAGTGTTACTATTCTGTCGGGCAATTCTACTATCATTGGTTCTGGTTTAGCCCCACCCACCTGCCTTTGGTCTGCTTGTACGATGGCAGCCCAGTTACCGCCTAACTCAGCTGCGTGGTCTTCCCTACGAATCTTATTCCATATTTCGGATGGGACTATTTGGCCCATCAACATGTCTATATCAGATAATGTTAAAGTACAAGAGGACAATGTCTGCGTTAATTCCTTGTAATAAACTGCCGGATTTTTACGTGGATCAGGTAATACTTGTTTTAATGCAATAACCTCTGATCTTTTCCATGGAACATGTACCCAAACTTGCTGAAAATGAGCAGCCACAGGATTAACTCCTCCCACAGCATCACCCCATACTGGTTGTACCTCTCGCATAGGGTACGTTCTTTCTAATGTAACAATTCCTCCTGCTCCCTTATTTCTACAAGACAGGTCTAGAAATGTCACTAAATTCGCTACTGCATCTTGATAATCCTGTCCTACCACTGCTCCAGAAGCTACTTCCATTCGTAATTCCATTAATTCCCTAGGTGGGCCATTCTCGACTTCATTCTTCCACATTTGAACTAATATTTCACACATGAGGTCAAAAACATAACGCTGGGTGGATGGAAGCCATTGCATGGTCACAGTTTGGATATCGGATGACCCATACATGTTTCCATTTGTCATCCACTTTCGAGCCTGAGTTTGGAGTATTGTTTCCTCATGGAGGTCAAGGCGACTCTGACTTCGAAGAGTTCTTTTCAAGATAGGGGAATTTCGAACTCGGTCTATTATAGGGGAAAAGGCTGAAAAGAATCCACTCTCCTTTCTTCGAACCGTTTGTGAGGTAGAAGCTTGTGGCAAAGGAGTAGAGGTGGAGACATGTGTCGATGCGGGAGGTATCACATGGACTACAGGACCCACAGAAGTAGCTGGGACCACTACTGGTATCAAGCGCTGAGGCACTGGCGGAGGCATACAGGTACTGGCGGGGGAGCAAGAGCTGGTACATAAGGCGGTGGAGCAGACAACATAAGGGACATTAAAGGGTCTTTTTCATTCTCCACGTCTATTGACGGAGAAGTAGGCAAAGCCGGATAACACTTATCTATCTCTATTCTATGCTTCCTATCTACTATCTCTATGTCCTTTTCAATTCGATCGTCTTCATGTTTCTGAGCTTTTTGTATAATAGACATACGAACTTGTTTATCCTGAGATTTCTGTTGCTTAATTTCTTTCTGTTTTGATTCTTTTCGCCAAATGCGAAATGAATCAAACATTGCCGGACGGGTTTTTCTTTTGTACAATCTCTCCTCTAAATTGTCCAACAACACACAGGGCTCGAAAGTACCATCTCTCGGCCATTGTAAAATACCATTATTCTTAGTGTATTTTCCCCGAAGGTCCGTAAAAATAATAGGCCCAGTCCCATGTTTGGAGTAAACTTCATATTTCGGAGTTCCTACCGGAGGCACTGGACAAGTGTCTACCAGTCGGGAGTCCCTTGAACAAGAACAACACCATTGACGAAATTTGCTAAAACCAGGCATCTTAAAAATCTCTGGCTCGAAAAACAAACATTAAGAGGCAAAATTAATCATGTACTTTCTCAATTCAAGTACTTAGCCCTCGGTTTCGCCTTTTGCAAAATGCGAACAAATAAACCATCTATAACTAAACCAGACAAGTGGGAGCGCCCCACTCTTACCTGACCAAATTCTCTTCTCACCGATAGAGGTCCATCTAATGTCTCGCTCTCTCAGCTAATGGGACCAAGACAGGGCATCAGTCAGGGCGGCAGTCAGGCAGCCTTCGAGAAGGAGAAGTAGCGCTACAAAAACCTCGGGTCCACAAAGACATGCAGGGGTCTTATTAGATGGTGCGCTTCCTTCACAGTTTGTTCACAAGACCTCTCACCAACATCCGGCTTGACCGAAACCACTGAAGACGCCCAACGTTGGGCGCCAATTGAAGAACCGGACCTTTTAATGGCCCAGGGGCACGCCTGAAATCTCTGAGTTCACCTGTCCAGGTATACAGAGACACGGAACACTCTATTCGTGAGGAAGAGTAAATATTTATTTGGCTGCAGCCATGAACAGTGGTCCCAGAAGTAAAATATAGTAAGTTCTCTGGAGACTGCTGCTTCAATCCGCAGCGTACAATCTTTTATAGCAATAGACACACCCATATCCAACCCACACTCAAATAAATCTGAACCAATCACCAGTGACTTTCTTGTTTGCCAGAGTGCGGCGTGATCATCGCGTGCTTTAGTTTTTTACTCATGCAACGTCTTTTGCAACATGGTTAATCATGAACGTATCTAGTGACTTATACCACCCGCCACAAGGACAGACGAGCCCAACTACAAACATGAGCCACAATACACAAGGACAGATGAACTCTACCACAAACATGAGCCATAATGCGGGCTTGGATTTTACACAATCCCCTTTGTGTAAAGGATTGATCCTCTCGAGCAGAGCCAGCAAGGACTAGTTTGTTTTCCCAGCGAGCGTTGCATGTGTTTTCAGGGACAAGGAGTGCTGAGTGCTGAGCGCGTGACTCAAAAAGCTAGGCCTGGGTAATGGCAAAACAAAATGGAGTCTAAATACAAGATGGACGCGGTATTTGGATATTTCATATTTCCTCACCAAGTAGAGCTTCAAACTAATCATGTGTGCTATATATGGTACTTCCTCAAGACTAGAGGCCAAGTCAAGTGCTGTTTTTCCATTTAAGGTGACTTCATGTGCTGTGTCGAAAGTATATATGTGCTGTTTTGAATGTAAGCAAGCAGACTTCTCAGCGCACCTGATGGTGAAGGTTGGAGAGGCTCCTCTATAGAGTATTTCGGCATAATAAACTATTGAACTTTCTTCACTGCCAACTGACTGGTTATTTGGTAACTGATATAGGGGCTATTGGTAAGTATAGCTCCTTGATTTAAATTTCTAGTAATTCACAGAGATCGAGATTTGTAGAGCACCTCGCTCCACAGGGTAGAGCATGGGATCCTGGTGTAGTGCTGCTGGCACAGGTATACATACATTGCCAGAAACTCCAACAGCACCTGAGAATGGAGTAGCAGGGATGAGCGGGATTGATTTTCCTAGTGTTGTTAATATGCCTACTGTGTCTGTTGCATGTACTGCACCTGCGGTTGATACGCGTAACACAATTGACGGTTGTCGCTGCTACTGCAGTGCAACCAGAAAAGCCAGCACAGAACGAGATTGATACTTACAAATAAAAAATTAATATGGAGACATTTTACGGGGTACTATTACTTTAGATAGATTAACTGGCTATAATGAAGATGAACTGAAATAACTGAGTAGTGGAAAAGTGTGTCGTGTGATGTATATGAGAAACTTCAATAATTGGCAGAAGAAAGTGGTATTGACTTACCCAAGAAATAGTGCTGGCGAACAAAACTATAGAATGCATATAACTGAAAATGAGATTGAAGACAGTAGTTTACTGTCTCTACAGTTGCATATTAAAGAATTAGCAAATTATTTCATGGAATGGATGAATCTAAAGAAACATAGAGATAAATTGGGAAGGCAGCTTCAAGGCTAGGTGCAAAAAAAAGACAGAAACAGAAAACGAAACAAATGTGAGTAAGACGGAAAAATAAAGGGCTGTGGCTGAGTTTCCTTAGTGAGAAATACATGGAGGTGATCATGGGCTTGTTCCTTGGCGGAGGTCTAAACTTCCTGCATTCACAACAAACATTCCAAAGCTAAGAGAAGAATTGGAAAAGTGGTATACGGAAGTGCACGAATTAGTGACAATCTTTAAAGTGTTTGGGGCTGATTTGAATATGTTACTTGAAATTGTAATTCCAAAGATTTCTGGGCAGAATGTAAAGCAGCCATAGATTGGCCAACAGAGCAGCCACGGAGGGTGCTTCCTCATAATACGCCAACTGCTTTGGTTATGGATGAGTACAAACAAGTGATTGTGTATTTGAAGCAAACATTTCCAGAGAAAGAAGTGAATAAAAAATTATGAAAGGTACTTAAGAGCGAAAGGAGTTAGTGCATGCATATTATGAGAGGCTAATGTATATTTATAGAATGATTAGTGGAACGGAAGACCCCACAAAAGAAAGCCGTTGGTGTCTGCTCTTGTTTTGGGTTTGTACCCGGGCTTAGTTCTCATTTTCAGTAGAGCGTGATGTGTTGGCAGTCTAAGAGTATTGTACACAAAGTTCTGTGGAAACTGAAAGATAAACTGATGATTTTTACTAACAAAGCATTTTCAGAGAGGGGCTATAATTCAGCAAGTGGGTTTGGGCTGTGATCCTGATTTTCAGGGTGAGAATGTACATGGAAGTAGTGTTCAGCGTGCACACGTTTTTCCCTAAGGTTCCATTTTGTGAATGGCTCAAATGGAACAACTGCTAACATTGACACGCCGAAGAAGACTACCCCCGTCATTACTAAGAGCATCTTGGTCACTGGAAACGGGAGTATAAATCAAATCCATATTTACTTCAGAATGATTTTGTTCCCCAAATACAGCAGAGTCCAAATCAGTAAGCCCAATGTGGACGGGGGCATCCTCAGTCAAAGATCTCAGCCCGCTGGCTCCTGCGCAAACTATGGAGAATCAAGGGTGAATCAATGCAACTCTGCCTGCAGCTCCAGTCATGCAGTAGAATGCCCAAAACAAAATGCATGTTATTCAGCAGAATCCTCTGTTGATTGATGATGACTTTTCACAATTTTAAAGCAAATGTGACTAATTCACGGTGACAATGCCTGAGAGGAGAAGAGGATTGCAAGCTTGGTGCAGTCGTGGAGGTATACTAGAGTGGCCCACGTATAGATAGTGAGGTGCATGGCTCCCCAGAATCATTTCTGATTGATAGAGGTGCTCCCACTCCACGGTTCGTCCAATGGCAATTCCAAACCTACTCTTCTTAGGGAAACATATCCAAGTTGTTGATACAAGTAATAGGCAAATTACAAATCCAGTCTCAGCCGATGTCCCTGTAAAAATTGGACTATTCAAAAACAATCATAAATTCATAATATGTGATATAAGTCCTGCAAACCTATTATCGAGGAATTTCCTTTGTAAAATGAATTGCATGCTTTACTGTACATGCCAGATGGTGTCACAATTCAAACCCAAGATGAAGCCTTGCCCTCTAAAATGAAAACAGAAGAGTCTAGAGTCCATTTGTTCCCAGTTCTCACAAAAGAGGATTTGCCTCCTGATAGGACTAATCAAGAGTGCAATGCCAGTGAAGATTACAGTGAATCAAAATGTGGTTTACCCTCAAACGCTTCCGTGCAGGCTCACCCGGGAAGCAGAGGAGTAAATGAAACCTGTGATAAAAAAAGATTGAACAGAGAATTTTAAAAGCGGAGCTGGATAGTCCATTTAACTATCCTGTGATGAGCATTAAAGAATTAGCAGAAACTGGAGAGTGGTCCAGGACCTGATAAAGATTAATAAAATTGTAGTTCCATCTTGTCCTGTGGTACCACAACCTGCTGTGATTATATTACAGATTGTTATGGATGCAGAATAGTACACAGTCATTGATTTGTACCAAGCGTTCCTCTCCATCGGCCTTCATGAAAATAGCCAGAGTCTTTTTGCTGTTCAGATTCCACAATAAAGTCCTCATTTGATATTGCAACCTGCAAGGTTATAGAGAGCCCCCTCAATCTTTCGTCAGATCCTAAAGAAATGTGCAACTTCCCTGTAACTTAGTGTTGGTGCAAATATATTGATGACATCATGGTGGCAGCAGTTTGTCTTGCAATTATAATGGGTTATTGTGTTAACCCCTCATTCCGTTGAGATTTTACTGACTGGCACATGAACTTAGCATTTGACAAACTGTTGTCTTATATGTCTAAAATTAGCACAAATATCTTGCCAACTGACAACACTTCAATCAGAAGATGTAGAACTCGGAATCCTGCAACTCTTTTGCCAATCACAATTAATGCGTTTGTATATACATTGATTAATGTTGAACGTGAGTTTATAAACAAGTATAATGAAAGAAAGGTGAGAATTAGTAGAAACTGGAAATAAATGAGAAAGAATGAATTAGAAAAAGATGCTCAAGAGAGGTTTAGGCAATCAAGAATGCATCCTAGGCTGAGAGTGGACAGGAAAAGAAAGGTTTGTGAAAAGTCTAAGAATTCGGAGTGAGTCGAGTTTGTGGGAGTGAGTGAAATGTGAGATATATAGTTGATTAATTTCTAAGTGGTGAAGAACCAATACTGAGAGGAATCTATGATGTTCACTGTTAGATTGTTTATTATAATCTCCTATATAATGGGGTGGGAAGCTGTTATATTGCTCTAGTCTTTCCTCCTATGTATCATGTGCATGAGATAAGTGAAAGGAATTTAATGGATCTTAAAAGATCAAGGTGTAGTTTTGTGCAAGTGTGATGATGATATGCTAAAGAACACACACAGGCTTGTGTTTATAAGGAGTTCAGGGTTCTGACTCAAGAAGCTAGAGACAATTGAAACTGTTTTTTAAATAAAGGTTGTAGATATTTTTTGTAATTCAATAAAATCTATCAAAGACTGATAAAGTTGATTTTGATTTAATAATACATTTGTGTTAAACATTATGTACACTTTTACTAAAAAATAAAAGTACTGCATGTTGCAAAATGTATTGCTGCATTTGTTCACCCTATGCTGACTGATTCCATTTACTTGTAGCGTAGGTTTGCTCTCAAATATGATATTTTCTGAAGATGAGGCAGTCTTCTTAATCCCCGATTTTAGAGACTGAACCCATTCTGGTTTGTCTAATGATTTGTACTTGGAATAGTTTTTGCTTGCCTTCATGCCATTTCTATTGCTTAATTAACTAAGCCTTAAGCTAATTCCTTGCAGTGACTCAATGTGTATTTGACTAACATTTGCATTCCGTATTGCACCTTGAGTTATGAAAAAACCTTTATGTTTTATATTGTTCCACCATTTCCAGAGGATTTATTCACTTGAAATTGCCATTTATTTGATTTGTGGTTGTGCGCTATACAGGGACACATATTTCTCTATACATGGTTGAGGTTTAACACCTTCCCTGTTCCTGTGTAGGCGTGTTATCTCGGTCTTATAAGATAACATTAAATGCCAATTTCTCAGTTTACTTAGCAGTGTCACTATCTGTAATGATCAATTCAGTTGAGATCAATTATGTTTAATAAAAACAGAACTTTGACCCTTGGGTAGCTGATCCCTGTAATTATCATAAATGGAACTCCCTCAAACACCTACATTTGAACAATCAAACTGTGACCCAGACTAAATAAATGCTTTGAATCACACTCTATAACGCAGAAAATGTTTATTGTCTTGTTTAAAGTCCTTGCCAGCTCAACCTGTATCCAATGTTTAGTCCAGCAGAGAAAAGTCAGAAAACATGCAAAAAACTGTAAGGTTAGATGTCCGTGGTGCAACGGCTGTGTGTCGCCCTATTAGTCATTACAACATTTCTGATTGGCCCGGTATGTTTCCTACACTAGGGACTTAAGGGCCGATTTGAACATTGAGGGACGTAATACAGTCCATCAGGGTGACAGAAAACATTACTTCCTCCACCCTGATGGGCTACTGCCTGCCTAATTTAAGACGACCACCATCCCAGGGGTCATCTATGTATATGAAAAGAACCACAGTCACTGCGATGTCCTTCAAAGTACAAAGTTTGGTGTGCGGCCACCATTGGCTTTGATGGCCATCCACCAATCTTTTAAAGTTTATTTTTCAAAAACAAACTCTTAAAGTGGGAGCTTATTTTAAAAAGACAAAAAAGTAAACATCCCCACTCCAGGACTTTTCTCCTGAGGTGTGGGGGCAACTATTGTTTTTCTGTCAGACAGGCAAAAACACAAAGACAGAAAAAAGGACATTGCATTCCATATCCTAAATAGGGCAGGCGTCGTAAGGCTATTCCTCCGGCAGCCCCTACTCCGTCGGGCTGTCGGAGGAAGTTTTCAGTTGACATAAACAATGGGCCCGTCTACATAAAGCTTGCAGTCCACCCATCTATAAAGGAGGCAGCCGGATTCGAGAGTTTGTCAGACAGGATGCTCTGTTGCATTTGCACCGGACTACCATGTCCTCAAAACTTTAAATCAACCCCTTAGTCAGCTGTGCTAAGTGATTCTTCACCAGCTGAATAATCATCTGTGCTTGAGATGGGGTCAAGTGAACCACCTTTTAACATATGTGGCAGCTGTACCTGAGTCTAGGATAACGATTGGCTGCAGTGATTGATGGCAGTTGATATACATATCAGGTTGAGGAGGATAGTCAAATGGCTCGCCATTGGTGAATCAGTGCAGTCTTCTCTGGCTGGGTCTCACTTCCTCCTGAGCATGATGGAGAGGCATGGGGGGTGGGGGTAATTGGGAGGGAGAGAAAACGAGAGAGAGAAGAACAGGGAGAGTGAGTCCGCAGCTCTGGCTACAGCACTCAAGCAGATTTGTGTTATTGCCTACAAACACCAGGGAATAAGAGGCACATTGAATGCTGTAGGGAGCTCATTACTGTATGAACGAACAGCACACCAAGGAAGATGCACTTGGATTTGATTGGATCACTGCTACACAATGTTCGAAGTGACTTTTTTTATGTTTTATTCCTTGTATACTTTGATGGTTTTTCTACAAATGACCGAATAAAGATATTGTTAGAAAGGCGGTCCCTGGGGAGGCAGAAGGTGTCTGACTGACCACCCCGAGACCCACCTCTCCTTAAGGAGTTGGCCGAGCGCCGTCGAGAGGCCTCCTGAGCGAGGGCCCTCTCCAAGAATCGTCACAGCAGAGTAATCCCGCACTACAAAGGGACACCACACAAGAGAGTACTTCTTCAAATCTTTATCTGCATTAATGGTTCGGTTCCTTCAGTAATATATACAACGGATTGAGGGATCCTCAGAGTCTCGGTCACAAGGGGAGAAAGGGTAGCGGGACAGTCTTAATATCAGTCTAGCACGGGGATACCCTACGCTCAGCTGTCAATCCTCGAGCTGGGGGGTTCCGCCAGGTTGGGCCGCGGCAGCGCCAGCAGGCTCCGAAGGTGGTTTTCGCAATGTTGGGCCGCGGCAGCGCCAGCAGGCTCCGAAGATGGTCTCAGCGAGGTTGGGCCGCGGCAGCGCCAGCAGGACTCCAAAGATAGTTTCAGCGAGGTTGGGCCGCGGCAGCGCCAGCAGGACTCCAAGATGGTTTCAGCGAGGTTGGGCCGTGGCAGCGCCAGCAGGACTCCAAAGATGGTTTCAGCGAGGTTGGGCCGCGGCAGCGCCAGCAGGACTCCAAGATGGTTTCAGCGAGGTTGGGCCGCGGCAGCGCCAGCAGGACTCCAAAGATGGTTTCAGCGAGGTTGGGCCGCGGCAACGCCAGCAGGACTCCAAAGAGGGTTCAGGGTTTCAAGTAGTGAGTTCTTCTCGGGGGTCAGCCGCGACAGCGTCAGCAGGGCTCTCGACTCCAGGATACAACTGCCGACCCATCCCAGAGCTGCCCCAGATATAGGTCTGGAGTCCTTTGATGTCCGGACCCTCGCGCCTGGGGGTCAGAGGGGCCGGGATGAGAGTGTCCAGACACCCAGCAGGGGGGTGGAGCCAGCGCCCAGGAAGGCCGGAGGTCGATCGAAACCAGGCGTCCGGGGACGGCTGGAGGCCTATCGAAACTCCCCTCCTCCTGGATCTGCCAAGTGGCCTCTTTACCACCTAGTTGGATCTTGGTGCCTCGATGTCTGGGCTTCACTGGGGCTGTGGCCGAGGTCGGGCCGAGGCCACGTGGTCCGGACGTGTAGGGTCCAAGATGGAGTCGGGCCTGAAATGGGGGGCCGGAATCGGGGTCGGATCCGTAGAGTGGGGCGAGCCGCGGGCACCGGGCTCCCGAGGGGGAGAGCCGGGGATCGCCAGGGGTGGCGGCCCTCGTGAAGCTTGGAGGGGATAGCTTTTCAGCCAGGGGATAAGGGTTGATGTTGTCCAGGGCCCGCTTGGCGGGAGCAGTGGGACCACGCCACGAGGCCGGGTCCAACACACGTCCCCCCCAGCTGAAGGCGGGGAGAGTCACCCATCTTCTTGGGGGTTCTCCTCGTCGAGGCGGAAGAAGCGGGACAGGCCGTCGGCGTGGGGCGTGGTCGTTGCCGGGGCGATGTTCCACAGTGAAGTCCATCCCCTGGAGGGAGATGGATCATCGCAGCAACTTTAGGTTTTCCCCTCGCATTTGCATCAACTACCGCAAGGGCCGGTGGTCCGTTTGCACCCGGAAGTGGGAGCCGAAGAGATAGGGTCGGAGTTTCTTGAGGGCCCATACCACAGCGAAGGCCTCTCGTTCAATGGTGCTCCAGCGTTGTTCTCGGGCCAGCAGATGCCGGCTGATGAAGGCCACCGGTTGATCAACTCCCTGGTCGTTGAGTTGGGAAAGGACCGCCCCGACACCGTGCTCTGAGGCATCCGTTTGGACCACGAATTCCCGGCTGTAGTCGGGGGCTTGGAGCACGGGGGCGGTACACATTGCTGTCTTCAGAGTCTCAAAGGCGGCCTGACACTCGGGTGTCCAGTGCACCTTCTGTGGCTGCTTCTTGGAAGTGAGTTCGGTGAGGGGGCCAGCAATGCTCCCATAATCCTTCACAAAGCGCCGGTAATAACCAGTGAGCCCCAGGAAGGCTCTGACTGCTGTCTGGGTGACCGAAGGCTCCCAGGCCATGATGGCATCGATCTTGGGTTGGAGGGGTGCCACCTGGCCGCTCCCCACTTGGTGTCCCAGATAGGTCACGGAACCTGGGCCTATCTGGCACTTGCTAGCTTTGATTGTCAGTCCGGCCCATCGGAGGGCCGTCAGGACCCCCCAGAGGTGCTGGAGGTGCTCGGCCCAGTGGAGGCTGTACACCGCAATATCGTCCAGGTATGCGGCGATGAACCCTTCTAGCCCCGCCAACACCTTATTCACCAGTCTCTGAAATGTGGCGGGGGCAATGTGGCGGGGGCGTTCTTCATCCCGAAGGGCATCACTCTGAAGTGGTAGTGGCCATCGGGGGTCGAGAAAGCGGAGCGCTCTTGGGCGCCCGGAGTGAGTCCGATTTGCCAATAGCCGGAGGTGAGGTCGAAGGTGCTCAGGTAGCGGGCCGCCCCCAGGCGGTCGATCAGCTCATCAGGCCGGGGAATGGGGTGTGCATCAGTCCGGGTGACGGCGTTCAACCCCCGGTAGTCGACACAAAATCGTAGTTCGGGAGTGGCACCAGGGGCGGCGGCTTTTGGGACCAGGACGACTGGACTGGCCCATGGACTGTCGGAGGGTTCGATTACCCCCAGGGCCAGCATCTTGGAGACCTCCAACTGGAGGCAGTTCCGCACTCGGTCGGGAACTCGGTAGGCCCGGTGTCGCACAGGCGGGCTGTCCCCGGTATCGACGTCGTGGACACACCACTGGGTGACTCCGGGGGTGAGGGAAAACAAGTCTGCGAATTGACCCAACAATTTCCGGCAATCCTGGTGCTGTTCTGGGGTCAGGGCGGAGGAGAGGGGGACCCCCTCGACGGAGCCGTCTTTTTCGGAGGTGCTCAGAAGGTCTGGTAGGGGCTCAGAGTCGTCTTCGGCCCCGCCATCAGTAGCCATCAGCAGGCTAAGTTCTGTTCGGACAAATGCGGTTTGAGTCGGTTGGAGTGGAGGACCCAGAGGGGGTTCCTGGGGGTCTCCATGTCCACCAGGTAAGTGAAGGGGCTCTTGCGCTCCACCACCTTGAAGGGCCACGTCCATTTGTCCTGGAGGGCACAGGGTTCGACCGGGGACATGACCCAAACTTGTTGACCCGGCTCGAACTCAATGGAAGAGGCGTTTTGGTCGTACCAGCGTTTCATTTCCTCCTGGCTGGCCTCGAGGTTCGCTTCTACAAGTTCCCCGAACTTCCGAGTCTGATTTCGGAGGGTTAGGAGGTACCGGTAGACAGCTGGAGGAGTACCTTGGGCGGCGACCTCCCAGCCTTCCTTGACTAGGCTGAGGGGACCCCGGACGGGGTGTCCGTACAATAGTTCGAAGGGACTGAATCCCAGGGACTTCTGTGGGACCTCCCGATAGGCGAAGAGGAGGCAGGGCAGCAGCACGTCCCATTGGCGACGCAAGGGCTCCTCCAGGCCCATGATCATCCCTTTGAGAGTTCTATTGAAACGTTCCACCAACCCATTCCCTTGGGGGTGGTAGGGGGTCGTAAACTTATACGTGACCCCGCACTGGTGCCACAGGGATTTCATGTATCGAGAAATGAAGTTCGTACCCCAGTCACTGACCACTTCTCGGGGGAATCCCACCCGGGAGAAGATCCCCATTAGCGCCCGGACCACCACGGGGGCCGTCACAGTCCGGAGAGGGATGGCTTCGGGATAGCGGGTGGCATGGTCCACCAGGACGAGAATAAACCGGTGTCCTTGGGAGGTGCGGGGATCCAGAGGTCCCACAATGTCTATTCCCACCCGCTCGAAGGGGGTGCTGACGACTGGGAAGGGTTGGAGGGGGGCCTTGTGCTTCCCTCCACTCTTCCCGCTGGCTTGGCAGGTGGGGCAAGTCCGGCAGTGATTGTTCACATTGTTTTTCATTTTGGGCCAGTAGAAATGGGTCACCAGGCGGCTGTATGTTTTGTCCTGCCCCAGGTGCCCGGCGAGGGGCACGTCGTGTGCCAGGTTCAGAAGGAAGTCTCTGAATCGGAGGGGGACCACCAGCACCCGGCTGGCCCCCAGTTCGGCAATTTTTTGTTCACTGTAGAGGAGATCGTGGTCCCAATAGATCCAATGGGACCCCGAGGTGTCTCCGGCGGCTTGTGTGGTGGCTTGCTGTCGGATTCCTTCGAGGGAGGGACAGGTTTTCTGCTCTTGCCGGAACTGTTCCCGTGTGGGGCCACCTTCTTGGCGCCACTGGGCTAGTTCCGGGAGGTGGCCAAGTTCAGCAATTTCTTCATTGGGGGCCCCAGCGGGTCGGGTTCTGGGTCGCTGTCTTCGGATACAGCGGGTGGCGAGGTGCGGGCCACTCGGGGTCTTCAGTCGGGGCGACTTCCGTCGGGGTGGCGACCCGGGCGGCCATGGATCAGGTGGTCGCGCAGGCCCACTCGGGAAGGCCTGGCATCCCTAGATGCTCTCTCCGTTCGACGCTGGCCATGGGGGAACTTTCTAGGTCGTTCCCGAGGAGGCAGTCCACGGGGGCATCGTCCCGGACGGTCACTTTCAGCATGCCTGACACCCCCCCCCATTCGAAGGGAATGCGGGCCATCTGGCACAGGCTTTCGGAATTGTCAGCCGACCGTACGGGGCACAGCACATTAGGCAGGATCTGATCAGGGGTTACCAAGTGGCAACGGACAGCCGTCACGCTGGCTCCGGTGTCGCGGAGGGCTTCGGTCCGGCGCCCATTAATGGTGACCCACTGGCGGTACTTTTGAGTGTTGCCCGGGATCGGGGCCCGGGGGATCATATCTCTTTCGCCCAGACACACCAGGGACATCGCGGCGGGCTCCCACTCGGCCTGTTCGTGGTCATAGTCCTCTTCCTCGCCCCTTTCTTCTCCTAGGGCGGCGGCGGTGGCGATCTGGCGGTTTGGAGGACCGGTGGGGCCGGGTCGTTGGTTCATCGGGCAGAGGGGGTCATTGGCATAGTGACCGGGTCGCTGGCATCGGTGGCAGGTAACGTTCGGGCGGGGCCCCGGTCGTGCTGGGGGGGCCCCTCTTCTGGCCAGGGATGGTGAAATGGAGGTCGGGGGCGGCCCCGCGGGGGAGTCGCGGATCCTGTTCGGGCCTCCTCCGCCGCCTCACGGGCAGTGGTTCCCCGGGGAAGCTCGGCCGTAGTCTCCCATCGGGCTCCGGGGGACCCGGGTGCTCACCCATCGATCGGCCTCGATGGCGAGTTTACGGGGCTCGGTCAGTTTGCTGTCGAGGAGATGCTGCCTCAGTTCGATAAAACAGTTGTTGGAGAGGTGCTCCCACACAATGAGGTTGAACAGTTGCTCGTAGGTGGTGACCTGGCTGCCTTTGATCCACCCCTCTAGGGCTCTACTATAGAAGTTCACGTACTCCACCCATGTAGTACCGGGGAGTTTTTTACAGTCACGGAATCGCTGCCGGTACATCTCGGGGGTGAGCCGATAGCGAGTAAGGAGGGCGGCTTTCATGTGTTCATAAGAGGTCATCTCTGCGTCGGGGAGCTCTAGCAGGGAGTCTCTCCCTTCGTTGACGAACTTCCCCCACAAGCCGGCACCCCAGTCTTTATGGAGTATTCGATGAGAGGCATGGCTACCTCGTAGGCCTTAAACCACTGCTGGATGTCGTTGTTTTTGTAATATTCCTTGACGACGTCTTTGGGCATGTGGACCTTCGTGTCCGCAGGAGGAGGTGGGCTCCGGTTCCCGGAGGCGTTGGCCTCCCCAGTTTTGGCCTTGATCTCAAGTTCTTTTAAGCCACGCTCGTGCTCGAACGTGAGCTTCTTCTCCTCTAAGTCTCTCTGCCTTCGTTTTTCCTCTAGGTCCCCTTGTAGCCGTAGTTGCTCAAGGGCTATCTTTTTCTCGGCCAGTTGCAGTTCTCCGTCCAGACGGAGTCGGGCGAGCTCCAATTCGTGGAGCCGGCTCCTCTCTCGCTCTCGGGCGTCTCGGGGGAGAGGCCCGTGTCTATGTTCGTAGGTCTTTCCCCCGCTGGGATTGCGTTGGTCTCGGGGTGTATGATCGGACCCGTGTCGTCTTCGCTTTGGGGTGGCGTTGCCCCTGCCTCCACCCATGTTTGTAGGGCCTGTTTGAAATCTTCCTTGGTGCTTAGTCCAGTGGTAGCGATGCCCAGGTCCTTGCAGAATTGTTTCACTTCTTTGTGATTATAATCATCTAGTCGTTCTTTCTGGAACCCCGCCGTTGGTCTGGTTTCTTTGGTAGTCATGGTTGCGGTGTGTTTCTGTCAGTAGTGGGTAAGTCACTCTCTGTACGATTTGCGTCGGCTCGGATCGCACCGCTTGCCACCAATGTTAGAAAGGCGGTCCCTGGGGAGGCAGAAGGTGTCTGACTGACCACCCCGAGACCCACCTCTCCTTAAAGAGTTGGCCGAGCGCCGTCGAGAGGCCTCCAGAGCGAGGGCCCTCTCCAAGAATCGTCAAAGCAGAGTAATCACGCACAACAAAGGGACACCACACAAGAGAGTACGTCTTCGAATCTTTATCTGCATTAATGGTTCGGTTCCTTCAGTAATATATACAACGGATCGAGGGATCCTCAGAGTCTCGGTCACAAGGGGAGAAAGGGTAGCGGGACAGTCTTAATATCAGTCTAGCACGGGGATACCCTACGCTCAGCTCTCAATCCTCGAGCTGGGGGGTTCCGCCAGGTTGGGCCGCGGCAGCGCCAGCAGGCTCCGAAGGTGGTTTTCGCGATGTTGGGCCGCGGCAGCGCCAGCAGGCTCCAAAGATGGTCTCAGCGAGGTTGGGCCGCGGCAGCGCCAGCAGGACTCCAAAGATAGTTTCAGCGAGGTTGGGCCGCGGCAGCGCCAGCAGGACTCCAAGATGGTTTCAGCGAGGTTGGGCCGCGGCAGCGCCAGCAGGACTCCAAAGATGGTTTCAGCGAGGTTGGGCCACGGCAGCGCCAGCAGGACTCCAAAGAGGGTTCAGGGTTTCAAGTAGTGAGTTCTTCTCGGGGTCAGCCGCGACAGCGTCAGCAGGGCTCTCGACTCCAGGATACAACTGCCAACCCATCCCAGAGCTGCCCCAGATATAGGTCTGGAGTCCTTTGATGTCCGGACCCTCGCGCCTGGGGGTCAGAGGGGCCGGGATGAGAGTGTCCAGACACCCAGCAGGGAGGAGGAGCCAGCGCCCAGGGAGGCCGGAGGGCGATCGAAACCAGGCGTCCGCGGACGGCTGGAGGCCTATCGAAACTCCCCTCCTCCTGGATCTGCCAAGTGGCCGCTTTACCACCTGGTTGGATCTTGGTGCCTCGATGTCTGGGCTTCGCTGGGGCTGTGGCCGAGGTCGGGCCGAGGCCACGTGGTCCGGACGTGTAGGGTCCAAGATGGAGTCGGGCCTGAAATGGGGGGCCGGAATCGGGGTCTGATCCGTAGAGTGGGGCGAGCCGGGGTCACCGGGCTCCAGAGGGGGAGAGCCGGGGATCGCCAGGGGTGGCGGCCCTCGTGAAGTTTGGAGGGGATAGCTTTTCAGCCGGGGGATAAGGGTTGATGTTGTCCAGGGCCCGCTCTGCGGGAGCAGTGGGACCATGCCACGAGGCCGGGTCCAACAGATATTATGACTTATGATTCTAAGGCCAGGTACCAAGGGCCACTCTGTCGGAATAAAAGCTGGCCCTGTGAGCCAAGTAGTAAGTTCACATTATCACTGCAAGGGATTCCTGGGCACAAGCCAACAAACAGAACTCGGCCATGGGCAGGAATCCTGGATGCCCTTCTATACAGTGCGGTTTGCCTGTTGCTGCTGGGAAAGAAGGGAAAGGAGGTAGACTGCTTGCCTTGTGTGCTAAGACCCTGCTTTTTCATCACAAGAGTGGTAGCTGGTTCAAATGCTGCAGTGAGGACTGACGCCTGGAAGAGGTGTCTTGCCATCTGCCTCAGGTCGGAATATCGTTGTGGCTTCCTAGGATGACCAAATGGCCATAATGGACAAGGGCTGATCTCTCACAATTTCTCACCACTTCACAGAGAGCAAAAAACACCTTCATCGCGTCGTACCCATTAGGTGTGCAAGGAGCAGCTCAAAAAACCTCTGTAGTGAAATGCTATGGATGTGCAGGATGACCGCATTGCTCTTCTTCTCATTGCATCTGTCCCCCTCGATGTGTGGCATGCAAGACTGGGTGTACAGCATCCTATCCTGTCCTAGGGTACAGAAAGGCCGACTCCCTGCCCATGAAGCTTGTATCATTCATGCAGGGGTGCACAACACCCTTATGTTGTTGCTGCTTACATTTCACCATATTAGAAGAGGAAAGTGAGAGAATATAAAAGGAGAATGTATTTTCCCCATATAAACAGTAAGCATGTTTAAATGTGTTCTTGAACTGCATTAATGATCCCTGACTAATAATTAAAATAAACAAAGACAGATTGCTTCTGCTGCAATTGAAGTCCATGGGCCAAATATATGCTCCTGATTCTTTTTTTTAATTTCCCACTGTCTTCTTCTAAAATGTTAGCTTGTTCTTAGCTACTGTCCATTAGAAGTTAACCAGCAGCTGTTGGTCTTCTGAACCTGGTTCGGACAACAGGTGGCTAAATGCAGAACGCAGCAGCAAAACTACAGGGCCTATTTTGTGACTCACAATCAGTTTATGACACTGCAAGTAGGTCACATGCTTAAAATCCTGAGCACCCCACTGCTCAGATTGGGGCATTCATGAAAATGTGGCTGTGCACCTAAGGGACTCAAACTCTCCCCTGTAGTATTGGGATAGACAAGTAATGCACGCCAATACTTTAATAATTTTGCAATATTTTGTGAAAAATAAAAGCCATTATGCTAAAATAAACAATAACTAATTTGGTTTCTGTCCCTCTCATTGAGCTTGCTTGCTGCTAAAACAGAACCATACCTGTATAAACCTGAACAATGCCGTTCAATACCCAATGGCTTTAATGAATTTCAGTTTTTTCACAGGTTGAACCCCATCATGAATTTCACAGGTTGTACACATTAAAACATACTTCTCGTAATTAACTCGAACCTATCGAAAGATACGTTTTTAGGCAGCAACACACAGTACTATTTTAAGCCAACAAATTCAGCCAGATGTGCCGTACAGTGGTTTGTTCCCTCACTGGCCTCCAGTACCATGGCTCCCACAGCCACACAAACTGGCTTTCAATGTGAGCAGGCTAGAGGTTCTAAGGCCGTAGACACAAACAAGGGACAATCACATCGGAGGCTACTCTAGGCTGCAGTAATTGTTGCCGCCATATTTAATTGGTACTTAAGAGGTGCTTCATTCACCTTCGATTGGGCTCTTGTCATTCTTTTATATCTAAGTCTAGGTCTTAAAAGCGCTTGGGCAGCTTCCGGGTCTTCGATTGGGCAGCTTCCGGGTCCCCGGTTGTGTGTACAGACTGTGCTTGCGCATGGAGCAAGCGTGCCCCGTCGCCATGGCGACTCTGCAAAGACTAGACCGCGCCTTGCATTTGGCACTTCTCATATTAGGTGTAAGTAGAACTCTTCCGGGTTTTGGACAACGTCAATGCCTGGTTCATTGTCGTTCGTGTAACTGTGCGGGGCCCTGGCATCGAGGACCGAGAGGAAATGTAAACAATACTCTACCTAGAAGCGTTAGGTATGTTGTATGGTCTTATTTTATAAAAGAGCTCAAAAGAGAGTACTGTCTGAAACAAACCGGTGACAGCGAGGAGATAGGAAAAACAAATATTGCCATTGCATTATATTTATATAGCTCTTATTGCCCCTAAATATTCTATATGTACCATTTTTTCCGTTTTACCAGCTATCTGATTCTCCGTTCCTGAGCATTGATTTATCAATCTAATGCATTATGGGAGTTGTAGTCTGCTTCATACCAATCAACCCACTTGGGTATACAGAAACATGGGTGCCGTAGCTCGATGTGCCACAGGTACCCAAGCTGCACCTCACTGGGGTTTTCAGTTACAATATGTGACATTTGCATGTAGGTCGTCAGTTTAGGCATATATTTGCCATTTCCACTTCGTTAATGCTGAACTGTTGGAGTAACTGTGTTGCATGACACGTGAAAAAGACAATTTTAATCGGAGGCTGCCTGCGTTACAATCTTTTAAAAATCCCTGCCCAAACTATTAAATGCTGGTGCCACCCACCACCAAAACAAACTAACGGTGCAGACCCCTTATTTGCCAATATCACTATGCACATTCTTAGTTTTTAGCCAGTATTTGGAATTTTTAGATGCAAAACTACAAGCGTTCCCTTAGAGAATGCAAGATGATGTTGGTAAAAAAAAGTCTGGACTGCCTAATGAACGCTGAATCATTGCAACGCCATTTAAATAGTTCTCTCCTTTTTTGCATTTATATAGCGCTGGCTACTGCTTGTCATGGGTAATAAGTGCTATATATATGTAATTACATACAACATAATTAGGGCCACTGGAATTATGCGATTGTGCAGCTCCAGGGTTTTTCACATAATTATGGATTTCCTGTATTCTTGCCACATAATTCATCTTCTGCATAATCTGCAGATTTCACCATCCTCCACCCCCTAAAAAATGTTCTAGCAGTAATGGTTCAAAAGTTACTAAAGACACAGCAACATATGTTGCCTTACAGTGCAACCCCCTTTGTAAAGGTTGACTGGTCACATTTCGTTGCTTATGGCTATGTTTAAGTGCTAAACTGTTAACAATGAGGTGACACTAATGCCCAGACAGTGTTAACAAGTGTAAGAAAGACAAAATAGTGAAGTAATATGATCAGAAAATGTTCTTCAAAATGTTTATGTTCTTACCACATGATTTGGCCCTCTCCTGCCGCATAATTCCAGTGACCCTGAATATAATTTGTCATTTGTGCCTTCTTTACTTGGAAGGTCTGAGGTTAACAGCCAGGTTGGGAACAGGGCAGAGATCCTTTCAAGTGCAGATGATGCCTCAGTCATTGATTGATTGATTGATTTCAGCTTTTATATAGCGCGTACTGTCACCCTACGGGTATCCTGGCGCATCAGACTAAAGAACTAACTATGACCAGAGTAGAGGCGGATCGCAGCAGAAGGGGAGAGGAGCAGGAACCTAAATCATGGGATAAAGCCAAGTTTTTAAGTTCCTACGAAACTCTAACAGAGAGTTGACTAAACTGAGGCTCTGAGGGAGCTCATTCTATAAACGAGCACCAACCCTGCTAAAAGCCCTTCCTCCATCCTGGCCCATTTAAACCGGGGGATCGTCAACAGGCCAGCGCTAAAAGAGCGAAGCTGCCTTGTGGGATGATACCACATGAACCTTTCCTGTAAGGGGACAGGACCAAGCTCGTGCACAGCTCGAAAAACCATACACAGAGCTTTAAAATGGACCCTTTCCCTAATGGGCAGCCAATGTAGCTCTCTTAGAGCCATGGAAGAAGAAGAGCTCCGTGGCCTACCAAGGGCCAGTTTGGCTGCTGCAGACTAGATTCTTTGCAGTCCTTGGCAGATGTACACAGGGGCTCCCAAATATAGGGAGTTGCAGTAATCCAGCCTGCTTCCCACAATGCTACTTACCACCAGAGGACGTGCCTCTTTAGGTAGTAAGGGGAGTATTTTCCGTAGCATGCGGATAAGGACAAAGCATACGCTAGCAGTCTTATTTGCCTGTGATTCCATCTGGAGGTCGTCATCACACAGCACCCCCAGATTGTGAACTTTCCTGACCGGGGTTAGCGATTCCTCCACTGGTAAGAGTCTGAAATCAAAATGCAGTTGTCTAGCCATCCTGCCTGCCGAACAGTACATTACCTCTGTCTTTCCGCTATTGAATTGCAGAGAATTCCTTCTGAGCCAGTCCGTCGTCTGCCGCATGCATAGCTGGAACAAGTCTATCGATACTGCAAGGTCCCCTTCCAAGGAGAAGGCCAGTTGAGTATTGTCGGCATAATTGACTAAGCAGACTCCGAAGGACTTTATGATGGAAAACAAGGGCTGCAAGTAGACATTAAATAAAATAGGGCTAATTGCAGAACCTTGCGGCACCCCATGGGCAACTGAGGATTTACCAGAGGAAAAAGATGCAAAAGTTACCACCTGCTGTCGACCTTCCAGATAGGACTGAAGCCATTGCAGTGCACGGCCAATCACTCCTATCTCTTCAGTCTTTCCACTAATAGAAGATGGTTCACCGTGTCGAATGCGGCCGACATATCGAGAAGCACTAAAATAGTGACATTCCCGCTGTCGGCCTGCATACGTAGATTATCCATCATCGTGGTCAAAGCGGATTCAGTCCCGTGCCCCGGGCGGAAGCCAAACTGGTCTTTATCCAGTAAAAGGTTCTCCTCCAGAAAACATGACAAAGTCCTACTGACTGCTTTCTCCAGAATCGTCACCGGATAGGGGAGAATAGAAATGGGCCTGAAATTAGCCGGTATTGACGGGTCCAAGGAGGGATTTTTAATCAGGGGGGACACCACCGCCAATTTCCAACATTCCGGGACCGTACCTTCTTCCAAAGACTAATTGCATATCTGTCTCAGCCATGGAAAGGTGTTACGCCCGAGAGATTTCCACATTTTATGGGGAAAAGGGTCAAGGGGAGAGCCAGAGGAAACATTATCTCCCAGTTATCAAAAACCTTTTCTGTTAATGCCTGGAAGTTATCCAGGTAAGCTGGCAGTTGTAAGTCCTCCTCAATCCAATGTTCAGGGTTGAGTTGTTCACCATTATCGTTATCATGCATGTTATTCACAATATTTGCAATCTTGTCCTGAAAATGTAGATCGATTCCATCACATAATTTTTGAGATGCTACAACTTTATTTTCCAAACATGTAGGGGAGGAGATGTCCTTAATAATTCTAAACAGAGCTTTAGTCCCATTGGGCGCATGAATGATCGAGCTGGCATAAAAATCTGCCTTGGCCCTAAGAATTTCTTCTTTATATTGCACTTGTATCCGTCTAAGATCTTTCTTATCTTCCTCATCATACCATTTCCTCCATTTCCTTTCCGCCTTCTTGCGGAGCGCACAGAGCTGTTTCAACTCCTCACAATACCATGGAGCCGAGATTTTGTTTTTGTTTTTTATTTCTTTAATAGGGATAACTTGATCCAAAGTGTCATCTATATGTTTAATAAACACTTTGTAGTTTTCTTCAACGGTCATTATAGGTGCAAAGTGAGTGACGCCCAGATCAAATATGGGAGATCCAGTCCGCTCCAGTTTAGCCCATTCCCTGCCTCTCCTGTAGGTCCTTTGCTGACCAGACCTGTCTCCAGAGTGTGGCATCCTAATGGTAAACTGGATGAGATAATGGTCAGACCAAGTCTGAGGAGTAATATTTAATATCCTTGTAGTGGATTGGTTGGAAAATAGCAGATCAAGGGTATGACCCCCTCGATATGTTGGGTCTTCCACCAGCTGGGAAAGATTTAGATTAGTGCATGTATGCCTAAGATCGCGCAGTTGGCTATTGACATTCCCATCTTCCCAGAGATTAAAGTCTCCTAAAATGATCATATTAGAGTGTGCCAGTGTCAAGTTGGTGATAGTGTCATAGAGGTTTTGATAGGGTGTGGTCCCCCCTGGTGGTCTATAACACAGCAGTCCTGTAAGGAGGTTCCCACTGGAGGAGTGTAGGGAGAGCCCCAGCATTTCTATCCCCTCAACCTCATCCACCTGCAGAGCTCTAAAGTCCAGCTCCTCTTTAAAAATCACCCCCACCCCTCCTCCCCTACCCGTGGTTCTTGGTTTGTGGAGGATTTTATAGCCATTAGGGCAGGCGTTACCTAAATCTACAGCTGACTCATTGCAGTGTTAATGAGCAAGCATTGTCTTTCCTTTAAAAGAATTAGGAATGCTAAAGTGCAGGGCCCTGCATAGCCAGAGCCCAAACCATGGGGTCAGGGAACTAGCATATCATAAATTGGGAAATGGCCTCTACAACGAAGCCGTTTCCATGAAATCCTTTACCACGCATGCATTACAACGCATGCGTGGTTACAACGAGTGGTTTTACCACGCATACCTTTACTTCGAAATACGTAGTAAAGGCATGTGTGGTAAATGAAAAGAAAAAAAAGGGTGGGTTTGGGGGGTCTCCCCCATAAAAAAAATAAAGCGTTGGGATAAAAAGGGGGGCTGGGGGGGTCTCCCCCCCCCAAAAAAATAAAAACTAACCTGAAGAGTCGAAGCTGAAGCAATCAACGTCATTAGAGAGGAAACGGAAAGTAACTTCCGCTTCCTCTTAACGACGTACGACCAACGTAAACAAAGAAGATGGAGAGAAGGCGAGTTAAAAGGTAAGGGGCATTTTAGTAAAATAAATATATATATATTAAGGGTTAAGGGCAGGGGTAAATATAAGGAGTGGAGGCTGGGGGCATGTAAGGGGAGAGTTATAACCTTTAGCAAGAGTATGCCCTCACCATGCATACATTTACAACGAAAAACGTTGTAAATGTATGCGTGGTAAAGGAATATTCGAGGTAAAGGTTATGCGTGGAAAACGAATTCCGTTGTAACGCATGCGTGGTAAAGGCATGCGTTGCAACGGAATTCGTTGTAACGTCATACAATCTCATAAATTACTGGTGACCTCGACCCCTCCCTTGATGACCCTTTCCAGCAGCACGAGAAGTTGAACAAGTCTCTCTCTAGAGCAGTGGTCTTCAAACTTTTTTAATGCTGTGCCCCCTTCCCCCCCTCTTGTGAAAAAAACCCATTGACCCTCCCTTCAAAAATGTTCACGCTTATTGTTTTAAACTGCCAATGTTTAAATATGTCTAGACGTATTTAAACATTGCAGTTAAGGTCTATTGCTGTTTTAAAAATGCAATCAAATACATGATTGCCAAACATACTGTTCTATTCAGGCAGGACTTACAAACGCGTAAAAGTACCCACAGTATGATTATTAGAAATGGGGGCGGCTGGTTTGAAGAATATTTGGAGTCTGTTCCCTTTTGACACCTTCTCCCAACCAAGATATACATGACAAAAGATGTTAGTGATGGCCCATTACAGAGCCGCTAATGCTGAAAACAAAGCACTATTATCAGCATAATGCTTCTTATGGCCAGAGCCACAATAATCTATAAAAACAGTCCAGCCCAAACTGCCATGCATTGTTTCCTCCAAAGGATGTTGGCCTTATTGGGCCTTATCTGTATGTTGTAGCGGATTCATAGACAGGTCACTTCTTCCCCTGGCCAACAGGTGAGTGTTTTTAGGTTGGTTGCCAGCTGTTGTGTGCAGCAAAAGGTGGTGGGCTCACCACTTGGTCTCAAGGTACCACTTAGCTTGGCTTTAACCAGTATGGAATAGGTCTTTTGTACCAGGGATCTTCTGGCCTAAAAGCAGAACGTTTGTTGCCTTTTTGGTTTTGGCAGCTCCTGTAATCTGCTCTCTTTTTGCTTCCATTGTTGTCTCCGGAATCTGCTTCTGTTCAGCGTATTGGGTTCCAAGTATTCAGTACTTGAGGTAATAGTTTCCTCAGCAGGGGGTCCTGAGGCTTTGTGGGATTGTTTTTATTTTTTTTAACATGTTCAAGGGTTGGTGGGATTCTTTTACTGTTGTCTCCTGATTGATCTCATGCCTGGTGCCTCGACCCTGCTATTCATGCTCGCTGACCCCTTTGCCGGTGTGTTCCCTCCTCATCAGCCCAGTCATTACAGCATGAGGGTGAATCCACCCTCCAGACAGAAATAAACATACAGGCATATTCCAGTAAGCCCCCCCCCCCCACCATCCTGGGTACCATATGAGGCATGGGCTTACCCAGAGTTCTCTTCATTGTTTTTTTTCTGTCCTCTGGTGCGAGGACACACAGGATGTACATGTTGGAATGCGAGGGACTTCACTCCTGGGCTTGGAAGTCCCTTTTCCTCTACTCTGTGGGATTCCTCTCAGGGACTGGCTGCGGGGTTGGCGGTGTTCGTCTTCTGGCAGACCCCCAAGTTGTTTTGTGGCCGGTCCTCTGTTCGGGTCATGGTGTGGGGAGGGCGGGCCTTCTCCAAACCCTTTTCCAGCTAGACTTGGGAGAGCCTAGAGTTTGGTTTATGTCAGCAGAGGGGCAGGTTCTGGGTTTTGCCCCCTTTATCCTCTTGCTCCTGAGTTGGTCTTGGGAGGCCAGGAGGATGTTAGAGATTGCCAGATCAAGTGTAGGCTTTGTTCCCACTTCTCCGGAGCCACTGGAGATTAGCAGCCAGTTAGGATTTTTGCACATTCTCAGAATTGAGGCCTCTGAGCATGCAAGTCTTTTCTCTTCCAGCTGGTTGATACTGCTGATATATATATATATATATATATATATATATATATATATATATATACATATGTAAACAGCAGGCCTGGAGGCAGGGAAGTGTTGTTTGGTGTCATAAGGTTGCTGGTTTCTCTTCAGTATTTTTCTCTGCATTTGGAGTGATTTATCTTCTTTTGCTGCCATGTGCCTGCTGTTGGTGCCTGATTGATGATAGGTTGCTGTTCGTAATGGGGATGCATTCTGCAAAGAGGCATCAGACCCTTCGGTCCCGAATTCCTTCCTTGTCGGCAGATGAGTCCTCCTCTCCATCCCCTAAGAAGCGTAAGCAGGGGATAGTGGAAGAGAAGGAGGAGGATAGGATTCAGCGTATTGTCCCGGAAACCTTAAAGGTCTTTAAAGATGATTCAAGGAAGGACTCTACTAAGGGGGATGTTCGCCACCCTACAGATAATCTCCTTTCAGCATCTGATGGTTCCTCAGACAGCGACTCTTCTCTTCCTGCAACTGACCTTGAAGGGAACTGTATCCCTAAGGACGTATTACATGAAAGTCTTCTCCAGATTCAGAAGGATATGGGATTTCCTCCATAGAACGATCTTCCTCACTTCAGGATAATTTACTTCTGCAGTTTCGTCAACCTCTTCACCAGTGTATTTTCAATGTCACCAGGAATGAGTGGAGGGATCTCAAGAAGATTTATTTGCCCAGATTTACGACAAAGCTTTACCCTTCATAGGACATGGAGACTGTTCTTCCGGATGCTGCCCTAGTAGACTCAGATGTGGCCAGTTTGGCGGGTTGTTCTTTGATGTCGGAGGACACTATTTGCAAAGACCTGGTGGGAAGAAAGGGGGACTTTTCGTTAAAGTTTTTTTCTGGATCTCACTTTGCACTTAGAGCTGGTGTTTATGCGGATCGTACCACTCAGTCTTTGATTATGGGCTTTAAGCTACTCTTTCAGGCCATTCAGGAGGAAAATAATTGTCTTCCTCTGCTGCAATCTTTGGAACTAAAAATTGAATTTCTTTGTAACATAGCCTTTGATGTGATGAGATTCTCGGCTCTAGTTTGTGATGTATCCATTTCGGCCAGGCAAAATCTGTATTAAAAGGACTGGAATACAGATGGGGCCCAGAGTGCGACCACCCTTAAGATGCCTTTTGAGGGCCAGATTTTGTTTGGAGCAGGCTTGGAGGAGGAGCTCTGTCACCTCTTTAAGTAGAGGAAACACTCTTTATCCTTTAAGAAAGAAATACCTAAATCTTCCTGATCATCCACATCTTCTAGGTGGAAATCTTTCCGGCAACCATAGAGGAGGAAGATGTCTGATCTTTCCTCTGGATCCCAGGGTAAATATTCTTTGTTTCATTATTTCAGGAATTGGATTCAGATTTTAATACGCAGAATTCCTGACTATGCAGGGGCGTATGTGCTCTTACAGGTCGGTTGATTGATATGGGAATTTTTCCGCGCATGGAGTTCCATAACCAGAGACGGATGGATCGTCAGCATTGTCAAGAGGGGTTTTTGGATAGAATTCTAGACTTCTCTGACTCTATGAGGGACAATCCTCATCCCTGTTCCCTGGGATTCCATCAAACAGAAGGCTTTGGTGGAAGGAATTGCCTCTCTCTTCAAGAAGAGAGGAATTTCCCATGTGCCTCAGAGGGAAAGAGGCCAGAGGGCTACTCCATTCTCTTTCTGGTCAAGAAATCGTCTGGGGTATATCGTCAAGTGATAGACCTTAATTATTTCATCCCGGTCAAATTCATGATGGAAACCCTTCCAAGGACTGCCCCGTTAATTCCCCCTCGCAGTTTCATGTTTACCCTTGATCTAATGGATGCTTACCGGCATATCCCTGTTGCTCACATGACTGGAGGGTTCCTAAGATTCGCTGTCATCATTGGCCGTTCATGGTCTTCCCCTTCAGCATAAAATCTGCCCCAGTGTTTTCACGGAAATTATAACTCTGGTTGTGGCTTATCTTCATTTACAGGGTATTCCAGTTTACCCATACCTCAACTACTGGCTCCATCCTCTTGAGATACCTTGGATATTCTGGATCGCATGAACGGAATGTTGAATCAGCTGGGCCTTCTCATCAGTCTTCCCCATCTTCCCAAATGTCAGCTGACTCCTTCCCGAGAGAGCAGGTTCATAAGGGCCATATTCTGAATGGATCTGGCAAGATTCTATCTTTAGACAGGATCACTCGTATGCAAAGTAGGAGCAGGTCACTTCTCTGATCCTCAGAGGGGACGGCTCAACTGTGTCTGGAGGTCTAGGGGCAAATGTCGGCATGTGTGTTCACGGTCATCTGGTTGAAATAGTGGTTGGATACTCCCAACCTCATCAAAGACATGCGTATGCGGAAGGATCAACCGGTAGTCCTCACCACAGACACCATCAAGATTGGTCGGCCGGAGTGGGGAATCCACGGTTTGGGCGTCCACTTGTCTCTCCCAATAGTGTCAGCAGAAGTGGTCATGGTTGGAGCAGAGGAAGCCATCAAATTGGAAGGAACCTATGGTGATCTGCGGAGCTCGCATACACTTTTCGGCTCTCATCAGACAGAGGGATGTGCTGGTGAGCTTAGACAACATGGTTTCCATCGCCTACAGAAATCATCAGGGGAGCACCAGATCCAAAGCCTTGAATCCGGTAATGTCATCAATTGTTCTCTGGGCAGAGCCCAGGTTTTTGAGTTTGACAGCATTTCACATCAGGGGTGTAGACAAGTCTCTAGCGGATCAGCTGAGCAGAACGTTCCCCTCATCAATGAACCTATCTTTGTCCAGCAAAATCTTTCTTCAGCTTTACAGGAAGTTCGGACGGACGTTTTCTGGACAATTTTGTTTCCACTAAGGCTATTCCTGTGTGACAGATATAACAGAAATTATAACTTTCTTTAAATGACCCTGCAATGTAAATAACTATTTGTTTTAGGATGTCCTATGATGAAAGGTGAATCAGAAGAGCCCTGTGAGAATCCATATACATATTGTATTGTTTAAATACACCTACTACAATACACAGCACAGTTTAACCGCAGGCACTGTCCGAAGAGTGGACTGTAAGATGGGAAGCTGAGTCAAGTGTAGAAAGGAGCACAAAAACATTTCATAGGGGCTGGGGGGTGGGTAGGAAGGCCACCATTTGCTGCTTTGTTTGTTACCCAATGAAAGTATGAATCCTCAGCTTGTGTTGGTTGATGCAGGGTTTTGTAAACCTGTGTTTGGGGTCCGGGTAGTGGGCTGGCTTGCTGCCTTTGGTGTCTAACCTGCAGAGGTTGGATTGGGTTGGAGTAGCTAGGGCAGCACAAAGGAGAGGATAGGTGTAAAGGAGTAGGTGAGTTTCTAATAATTCTATGTAAATGATGTCAGTCATTTAGGTTAAAGGTAACTTCACAGAAGAACATATTTTGTATGTAACTGTTTTTTTTCATATCTGAATTTTTAGTGGTAATTCATTTTATCAAATCTTTTGACTCGGACGCACATTTTGGCTTGAAGCGTTCCTTCCTCTTGTAAAATCCTGAAGGGCAGTTTCTTATTGCACTGGGCTTGCCATCTGTGTTGGGGAAGAACAGACAAAAATTACTTTCGCACCTTATGTTGTTACCATCTTGGTTTGAGAGGCAAATCACTCATAACACAGTGTGCCAGGAAGAATGTCTACAGGCAGAGCCATTCCACTCTGCTGTACACACACCTGACACTTGCTTCATCATTCTAACCCCATCAGATAAAGGTATGTGAGAAGAGTGGGACAATGGGGGCCAATTTCTGTTTGTTCCACTCTGCCGTGTCCACATACACCAGAAACGTTTTAGGACATAAGGGTAAGCTGCCCCGAAAGAATCAACGGGTGCCATTGACCCACCTGGTTCTGAGAGAAGATCCCGGGATGCTGACAGTCTCATCGTAAAGTCACACAACAGGTCGAGTAGGACTGGAAACAATGGTTGGGCTTTCCAAATCGGAGTCACTAAGAGAATCTCCACTTTCAGGCCCCTCACCTGAGTCAGTACGCTGGGAATCATCACAAATGGGAAGGTGTAATTCTTTCCTTGCAACCAGTTTTAGAGGAAAGCATCCGTGGCTTGCACCAGAGGATCCGGACACCAGCTGAAGAATGCTGGTACCTGTTCAGGCGAACTCAAATAGATCCACTAGACAGAGACCACATGTCCAATTGAGACGCTCCGACACATCTGGATGCAGTTTCCAATCGCTGTTGTCTATCAGGTGGCAAGATTTCCAATCCGCTATCACAGTCTGTTGGCCCGGAATGTATTCCCCCATCATCGAAATCTGATGTTATAAGCAAAAATGTCAGAAGTCTTTGGTTATTTCTGCCAACAAGCGGGATTTTATCCCTCCCATCTTGTTGATATATTGAACAGCTGTTGTTACGATCACTGTTTCCTGCCCCCAAGCACGTACCATATATTTAACAAACCATCGTTTTAACCCCTTCCATGCTCATGACGGAACTGTTCCGTCATGAGCCCATAGGCTCATTAGAACCTTCAGCACAGCGCGAAAATTCGCGCGCGCTGAAGGGGTTAAAAATCATGTACAGAAATGTCCCGCTAGTCCACCAGTGAGGACTTAAAAGAAAATATTTTGTTAATGAAACAATAGACTATCAAACTGTCAAAAAATGGGAGCAGACAATGAACTGGTACATCGGTCTGAAAGGGTGCGAATAGAAGCTCTAACATATCAAAAGGCATTATAATATCCAAACATGGGAATAAGCAATATTCGTAACACACTAGTAAAAATAATATAAATTATATACTTAACTAGGCTGCTGCAAAGAAAGAGGAGGTGAATTGGTGTCTCTGGCATTTATGGAAGTAGACAGAGGTGATTGGTACATATGACTTATTACAATTCCCTGATATTCATGGGAAATGTAGTTTTTTTAATATAACGTTTTCATTGTCTGCTGTTCATTGTGCAGCAAAGAGAAGCTTAATCTGAGCCTCCGGTCCTGACATAGAAGCAAACTGCTGCTTATGGGGTAGACAGTGGTGGGAATGTCAGGAAGTTACCAAACAGGTACCCATGGGGGGATAGGCATCAAGAGAAAGGAAGGAACCCAACTGATGCCATTGGGGAGGAGGCAGCAAGGAGGCAGGAAGGAGTGAAACTGGTGCTCACAGGACAGGAGGTGGCAAGGGAGGGGGAAGGAGTCCAACTGGTGGTCATGGGGGAGGGCAGGAAGGAAACCAACTGGTGCTCACCGGAAAGGAGACAAGGGGCAGTGGCGTAGTGCAAAAGGGTGCCCCCCACAGAATATGAAGAAGGGCCCCATTGTCTCCCATATCTCACAGATATTCATTGGTCGAGGGCTAAATGGGGGAGCCACCTGAACCCCCTGAAGGGCTGAGAGTCCCCTGAAGGGCTAGGGGCAGCCTGTCCTGCAGGGGCTTCAGGGGGCCTACGTTACCCCTCTCGCAAGGGGCAAGAAGCACTGGTGCTCAGGGTGGGGGACAGGCTTTAGACTGTAGTTCAGCAGTGTACAAGGCAGGGGGTGGGGGGAAGGGTGGTCAGGAAGCAGAGCCGCTGCTCGAGGGTACAGTAGTAGCCATCCCCCGTTTTCTGGGCCCACACTTTACTTACTCTTGGTCCTCCAACAGATCTTTCTTGTCGCACTGAGTGGAAAGGGAGGTAGCACTTAATTATTCCATCAGATTTCATTAAGCCATGCAACTCATTTGGCTACAAATTGAGGACCCGGAATTGATAGCCAGGTTCAACAAGCATTTACAATGCAATGGTTTCGCCTTTGGAAAAGTTAGAGCTATTGGCATTGTAAATGACAACATTTGTATTTATGTGTTGGTTTTGGAAACAGATAAATAAATGTCATTGTCATATACAATGGCAATAGCTTAATCTCTCGCAAATGTGAGACCTATTGCATTTGCACCCACACATACACACAGTCACACACACACACACACAGAGCCAGCCGCGCACACACACACACACACACACTCACAGAGCCAGCCACACACACACACACACAGAGCCAGCCACCCACACACACAGAGCCAGCCGCGCACACACACAGAGCCAGCCGCGCACAAACACAGAGCCAGCCGCACACACACACACACAGCCAGCCGCGCACACACATACAGCCAGCCGTGCGCACACACACAGCCAGCCGCGCGCACACGGTATACACCTGTTACAACGCAATTTTTACTCCGCACTACCACTACAACGCGACCATTACTCCGCATACCATTACAACGCATTGCGCTGGGGGGCGCTCTAGGATAGGGAATAAGTTTAATTTTCTATCCAACACCTTCCCTAGTGTCCACGGGGACTGGAGTTGGAATAGAAAATTATACTTACCACTATCCAGCACCTCTAAGCGCTATGCGTTGTAACGGTATTCGTTGTAAATACCGCGTTGTAATGGTATGCGGAGTAAAAGTATGCGTTGTAACGTCATACATCCCGCGCACACACACAGCCGACCACGCACACACACACAGCCAGCCGCGCACACACACACAGCCAGCCACACACACACACACACACACACACACAGCCAGCCGCACACACACACAACCAGCCGCACACACACACTCGGAGCTCCCTCGCTCCTCACAGTATTCAGCAGGAGGATCCGGGCAACAGCAGGCCCGCCGCACCCTCGTCCGCTGCCCGGACAGAATTTGTCCACCTACCCTGTCCCCGCAGAGCAGCACGAGCCGGGGCTCCCAGTTTCCAAGAGAGGGCTGGTACAGTGATGACGCCCACCAGTGTCCTGTGCTACGGGCGGCCGAGTGGTCAGTGCCGAGAGCTCCACACCTTAAGGAGGGGGGTCAGTACTCACAGAATTATGGCGCTATAACATGCCCCATTTTCACGGCGTCCTCAGTCCCAAGGCACAGCCCGGTAGTGTCCTGCCTGCAGTTGCCTCCGTGTGCCCCTGTTGCTTGCTTGTGCCTCTGTGTGCCCCTGTTGCCTGCTTGTGCCTCTGTGTGCCCCTGTTGCCTGCTTGTGCCTCTGTGTGCCCCTGTTGCCTGCTTGTGCCTCCGTGTGCCTGCTTGTGCCTCCGTTTTCGTGCCCCTGTTGCCTGCTTGTGCCTCCGTGTGCCCCTGTTGCCTGCTTGTGCCTCCGTTTTCGTGCCCTTGTCGCCTGCTTGTGCCTCCTTTTTCGTGCCCCTGTTGCCTGCTTGTGCCTCCGTTTTCGTGCCCCTGTCGCCTGCTTGTGCCTCCGTTTTCGTGACCCTGTTGCCTGCTTGTGCCTCCGTTTTCGTGACCCTGTTGCCTGCTTGTGCCTCCGTGTGCCCCTGTTGCCTGCTTGTGCTGTGTAAGTGTGTGTAGAGTGCTCTGTGTGGGTGTGTGTGGGGGGCTTTGTGTGGCTGTGTGTGTGGGGGGCTTTGTGTGGCTGTGTGTGTGGGGGGCTTTGTGTGGCTGTGTGTGTGGGGGGCTTTGTGTGGCTGTGTGTGGGGGGGCTTTGTGTGGCTGTGTGTGTGGGGGGCTGTGTGTGGCTGTGTGTGTGGGGGGCTGTGTGTGGCTGTGTGTTTGGGGGGCTTTGTGTGGCTGTGTGTGGGGGGCTTTGTGTGGCTGTGTGTGTGGGGGGCTGTGTGTGGCTGTGTGTGTGGGGGGCTGTGTGTGGCTGTGTGTGTGGGGGGCTCTGTGTGGCTGTGTGTGTGGAAGGGCATTGTGTGGGTGTTTTTGTCTGTCATTTGCGAGAGATAAAGCTAGTGGCATTGTAAATGACAATGCCATGTATTTATGTTAAAACAAAACATAAATAAAATAAAAATAATGTCAAGAGCAATGCCAATAGCTCTAACTTTAACAAAGGCAAAACCATTGCATTGTAAAGAGCAATTACTAGTGGCTGAGATTAATTCAAACATTGCATCTATCAGTTCTTTGTCTTTCCCAGTGAGACTTGGGGATGTTGCACTGACCAAGGATTGTGGGTTATTTAGTTCTTTAATGCTTGTTTTATGGACTGTGTACCACAGACCTGAGGCGTTTGTGCTGTGTAATTCCATAATGTAATGTTGGAAGCGCGGTGTGCAACAGAGAATGGCGGGTCAGTCCTATTCTTACCTTTTGTAGTGTTCTGTGTGGACCATTTGGATTGTACACAACCTAATGGGATGAAAGAAGTGGTTGACTTTAGCTGCTTCCAGTGAAGGTCCTCAATTACCCTATACAATGGGCACTTCTGGTGGTGGTCCTGCAATTGTTTTGACCTAATTTGGCTCTGTTCTACAATTCTCCATAGTATTTGTTTATATTTGTTGAAACATAAGTTGGGCTCTAATTTGTTACGGAAAGTGCACGTATGTGAAAAGTATTTGTTTTATTTCACTTAAATCACCGCTGCAAATGTTTAGCTGGCAATGCGCCCAAAATGTGGTGTTTCACAGTTGCAACTGGAGGTCAATTTGTGTAGAGTCCTTCAACACTGCTGCAGTGTCTGCGTTGTTTACCATTTAAAGAGGTCACATGTTGGAATTTGGGATTGTGTACTGGCATGTGCACAGAATGGACCATATCAGATGACTGTTGAGCATCAATGTCTCCATTTGTTTTGTACATTGTATGCTTTGGCGTACTCTGTAGGATCCATACTCGCAGAGCAAAAAAGTCTTGATAGGTTGTGACTAGAACTTTCTGGAGATTATATAATGTTGGATGATTTTTAGGAGATTTTGGTGGAAAATGCTTTTAGGTCTAAAGGTTTATGATTACTGGACATCGTTGTGATCTTAGCTGTGAATCTTCATTGGATTTGAAATGTGGAATTGGCATCTACAACTCTGAGAATTAAATTTTAATAGTAGAGTTTCTCTTCATTTTGTAATTTAACACATTCTGTATGGTACTAGGTGCCCATTTGATTGCATGTAGCATTTACACTGTGGTGTTTGTCTTGTTTGTTCTTCATTGCCTGTCTATAGAAGCCCACGGTGTCCTTACTTGCTTACTGTGCTAGATGATTAGTGGAGGCCGGTGTTTCTTCTACTACTTTGCTTTCTTTCTCTTTTTCTTTCTTCCCTTTTCATTCTCCCTTGCTCTTTCTTTCTCTCTGAGGTCGGTGGTGTTCTCTGGGCCTTGGACACTTGTTCTCTTACTCTCGTGACAAATCAAATCGTAACTAGTCTCTCCTGTTGCATGTGAAATAGTCCATGCATTTAAGAAAAGTCGCTGGTGCCTCTCATTTAATTGGCAACAGTCTGAGTCACTGTTCACTCGTGAGAAATCATAACTTGTTCGTAGCAAACAGGCAACTGGGATCCATGCTTTTAAATGCGGCACACATCCTGGCTTTGTCAAATGTCCAAACATCAGTCTATAAAAGCAGGCCTGTTGGCATTGTCGAGGGCGGGAGGAGTCACCACATCACTATACATAAAGCAGATCATTGGCTTTGTCAAAAGGTCACCACATTCCTCAGTCCATCCAACTAGCAATCATGCATGCCCACCACTCCCAAAAACCTCTTCCCATTACTAATCCACTTCACTTACCCTATCCGTTTTTTTAACACAAAATTAAAAGCATGAGACCCCCGAGAACACAAACTTAAAGCAACTAATCCTACAAGGAAAAGGAAGCGCCTATTACTAGTCCTCTATCTATTTACCTCCAGCTTTGAGTTCCAGAGTAGCATCCTACATGCCGCAAAGTGCTTCAAAGCCTTGTCTGTGGTAAGTGTGATATAAATACAATTTGCAGCCAGTTCTGTTTTATACCAGAATATCCAGACCTCAAGCATCCATCACAAAGTTTTAATTGTGTAAAACCTCGGCTGGGTCAAGCAGTGGCGATGTGCACAAATATCACAGTGGCCATCCAGTCACATCAGAAGAGCTCACCCAGCTGCATGCTGGTCACCCCTTGGGCAATTTATTACACAGAGGTAAACTCTGGTTTTGAATGCCCAGCTCAGTGTGCGTCATGATTCGGATGAGAACAGATTTCTGCTGCTGTAGTTGGCCATGCAGCACACTGATTTAGTGCATAATGATCATTTTCTGTGCAGTTACTAGCTGCACGAGATTGGATTATTTAGGATCCTTTTAGGAAGGTGTGATGCTTGACCTGATTTGGTAATGTTGGCTTATATTTGTCCATGCACACACAGATGGGATCGCAAAGGCATCAGAGAGACTTGATGAGTCCATGTCCTTTGTTTCTGTGTTTACACCAACATACCAAGGATTCTATATGTACAGCCCCCCCCCCTCCTGTGGTACTTCCACCGCCCCTGACCGTTGTGCGTGATGTCTAGACTAGCCTTTGCATTGGGCCCTGCTCCCGTACAAAATAGTAAGACATAGGAACAAGTTATTCTAACGTTTAATGTGTGTAGCACTTTACAGAGCACATACAATCTTAAAAAACGGTGTGAGAAAACGTCACCCCTTCCTGGAGGTAGGTGAATTTTTTGACGCAAATGCCTGTTTTCCCCTTTTCTTGTAGAAAGCGATTTGAGTGAAAAATCCCGGGTAGTTGCATGGGAACGGCTGTGTACCACCCGGGGTGCGCCCCCTTGAGGTAAAGCAGAACATAGCGCTACCTTCCAGTAAATACCAAAGCAACACTTTGCACTTTTGTGACACAAACCCATCACAAAGTGCCCATAAATCTGTGCCCCGGTGTCCCCGGGTCCTGCTGCTGTGAAGGTGTGTTCTGCAGGCGCTCATCGCCCCTCCCTGCCCGCACAAGGCCCCCCCCCCCCCTGGGACCACAGACAGTCGTGCGCATGAATAATGCAGCGGGGACACCTGAGCCAGGTGCCGCCTGCCAGGGCTGGCATCGGATGCTGGCAGTCAGCTGCCACCAGCCCCGGACCCAGAGGGACCTCCTGCCGTTCTCACCTGGGACGGATGGGCGAGCAGACCCGGGGGCCCGGCCCGCGCAGCGGCGGCGCCCACCTCATGTAAGTCTATTCATGATGTGTCTGTAGTGCCTCGATGCCCACGTTCAAGGCACTTTCAGAGGCGAAGACAGGGAGACGGGGAAGGGACCGAGGTAAAGAGGGCGGCCCCCTTAGGGCGGTGGTATCAGGGGGTTTCTGTGCGCAGAGAAGGAGGAGCAGGGAACGAGGCGCTATAGAGCGCTTCAGGTTGGAGGAGGGGCATAGACCAGACCTCTCTAGGGGCCCTGGGGCCCCTAATAGCGTAGGTGTGATTAGTGTTAGCAAGGTTTTCTTTTTACCAGAGTCTGGATGGGGGGTGGGGGCGTTTGACGACACCCGAGGGCGGCTTCACGTTTACAGTTATTTTTTTGGGAGCTTGTAAACTGCCTGGTAACATCGCAAGGAAATAATTTACCGAACTCTCAGGGTTTGGTTTGGAAGTGATGGATCAAATTACAGTCTGCTGTTCCTCATGGGGAGAAGTGTAGCCTGTGTCAAGGGTACCCCACACCTGCTCCTAGCACTACAGCCACTGAGAGCAATAAAAGGGGATGAAGCGTCACAGCCAACACCGCGCTTGAGGTGCTTCCATGTTGTCGATCCTCACTGCGAAAGGAGAGAAGCCACCTCCCTCCTGCAGTGCCTGCAGGAGAGGTGAGTGTAGATCAGACCTGCTGCAGCCAGCATTAATGTCACCCCCACTGCGGCCTTGCACACAGAGCCCGCAAGGAAGTCACGGCCCGCAGTGCTACGAAGGCTGCTGTAGACCCATACACGACAAGCAGTGCCAAGTAACCTGCATGTGGTGGCCCCGCCCCCAATGAGCGCTGAGGTGGAAAAGGACTTGCGTCCTTGCTGCACTGGTACTGCCCCCACGCACCTTCAGTGCCCACGTGGATGAAGAGACCACACCAGCCCTGGCAACAGTGTCTCGCAAAGGACTGGCACAAATGGACTCAATACATCATCTACATAGCAGCCGCTCAATAACCTTACAGGTCAAAGAACCTGGAGTGCATTTACTGCATCTCGCTTCCCGAAGTCGGAGAGGGTGCCCTCCCATCTAGTGGCCCAGGTTTTAGCAGGCAGTCACTGAGGCCGTAACTGGAGGAGGGAGCACCGCATAATATGTCAGTCCCTGCGGCCAGGCGGCATACTCTCGGTTATGAGGCTGTACGCTGTAGAATTCTATGGGGCAGAGTCGGATTAGCCAATAGGACAATCGAGCAGTGACCAATGGGCTTTTCTGATTCAGCAGCTGGGGGGGGGGGGGGCGGGAGAGGACACGGACGGCGGGAGGGGGCGGGAGTGTACACGGACGGCAGGAGGGGGCGGGAGGGGGCGGGAGGGGGCGGGAGTGGACACGGACGGCGGGAGGGGGCGGGAGAGGACACGGACGGCGGGAGGGGGCGGGAGAGGACACGGACGGCGGGAGGGGGCGGGAGAGGACACGGACGGCGGGAAACGTGCACAGGACAGCAAGGGGGGGCGGAAAGGCACACGGAGGGGGCGGGAATGGACAGCGCATCAGTGAAAGGGGAGGGAACGGGAAAAAACGTAACTCCGCCCTGGGAAAAAATCTCGGGAACGCCCCCGAATCTGGTCCGGCCTTGACGGACAGATCTCTGTTCCAATGGCTAGCCTCCATTTATGGAGCTAGCCAATGGGACAGGGGGGCGTATTCCAGAGTCCTTACTAAAATCAAGAGATTTCTCTGGAGGCGGAGCTAAGAGCTCCGCCCTCCAGCGAAACCTAAAAAGGTTTATTACAAATTAGTAATTAAATTCAAATAGATCACTCCTAAGACCATCCTATAATGGTACTGGGAAACTACGCCTACCAGCAATTAAGTGGCTGCGGTGCCAAACAACAGCATCAGTAACTGATGCTCAGAAAACAATCTTAAGCTCTCTTGTCTATAAGTAACCTAAATCTGCCAAGCACAGTACACAAACGAAAAATGGGTCAGATATTTAGAAGCCTCAGAAATGTAAGAGTTCTATATAGGAAATAAGAGCAAAACACAGCAATGGGTCAGAAATAAGTGTCCAGATAAGCCACACTTAAAGCAAAGTCCAAAGGAAGCATTGAGGTCTAAGCCTCTCAAAGTCGATTCAAAGGGCAGGTGAGTCTTGGAAGGGGTCTGCAAGGAGAAATCTGCATAGGGTATGCAGCAAAGAAGTCCGGCAAGGCTCTGGCAGGGATCCGGAAAACATCATCTTCTAGTCAAGGTGAAACAGAAATGTATCTATTCTAAACCAGAAATGCGTGTGAACACCTGCAAGAAAAGCCATGTTACCAAAAAAAGAAATACAATGATTTTACGAAATGTAGCATGGTGAAATATAGGCCTTAAGGATTGTCAACTTAAGATATGAACTCGTGGGTGCACACTTAATATGCATGCACACAATAGAGCGTAAACAAATAACAATCTTTAGTACTTTTTAGTTCTTAATGGGTTAGCATAGAGTACATACTCAAATTACTCAATAGTAAGTATGACTCAGAACTACATTTGAAAGTACATACCTGTAACATTAATGCATACATTGCACAATGCATATTGTATCTATGCCAATCAGATTCTACACGGGTGAGGAGGATGGTTGAAAGCTAACATTTAAGGCACTAAATGTTACACAAACAATTTAGCATTTGTTTAGGAATCATGAGTCGTGTATTAGCAGCGAAGCATAATGACGTGAAGAAGATGGTGCTTTTCATTTCATCAAATGATTATTTCTAAATCAGTCCTAGTAAACGCTTGTCTACAAATGGAGGATGGTTCTTAAATTAAACATCAGAAACAATCTAACCTCAGTAAAGCACACTAGGTACGTAGATGCTCAGACTGTGTGCTTGCTTTGTGCTCGCAGCACTGGCTGGACTCCCAAGCCCTCCTCCCTCCCACCCCCTGAACATGGACTTTCACCCCTTCTTGCACAATACCACTTGCACCGAGGGTGCTGCTGTGAAAGATTTGCAGGTTGGCATACTTTTGATATACTTCGTATTGAACAACAAAGACAGTACGAAGAGGCTGTTGCACTGTGTGTGGCAGAAGTGCACTTCAGTGCAGTTTCAAGGCTGCACTTTGTTCAAATGCGTTAGTTCTGGACACCACTAAATGCTAATGAATGAGCTTCACTTCTGTATCTTGAATGTAATACTGTAGAGGGAAACCTCACCTCGTATTTTAACCACAATCACCTTAGATCTGGGAAGAGACCCTTAGATTGAAGGTAAACTTAGGGGCCTTTGGAAGGTGCTGCAAATGATTGCCAAGGTCGGTACATTTCCCGCGCTCCTGCCTTTTCAGCGCCTGGATGTCTCTTCAGATATTTTTTAGCACTTGATAAGTTCACGCGTGACCTTTTCAGCTATCCTTGCTTTTTTAGCAAAGAGCACTTTGCACATTGTATGCCCATCTTATATTAATAAATGCAAAACTACAAGTCCCAGGAATAGGATGCCAACTGGTGTTGGCAAAAAAGCAAGGGTTGGCTGGAGGTGCCTCTTGGCAAATAATTTTGTAGACAGGATGATTACACAAATAGGCTTCTAAGAGGCTTGTGTTTAGGCGTCCGCAAAAATAATGTAAACCCTTTCATTGATACAAATGTACTTAAGAAAAAAGAAAACTGAGTGCATTAACAAGTTGATAAATATCTCATTTATTATTCAAAGAGCAGAAAGAAAAATGAATTTTGCACAGATATGGTTCTAGAACATGCATTTCATGAACAGTCTTAAATACATGATACCAATAATGATATATATAAAAACATCTGTTTCCCTTTCCCACTCCTTCCCTTCAAACGGGAAAGCATAATACAGGGATGAAAGATTTGGAAAAAGAATACTAAGAAAGAAGGAAAAAGAGAGGTACTCTAGTGCTAAAGTTGCTATACTAATGAATGAATGAGAGGCGTGCACGAGCCGCGCGGCCCCGATCTGCACACTCAGCAGATGCCACAGTGTGCCCGAGTGGGTGAGAGTCAATGGAGGGGTCAGGGTTCACCTCTGCCAGGGTCCAGAGTCCACTGCACCAGGCGGGCAGGCAGGAGGCGCGAAGGGCTGAGGAGCCCAGACTAATGTCCTGGCCTTCCTGTCTACAGTTTCTAGAAGGCTCCAGATCTACGGAGAGCGAGGGGGGACACGGAGGCCCACCCCTCACCTGCAGCCCCCCAAGGGACCCCGGAGAGGACAGCATGGGCGAGAAGCGGATCCTCTGCATTGGGCTCGTCTGCCTCGACGTCATCAGCGTGGTGGATAAATACCCGGAGGAAGACACCGACACCAGGTACACTCAGCTTTTATCTACCTGCATACGTCATCACTAAATGTAGTAATGTTATTGTACATTCATACAACGCTCAACACAAACTGAATGATTAGCCTCTTGGACCTTAAAAGCTAAATAGTACTTATTTTATCTCCCCAGAAGCAAGACTGTGGCCAGGGTGGCAGGATTTGGATGAGGAAATAATGTAAAAGGTAGTGGTGCTTGTGTGTGATAAGTAGTTGTATGGGAAATGGAGTTTAAAAGTAGAGGACTGTTGGAGGTGGGCCACGGGCCTGGCAGGCAGGGTCTGCTGGAATTGCGATCATGCCAATAACATTAGTCAAATCGTTGTAAGATTTAAAGACTGCTTTAAAAGGGTGCCCACCCCCCCACATCCAGGACTATTCTGCAAATGCTAGTGAGCGGCAAACAGTGCATTTGTCTCAGAACAATCTCAACATTTTAAAGGGGAGGTTTCTGATGTCAAAGAAAATTTATTATTTAGAGCCAAAGGTCTCTCAGGGCTTTGTGAACTGTGCCATCCAGTCAATATTTTTTGTGATTTGTTAGACTGTCTAGCTTACCTGTTTAGTGGGCTTCAATCTCAAGGCCACTGTAAGGTGCCACACATGGGTTTTGTGGGTGCTCTGCTAGACTTTGGGGTGCAGCCATAGAATACTGTCTACCGCAGCCGGTATAGGGTGGTTGTTGGCTGTGACGATTAGATTTCTTGGTGAGAAGCCCTTTTCCCGGCATTCCTGAGTGAGGCACCTTCTAGTCCTCATGGTAAATTCTGGTCAGCCTCTCGTATCTGCCTCTCTTCTCTTCCGCGTGCAGGGTGATGGCGAGAGAAGTGTGTTTCGTTGGATGAGTACAGTGAGTATCTTCATAGAAGGGGACGGTGACTCTCAAAGGAGGCCCATAGATGGTAGTGAAAGCCGCTCTGGCTTGTCTTTAGTGTTCTTCTGCCCTGGTGCTGCCCTGTCTGTACTTTGAGAGAGCCTCTTTTCCCTTCTTAGAAGTGCTTTTCTCTGGCACTGACAGGAGCAGCAGGAGCTGTCCTACAGGCCTCTTGAGTAATGTGAGCATACTACTGTGCTTAAACCAAGTATCTTCTGTGGAACAATAAACAATTTCAGTCATTAATGCGGTTGTAAATAATAGACCAATAGAGAGTTGACAATTAAAAGCAAGAGAGGAGCCTTTTAAATTGCAGTTATACCGCTTCATTTCAACATAATTACAATATACTCAAGAAACATATAATAAAGAACAGTATTATGAAAACAAACACAAAAGTTCTCAGTGGGGTAAGTAAACATATTATGCAGGTAAGCAAATTTGTCCAAGACAACAGTGTCAGACTTAATACCTGGTCTCATACCCTACAGATGTATCGTCCGACACAGTGGTTTTAGCTACCGTGTGGTCAATTTACATTGCTCCTTGTCTTTGTTTTCATCTTAACTGTTTCTATGGTCTCTTAAGTACATCAGCATTAACCTCTGAAATTGTTTCTTGCTACACAAAAGATACCCCACTGAAACACTGCTGTTAACCTTTTCTCTGGGCACCTAAGTGACATAGTCCACAGTCTACTCTACAACGCGACCTGAAGCCCCTGAAGCGCTAAGCAGGGCTGGTTATCCTTCAACCCCTTCTTGTGGACCTGTGCAGAGCTCAGGAGACATGTCCCCCAATGGAGCCTGACCATCGATCTGCCCTGGCTCAGGATATGTGCATTCAATATACATTTCAGAATATTTGGTGGTTTCTCTCTTCCCCCTAGATATGGACATTATCGGTTGCCTTGAGCTTCCTATCAGCCTGAAGGAGTAAGTACATTTTAGTGGTGTGAACCATATAAGCACAAACAGAAAGCCGTGCCGCTGCGGAGGCACCACGGCCCTGTGGCGAGTAGAGTTCCTATCGGTTCTCCTCCTAGATTGGATTTCCCACAGAGGCAGTTTCCGACCGGCCCAGTAACGTCGTGTCAAATAACATGAAGGGTGATCTAGCATCAGATAGCAGTACCATAAAACTTCTTGACCTCTTTCTATCCCAAACCAGTAGCCTAGTGTAGCCATTCGTCAAAATGTTTCAAGAACATTTTAGATGGTTTGGAGCAACCGCTGAGGAGGAATCGGCATTACACGTTTGCTTGGGCACCAACTACATGATCAAGCTGGTGAAGAAAGGCTCAGGGTAGCCCAAGGTTTGCCAAATATGATGGCTTGGAGTGTGTGCTGGGGCTGCGACAGAAGATAGCTCAGCTGTTGAAAACCGCACAGGACAACCTTGGCGCCTCCATGAACTGAAGAATGACTGCAATAGCCAGATGGGCTGCTTTAATGGATACCTGGAGGGCCAGACAGTCTTGGTCAAGAAGTCTGTCAGTCCTGCTCAGAGCACAAGTAGGCCATGCATAATCTAAAAGAAAAATCAGCAAAGTTTACTATTTGGTTGGCATGTCTGTTGACTGGGAGCCACACAATGGTTCTCCTGTGAACAGGAAGAAGCAATACCACAGGAGGAGTATAGGCTCTGACTGCAGCAGAGTAAGATGGCGAGTTCGGTGAGGGTCCCTGTCGTGACCTGGGAAAGGGGCAATAGGATCCTGTACCTGACTGGTAGGGAGGGGACAGGAACCGGACACCACTCCCAATCAGGGGAATGGGGAGGGCATTCAGAAACGACAAGGGCAGGAAGACGGACGCACATGTGGGCAGCAGCAGCATAAGCAATGAAAGATATCACGAAACTGACCTGACTCTGGCGTGTTTCCTGGGGCGGAGAACACGACAACTGGCGATGAAGGCGGGATTCCAAGAATACAGCAGACGCGTGTGCCCGGGTCCTTCGTGACGGAGCCAGGAGCCCACCCTGGTCCGCCGTCGAAGAACCGGAGAAGAATCACCGCGACATTAGGAGCCACCCTGGTGGCAGGAAGATGCGGAGCCAGGAGCTCACCCTGGTCCGAGTGCCGAGAAACCGAGCAACGACGCGGGAGCCCACCCCGGCCTCAGTGAAGAAGAGGTAAGAGGTCCCCGACAGCAAGCGGCGCATCCGTCTGTGCACGCGAGCATCACACCTATACTGAAAGTGGTGCACCGGACTGTGCCCCAGCCGCTTCAAGAAAGACTGCAGCATCGTGCGCAACTTCAAGGAAATATTGCGCGAACTCAGCAGCCATTTTGGAGTCAGGCTGGAGCAGCAAATAAGCGCCCAGGAAGGCCTGGCAGTCATTTTAAGGTCAGGCGAAGTCACCAGAAGTCTCGATCTCACAAGACTGCAGTGGCCATTTTGAGGTCAGGCAGGCTCAGCCAGTCAGCTTCGAGGAAGACCTGGTGGCCATTTTAAAGTCAGGCAAATATCAAAAGCCATACAAAAAGGGGAATTGAAAGGAAAAGACAACAACAAAAAAAGAAATACAACAAAAGAAAAGATAAAGAGAGAAGAATAAGGATAAAAAGCAGAAATAAAGAGACAAAATTGAGACGGAAAGTACATTATCACAGTGCTAATAAGAAAAGTAATTACGCACAAACAAGACGTGCACCAGAGCTGCACGTCAACAAAATGGTTGAACCAGCAAGTGACAAGAACAGTACACAAGCAATATTTTGCAGGCCAACTTCCATTCATCCTATCGGAAGTACAGATAGGTATCAGATGGGAAAGTTGGATTCACCAGTTCGAACGATACATGCGCGCCACAGATATCGTAAAAGCCAAACACATAGATATATTTTTAAACTTCGTAGGGTATGAAGTGGAAGACCTGCTAATACCATTTCCCCAAGATCAAACAGCAACATATAAGGGACTGATAAAGTGCCTCACAGACAAGTTTGACCCGCAAAGAAACATTGATTTAGAAAGGTACACCTTCAACACCGCGTGTTAACGAGCAGAGGAGAACCTCGACGACTTTGCAATAAGACTGCGAAAACTGGTCACATACTGCGCATTTGAAAAGTTTGACAATGAACAGGCAATTCGACTGCGCCTCATTGAAGGCTGTCAATCTGTTGAATTCCGCACACGAATTCTGAAGGAACCAACCTCGTTAGAGAAAATTCTGACCATGGCCCGGGCGGAAGCGAGAGCAATAACACATGCAAGACAGATGGAACTGGGAAAAGAAAGAAGAGTAAAGCAAATAACCCGCATGACTGGAAACAACAGAAAGAAAGAAAACACTGCACCACTGCCAAGAAAAGCGCATAAAAGACCTTTTTATAGATGCAGACTCGAGTTTCCACATGTTGGTGCATGCCCGGCAAAGGGTCAGAAATGCAGGAAATGCAACACAGATAATCATTTTGCAAGCACCTGCATGGGTGCACAGTTTAAAAGTGAGCGAGGAAGATTAGCAAGAATACGGACGGCAACGAGCAGGTTTGCCAGGCACATGGAAATGGCAAATCGCAGCTCCTCAGCTGAATCAGACAGAACAGCAGTACCCAAGAACGTGGAAGGACTATAATAATAATAATAATAATAATATTGAGCTTATAGAGCGCTCAGTAACGCCATCACGGCGTGTCCCCGCGCTGAAGCTGTCCTAGGAAAAGCAGCAGACAAAAAAAAAAAAAACAGGATCTAAGCAGTGTATAGATGTGTTTTAAGTAAGGTCCTAAACCGCATTTCACTGCTCTCCAGTCTCAGAGCAGGGGGGAGTTTGTTCCATTGTTGAGCTGCTTGGAGCGCAAAGGAGCGTCCGCCCATTCTAGCCTTCCTTATCCTGGGGACTGTCAGCAGTCCGGTACCCTCCGAACGGATGATGCCCCTGCGGAAGACAGAGGGCCAGAGCACATCCATCTCATAGAGCAACATCAGATAAAGAAAACAGCGACCGTGGACATTGAAGTAGGACGACACAGCACATGCTTTGTGCTAGATAGTGGGGCCACATGCAACATAATGTGCAAGTCAGAGTATGAAAAGATGAAAATAAAACCGCTACTATCACCGTCCACTGTTGATGTATTCACCTGGGGCTCAAAGAAACCAGTGGTCAACATGGGGAAGTTTACAGAGACACTGATGTACAAAGAAAGGTCAAGCAAAGAAGAAATACATATGCTACTGGGAGGCATTCCAGCACCATGTCTGCTAAGCAACGTCACAGCGCAGGCGATGGGTCTCCTCGCAGTGACATACCACATGTCAGAGAAACGGAACATTCTGCGAGACTATCCGGCAATACTACAAGGCCTAGGCAAAGTAAAAGGACGGCAAATAACACTGCACATCAATGAGGCGATAAAACCTGTGGCTCAGCATCACCGACAAGTGCCTATACACCTGTAGCCACAGGTAGAAGAGGAAATACAAAGCCTGCTGAGCCAAGACATAATAGAGCCTGCAGACGGGCTGACCCCATGGGTGGCTGTTCCAAAAAAGAACACATCCAAGATTCGCATATGTGTAGACATGAGGATACCAAATACAGTGATTGAAAGTGAAAGACACCCTGGGCCGCACCTCAATGACCTGATCAGCTGTCTCACTGGCGCTTGCCGGTTCTCAAGGCTGGACCTGTGTAAAGGGTATCATCAACTGGAGCTTGACCCACAATCCAGGTACAATACCACATTCTCCACACACATGGGCCTGTTGCGCTACAAACAACTGAGTTTTGGCATCTCATCGGCAGCAGAAATATTTCAGGAGACCATAAGGCAGGTAATAAGGCCAGTAAAGAACAGTTTATACTACAGTTACAACATTTTGGTGTTTGGTCAATCAGATGAAGAGCACGACCGAGCTTTGCGGGAAGTATGCCTGCATCTAGAAAAAGCAGGCCTAACACTGAATGAAGACAAGTGTGAACTGGGGAGAAATGAACTGGTGTTCTTCGGACATATCTTCTCCAAAAAAGGAATGAGACCGGACTCCAGCAAGGTAGAGACGTTGGAAAAGGCGAGTCTTCCAACAGACGTCGCAGAAGTAAGGTCATTTCTTGGGTTTGCCAGCTACTGTGCTCGATACATAAAAGACTTTGCCACGGTGAGCACACCACTTCGAGAACTAACAAAGCAGGGTCAGAAATTCATCTGGACACAAGAATGCACTAGGGCATTTGAAGCCATCAGACATGCTGTAATAGCGGTTGACCATCTTGCCTATTTCGATCCACTGCTATGCATGGAGCTGACGGTGGCTGCCAGCCCGGTAGGATTAGGAGCAATTTTAGCACAACATATGCCGGGCAGGCACTCACCACAAAAAATTGTTGCTCATGCTAGCAAAAGTCTGTCTGACATTGAGTGGGCATACTCGCAGCCAGAAAAAGAAAGCCTAGCAGTGGAATGGGCATGTGAACACTACAATATTGTATGACGTGGAGCACACCTTTCTCTTGAAAAAAAAATTTAGAACTTCAATCTGCTATTTTCCTGCTTAAATTACGTGCAAACAGTGGTGGACACGCTGACTCAACATGCCCTCTACAAAACCCACCCTGATACAAGTTTGTGAAACTTGGCCACTGTGCACAATTGCCGTGAGCAACTGCTCCGTTTTTGCAAAATATTTACACTATTGTAATGTTTTCTTATATCGTTGTCATAAAAAATTGCTCACAACTCAAAATACACATGCAATGTAACAATCTTCGTTCATCACATTGTAATTTTTTAATCAATTAATTACACAGAACATAACATCTAATACAAATCAATTCTACTATCATCTCTTTGATAAGGTTGTTTCATTCTTTGTAGCCCAATGCATTTCGGGCCCCTTGGCCCTTCTTCGGGGGCTAGAATCTAAAACAAACAAAAACATAACATTCATTATAATGATGCTAATGTGCAGGGAATTATTTGAAAATCATCATCAGTTGATACATTCTTTAGGTTTGTACGTACATCCTACTGGGTACTGGTGAATAACTCAAAGCAACATGGTGAAAGAACCCCACTGTGATCAGAAATAAACAAAAGTGAAGTAATATACCATTATTGTGATTACACATGTGAACCTAAATGAAATTCTCAACAGTAACAATTGCATCACTTGTGTCCTAGGTAGCAACCTCAACACAAACCACAAACCACCACACTAATAAGGGGTCGATTAGGATCGCGGACGGACTTGAGTCCGTCCGCGACCCCTGAGGAGGAGGGAACGTCCGCATGGGCTGCGGCGTTCCCTCCGATCAAATTAGGATGTGACCGCCAGGGTGGCGGTCACATCCTCTATCTCTAACATTGCGGCGGGTGCAGCTTCAAGCTGCACCCGCCGCAATGTAAAAAATCCATGCACAGCATTTGCGTGCACAAAGCGGCAGGCACCGCGCGGTGCCTGCTGCATTGTGCACGCAAATGCAGGGGGGTACCATAGGTACCCCCCATGTGCACCCCCCACCCCACCTTCACCCAGGGGGCCCGCAACGGGCCCCCGAAGTGAAGGTCCGTATGCTTTTCCACGGCGGTAAAGCCGCCGCGGAAAAGCATATATTTTCAGACATCCTAATATGCCTGGCGGTGTCTGATAGACACCGCCAGACATGTTAGTGCTTTTCCGCCGCGGTCGCCTTCCGACCGCGGCGGAAAAGCGGCGGACAGATTATCAGACCCACCAGCCATCCTAATTTGGCGGTGGGTCTTTGGAGTCTCCGCCGCGGTTTTTCCGCATCCTCCAGGCCGGCGGACACTTCCGCCGGCCCGGAGGATGCGGAAAAACCGCCATCCTAATCGGCCCCATACTGTGTGCTCACTTGGTTGCTCCCATTATGCTAAAATCTTACCACAAACTGCCAACTATCTTTAACCTCATTCCACCGATCAAAGAATTTGAAAGAAATAATGCAAAAGACTCCGCAAGATTCCTGTACTGAATACAAAGGCACAAGGAAATGTTACAATTGTGTCCATTGTAACAATGTCATATTGGGCAACAAGATACAACATCCCACAACTGGAGAAACCATTAAATTACATCACAATGCAGACTGCAACACTTCTAATGTTATTTACGGCATAAAGTGTCGTTGCGGACTATTATATGTCGGAAAGACCAAGAGGAAAATTAAAATATGCATATCGGAACACAAGAGTACCATTCACAACCAAAAAGTCCGTAGCAGTTTGGTAATGCATTGGATGGAAGCACAGCACTCGATAGCGCAGATAAGGTTTCAGATGATTGAAGTAGTTAGTCCAGTAGCAGGGAAAAATCTCACCAGAGCATTATTACAGCAGGAGATTTTTTGGATAAGGAAATTAAATACTCAGGATCCTAGTGGATTAAATGAAAAAATTGAAATGGGGTGATTTCTATAACTGATCTAAAAAAGTACGATTGAATTTGCATTGTATCAGTGTGTATGTCATAGAAATGGTGATTCTTGTAATTTGCTGATATGGAAGATGTAAGGTTTGTTGCATTATTTAAGAGTTGAGGATTGATATTTTGCAGTACAACAAGTAATTGTAACGTGTGAAACTTGGGTCTATGCATTGCACTTTCTTCTTTTTTCCTTTTCCTTTTTTCAATTTTGTAATTTTATTGAATATAGAACATGATTGATAGATTGAATTTTGTCACTGTTCTTGTGCTTTTAAAGCATATTTTCAGGAGGACTGATTAATAAGCACATGTGGAGGTTTGTGTAGAGTTATATGGTGGTCTGAGTAGGTTTTCATTGTTCCTACATGGCGGTTGACGTAGAGATATAGTATAGGATATCACGATCGGAATTCCTGCTGTTAGTTCATATGCAGGCTTAGTACACGCGTAAGTTTATGTAGAGTGTTATGGAGGTTACCATTAGTTTTTCTGTTTTTCATCGTTCCAAGATGGCGGCTGAAACAGAGGTAGAGTAAAGGACATCACGATTTGAAGTCTGTTGTCAGTTTTTATGCAGTCGAACACGAGATATCAATGAGGGACTGGCACAACTCAGTACAACATAGAGTCGTGCAGCAGTGGGAAACGCAAGCATGGAAATCGTCTGGTAGGAGGGAAAGGACTAACTAAAGGTAGGCTCCTTGTAGCTGTAAGAGTGGATGCGGCATTTACGGAGTGGTGTGTGACCAACGGTTGAACTAAGCGTGTTGTATTGTTACCTCTATGATTACAGCTGGTGCGGAATATCGGTGGCTAGACGGGTCACTTGACATTGTCGTTAGCAGGCGATAAGAAGGTGAGCATGATCGTGACTAATTATGGTGGTCACTGCTTAGTATGTTTTCAAGTATTTTAAGGTTGCAACCGGCAGCATTCTTTTTTGTTTATCATTCATTTAACAGAGCTGTTCGGTTAAAGCACACAGTGGAATGAGGTTTATTTATTTATTTATTTATGCAATTTATAAAGCGCGAACAAATGCCCAAGGGTGTCTCGGCTCTCTGGACGAGGCAGAAAAGAGGGGTAGGAAAGATGATTATTGATTAAACATATAATCAGTTGTGGAGGGAGAAGGAAATCGTGATCCATTCAACTTCCTTGTTCATAGTATTTGTAATCAAATGAGAAGGGTTTTCCTCCTGGTGGAGGGTGCATAAACCACTAACCCCATGATTATGCACACACGAGTCTAAAAAGCGGAGAATCAAGATATACCGCTCTCGCTTAACATCAGACATGTGCATGAGGGTTTTTTAATTGGGACAGAAGTACGCTACCTGCAAATCCAGGTTATAGCAGGACAAGTGATCCCTTCTCATTTGATTACAAATATTGATTAAACAGCCATGTTTTAATTTTTCTCCTGAAGATGGTCAGGGTAGGGGAGGATCTTATATCAAGATCCAAGGAATTCCAGAGTTTGGCTGTTGACACAGTAAATCGGCGATCACCCCAGGAGACAGTCCTGGTACGTAGTACTGCAATTTGAAGAGCGTTCATAGATCGTAGTGATCTGTTGGGAACGTGGAATGCAAAGGAATTCAGTAGAAAGCGGGGTCCTTGTTTGTGAGAGGCTTTATACGCAATACAAAGAGCTTTAAACGTTATCCAGTTTTTGACAGGGAGCCAATGATAGCCTTTGATGACTTGGGCGATGGGTTTAAACTTGGGGGTGCCTGAAAGCATTCTAGCTGCGCAGTTTTGTATGGACTGTAATTTTTTAATGACTTTGTGCTGGGCATTGACAAGAAGTCTATTACAGTAATCCAGGGCGGACATGATGAAAGCTGTAACCAAAGTTTTACCTGAATTAGAGGGAAGAAACGGGAGAATCTTTTTTATAGATTTAAGTTTGAAAAAAGACGTGGACACAATAGAATTTACGTGAGTGGTAAAAGTTAGCTTATCGTCGAGGAGTATTCCCAGGTTTTTGACCTTTGTGACTGGATGAGGGGGCGGCCTAGATCGGGAGGCCACCAAGACCGGGCCAGACGGGGTTGAGTTTGCCGAATGTCATTACCTCCGTTTTATCGGAGTTTAATTTGAGGCAGTTTGTGGTCATCCAGTGACTAATGGCTAGCATGCCGTATTGAAAATTGGCCGCTATTTTTTCTCCATTATCTTTTATGGCCAGGACCAGTTGGGTGTCGTCTGCGTAAGATGTTAGGCTCATCCCACAGTCCTTAATGACTCAAGCTAAGTCTGCCACATAGATATTGAATAATGTGGGACTGAGGGGTGAGCCTTGAGGGTCGCCACAGGGTAATGTCATCTGTGCGAAGATGAAATTTCCCAGCTGGACCGTCTGGGTACGATTGGAGAGAAATGAAGCGAGAAGATCTTTGGCTTCAGCCTGGATGCCTATAGCGTTGACACGGTCAATCAGGATGTTATGATCGACCGTGTCAAAGGCAGCAGTTAGATCTAACAGGATGAGCACAGCTGCTCCTCCTTGATCGAGGATGGCTCTTATCTCATCGGTGGCTTTGATGAGTGCCGTCTCGGTGCTTTGGTGTTTCCGGAAACCAAACTGGGTGTCATCCAGGAGGGAATGGTCTTCGCTGTACTGGGAGATTTGAAGGTTCATCAGTTTCTCTACCAGTTTGGCCGCATAAGGCAGACTGGCAATGGGTCTGTAATTTTTTGTGTCTTCAGGGTCAAGATGGGATTTTTTCAGCAGGAGTTTGAGGAGGGTGTCTTTCCAGATTGAGGAATAGACCCCTGTACTGAACATAGAATTAAAAATATCTGTGAGTTGGGGTGCTACAATGTTGATTACTGGGAGGAGAATAGCTGGAGGACAGGGGTCATTGGGGGAGCCTGATTTGATGGTGGTCATTGCATTAGCGACAAGAGTGGAATTGGTTTTGTGAAACTGCTTAAAAATGGGTTGGGGCTTGATGGTGTGTAGGGTAGGAGGATTTTCTTTGACATTGTCAGAAAAGTCGGTATATATGTTATTTACTTTGTCAAAGAAGTAGCTGGCCCGGTTGTTGCAGAACGCTTGAGAGGGTGTGGGGATCGATTGAGGGAGTAGGTGTGAAAGTTTTGATACAACCTGCTAAAGTTGTTTGTTGGAGTGTTTGGCTTGCTCGATCAGGGAGGAGTAGTAACTTTTTTCTTGTAGGATCATAGATTTGTATTTGGTGAGTTCATTTTTGTATTTCTCTTTCTCTTCAGGGGAACATGTCTTTCTCCAATGTCTTTCTCGGTTTCTACATGTTTGTTTCTGCTGTCTGAGAGCATTATTAAACCAGGGCGCCGAGGGAGAGCTACGATTTTTGGAGATGGATTTTGTGGGGACTAACTTGTTCATGGCTGTTGTGAGCCAGTGAGTATATTTATTAGCGGCTATGTTGGGATCATAGGAGAGGTCAGGCAGCAAGGAGGGCAGTGTTTCCATAAGTTGTAAATTATCGAGATCTTTCCAGGACCTGAACGTGTTAGAGGCGCGAGTATTGTGACTTAGATGTGGAAGTGAGTCAAATAAGATTTCGAACATTACCGCGTGATGATCTGACCATGCAAGAGGGAGGACTTCTATGATTTTGACATTTTTGTCATTAGAGAAGAGACCGTCTAATGTGTGTCCAGCTTGAAGAGGTTGTCCAGAGGTTGAAGATAGTTGGCAGTTTGTGATAAGATTTTAGCATAATGGGAGCAACCAAGTGAGCACACAGTATGTGTGGTGGTTTGGTGTTTGTCTTGAGGTTGCTACCTAGGACACACGTGATGGAATGGTTGAAAATGTCATTTTGGTTTACATGTGTTATCCCGATAATGGTATCTTACTTCACTTTTGTTTATTTCTGATCACGGTGGGGTTCTTTCACCATGTTGCTTTGAGGTATTCACCAGTACCCAGTAGGATGTACGTACAAAACTAAAGAATGTATCAACTGATGGTGATTTTCAAATAATTCCCTGCACATTAGCATCAGTATAATGAATGTTATGATTTTATTTGTTTTATATTCTAGCCGCCGAAGAAGGGCCAAGGGGCCCGAAATGCATTGGGCTACAAAGAATGAAAACTGCTAAACTTTATCAAAGAGATGATAGTAGAATTGATTTGTATTAGATGTTATGTTCTGTGTAATTAACAGATACAAAAATTACAGTGTGATGAATGAAGATTGGCACATTGCATGTGCATTTTGAGTTGTGAATAATTTTTGATGACAACGATATAAGAAAACATTATAATAGTGTAAATATTTTGTAAAACCGGAGCAGTTGCTCACGGCAATTGTGCACAGTGGCCAAGTTTCACAAACTTGTATCAAGGTGGGCATGTGAACACTACCACATGTTCATCTCGGGAAACCATTCACCATCGTAACTGACCATCAGGCGCTGGTGACAATATATGGCAATCCAAATGCAAAGATACTGCCTCGCATTGAGCGATGGGGTATAAGACTGATGGAATATGATTTCAAGATCGTGCACAAGCCGGGAAAAGAACACAGCCCGACTGATTAAATGTCACGGCATCCCTTACCGCAGACACTTGAGAACACATCAATAGCAGAAGAATATCTCAACTTTGTGCTAAAACAGAACACTCCGGCATCAATAACGATAGCTGAACAGAAGGCGGTGCTCTACGTGTTGTCTGTAGTTGCTCTCTCTATGGTAGTTCGAGTTTGCTAGATTGAGGGTACATCCCAATATTTACCATCACCCCTATTTCACTGTCAGTAGTTCCCTCTCACCAAGCTCAAGGGAGGGAGATGGGTGGTTTCAGCTCAGGCAGCGGTTCAGTCTGGTGAAGTGTGAACCAAGATAATGGACCAACCATGTAAGAGTTGTCTTTAAGTAAGAGCTTTTTACTATTATCCAATTTTAAGGTACTCAATTTTTGGACTTCAGAAAGAAGATAGCTTCATTTGACCCTGGTTGTATTTAAACGTGTGTCCTCATGCTCATACGCAGATTCCCACAGTGACCGCTAACTCACTGAGCCATCTTGCCTTTCTTAACCTCATTTGACAATCGCCTTTTGCTACTTTCACTAATCAATTGATGATATAGAACTTTTTAAAATGGTCTACATTAATATTGGGAATTGCCCAAAAAAATCCTCATTTGGGGATCCATGAAAAAGTTTGTTGCCAGTTGATTGAAATTCCAGCCTTACCAAGAGAATTAACACCACCCCTGCTGATCTCCCACAGGTGCTTGTCTCAGCGCTGGCAGCGGGGAGGCAATGCCTCCAACTCCTGCACCGTCCTCTCCCTCTTGGGGGCACCCTGTGCATTTATGGGTTCGCTGGCTCCTGGACACATCGCAAAGTAAGTAGGAAGTATTTTTGTGACTGGCATCTGAAAACGAATCATGCACCTACAGCACCAACATCTTGTCCATTCAGTACATTCTTGAGCAGTGCCCTGGGATGAGTCTGAGAAGTGGGGCAAGTGATGCTAGAATCTAACTGTTCTACATGCAATCTATAACCCTGCACAAGCTCTTTGTGGTAACGCCCAAGTCCTTCAGGGCTCTTGAATTCCCAGAGTACAACTCCAGACTTAAGCGGTCATATCTTGGAGGATATAAAGCACCTCATCTGACCGTGGGTGTATATAGGCTAAGGGTGTTGTGAGTCCATGTCAGTTGCTTAGAAGATCTTCCGAGGCACCCACAGGTCCTTTCTAGATCACCTGCTCAGTTCAGAATATTATCACACTTTTATTTCCATTTCTTACCCCTCATACTGTCTTAGTGGGTGAAGGCAAAGTCAGCCAAGGCATGGGAGCTTAGGGCCTTAATAATAGTCTAAGAGACAGTAGACTAGTTTAGACGCCTTATTAACTTTGGGTTTTTAAACCCCCAATTTATCCTTAAAAAGCATACCGTGCATCTTTCACTTTCAAACCAAGTGTAGAATCTTTCAGACACGCTGAAGCTGGTAGTCTTTCTAATCTGCAATTAAGAAACATTTTGGGCTTGAATCCTTCCTTCTCTGGCCAGACATGAAATAGTGCACTTGTATGTCATAAATGTGTATATCTTAACATGTTGGATTTTGTTAGACATTCAGATAGTTCTACTATGCCCACATGACTCCCTCACCTAAATATAATATCCATCCACCAGCCACCACCCCTTTACTAGTTGCGTGGAGCTTGCTGCCTTCTGCAGCGGCAATCCTCCATGTCCTTGCTCCCTACCCATGATGCTGTTTCATTAGCCGCATGTGCCTGAGCATCTGACCTCTTGCATTCTGAGACTGGTTTGTTTTTGTTTACTTTTTGCTGCCCTTCTAGCTCTGCCAATGGTCCGCATCTAAGGCCCTAAAATGTGGATTGTGTGGGTATCCTTTCATGAAAAGTGAGACGCGGACTCCCAGTGACTTCTCTCCCTTCCTTACCCCGTTCTCCGCAGGGGGCCTGTGGTGCAGCAGTATCAGCCCTCTGCCTCAGCGACAGGTTGACCAGCAGGTTCAGAGGGTGGTCCCAGTGGACAGCAGATGCACTCTCTCACCTATGACACATATAGTATGTGCCCTCCAACAACACATTCAGATGTGTTCAGTGTCAGGCCAGAGGTGGCAAAGCTTCTTATTGTGATATCTGCTTTCATTTTCGACGCCTCCTCCTGAAGTATAACTACCACTAACCACTGCTACCCAAACTCCTGCTGTTCCTCCTCCTTCTCCCATCAACATCACTGAGTCCTTCTACGTGGGTGTCTCGTCTCTTCTTCAGTCAGCATGGACTCAAACTGAGACATCCAGGCAATTCAATTAGAAAATGATCAATTTCATGGTACAACCTTTTTATCTGTTTCATTTGCATGGTGCCCAAAGCATACATTGGCTGGTGCTTCACCACAGTTCTCCAGCTGCATCCTGTTCCACCAATGAAAAAGGGAATAGCTTGTGATGACTGCGCCTGCCTAGGTTTACCACTGTTAATAGTGTCTTTGTCGCATGCTATGAGCCAGTAGAGTAAGCATGAAATTGTAAATATCGTTTCTATGTCTTGGCTAAGTAGCTCTGCTCGCTCAACATCTGTTCTTGCAAGTCTGCTGCAGAATTACAGTGGGTCGCTCACAGAACCATGCTGGCCAAGGATGAGAAGCAAGCGACAGTATACTTACAAACCCTCTCTTTGTATAATGATCGCTACCTCACAGGATAATCACAGATAATTTGGGAATCAAGCGAGCTGAATCATCCATCTGAAAAAGTGGAATGCGAGCATAGATGAGCTGAAAGACGTAATGTTATTAAATACGTTAGAACACGCCCACTACCATTGATACATTTTTGAGAGGCTCAGGAGACAATGTAAACCATTATGAACTACAATATACATGCAAAATGCAATGCCTAAAGAGCTAATATTTAATAGTTAAATGTATCGGTTAGCAACCATAAGGCTACAGAGTGGAAGAGCGATACAGCAGTTTGCTGCTATGATTCACGGGTAACGCTAGCCAAAGCAATACAAATAGCAGACATTCATTTGTTAAATAGGGTTTGCACAGTTGTGTATTTACATGCGTTCATTTCTATGAGATAAGAGACACAGAGAGATGCCATTTTTAGAACCTTCTCCACCACATGTGCCACCATTATGCATTTCAAGGATAGATTTTCGGCCTGATTCAGATCTTGGCGGACGGGTTACTCTGTTACAACTGTGACGGATATCCCATGTGCCAAGCTATGAATCCCATTATAACCTATGGGATTTATGTTTTGGTGGACAGGATATCCATTACCGTAGTGACGGAGTAACCCGTCTGCCAAAATCTATATCAGGCCTTTAGTATCATACCTACAAATCGTATGGTACTAAATCTGCTAGCTTCAAGTTTAACTTTAGATGTTTATAAACCTCCCCATCTGCAGTTCCATTCTGCAGTGGTTTCTACAAGTGTTCTACTTATTCTTAATACCATTAGTTAAATAAATAGCAATAAAAAACTCATGAAATAAGGCAGTGCCAAACATTTTATTACCAGCTGTTTCATGAGTTTCAAAGTATGTATATTAGGACTGCTAAAAGTTGGCTTGAATCTTCGTTGTGGCTGTGTAGAGGTAAAAAGGTGAGGACAAATATACACAACACCTAGAAGATCTTACGAATGTATATGAGGCACCACTCACAGAAGACACACTTGTGCACTGTACCCATTGCTAAGGGCATTCTCGTGTGGCAAAGAGATGTGGCTCTAGTTTTTTAAGTCCAGGGAAATGATAGATTATTATTTAAAGCACTCTTTTTTTGAGTTATACAAAAATGGAGTAATTCTAGAGTAAATCAGTCCAGAAGGAAAAGCAAACTATGTTTCCCAAAGATATCAACTAACTAGTTTTAATTCTGGAGCTCCAGCAAACCGACCCACTGCTCTGCTTAGGCAGTTGTTTGTTAAAAAGATATTTAGAAAGACTACTACAGGCATTTACAGTAACTAATGTGTGCCTTATTATTTTACAATGTACTTAAATATGTGTACCATAGTGTGGTCTGTTGTAAAACACTCTAATCCCCTTGGGCCAGACTCGCGCTATAAAATACCGCAAAAGACAACAGTAAAGTAGACTCGTACATTCCTTTGGTTGCAGAGCCTGACGGTGTTCTGGCCCCCTGGGCATCCTACTTTCTACACTGAATCAAGAAGCCGGTGTGGTGTCAGACCAGGTGTTGAGCTTATTAACTGTCTTTTGAAACTAGGCAGTCACCATTGTGCTTGGGGGAAGTGTCATCTCTCCCAGGATTAGGGAGTTATGGAATCCACCAAGGGCTTTTGTTTGCCATCGCTACTTTTTGGGATATGTATCTATCCGCCTCATAAACTCTCATTCCCTTAAGGGGTCCGATTTTATAATTATATCGAAAAGGACTGTAGACAGAGTAAAAATGTGTTCAGTTCGTAATCAAGAAAAAATAAACGCGTGAGCCATCGGTGGCCCAGTCTCAATAAAAACACAAGACTGAATTACTGCTCAGGGCATCACAAAGGTAATTAAAGAAATGAAGGATTATGATGAAAATATCCAAGACTCGTATTTCACCCTTGGGTGAGGTACGTATTCTCCTAATTTTTTACTTAAAAATATTCATGACCAAATTGGCGAATGGTACTCTGCCAATATCTAAGTCCTACCACTTGCATTGGAAGAGCTGCAAACACTTGTAAGAGAACCCACTTTTTCCTACTCAACGCAGATGATCGCAAGGGTCGTTGTGGGTTCGAACAGGGATTACTGCAATCCTCTGGGGTTTGGTACCAACAAAAAGAGGATTATGTCTCTTTACACCGTGAGCAAATACCACACAGTAAGTTACAACGCGGACGTTACATTCCTAAAAAGAGGTATACAACCTTTACAACGAATCTTTTACCACGCACTACCATTACAACGCGGTCATTACAACGCATACCATTACAACGCATTGCGCTGGGGGGGCGCTCTAGGATAGGGAATAGGTTAATTTACTATCCAATAACCTTCCCTAGTGTCCACGGGGACTGGAGTTGGAATAGCAAATGAAACTATTCACTATCCAGCACCCCAAAGCGCTATGCGTTGTAATGGTATGCGTGGTAAAAACCGTAAAAGTATGCGTTGTAACGTCATACATCCCCAAAAAGAGCATTCCAATATAAAACTATGGCGTGAAAGCTGTCCAAAATGCCTGTAGAGGAAGGTGTGCTCCTGCGCTGAGAAGACCTCATTGGCATATATTGCAGAAAGGGCTAACATTCAAGCTACTGATTCTACCAGGAGGTTTCACAACTGGCATAGTGGGACTGGAATTGATTTACAAACTTTGCAATTCGCATCCTTTGTCCATGGAGGTGAACAAATTCCCTCTCTTTCGGAAAGTCTTTCAATGCTCTTATGCGTGATCGTGCTCTCGTGTCATATGAATATTGCTTGCGGTGGATGTCCCAGCGTGGAAGCTTGATGGCGATACGTTCTCCCTGTAGGATTACTAGCACCATTCCTAAAGAGGCTGTATACAGACTTGATGACGCTGATTATTCTCACTACCCTGCTCCTGCCAGTCATACGTTGCATACGTCACAAGTAACTGTTGGATAGCGGCATGTGCTGAACGTCCTCATTCCCTCGTCCGCACAGTTGAAAATGATCTTTTTGATTCCAAAATATTGTTTGAAAAATACCAATTTATTTTCAAAAGACTGATTTTTAAACTCTTGGTCAGTAAAATAGTTTGAGTGTTTTCCATACACATTAACAGCTAATTTTATGTGCAAGTTATGGATCATAAATGGCATGAGGGATCAGACCCCTTAAACCTGTTGTCAACTTCCGCCTTGTGTGCATTCCTCGCTGGCGGCCTCTACATTCAAACTCAGTGCTTCTGGTGGTGTCTGCTCTCAACACCTCTTGCAACAACCTGGCTCTCTCCATTAGCCACTGCCTCTTCCCTTCCTGTCTGCTCCCAGCCTCATACTGCAGATATGAGTAGTCAGAGCTGAAAATGGTAGGGTTCAGTAGCTGGGTTCCTCCAGATGTCGTGCACTCTTACCGTACAAGCCATTGATGTTTTATAGTTTTTTTAAAATTAAGTAGGGTTCCAAAGTAGACATTACAGACATCAGATCAACCAAAAACAATGCTTGCTGTTTGCAATAAAAATGAAAATCTGTCTCTTATTTGTCCTATTGCCATCCGCTCCTTTCAACCACTTAACATGCTCGACAACTTAGTCTATATGCAAAAGCGAACGTGTTGAGATTAGAACAGTTTATCAAGAATGCAGTGTAGACAGTCATTCCAAAATTTCCAAACTCATTAATGACCCCTGAAAGGTCTCCACCCATCACATCCCAGGAAAGCCATTTTCTCCTGTGCCTTTTACTGTTACCAAACTGTTTCGGCCAACTATCCGTTATAGAGGCTGATAATGACCAATGTGCACATCAGTATCTCCAAACTCCTGGAAATGGTACCAACACACCAGTGTGATGCAATAGAACATAACTTGAGTGCCAACTATTGGGAAACTCCTGCATTTTGATGACTTATGACTCAAATGGAAACTGTATGAATACAGATTTTATCAAAATGTCACATAGTTTGGAGACAAAGCCCTTGGCATTTCTGATCAGCTGTGTACATTATATTTTAACCGATGCAGCCACATGCCGTGAGTTCCATGACATTAAATAATAACGTAAGCAGTGTAAGATGATTTAGATTAATGCAAATGTCCATCAAGATGAAGGCCTCTGTGCCCAATATCCCAGCAGTCTGCACTATTACACATTTGTAGTGCTTTGAGGTCTTTTGAAAGAGTGTGCACAGTGAGCCTGATTCTAAGCATCCTATATGGATGTATGTCACTACAACGCACACTTTTACAACGCATACCTTTACAACGCATTTTTACAACGCAACATCCATTACAACGCATTCCATTACAACGCATGCCATTACAACGAAATTTTAAAAACTATATTTACAACGCATTCCATTACAACGCATAATACCTTACAACGCATACCATTACAACGCATAACATTACATTGCATGTTTGGTAAGTATTGGATAGTGTAGGGGTAAAAATTACTATTCTAACTCCAGGGGGTGCAACAGTAGGGTAAGTGTTGGATAGTGTAGGGGTAACATTACTATTCTAACTCCAGGGGGTGCAACAGTAGGGTAAGTGTTGGATAGTGTAGGGGTTAAAATTACTATTCTAACTCCAGGGGGTGCAACAATAGCGTAAGTGTTGGATGGTAATGTTATGCGTTGTAATGGTATGCGTTGTAATGACATGCGTTGTAGTGGTGTGCGTTGTATTGTCATGCGTTGTTATGGTTGCGTTGTAATTGCATGCATTGTATTGGATGTTGAATTGTAATGGTAGTGCGTTGTAAAAGTTGCGTTGAAAATGTTGTTTCCCTCCTATATGTGTTACCCATCTATGATTTTCACTTGTGTCAGGTACCTTTGTTATTTGCACTTTGAACTGTGTCCCATGTTGACTATTTGTATTTTATTTAAGAAGAAGAGTGGAGAAGACTTCACTGGGGGGGGGGGCAGTCACCCATAAAGGACATATGTGTAATGAAGAACATTCTCTATTGATGTTACTAGACCTGTTTTTGGCTGTTGACATCCTTCCCCACCCCCACTTGTTATCCAGAATACCTAAGCTTGATCTAAAGATATGGGCAATAGCACCTGAATCTGATTGATGTTATAATAATGTGTTGTACTCCTATTTAGTTTGCATGGATTGTTGTTTGCTGTCTATGATGATTCTTGTTTTCTTTTGTATTGAGACACAAATATGTACCTTGTGTGGCATTATATCTATTCAATGTAATAGGCAGTATGTTTTAATATCCATTTAGACTCACTCTAAAGAAGACTAAGAAACGAGATAATGTATACTCGTAAATTAAATTAAAGAATTAGAGAAATAAAAAATGGTAAAGGATGAAATTATGACAATTAAAGAGCATATGGCTACTTTTAGGATTGTATAAAACAGAACAAGTGTATGGGGAAGACCAAATGGAGGCAGCTAGATGGTACCAATAACACGTTTTTAAAAGTGGAACACCACAATTAAGGACATTATAGAAACAGAAAAGGCACATTTAGCTGTAGCTTGGTCCAGTAACTTCAGGGCACATTTCATTTTTTCAGCTACGGAGCTTTACTTACTGAGGATCTATGCCAACTTCCAGGTAGCAAAAAAATGCTTTCAAATCCTAACCAAGATGCTAACATGGTAACAGACTGTATGATCCTTGCTCACCAATAAGCATAGACACAACAACTGCAAGAAATTAGTGCCAATGACTAGTTGAAACTGCAGCCTTAATTAATTTTACAAAGTGGAACACAAGCAACAATATTCTGAATCACATGCTGCTAATTGATACCAGAACATTGGAATCTTTCAAGGTCCATGCAGACCAGCAGAGTGGCAGAGGGTGCATACCAGCTGGTAAAGACCCTCATCAGCATTCAATGTTTGTCTGTTTCTTTCTGCTTAATTTAGATGCTGCTACTCTGATAGTATAAAACATTATTACCTTTATTATAGATTCTACCCTGTGGATAGGGAAGTCTAACCACTTTGATAGCACACATGAGCTGCCTCTAATAATATATTATGTGAATGGACTGTGAGAGCACACACCCCTCCACTGACATGAGTTCTACAGGGATTAGGATCATAAGATGTGCAGAAGCAATGTATACAAACCAGAACCGCATCTCGACCCACAATCTCCTCAAGACACGAATAGCCAGGAAGGTGTCGGACACTGTGCTGATTCACAGGGAGCTCGGGGGAACAAAACATGGTAAGAAGGGCTATCTGCTGGGTCTGATGTAAACATCACAGATCATTTCAAACACTGGGAAGATTGAAGCAGAGAAGACCTAACTAATAGTGAAAAGATTGGTTGAGATTGCAGCACAAAGTAAATGAATGGTATACTCGCTCCCCAAAGGCCAGGTGCCACAGGAGATGCTCTGAAGACTTCCAAATGAACCAGGATTCTGCAGAAAACATAAATAAGGAGGGAGAGGGGAGAGAGAGTAAGTAAAGCAACAGCAAGCTAACTAATGAAGAGAACTGTGGCAATGGCAAAAACTATAATGGTGCACAATGCAGAGAGGCAGAGTGCAAACTTTATAACACGCAAAGAAAACATACTAACTCACAGTTTTGCCATGCAAAGAGTGATTGTCTTTGGGGCCTTTTTCGCTCTTTACCCAACATCACCTGAAAGAGAGACCATCAAAGGAAGCAGAAGATGTGCAAGATTCAGAAAAGTACAGCGTTCCCCATGAATGATATCCCAAAGCAAGATGGCTTCTGACGAACATGTTATTCCATCCCCTTTCTCCCCCCAATATGGTGGCTGCATGTGCAGAAGATCAATTGTCTCAGCCCACCTGTTGTGTGCGATAGTTTCCGCCAGGCACTGCCAGTTTCGGCAGCCTCCACTGCCTCAGCCCTCAGTGAAATCTCATGTCAGGAACAGCTCTCTGTAAGTCTCCAAACGCGACCTAGGACTAAGCAATGATTGATGCAGAATCCGAACACGTGCATATTTTGGAAAATATTTTGGAGACATACAGAGGGTTTTACGAACTATTCTTCAAAATAAAAAGCAGCACCTAATAAACTTATTAACAATTGGATCTTACGCTGGCAATAGGCGATGGATGCAGTAGTTAACAGCTACTAGCCAGAGCAATGGCAAATTCTGAAGAAGTCAACATGTCGGCTATGATTTCCAGACTATTGCAGCTGTCCCGAACTCTACAAATGAACAACTGGATCAATTGGAGAATTAATTTAGTTAGATAGTGAGAGACCTGAAATTTGGATTCTTGGAAAGCACAATTTCATATCCAAAAATAGAGCACTTGAGTAATGACTCCTGCTAACTCCCCCCACAGTAAATCCATGGTAGATTTAGTGATAAGATGGTGATATGATATCATCATGATAAGAGAACAAAATAAGAATTTGTTTACTTACAACAATTTGCTGAGTAATAAAATACAATCAGTTGTGTTGTTACTCAATAAAATAATGCAATGGTAACAGGGAAGTTTGAAGTAGCAGACTGGCTAATTTAACACACTGCCTCATTGTTTAACCTTGTAAGTAGATAAAATTCAATTCCATGTCAGATCCAAAATTTAAGAACAATGAAACTAAATTTCACGAAAAAGCGGCAAAGAGAAATTCTTAAACATGTTTAAAGTTAATAGTCAGAAAAAGAAAACATACCTTGCATTGTATAAAGGCTTCCTATCACATAAAGGCACCTGATATTTTACAAGCTCCCACATTAGCAGGTCAGCATTGTATTTATTTTCTGAATCTCATAAGTAGACTTCTTCCATGGTTATCCTTAATGAAAACTGAATATTTCTCTCTGTCCATAGCTGACTTACAGTAAGAATGTTTGAACGAAATGCTTAACTGGAGAGTTTTGCATCTCTATATGTTTATGGGTAATCTAGCATCTTTGTATGAAATCAGCCGTCACTGAGACCTAAATCAGCGGATTCAGAGTTCCAGGATTGTTATATAACTCACAACTACCAGGACATGGAATTTCTTTTATAAGTTAACCCTGGTATTTCTGCAGCTAAATCCAGAGTGAAAACACCTTGATCTGTTGTTTGGGTCATTGCAGCTTTTTTATTTGGCTCTATTCCTATCCATAATCTTGGTAGCATTCCTTTTCTATAGTCACTCTTAAGTAAAACAAAATATTCCTTTCTATCCATATCTCACTTAATCGTGTATGGTGTTTAACTGAAGATGTTTGTATCTCCAGTTGCTCACATCTAATAGATTATATTTGTATAAACTCTGTTCTCATTGAGATTTTATGAAAAGTTTATAAGAATCTGATCTCATATTTATTCAAGACACTGTTATACGGGTTAAGCATAGAATTTCAGCTGCGTCCATATTAGAAACATCTTAAAACATTGTTTGTAGTACTATAGCTTTTTTGTTTAACACTATATTTAACATCTGCAGTGTGAATAAATCTATAGATCCATAAATTTGGAAGAGCTATGGGAAAATGTGATGCCAAAACCGCCACATCTGCATATGAAACAAACAGAAAGGGTGCTGTTTATTGCATCATCTGCATATGAAATAGGAGTATTAAGGTGGTCATCAACTTAACTTACGTAGGTACAGATCGTTCATGTATTGATGGAACTCGAAGAGACCAGTTACACAAACGTGTCTGCCTACCTTCGTTACCCTCAAGAACTCTGTACAGTCATCCCCTTCTGCATATATGAATGATATATTGAGTGACTGGACAGACCTTGGATTGCCCTAATAAGGACATACTTTAACCCTTTCTTCCTCATCCTGGCTGTTGGATTATTCTCATATCAGTGTGAACCCTAAAAGTGACTAAATTAACCTGAGCTCAACCCCCTGGTAACTTTGGCACAAAGCAGACAGGCTTTACTTAGGCCAATGTGTAAATTATTTATGGAGTAGTAAAACAGTAATAAAGTTGAAATGCCAAACAATAAAAATCCTAAACCGAAGTAGAAAAATAGTAACATTTAATAAGCAAAGTGACACCAAAATGACAAAAAGCTAATAAGGAGAATAAAAGATTGAATTTTTAAAGATTTATGGGTAAATGGCGCCTAAAAGCACTAAGTCTCAATGATAGCCTACGGTTGCAGTAGACCAGGATCTAGGCGGAGTTTCAGACAGACCGCGATGGAGCGCAGGTCCTTAACACCAACCAGGATCGTCCTGGTCAAAAGCATTATCTTCTGACTTGGGGCCAGATTTATATTCTGGGGGATGGCCCATTTCTACACCAGGGTGACCTAGTAAATTACTCTTTCGCCCTGACGGAGGTATCGTCTGCCTGAATTAGAAATGACTGCCAAGCACACAGTCATTTCCTAAAGCCTCCCCAGGAACCATCGACACCGCGATTCCTGACAATGCTTTTTGCAGTTTGGCGCAGGGCTCCATCAACATGATGGAGCCCTGCACCAAACTGTTCTCCTATTTTTTTTTCTTCATAAAAAGAAAATCCAGATGTGGGGTTTTCTTTTTGAAGACTCCCATGGTGAGGGGGGCATTTGGTGTTCTTTACTGTCCCTTAGCGCAAGGGTCTGCCTCCACTTCTCCGCCCGGGTACAAAAGGGAACAGGTCCAGTCCTTCAGGGCTCCATTCAGGTCATATATAGGGGGTCCAGTCTCCTTCTGATCTTCCACAGGTCCAGAAAGTGTTCTGAAGTGAGTGCGTGGAGTTGCCACATGAATGTCTAGCACCAGCTAGTGGGTGGAGGTGACTCCTGGGCACTCACTAACCAATGAGGTAAACGTTCCTGGGGCCAACCTTACCAAATTTTTCATTAGTTCCTATTTGCCTGACTGAAAGCACGCCCAAAATGCCCTGAAATCAGGGCATTTTTAAGATGGTAAAAGTGTTCCGCCACTGAGGGCTTCAGATGTGTGTGTGTGTGTGTGTGTGGAGTGTACTATAGTAATTCTAGTGTCTTCCCACATCTAACACTAAAATCCAGCTTGAAGCACTGTCCCCACAACAAACCCAGATACATCAGTCTGGTAAGACAAAAGCAGGGTCCTTCAGACACCAGATAGAGGAACCACAAGAATTGTCGTGGCATCCCGTTATCTCCCTTTCAAGCGTGCCCCAAGCATTATATGGACTCAACAGACCCCTCAAGCAGGATTTGACTGTCTAGTGTCACTGGTGCCCACAGCCCCCCTCTGCATACTGTGTAGTGTTCAGAGCAATCATCAATGCCCATTCAGGTTAGTTTATTTTTGGGTGGAGGCATTTCACACCTATTCAAAGGTTCAAAACAGGGTTGGTAGTTGGCAGAAACTTGTGCTAATTGGCCTTCTGACAATTTTAGTCAGGTAAATGGTAACTTTTTTAAAGTTACATTCTCTTAGGGCCATATGTATCATCAACCTGATTTGCGATTCTGAAATAGCGATTTTTTAGAAATCGCTATTTCAGAATCGCAAATTGGGATGTATGTACTAATTCGCAATTTTTTTGCGAATTCTTAGTATTCCTCAATTGCGATTAGCAAATTGTGAATCGCAATTAAGGAATACTCTCCCATTCATTTCTATGGGCCAGGAGGCCCATAGGAATGAATGGGAAGTTATTCTAAATTAGCGATTCGCAATTTTGAGAATCGCAAATTGAGAATAATTTCAAGGGTACAGGGGTGTCCAAAGGACACCCTTTTGCACCCCTGATATAAGCATGGGTGCACATGTGGCGCACATACGTGCCCTAAGGGCATGTATGTGCGTCACATGGCACTTTGAAAAATGCAAAAATATGCATTTTTGAAGGAATTCGGAACTTACCCACAACTTGAAGTTGGTGGTCATTTGCGATTCCTTAAGGACAATTTGCTAAATTTTTTTTGCTTCATACATTGCATTTAAGGAATCGCAAAATTTACGATTCCTTAAATGCAATTGCAAAATAAGGAATCGCAAATTTTGCGATTCTTTATTTTGCACCAGATTTTCCTTAATACATACCATTTAGCAAATTCGCATTTGCAAACGCTGAAATTCTGTGAATTTCGGCGTTTGCGAATGCAAATTTGCTTGATGCATATGGCCCTAAGGGCCATATGTATCATCAACCTGATTTGCGATTCTGAAATAGCGATTTTTTAGAAATCGCTATTTCAGAATTGCAAATTGGGATGTATGTACAAATTCGCAATTTTTTTGCGAATTCTTAGTATTCCTTAATTGCGATTAGCAAATTGCAAATCGCAATTAAGGAATACTTTCCCATTCATTCCTATGGGCCAGGAGGCCCATGGGAATGAATGGGAAGTTATTCTCAATTTGTGAGATTTTCCTTAATACATACCATTTAGCAAATTCGCGAATTTCGTCGTTTGCGAATGCGAATTTGCTCGATACATATGGCCCTAAGTGTTTATAAAAAAATCCAACTTTGCTACTAAATTGCATTTTCCTAATAATTATTAAAAATAATAGTTTAATTATTATTCTAGCTGTTCCTTTACCCGAGTTATCAGTATTAGTATTTTAATCTGCACTTTGGTTTTCTAAATAGAGCAGCTGGGCCTGCCACGGTGAAAATAGCTTTTAGGACGCTCGTCACTGTAGGGACATGCTAACATTAATTGTCTAAAACTCCCACTTTTAAATACAATGCATCCTGCATGTGGTGTACAAGATTGACATAGGAGTGACTTGATAATTTTTATGATGGAAGATTTTACCTATCAAAAGGTTTTCTTTTCACAGGTCACACTGCAGGTTTACACTGCTATTGTCAGGCTATGCCAGGCAGGCCTGAAGCCATGTGTACTGTAAAAGGCACAATAGGTACTGCAGTACACAAGCAACATGTAACTTCCATTCCCTGAGTCCCCTTTTTATGCCATATGCTATGGTCTCACAGGCAGGTTAAATGTGTCAATCAGGAATAAGCCAATTTAACCATGGATAAAAGGGAAGGGAGCACAGTTACTGTGCTACTAGTTAGCAGGGGTAAGTAAGGTGCACAGAGACCTAAGGCCAGCAAAAATATACAGTCCCGCAAAAGGCAAAACATCCAGAAAAGGCAGATTTCCTACAATGGCCAGTAGCTTGGTATTATTTACGTTGTCAAACAGTAAGTTCACATTCATGAAGGCCATGTAGATCTTTGCCATTTTAACCATCTCATATTTAGCAGCTAAAAGGTCTAAAACTTTGCTCCAAATCAGCTTATTATTCTGTCCATAGTGGTAAATGTGGAAGCCCAGTTCACCTCCATGCTTTTCTGAAGTGTCTAGGAGCAAAATAGATCAGTAACAGTCTGGATCACTACTTCTGTTCTTATTTTTAAGTATGGAGTAGATTACTAAGGACCAGTCACAGGAGTTTTACTGGTCTCCAGTGTTTTGTTTAACACAATCGTCAGCAAGGGAATCCAAAGAGCTATTCAATTAGAAGGATACATCAGTCGATCCCCTGTTTAAACATACACTCGTGGTTTCGCGACTATCATTTAAACGTCTTTGTAGCTCTGACAGCGATATCTTTGAGATGCAGATTTTGCTAGGCCCATACTCCTCCTAAAAACCCCAGGGTCAGGTTCTTTTGGGGCAGAAGGCAGTGCATTCTCTTTATCAGCAAGCTTATGCGGATCTGCCTTTGTTGTGGAACAAAAAAACAATATTGAATAGGCTCCATACTACAGGCTACCTCCAAATCACACTAGATCAGGGTTCTCCAAAGTCGGTCCTGGAGGGCTAACCATCTGGCTTATTTCCGCCCCTCCTGTACTAGAGGAAATCCTAGTAGCATTATCTCTTCACTTGCAGTACCAACTTATGCAGTGTAACTCCTCCTTCTTTTTTAGAGCAGAGATGAGTCATATTTTTTAAGAGTATTAATTCTGCATCATACCATACTTACTGAATCGTATTTGATCCTTAAGTTATGAGGCATTGGAGTTCAGAGCCTAATCTAGTTAAAATATATTCGAGTGTTTGTTCAACTTTCCTGATTTTTCTTCAACAAGTCCGTGTCCCAATTGCCTTTCAAATGACTTTATAAAGCATTGGCGACTAATAGTAATTATTGTGTGTTAATCCTTGTTCCAACAAATTTCGGTTTTATTTTTATGGTTTTATGGAAATAAAGTTTTCTTAACTTTTCTAAAACTTCCTCTTTTGTGAAAGCAAATTTGTAATGGAGTGTGTTTGTATTTTGCCCCTTAATAGCTCAGTCCACGGACGATGCAAAACTATTTGGCTCGATGAGAAATTAGACATTTGCTCTTCTCTTCCCCGGCAATGCGGTTGTATTTGATGCTTCTAGTGTTATTCTGGAGTGCCAACTATCCCCTTATCTTACTACTGACCTTGCCTGAGATGTTCAGAGAACTTCGAGGAGCTCTTGATGGATGCAACAGACAAATCATCTGGCTCATTCCTATTGGATATATCCGATACCTGGAAGCAATTACTCTTGGTCCACCTGGCAATTCTGAGAGTTTTTTGCTGAGGATTGTCTCATATGGGACTATTAAGAGGATCTGTCTACTAATTTTAAAGCGGTAGCAGCGAGTGTGGTGCTCGCTGAAACCAGTAGCTAGGAGAGTCCCCCAAGGATCTGGCATCTTTAGTCTTCTTTTTAAATAGCGCAGTCAATCTTTCGGGGCTGTTTTCATTTACATTGATGAGCCTATGCTGGTCCTAGGCCTACAAACCAAGCAGGGATCACATCAGACAGACACGGCCTCCACTCTTACAGTGGTCAGGCATTGAATGGCCAGTAGCCATTTCAATTCAAGCTCAATCAGTCAGGAGTTCTTTTCACCCTGGCCCAGTCACATGTTTGAGATGTAGCCCAGGCAAGGTTCCTGCCCTCAGTCATCTGTAATAAGCCAGCTTGGCATGATTCTAGACGTCGACTCATCATTGGAGTCCGGATTTCTAAATAAGCTAAAGCCTGGTACTCCCATCTTGGGTTGCTAGGTCCATTACTGCCTTATATCTGATATGCACTTAACTTCGCTGCCATTAACAATTTTATTTCATTCGGACAGACTTCTGAAGCCACTTTTTTAAAGTTTAAAACATTACTTAGTTTGTGGAGGACCATCTTTGCACACTCCTGCTTTCTATGTATAACTTTGAGGACTCTTTGAAATCAGTTTGCATACATGAAGAATAGGCAACGCAGACTGTGCATTCCTCCTAGTCCAATTCGCTGTCTCAGTTTACCGGTGCCTCCATATCTACCCAAGCATTCTTAGTGCAGCGTCTTAAGAAATTATTTTCAGCTACAGCGGGCACAATGTTATGGATGATTGAAATCAGTTTTCCCATAAATTGATAGGAAAGGTTTGTTTCCTCTAAGGGTGGCCAAGTTACTGGTAAGTAGTCTTTCTCATTATCTCCCTTCACAGTAGATTTCCAGATTGTCTCAGCATTATCTTTACCTGTGGCTGCACGCCTTCATTTCAGTTTCCAGAATGATGTCCAGCATGCACCGTCACTGTATTGACCCTCTGGATTTCCAGTCGATATCTGTGTTGCCTCCATACTTTTGGATTCACAGCATACATCTGATCTTCACATGCCTATGGGTCGCCAGCAAGCCTCTCTAGTCTCCTGATCGCCTTTGTTTATTTTGCTTTAGATACTCTGTGGCCTTTTCTCGCTCCCAGTGCTTCTCTTAGCTTCTATCCCTTTGAATTTCCTGCATGCTCCTTTATTGTATCGCTAGACCTGAGGATTTTCAGCATACTGGTGCAATATATCACTATTCCTGCACATTCACAGCTTGCCCTTGGTTTATGTCACTATTCCTTTGGAGTCCCAGCATGCGCCTGCATTATCACCAACTCTGGGCGTAGTTTGCGTAGTAGCACTATGCGTAGCTATGCGAAGTGCGTAGTGCGGTAGGAAAATGCTGTTCGCACTGATTTCACAGTGCCGGATGCTTGTCCGCACTGTTCAATCATTGCAAACGGCATCTTGCACAGTGCAAGCGGTCGTTTTCTGCAGCTCGAGTAGATTTGTACTCGAGCAGCAGCTTTCTCAACGCGGACTGGTAGTTTCTCATCGCGAGCGGTCGCGAGCATGCGCGACCACCCGCAGTGAGAAACCTGACCTCCCCGCATTGAGAACCTCGCTGGGAGGTTTATTTTCCACACTCGCAATCGGTAACTTGATGCTGCTGATCGCGAACGAGGAAAAAGTCTCGCGGGGATGTTGATTTTGCTCGCTCACTGTCGCCAACTTGACGTTGAGGTCCGCGAGCAAGCAAAAATGCCCACTATGCATTTTTGCACGGTGCTACGTGCTATTCGCGTAGGGTGTAGTTGCGCAAACTACGCACAATACGCGAGCATAGCATAGTCCTACGCCCAGGGTTAATTATCACTATTCCAATCAATTCCCAGCCTTTACTGCACGCCGCCAGTTTATAATCCCAGCATGCCTTAATACCTTGATGCATCCTGACTACATTCTGCATGTCTCTCAGTTTTCACTACACCAGCATGCACTGCATCACCCCATGTCTTCCTTTTATTTTCTCTGCCTGGATCATCCAGACTCCATATTCTCTTTTCCCAGACTCTCTCTCCCTGCACGTGACAGTGTTTCCAACTTTGGTTATGAATTGATGAAACCCTCTCCTCCCCCTTCTCTGTGACACCTCCGACAGTTTTGTATTGGACAGCCTGGAAAGCTACAAAATTGATACCAGTCATGTGACCACCCACGCCGGATGCTCCTTCCCAGCCTCCATAGTCATCTGCAACACAACCAACGGTAGCCGCACCATTCTTCATATGAACAGGTGTGTAAAGGTAAATGGACCCCGTGCTGAGATCATACGTGTGCTTACATGTTGCAGAGCTGTTATTGTCAAGGTCCTACTCATGACATGTCTGAGTTAGAGATCTAGAAAGAAGAAGCAAACATTGGTGTCAAGGTCTCAAAAGTCTGTAGAACTAAATGAAAGGTCAACATACTGCTTTGATTTTTGCTGAAAGAGTCTCGCTGTGTTATCCTTCTCCACCTTTTTTCTAAATCGCAGTGTGTAGAGAGAGTCTCTGCATTGTAAAACAACTGACCGCATGGTCGTGATTGAGTGGGAGCAGCGTTAACAGGTGGGTTGTAACACAGGTAAGTTCTTTAACACGTACTTCTATTGTAAAGCAGGACTGCTCTGTAAATGTGACGTCTTGAGTGTACAGTATGACATGAGTCGAGGAGCAGGTGGATGATGCCAGCGTCCTTGATGGTGTTTCATACTCTAGTAATGTGCTGTTCCACCCATTTCGCCTTTCTTCCATCTCCATTTCTTCCATCTCCTGAGCAACGCCCTCCCTTAAGCAGCTAATCTGGTGTCCCTGACAGTAATGCCTATTTTCCCTTCCTGTTATTCCTCCCGCTCCTTTACCAAAGTTATATCGCGATGGACTTTCAGAGAAGGGGTGTGGATGCATCCAATGTGGCGTGGCAGAGCCAGGGGGATACGCCATCTGCTTGTTGCATTGTGAACATGGCGAACGGTTCGCGGACGGTCACGCTGTATGACACGTAAGATCCCACTGGGAAATCCGAACAGCCAATCACGTCTAAATCATAATACTACTCTACTACTAATTCAATTCTCTATTGCTGATTCCTATTAGTGCCAGCCTGGAGACACCCCAGAAGCCAGGAACAGACAGTGATACACTATTTTTACTGGTTGTGACATAGTCTCCCATTGATTTGTGTTGTTTGGTAGAGCCCTGACACCAACCTCACATTCATCTCTCCATATTCCTTGGCTTCTTTGCCTGGTCCTAGGCTAGCAGTTGACTCCATCACTGCTGACTCTGATGCCCATACTTAGCAGATGCTAGTCTTTAATTGGATGGAAGCCCAGCTCTACCCGGACGAGGGCTGGAGTATAGGAATGATTGCTCTTGTGCACACCGCTGACCACTTTAGGTCTTCTTTACCTCTGTATTGAAGGCTTCAGTGACTCAATACGATAACTTCAATCCATCATTCCTAGCACATAAAACATTTTAAAAATGTATCTCAAAATGGGTAACAAAGGGCAGCTAGATTAACACTAGTTTGGACTTTTCAAATCCTCACCCTGTTCGCTTTACATTGTTTCTGTGGAGGCATTTGGACTTTACTGTGTGTTGCAGAACGCAACAGGATGGGTTGGACTGAAAATACTCAATAGCCAGTCAGTCAAAAAGCTTTATTTCGGCTATTACAGCCATAAAAGCACAGGTAACATAACGTTGTCAAATAAACATCATAAAATGACACATTAGTTTAAAGAATAAAAAAAAATGCAAGTTATCATTAGGGCCCATAGACAATATCAAAATATCAATATATGGAGGGTGCCACCCCCTGAAATCAATTGTCGCAAGTGGGAGAGCAGGCATAAGCAAATAGCTATGACCAGGGCGTCATTATCAACATTTAAAACAGTATAGCCAATTAAAACAGACACTTTAAAAATCTAATTTAAACAAAAAATATTTAAAAATTCACACCCTATATTTATACGGGTTTAGGTCCCAAAGATAATTAATAAAGGGCAAGATTGCCTAGATTCACAATTCAGTCTTTCAGTAGGCATCTGCGTTTGCACCACATTGCAAATAAAAATTTAGAGATTGCAACGACAAAAACTGGGGGAGTATCATATTTTAATATCCTAAAGACTTCTCTATAATTTCTTATACCCAAGTTTCTACAGAGTTGAAGGACCCATTTAGACCTTGCCCTTCTATAGGCCGAGCAGAAAAATATCACATGAATTCAATAGCAGTTCTGTGATCCAGCCTTAAAACCTGCTATTTCATCACCTGCCACTACATATCCTTCCCTACAGCACCTGTCATTACATTATCTTGAGGGAAAACCCTGACTCATTTCTTAATGTAAGTTATGTTGCCATATTTGTATTGAATAACTATTACATTATTCTATTTTATGTCATTTACCTTTGACAATTCAAGATTAGGTGATGTGGTCAGGCGATATAGTGAGTCTGTACCCATAAAAGCCTATGATGTGAGGAAGGTCTGTAGAACATTCCCCTTTCTCCCTCAGACTACTTTGTGCGATCAAGTAAAATACATTTATTAACTCATTACACATCAGCAGCAAAATCATATATGTTATAATGATATTATAGGTGAAATTAACCTTCACATCACCAATAAAGAGCTATGGGGCATGTTTTAAAATCTTAAAATTTAGTGTATCCCTTTCAAAGAAGAAAGTTTCTTCAAAAAGAAGCGTATGTAACTGTGAATGCTATGTTCCTGAAAGTCCCTGCTTTCGGCAAGTGTTGTCATAAGTGAAGCAAAACCTGAAAAACGCTTCTGGACATAAAACTGCATTTGATTTAGCGAAGATCTGTTTCTACTGGCTCTATATCTAAAAGCATTAAATCAGTATCTAATGATGCTGTCAGTTTTGATTTGGTCCATGAAAATTCTTCTTGATTGTTGTACTGGCTTGGCGTTATTTGTTAATTGCCCACGTGTCGTCTGTTTAGATTGTCTCTTTTGGGTGAAAGAAATTTAATAACTGCATTTTGAAGATTTTAAAATAGAGTAAGCAAATTGATAACCTGGAACTCTGTTTTTACTTTGATGGTCTAGGTATGGTTGGCCTCTAGCCTCACAAAAAGGGCCGGTGTCTATTCCTTGATAACAACTTATTTATTACACGATACAGGAATTGGTTGTTAAACACTTTATATATTAATAGAGTTAGTTAATTGGAATATCATATTTGTTTATGTTTAGGTATAAGATAGAGCTTCCGCAAGGCAGAGGCGGTACATGGAGGTGGGGTGATGGAGGGGAAGATGGTGCAAACTTTACTTAAGAAAATATTATTAAGGCTACCTGCACAAGTGAGCTGTGGAATAAATACATGTCCTACCAAACATTCAAATTAACAATAAACAAGGCTGCAAAGTTCCACTCGCTACTGGTTGATAAAGACCTTTTTTCAACAAGAAGTAATTCATGGACAGTGATCAACACTTATAAAACACTGAAACAAGCGGCCTATTTGGACTCCACTTACTCCATTTATGTAAAGAGGAAATGAATAACATTAAGGTTTGGACAGTTCCCCACTCTTGCGGAAGCCCCTCATTGGAAACATAAGGAAAATGAAAATTGCCGGCATTGCGGCTATAAAAAGAAAGATCTGATTCATCTTGTATGTCATTTCAAGATACTGCAACCAGCACAAACCACAATATTACGGCGAGCATTTCTGGATAGAGGAATAAAGTTGTGCAGAACAGCTATCATAAGAGGCCTGGACTCTAATGACCTCCAAATGAACTGTAAACTAACTACATTTTTACGTACTCATGAACAAGCACTAAAAGCTAAATATGACCAATGATAAAACATGAAATATATTTTATAATTACATACATTTTAAGATGTTTTAGAGATATGTAACTTTTATGCGATTTGCTCTTTTTTTAAAATTAGTGTTTGTAATATTGTTGTGGTTTTAATTAACTAAACAATACATAAATAAATCAAATCAAATATTAATGCTGTGCTGAGAGGACCAAGCTAAGATTCATCATGTTGCTGGAGGTGCCCAAGAGTCAAGCAATGGGGCAACACAAACCTGTAACAGATCTACTTGCGGGCCTTGTAGACTTTATTGAATTCTTGATGGGTGGGCAATGTTCTTTGGTGTGGGGAGGCAGTGTTGAATGAAGAGGAGCAGGGAGCTTAAATTCTCTGAAGAAGGGCCCTGTGCATTGAGGGTTAGTGAGAGACTCGGGTGTGTTGGGATGTGGGATGCAGACAGTGAAAATGCTGATGACATTGGCAGTGTAGGAGATGCAGGTCATGTATTTCTTGTAACCAAGAAGAGGACCTGAAAAACAGAGCAGTGGCAGATTGTGGTGGTGTAGAGTCAAATTCTGTGTTGATTATCAAGTCAGACAGGTCTTCAGCAAGCTCTTCATTGCTCATATTTTAGAGGCATTTGTATGGACTGGTGTGGTAGGGGTTGCACCTCTCCAATAACCAGGGTTATATTTTTGGGCATCCTATTTTACCAGATAAAGCCTACTGGATAAAAGTCAAACCTTATTGTTTCTCTTGGTTTGAGGAGTTCCTTCGCAAATTGGTCATAGTTTGAAGCCTTTCTTTCCCTAGCTAAAGCAAATATATATGTTTGAAAAAGAGTATGCTAACTTTTGATGACATCTTTTGAACAATATTGCTATCCCAAATGTTAACTGATTAAAGCAACCTAACAAGGGTCACCAGATTCTAAAGTCTTTTTAGGGTTCTGGATGTTCGGTATTTAATACAAATGATATATGTCACTATCCACCCCCCCAAAAAATAAATGTCCCGCCCTAGACTCCACAAGCGCTGGATTGTTTGATTCTGTGTACTGTCATTGTGCCCTCGTAAATCAGAGCAACTACCAATGGTCACCAGTCCACGGTGGACTGTGTTCTCAAGGTATAAGCAGGACAGGCTCTGATCGTAGATCAAAAATAATCTGCCGTTATCCAGACACAAACAATAATTCACCGAACAAACTTCTTATTAGTGTTTATTTCTCAAGCACAGGCCACCCACCCAGAAATGATCTGATCCTTGGCTACAACAAGAATATTGAATGGTTATTTTTGGTGGTGTTGAGACACAGCCTCATCATCATTGTTCCACCGGGTCGTTCTGTGCCCCCTTATGCATAGGAAGTTCTAGAGTCCGGGTATCTCCACGCTGGCACTAACAGATCTAATACCCTATCTCTCCATCCCTTCTCCCCAGCATTACCACATGGTACCTGGAGCAGGATGTTGAATCACGCGTAATTTCTACTTTAATTTCTTATGTTGTTCCAAAATTCATATTACAGGAACAGACAATGTCTTTTAAACACTTGTTAAATGGAAAATGCTTGAATATATTAACCTTTCAATGATACTCTTCATATGATTATTGCAGGGGTAATTTTTCACATGTCCACACTTTTTTCAATGTAGATGATTTCTGAAACATTAAGCACAATGGTCTTTATGTATGAAATGTATTGCATGTAGGGGCCCCGTCAGCGTTTTCTCCTGGGGCTGATAGTCCCATTATCTTTCAGAGGCAGTTACATGTTTCTGTCATGGGTCCAGCCGGCCACAAAAAGCACCCCTGACATTGAAGCCTCAGCCATGTATGTCCGAGAGATAAATAAACATCTAGCTTTGATTGGACTCGCAGCGTGTGCTATACAAATGTCAAATTAATTTGCTTATGCATCCAGGAAGTAAGTCATGAACATGTTCCAGATGAATTCGATATCTATCAGGTGATTAGATTTTTGTTCTTTGCTTATGTATCTCCTGCATCCATTTATTCATTGATATAGCAAGTCATAAAGTGTAGGTAAATACGGTGCTCAATTTGTAACTAGATTCCCTGGGTGGCATATACAAACATCTCATTCATTATTTAATTCATTCAGATCCATGTCATAAAAATGTTGTAAATAAATCTGGTGACCAACCAGTGATCCTAGTTGCTACGCGAGCCATAGTAGCACCCATTCAAGTATTGAGCTAGCCAGGTGTCAACATGGCATTGATAATTTCAGTGGTCTTTAGATGAATGCAAACCTATTGTGTTTCATTTATTTATTCTAGTGGCAAAAGTCATGAACTTGTGGATATTTGTGGAATTCTGACGTTCTAATTTTCTACTGTATAGGAAACCATAGAATCTTATGAAGTTAACCTTCTTTTTCACATCACTGTTATGTTTGGGAAGGAATGGGTTCCAAGTTTGACTTATGTGGGAAGTATTTTGATGTTCAGCCTTTATGAGTAGTGTATTGCTCTTGTCAACAGTAATGTAACTGGAGTTAGCCGTGCAGTACAGCCTTTCTAAATTTTTGGTGTTGCTCCAATGGAGAAGGAGGTTGCAGTGATGTCTGGCTCTTGTAGCGAATGGAGCATCTTAGAGCGGATGGGATAGTCACTGGGAGTCCCAGTCTAGAGCCTTGGGCTCTATCTGCCAGTATCCTTGAAGGTTTGCTTGACTGAAGGATGGTCTAGCACCATTAATAGCCATGTTAAAAAGGCATTGTACCTTTAAGGTAGAGCATTTGTTAGCCAGTGAAGCAATTGCTGGGCTGTGTGATGTGGTTGTTTAGGTGTGGTAGATGTCTGGTTGGTGCTTGCTAAGCAAGTGAAAATCTACAAAACTCTGTAACTTTAAGAAATTAGGTAGAAGATAGCACCTGAATGTAAACACATCAGACCCATGAGGAATAGGTCATCTGCCAACTTCTCTTAATTCATAATCCTATATTTTCTCTCACCTGGTTAGCTAAATCTGTAATTTTCCAATATATTGGGCTTAGCAGAGGATTTTTCTAAAGTGGTCTAACTCTATAGATTTTTTGGCTTGCTGAAAACAAGCACTTGTGTAAAGACCTGTTGAAGGTGTTCAAGGAATGTGGTTCTATGCTTTGTAATATTTGATTTACTAGATTCAGATTTTTTTTATGTTGAATTTGGGACCCAGCTAGAGTGTATATACAGTTATATGTAATAAGACACCAAGATTTCTTAAGGACATAATTTGAGATCATAAACATTGTACGCCCACACTGTATAAGCACTTTATTTGCATTGTGAGAAGAAGAGTTACTTTTATGTTCCCTGAAGGAGGTGGGTGTGCTTAACCTTTCTCCACCCAAACCCTATGTCCGCAATCTTTCAAGGGCTGTCTCGCAATCGCACGATTATCATGATGGGAGAAAAGAATCTGTCCAATGATTTCAGGTTGGGCTGATTTAATGATTAGAACTTTGTAGTTTCTCCCCCTTGGCTATGCTAATACTGGGGTTAGGCTCTTGTGATATTGACATTCTGCAGAGGACCCTTGACCACTTGTTGAAATGATCGGAGTCTTTCCGTAGGTTTTCAAAGTGGCTATAGCTTCTAGCATTCTGCTGAGTTCCGCATTTGGACGTTCCTAGTCAAGATACGTAGGATGGATCATGGCTCCCACTGGTCACAGTAGAAACCCAGATTGCGTGATCTTTATCGAATCACGTCCCTTTTAATACTGTTTTAAACAAGTATTCAAAGATGGGAGCACACTCCTAACCTCTCCGCCGGATCGCCCCATTGCATTCTGGTACATGCAGTTCGTATGACTTGAAGAGTTAGGACTGTTTTAAACAAGGGCGAGTTTGAGTGGCTCCTGTGGTTCCTCGCGCCTTTAGACAGGCCATACATTTCATGTTGAAGAGGTACCAGGTTTTTTTAAAGTCAGATTCTAAGTTGTTCAAGCCATCATTGGACAACTGCACATTTCTGCTTCACTTCCAAAAGGCAGGATTTTAGTTTCCCCATCTCTATTTTGAAGCTCCATACTGATCTGTCTTCTTTCAACCTTTGGTTATATGCTATTCCTTTGAAAGATTATGGAACAGTGTTCCTTTATTCGTTTTATTACTGGTTTGTGCTTGGTCAGATGCTTTAATTTTGTAATATTCATGTAATAATTGTATTTATTTTACTAGGTAGTTTTAATCGGATTTGCCGTTTGTCGCATCTGATTTGGCATTCTCAGGGCAAACAGAGACTACTGGGCCCAAAATATGTTGGTTGAGGTCACTTGCCTCTGGTATGGGTCCTTCCTGCAATGACTCTGCAAACTTGGCAAAGTACACACTTTCTGCACTTGCCTCTCAGGGTAGTGATGATGAGCAGTCAAGTAATAGAAGTAAGCCCAGTGCTTATCTTTTAAATTAAAAAGTGCTTCAATCATACAACACAGCATAATACTACACAGTGCAATTAAGGGAATTGGATACAGGTATGTTATTATGTTTGCAGTCTTCCTTTGGGCACTATATGTGTTGGTATCCTTTCTCCCATTAGCTAAAGTTCTGCAGCATCTATCGTCCCTGTCATATAATTCGGGATACGGCACTGCTTAGGCACCCCCAGAACGTTTATGCCCTCAACAATTTAGTTTGCATTCGCCTTTTTATAGTTACTTAGTATAAATCCTTAAATTTTGTTCCTCAGACTTTTATTTGCTACCCCAGTCTTTCCTTCAACTTCGAGTTATAGGCACCACAGTTTCCTGTGTTTTGTTGTTGCCGTTCAGGTGGTGCGGGATGGACGTGGGCAGTGGTCTGGCTCTTTCGGCAGCTGCTCTTGAAATATAGTGGCTATGAGCCTACTCATAACATGACAACTGAGAGATTTCAGCACTACAGCTCACACAGCAGCTGTCCTCTTCGGCAGGTGTTGCCTTCTTAGGGCAGATGCTGGGGTGACACATGTGGCCTTAGGGCTGATCTTGGCCATGTGGATGTCTTCAGCTGTAGTCCCTCCAGGCTAAACAGTGCTCAAACCTTGGCAGAGAAAAAAGGTTCCACAGCATCAGCATCACCAGTCTCTCTGTGCAGAACACTCCTATCCTTGGTCATGAAGCACTTGGAACTGGTAGTGGGGTGTGGTGGTTTGCAGTGGCGTAACACAGGCCCCCGCGGTGCAGGGGGGCCCGAGCTCCAGGGGACCCCTCAGCCCTGTACTCTATCCATACAGCTCCTGATTGGGTCTGGAGACCCCTCCACTTACCTTGCAGGTGGGCCCACTCAAGTTTCATTACGCCAGTAGTGGTTTGGATTCCACTTTTATATGCATTTTCCAGACCGGATGTGTTTTCAGAACCGGTTTGAGATGGTTCTGTTTGAGTTGTTATTTTCTGTCTGTTCCTTAAACACAGACTTTGTGCAAGCCGATGGCTCTCACTGGAAGTAAGTGTCCAAAACAGCGGGGACAACGAGGAGCGAGATCTTTGTACCTGGCTATCATCAGCCTTCTTGAAGCAATAATCGGGGACAGACAAAAGGAACATCCTCATCTTGAACCGCAGAAGTTGCAGTCCCAGTCCCTTCCCCTGCCATCTATCAATTCTCAGTGCTCAGGAAGAACTAATCAACATCTCCTTGATAAAATGCATGGTGAATGATAACAAGGTCCTCATTGACATTCTAAGGAGAGCCCTGCTTCTTCCCCTTTACTTCAGTGTCTGGGTCTCCATCTGCACCCACCAGAATGCAGTCAATAACCCTCTACTGTCTGAAGAAGCTGTTTGCACCGGTTTTGTGGCGTGCTAAACCAGGGGCCTTCCAAAATGGATCCCACTGCCTCCTGTACTCAAAGACTCTCACCACTCACTGAGTACTATGACCACGCGTGCCACTTTCTCACTGCACATATATACTCGTCTTTCACCTAGAATGCCAGGAGCAAGGATCTGGGGTTCACATAACCGTGATATTTCACATGAGAAGGATCAGTAAACAATCCTATGCTTGACACAGAGAACATTCAGTGGTCACACTAATGATTCACAAAAACTCAATGCGCTACCACCACTTCTCAATGTGATATACCCAGGGTCTGGGCAGAGACCCTGTGCCTCTATGAGGGCACGCTTTGTGCTCTCCTTCAGGCCACAGAACAGGCTTTGGACCTGGCGTTACCTAGGACAGGCCCAGGCCTCTGCTTGATTAGTGTGCCCCAAGTTCAAAAAGTCATTATACCATCTGCACAAACAGTTGGTAACTCAGGAATGGGGTTAATGCCCATTTACCATCCAGTGGACTTTCGCATTTCAACACCCTTCTATCTGCGTATTGCGCTTTTCAACCTGTGCAGACATTTAGGGATATTTGAAGTAGGAACAGCATTCAGGTAGAGCCAAACAGGATCAGTTCAAATGTCTGCCATTAGCGCTGCCACCTTATCTGGCTCACTTTTTGCAATCCAGGCTCCTTCTTTTAAGACTGAGACAGGCCTTGTTTGGAGTTCTGCCCTTGGTGTCATAGAAAAAGTGCTAATGACGTGTACATGCTTATCACAGTATGAATTTGGATTTATTACAATTGCATAGTTACTTAAAACCATTGCAATACGAGTTTCAGATAATACAATAAAATCATAAGATAAAATTACACATTTCCAAAAATTCATAGCTCCTTAAAAGGTTAAAACCGTTAAATTGCTATCAAGTAAAAATTGTTTTGTTCTTCATACACAAAGTTCTCAATGTAATTTATGCGTTCTGCCCGGCTTCATACTTTGTCTGGGCGGTACTACGATTCAAAAGGAGACGTTATTGAGAACCCTGTCCAAGTGTGTATATGGAGATTTCCCAGGTCCTCCTTAATGGTGGCAGTCTTGTATCATATTTAGCAGTGCGCACAGTATCGCGGCTTCCCCTTGGCCTAGGTGGAGTTTAAGCGTTCAATGGCTTTTTTTTTTCAATGCATCTAGTAATCTCACTAGTCTGCCGTTTAATTGATGCTTATCACAGTATTGTTATTCAATTTTTACTCCTCTTGGAAGATATCAAATTTGCTGTGTCAGTCTCCCGTCAGGAACTAAAGGTATCTCTGTTTGCACCTGTCAGATGCAGCTCTGTGACATACTATTGATAAATGGCCAGATCAGCACCATGGACCTGATGTATGAGCGATCGGGTCAGCTGCGTGCCACGAGCCCAGACGCGGCAAGACACAGTGTAGGGAAGTGGATACTGCTGTGGTGCAAAGCACATCCATGTTTATTCACAAATAGTGTCCAGAAGTATGCTCCATCTTTAATCAACTATTTATTATTTATATTATCTGCATTAATGGGGGAAACAAATAGCATTGTTTCAGGGTACGTAGGATTGGCCAAACCTGGGCCGATGGTGATACGGTGCCATATGTCCGGCATTGCCATTGGATTCTTTTTCTTGTCTGTTGGCCTGTAGTGGTGGGAGTGTGGTTTGGAAGGGTCTGTTGCAGTGTTGTCATTGTAGTGAGGGGCCTTCATTGCTTTTGTGCAGGTAATGAGCCAAGGGCTGTAGCAGCTACTGGGGGAGAAGGTTGTTCCAGAGGGAGTGTGATTGACCGGAGATCCTTTTGTTGCCCTGTAGTGCGTCTAATAAGGGGTGTCCTGGGTGAGCTGACTGCAGGGCTCGTATGGTTTCTAACAATGGACTTTCTGCAAAAGGTAGAAATGGCTAATTTGGCTTGACACGTGAAGCTCAGGCAGATGACCCACAGCCGTGCCCCGGCTCTGACAGGGAGGCCCCGAGCGTTATGTAGAATGGAGATGCAACATCCCCTTTTTAAGACCAGTTACAGGTATGTGCAGCATTGTGTACCATTTGGGGGTATATCGAGCTGGCAGTACTAGGCATGCGAAGGGGACACTATCCTTATCAATGCTTTTATGGGATACCCATGCCTTCAGTTGCGTGGGCCCTCAGCTCGACCAATCCATGTTATATTTCAGGAATGTTACTTCTCCGAGGGGAGTAGCTGAGCACATCAGCAGGTCCTTCCTGTTCGTACTTACTCAGGACTTTGGACTTCGCTTTAAAGGCCTTTCTTTTACATGCATAAAGCTGTCGTTGTAGCCTGGTGGTCATTACTGCTTCACCCTGGTTCATATACATTAAAGTTTATCAAGTACATTTTGCTCTGATTAGTAATGGTAAAAGTGCTGGGATTGCTCTTCAGTGTATAACTGTTCCAAGACACATTGAAAAGTAATATTTAATCCTAACTTTATCGTTCAACTCATATTCAGTATGTCTTTAATGGTTCAGGTAGGGTAATTGCTCAGTACATTTCGATCTTGGACTACATGGAAAGGGAGTTTGGTTTAACTTAGAAGTCCTGCTTCCTGTTCATGGTTCACACACAGTTCACTGGTACACTTGCTGTTAGGTGCTCACAGGTAGTTCTACAAGTACCGGTTCGGTATTTCTGTGCTTCTCAGGATTGCTGCTATTGTCATCTGTAGGTTAACAGCAGGCTCGACCTTTGTACTTACCAGATATTTTCTTGGCAATGCTCTAAAATGTAACTGCTGCAAAGGGTTAACAACATTATTTGTGAACTCACTTATTTTTCCCTATGCTATCTCATTACAAAACAGTCATCTGTTCCACGGCCACTTTTTGCATTCCACTCTAGGGATGATACACGAGTCAAACATTGACACTCCCTCTCCTTTTCACTTTGGGATGGTGGATCAACAAACCTTAGCACTTCCTCCCCCATCTCCCTTGGAAGTGGCATGTTCTAATCTTTACCTCACACATTGAGGTTGTCTCCAGCTACAGAGAAGCAGTAAATACATTTTATATGGTAAAATATACAACTCAAAAACATACACTAGAATGTTGTAAGATATAAAAGAAAAGCTAGATTCCACTCAGCTCCAAGATCACATCAGTTAACCCCTTGGCCGCAACGGTAATTCCGCCATGGCGCTGGGGGGATTGGGGGGAGCCGCACGACGCCGCCATGCTCCTGACGGAACCACTCCGCCACGAGCCGCGGTGGCGCTGTGCTTGTGACGGAATGGTTCCGTCACGGCCCCACCCACTCAATAGAACACGCCGCGCAGGCGCGAAATCAGCGCCGCGCAGGGGCAGCGGCAGGGCCTACACGGAACCATTCCGTCACCAGCACAGCCCCACCGTGGCTCGTGACAGAATGGTTCCGTCACGAGCGTGGAAGGGGTTAACCATCTCCTACATGATTAGTAATCTGAATCCAGTTTACGCTAAAGCTACTTTACACGTCGTATTGAAGATGCCCCCTCACTCCTGATATGGCTGGACCTCCCAGCTGCCTTCAGCACATTTGACCGTCCAACTCTCATCCACATCCTGGTGTCTTGAATGTGATTCCTTGGCAGTCCCTTCACTGGCTCTCCTGTGCCTTCCTAACCATCACATGTTCTCCCCAGGCACCAGAAGGATCTTTTACCTGCCGCGCCCCGGAGTTCTATATGTCTCCTGTCATCTTAAACCTCTACATGGAGCCCCTTGGAAGCTCTACTAGCAAATAACAGCATCAAGACACAACAATATGCTGATGACACTCGATACTCAATCCTATCTGACAGTCTCCTCTGCTCATGACACACAACTACTCAAACAGTGCCTGCAACTCATCTAGATCTGGATGTTCAGTGTTTTCCTGAAGCTCAACTCAAACTAGACAGAATTTCTGTTATTTTACAAGAACAAACAAGAAATAGTAGAAAATTGGATCAATGACATGAACCTTCACAGCTTCTGAACACAATTTTCACAGAATACCAAGTTGCCTAGATTCACCCTGAACACTATCCTCGTCCTGAAGGAACACATTGACAAAAGAGGAAGACTGTTTAGTTTAAGCATTCTCTTTTAAAGAAAGTGAAACAATTTCTTCCTGAAAGCAACTCCAAAATTGCTGTTTAGACCATCATAGTCTCAGATCTGGATGGCGGTAACACCCTGTTCCATGACCTCTGAGACTTCACACTGTCCTCCCTTAATGGCCTCCGACATAATACATCAGGTGTCATCCAGGACCAGAAGACTTATGATCACATCCCTGCCATCTTGGTGGAACTCCATTGGTTCCCCCAGCCAACACGCACCATCTTCATAACTAGCTGCATTGTCTACAAAACTGGTATGACAATCACCCTGCTTTTCTTGCCGACAAGGTCACTCTCTCTGGTGCTTCTCTGCGTACCCGCAGCCAGGACAGTATCAGCCTGGAAACTAAGAAGTGTGAAAAAGAAGAAAAAAAGGCATCCGAATCCGTGCACTCAGGATATTTAATAAAAACCCCAGATCCACCAGGACCGTCTTAACGCTACTACAATTTGGGAAAGATTGGAAGAGTCACCTTTTTAAAGGATACTACATCATAAGGAAGTAGGAATCCAACAACCAGCTACTTCACCTATAACTAGTTGACTATATGGGTGCCTATAACCCTGTGCAGCGCTCCACTTCCTTTTCGGCTAGGTTCTCGGCATACACATACCACATGCATAATAGATGCATATATAAAGACTGTGAAAATATAAACTGGCCAATAATATTCTTTACAAAAATATTGCCTTGTTAATATAAAATCTCAGCCAAGATTACTTCCCCCTTAATATTGTGTTGAATCTCATCACGATTCAAATTCAAGTCTAGCATGCTCGGCTTCAGGTGCTTCTTGGTGAGTTTGGTTGCATGGCACAATTTCTATATGTGGACAACATTGTTTGGCCAGTATTTATGCTACATACATTGCTTTCTCTATCTTTTTGTGAGCGACCCTTTAGTGGGTGTCATAACTTTTATTTCACATTGCTTGTGTGACAGTAAGAACTACAATTCACAAGGCCAACAGCCCGAACTACTGTTGTAGGCTCATTATAGATGTGTTCTATCTACAGGACTTGTCAATAGGCGCATACATCATGTAAGTTATTATTAACCAAGGACTAGCTGATCTCACTTGGTTCCTGATCTGTAGAATACACACTGTCTCTTGATGTGATCATGACCCCACTGGGAGATCTTAGCAGCTCTAAACTGGAGTTGTGCAGCATTCTTCATTATAGGAATATAGCTGATAATGAAAACTTGAATTGTCTTGCCTAGCCTTGACTACATTTATTGAGTGCCATTAAGGCCCTACTTTATTAGGTTATACCTACTGTGTCAGGCTGTGCCTGTGGCTCAGGAATATAGCTCGTGTTTAGGGCCTTTTACAAACAGTGTGACCCTTAGCAGTGGTCCATTAGCTGTAGTAAAGACCTGCTTAGATGGATAAACACATATCCATTCAAGGGCATTTGCAGACCTTATACAGAAATGCAGAGAGAGAGAGAAGTAACACAGGGACAGTTGTACAAATGTACACTTGTCACAAACTCTTATTCAGTCTGAAAGAAAAACAGGCAGATCAGTGAGCAGAAAATATATGCACTCACCCACAAACATTTGAGCAGACATGGCCTAATTTACAAAGTTTCTGTGAGTAGTTGAAAATTACTCCTGAATTTTCCTGAGTAACATATAACTCAGGGGAAAAATCTTTGTGAATATGGTCCGAAACGCGCATGTACACCATAAGTACGGTGCATGTGGGCGTATTGACTTTAATATAACTCTCCTTTTTCCTGTATTAGGAATTTGCCTGATGTTTCTGCAGAGGATTTCGAAAAAGTGGATCTTTCCCAATACAAGTGGATCCATTGGGAGGTGAGTGTCCACGTCATTGGCCCTCAAGGGATTGTATTACTTAGAACAGTAAGAGGTGTTGCATGTTTTTGCTCAAAAGAACCATGGCCCGAGGAATCTGTTAAATTGACAGAACTCAGCCTCACATACATTACAGAATATTTCAGCATAGCAGAAGGATAACTAACTTTTTATCCAGTTCCTAAACTCTCCAGAATGCCTTAAAATCTAAACCCCTCTGTTGCCGGTGAACAAGTCTTTCGGAAAGTGAGATTCATCTGGGTGTGAGAGTGGGAAGGAGATTCTTTGCCAAAATAGTATATAAAATGTTGAAATCAGCTCCAGCTTTGTAAGGTATTTCGATGCTGGCTAGCAAAGCCTTCCTGCCATTTGCGTTTTTTGGTGACTGGTCCTTGGTTGTTGATCTGTTAGTTGGTGCATGCCTTCTCTTAGGTAAGGAAGCATTTTGTTATTTATCAACAGTGTATTCAGATTGTCATGTGTGAGGGAAGGGTCTGTGTTGAACAGGTTCTGGTCTTTTTTCCTCCATGATTAGGATTGGTTCTTTGGTTCTAGAAATGCCACCTTATAGAGTGTTGCAAGTTAACAGGGCACCCATCATCTACCTTTGAGAACACTTAAACATACTCTTAGGAGGTGGGATTGTCATGCACTTTAAGGTCAAGAATATCTGACTGCTTGATCTGTTTCAATAGGTAATGGGTTGTAGAGCTGAGCACATTTGTGAAGTCTTTTGGAAATTTGCCCCATGCGCCCGCCCATAATTATTAAGGATGGATCTTATCTTGGAAGTGTTTTGACTGCCTTGGCGTTTCTGCGTGCATTTCACCCTGAGGGGTGTCTGCAGGTCGTGTAGAGCTACAGGCATCAAAGGCATCAGGGGTACTGCGGAAATCAGCACTTGGCAAATTATGTCAAACGTGTGCTTCTTCTTTGTGTGCCAAGCAGATGCCATGAGTTTCAGGACACAGGTCTTATACAAGCCTTATAAAGTGCCATTTCCAAGGTCATGTGTTCTTAAAGTTGTATCTGAGGCTCCTAATCAAACATAAAGTAGAGTATTTTTCTGTGACATCAGTTCCTTTGCAAATCATAAATAAGGAAGCATTTCCAGCTAATGGGTCCATCGCAACTCATTTGTTAACTTATTTTGTGTCATGTTCTCCCCCCACACAACTTTTTTTGTCTGTGATTTTTGCTTTTATCAGTTGGAACCTCTACTGTATCCACTTCTAGATCTTCCTGTTTGGCTCCTCCCTTTTCCATAGTTGCTAATAACATCAGTGTTAATTGCCATCCTTAATAAAAAGTCAGAAGATTGCCAAGGAGGTATTTTTATTACCCGTTGCAGTTTTTCCTACTAACTGGATCCCTCTTAAGAAGGCCCTTCACCCAGTTACCTTTGAATAACGTTTGAATAGTCTTACCGTCTGTGCATGCGAGCTACACACATAGAAATAATCTGTCTCTGAGGATGAACAGACTCTGTCTGCCCGTTGGGCATCCTATAGATCTAAACATTGGATGCATTGTTCATGATCATTTTCAGGCATGAAACCCCCAGTTTCTAAACCGTGCTAATCTCAGTGGTGTAGGTTTGTGGCTAGAGGGCAACAATACATTCACAAAGTGTGTGTCATGTCAGTAGTGGCGAGATTACAGTTTATTGATTTGCCTTTGAAAGTAAGTACTGCATTAAGGTTAGTTGTCTGGGGTGTGCAGGCCACCCCCACCCAACTGCATGGATTACATCAGCTATGAGCAATGTACAGCCTCAGCATTAGAATATTGTAGACAGTCTCAGACAAGTAGGTCCTTAAGATTTGGAGTTAATGATGGCCGGCTCTACGAAACCATCGCATTCTGAGCTGTCACGTTTCAAAAGCTCTCTGGTTCAAGCTGTAGATTCACAGTGAATGGCGCTCAATTGAGTGTATCTTGTTCCTTAATGCTGTATGATATTTTGTGAGTACCATTAAAATGAATGATATTACCATCTGTTATTTAAAGAATTAGAAATTGGAGACTTGTGGTATGAAACATTGTCTAAAACATTATTATTATGATCACCACTATCAAGTGATAAAATTCTTAAACTCATGGCTTGTGAATTCTTAAGATTATATCCTTTGAGTGGGCTGCTGGATTGTTCCTAAAAAGTAGGTTATTCCATTGGATGAGCATGAATTTGCTTTCAAGTTGGAAGGAGTTATGAGTTTGGGTTTCTTAGGTGAATAAATACTCCTCCTTCTCGTTGCACTATTTTAAGAGTCTGTCTTACAAATGCATATTGTCTCGACTCTTTAGTTGTAGCGGTACATTCACAAAGCATTATCTAGTTACTACCACACAAGGGCATTTGAATCTCCACTGACTTGAAACCCACCCTTGATTCCCAGTGCTGAGCTTCAGTGGCCTAAGTCTTGGAGTCTTGGGTCTATCAGTCCAAAGAACCATAACTCGAGTCCCTGAAATACTAACACTCTTACCTGCGTGTGGATACACATAACCATAGCACTGGAACTTGAAATAGAATACACTTCTAAATACTTACCATTTTCTAGCATGCTCGTTTGCTGGTCTACTCCAGCCCAGTTGCTTTAACAAATGCTTTTCTTTATGACTGAAGGGGAGGAATGCTGACGAGCAAGTGAAGATGATTCAAAGGGTGGACGCTTACAACAAAACCCTGCCAGAAGGCCAGAAAATCTCCACCTCTGTGGAGATTGAGAAAGAGAGAGAAGACCTCTATCAACTATTCGGCTATGGAGACTTTGTAAGTGGCAACCCAAACACGATTGTATACCAAGAAGAAGGATAGTTAATGGGTCTATAAGATGAGATCTGACCAGCATTAAAAATAAGTAAGTGTCTAGATGTGATTATTTTGTCCGTATGCTCTTGATGAGGTTATGCGCCTTTTTTTCCCCAAAATTTAACATCCCTTCCTACTGTATAGATGTCACTATTGCTTGTTTTATGGCCTGTAACCAAAGTGTGGGTGATCTTAATCAGACTGTTCCACATGCTGTTGCTTCCGTGGTTTATGCCAGTTTTATTATCTGCATGGAGTTGACATATCTGGAATATCAAAAGTAGTGCTAAATCCATATATAATCTGCCTTTGTGCTTTTACTACAATTCTTCCCCATAACACTTGCCCCAAGCCTCTAGGCTCTAACAGCAAGTTGCCTTCCTGTCCCCTAATGTTTCTAAAGTTGGTAATATTGAAGATTTGGAGAATTAGGTTGCGGCCCCTCCCCAAAGACTCAGAGGGGTGTTGTTGAGCAAGGGTGTTGAAAGTTGTTCTAGATTTATGGCTGATTTTCAGGACACCAACGTATGATCCAATTGCATTCAATGGATCTAAATGGGGTGGCAGGGGATATTCTGGCTCCTAGCCAACATCAAGTCCTTCTTGATCTACATAGGAGAACCATACTCTAGAGGAAACAGCTGACTCCGCCACTGTTTACCAGTGAGATGGCCGGCTGACCCTGCAGTAGCAAAATCACAGCAGATGCAGAACTTGTGATTTGATTAATTTATTGAGCTTTCAGCCTTTCTTCCATAAAAGTACAAACAATCATGCTGTAAAAGGCATGCAAAATTACAGATACACATTGGTGTAAATTAAGGTAAAAAGTACAATGAATATAATTAAAAAATTGTTTTCCAGTTCGTTTGAACTTTTTTTCAGGCTATTTTTAGCAACTTAGTCCCCATCAGCAAAAGCCATGAGAAATGCGCATATGTCTCTGGCTTCTATTACTCTGGGTTATTTTTCTTTCACTGCTTCACTGACTCATTCTTTAATTGTCATTGACTATAGTACCTCTTCATTTGAACTGTGATCAAGCTATCCTGACCACACACTCGGAGAAGTTCTGCTGCCGCCCTGCTCTGATACCAGCTCTTCTCGTCTGTGGAACTCTTCTGTTTCTGTAGACTTTCTTGTATTGAGGATAGGTCAAGAGAAAGAAATTCTGAATATTTACTTGCCCCTCTGTAGCTTAGCCCTTTCCAGGTTCTCCTTGAGGAGCAGAACATTGCACCTTACCGTGGATAAAGCATTCCTTTGTTTAGGACATTAACTGAAATCCGAACACATTGGTGTGCGAAAGTTGATACGTAGATTTCTCAATATGCCAAATTGACTAGTCTTTTCAAGTTTATTTCTGTTGTCATATTCCAGAGAAATTGTTTCTTCTCATCTTCTTTAGGAGTGCAGTTATACTCTGTGGCATACCTCCAGGACTGGTACATAAAACTAAGGAACATGATTTAATTTCTTGCAAACGTTTGAGAACTTTTACACTTTCTAGTGCTCAAATGCCATTTTACTCATCCCAGTCTCAGTGGTCTTAGACTTGAGACAGGCGGCTGCTACCATGCTTTGCAATGGAACAGTATCCATGTAGGGAGAGAGAGTTTCTCTGCTTTCTTAAGAAACAGATGATTGCTTTCCCGAATGCTGCTTCAGTCACAGAGATTTGAATGTGATGTTTCCAGGTTGAAGTGTTCCTAGGTTTGACTTCTCTAATCCTTTTCTTCTGTAATGTTGAGGCTGGCTACCTGGCGGTGACGTTGCTTCGTATTCACATTGCATAGGTTTGTTAAGAATGCTCAGGCACGGGGTACTGCATGAAAAGGTTGTGTTGGGAGGGTGAAATGTCTACTCACTTGAGACAGCACAAACACACTCTAGAGCAGTTCAGATGCTCAGAGAGTGTATTTAGAGGACTATTTATTGATCTGTTTTTTCTAACTCTGTAGGCAGGTGATGTAGCACCAGAATGTTTGTGCCTCCCATGGTGGGATGCAGAGGAGCTCGTCTTTACCCCTGAAACCATGTCCAGGCTGGAACTGTTCTTTGAGTGGATTGTGGATAGTTTCTGCAGTCCTCTTTTCAAAGAACTGTACATTAGATGGCTGTAGTGGGTTTAAAGTCCTGTTGTTTATGTTTCCTGATGAAGGACCGTCTAGCGTGGTTGAGATGGCCAGTCTCATAAACTGGTCGCACATGAGTGCTGATGTAGATGCCAATGTGTCCGCACTCATTACTCCCCCTGTAGGTGCAGAGGTCTCAGGAGGGTGGACCGTGGTCTGTGCTCCTTACTGTTGCCTCTACTTCTGGTGTGTTGCATGAAAGTGAGAGGGGGAGGGGGATTGTGTGTTTTTAATGAAACCTTATTTTCTTAATTTCTCACCGCAGGTGTTTGTGAGCAAGGATGTGGCAAAGCACTTCGGGTTTCATTCTGCTTCGGAGGCGCTCAGAGGGCTGTACGGCCGCATGAGAAAAGGGTAAGGAAGACCCACCCAGGCTGGTGGGTGGGCGACACAGTCCGTGATGTTGTGAACATGACTTGAGTGGATACCTTTGCTGTTTCTGTCATCTCTATTTTTCTTACTTATGATATTGTTTTGATGATTGAAGGGTTCAGAGCTCTTGTAATGAGTTTATTCAGTTTGTTATCCACAACTGGGAGATCATAGGGAGACCTGGGATGAACACCTGAGAATGACATTCCTCACAGTCATGGTATCAACACAAAGATTGTTCTGGAGCTGGCATCCTTACTTCTTTAGTTGGAATCCTGTTAGATGTTGTGTTTCTGAAGCACCATACATGTGTTTGTTTACAATATAGCATTTTCACTGAGAGGGAGCAGGGTTGGGGCAAAAAGTGAAGGTTGTGTGTCCTTGATTGACTCTCAGACTTTGTAGAACTTTTGATTCGAAATAGGACAGAGAATTGAAAGAGAGCTCCTAGGTAGATAGTGCTTACCCTTCCTGAAATATGTGAATTGGCTATGTCGAAATTAGTTTAACATTTCTGTAAAAACAAGTTGTTAGATTTCGATTTAAACACTTTGTAACTCTGTACCGGATCTTGTACCTGTAACAACGTCTCCAGCATGGGTTTTCCAGGTGTCACATAAAATCTACCTTTCCCCTTCGCTGTACTGGTCTTGCTTCCAGCTGAAATTTAAGAAGCCAGCAAAGAGTGGCTTTGTGCAAACTTAACAGCATAAGAAAGCTTGCAGAAATTAATTGACATATTGAGACAAAAATCGCTTTGACAAAGCAATAAAACCCTTCAAAATCACCCACAGAGAAAATTAAGTTTTTGGTCCATCTGTAATGGAACACTTTTGTACTGAATTGGGTCGATAATGCATGCATTTGTTTTGTGTGATCAGAGCCTACCTAATCTGTGCCTGGGCGGAGAAAGGAGCTGATGCCCTTGGTCCTGATGGAACATTAATTCACACCGACGCCTTTCCTCCTGATGTTATGGTGGACACATTAGGAGCTGGTGATACCTTTAATGCATCTGTGATATTCACCCTCTCTACTGGTATGTAGCTCTCAGTGTCTCTTAGCAGCGTTGTTTCACCCCCTTCTGCCCAGCCTGTACCTCATTGTGGTAGGAAACCTGACTTTGAGAAACCTATTCCTAGTCTCTGCAGAACTACCTGCCTAAACCCCTCAACTTGGGAGGAGGTGTAATCTGGGGGCTAAATTGCTAACACCGGGACTCAGAGCCTTGGATTCTGACGTTTGAACATAAAAAAAATAGAAAATCCTTCTACCTCGCTGTGCCCAAAATTTAAGCAGTTATAGTGTTAAGAAAAACTTTTACAAATCAGCTTTCTCTTTAGCAACACAACAATCAGTTGCAATAGAGGCCAGACTTTGCCTTCCTCTATCTTGTTAAACAATACACCTATTGCAAATGTGTGGTGAGGCTTTGCATAAGCTGTAGTTGTTACTCCTTGTGCCAGTTTCTTCTAGTAGATATCACCTGGGCAAGTGATGGAACATCAACATTTGCACCATTTCCCCTTTTCTCAGCCTCAGCCTGTAGCATCCCCTAAAAATGGTGGTTTGGGCGGTCCTGATGTTGTGCGTCTGTAGTGCATTTCATACTTCTCCCTGTGTTGCTTTTAGGTAAGAGTGTTCAGGAGGCACTGACCTTCGGCTGCCAGATTGCAGGCAAGAAGTGTGGGATCCAAGGATATGATGGGATTGTGTGATGTCAGCATCTCCCCTCTAAAAAGTCAGAAGAATTGATCTTGAATTCATGACTTGGGGAAGAAGTGGCCATGAAACCGCTGTCCTCCGTGTACTCATATGTGAACCTGGTAGCCGGGAAAACTGCTGGACATCCAGACCTATCCTGGGCATCAAAGTCCCGTGAAGAGAAACGCAGCATCTGTCCAGAGTGCCGGGCATTCGTTAAAAGATCGCCCACCTCGGGGACACTCGAACACACTTGTATATCTTGAAAGACCAAGGATGGTACGTTTCTGTGCTGCAACATTTGCCAAATCTGTGAAATGTTAACACTGGCTCCAGATCCTTTTTGTGTACATCCCTTTCATGGAGCAATACAAAACAGTACAATACCATGGATGTGTTAGGAAATACACAATTATGTGCAGGGTATTGTTAGTATGAATTAACAGCTGCGTCGCATACAAGGAACTCTTTTCCTCTATTGTCTTACTCTGTGTGACCTCACAAAGCCAAACTAAATGTAAAAATAAAAGTAAAAAACATTATATGTTTGTCGCGTTCCTGCTAATTTCCTCTTGGTTACCTTCAGGCTTCCACCTGTTCAGCATCTTCCAGTGCTTCTTGGGTGCTCGTTGGTCAGTGGGCTATTCTGTTCCCCAATAGATTACCCAAAAGAAGTACATCCTTTTCATTGGTCCAGATTGTTTTTTTCTTTTGTAATATATATATATATATATTTTATAACTCTTTTTATTGAAAGAAGCATCAGTAAAATCACATTACAGAGGGTCAAATAAAGCAGCCGAGCACACATCAGGGGGCAACAGATTAAACAACGCTCATAATTGTATGGGAACTTCACGAAGAAGGGGGGGGTCATCCAGAGTGGCATTCAGGGGTGGTGTACAAATTTCCCCTCTGTAACTATTCCAACGCCCCCAAACCAATGACCACTTTCGAGGGCATCCCCTCGCAAGATATGCAGTTTTCTCCCTGAACATGCACCAGTCCAAATTGTTTTCCCACACTTCTAGTGTGGGAGGTTGCCCAGCTCCCCACAATTGGGCTATATTTCGTTTGGCAATCATGAATCCCAAAGTAGCCCATTGCGTCTGTGAGATATTCAAATCAGTAGGCTCCCAGATGTTAAGTAAGCACCTCCTCGCCTCCAGTGAAAGGGAGATCCCAAGGACTTTATGTATGGTATCATGTATGTTGCACCAGTATATAGTGATGTGTTCACACTCCCAGATGATATGTATGCCCATATGACCACCTTGTCGTTTGCATAGCCTCCTGTCTGAGAGTCCCATATGCAACAACCGAGATCCCGTGAGGTAAATCCTGTGGAGAATTTTAAGCTGAACTAGTCACAGGCGGGCCGGCATTGCGACTTCCCTAGGGGAGGACACTGCTGTCTGCCAATTTTCCTCATCCAGCTCTATTCCGTCCTGCATCCATTTGTCTCTTAGCACCTCAAGGGGGTCAGGTCTGTGATTGATCAGTTTTTTATATATCAAGGAGATCGTTTTGTCAGGAAGGTGTCTGTCCAGTATCCTATCTTCCAGAGGGTAAGCCTCTGGGGGCTTTGTCCCCTCGGGGAGTGCAGAGAGAAGGGAGTGACGAATCTGCCCACAAGGGAAGTATTCAGACTTCGCCAGATTATATTCTACCTGCACGTCCTCAAATGATTTAATTCTCCCCTTCCCCCAAATATCCATGATCGTGGAGATTCCAATGAGATCCCATTTATCAAAGCCTTTCGTCTTCCAAAGCGTGACCAACTTCTCCGAGTCCCACAGTGGGGGGGCCATTGTCAGCTTATTTTTCCAGCCCAGTGAACCCATGGCTACATGCCAGACCTTGACCGAGAGCTTAGTCGGCCCTGTCAATGCCAGTCTATTAGGTCGAGAATATAGGGCTCTGCTATATCTACCCCCTGGAAGAAGCCATTTATCCATAGCATATCCAGGGTCATCAACCCGGCCATACGTGCCATGGTTAATCGCTGCCAGCTAGGACGCCCAGTAATATCTCTTGATATCTGGGAGGGAAATGCCTCTGTCATACCAGGAAAGTGTTAACTTGTGTAAAGCAATGTGGGGCCTACCTTCCCACAACAGACTCCGCTGTAAGCTCTCGATCTCACGGAAGTATCTAGATGGTACCACATCCAAGGTGTTCTGCTGGGCATAGGGAAAACGGGGGAGGGCCATCATTTTAAAGAGGGCTGCCCTTCCCAACAATGAAAGAGGAAGCTTCTTCCAATTGGAAACATCACTCTTGAGTCTTTGGAGAGGGGGAAGAAGGTTTCGGGTATACCTAAGCGAGGGGTCCAGTGAAACAAAGACTCCCAAATATTTAAATTCTTCTGTGCTAAACTGTATAGGACAGTTTCGCGGAGGGACAGGGGTGTCTCCCTTCAATACAAACAGCAAGGATTTCTCCCAGGTGATGGAAAGCCCCGAGTTTCTCCCAAAGGAAGCCAGGACATCAAAGATAACGATAAGGGACTTACGAGGAGAGGTCAGATAAAGTAGTATATCATCTGTATACAAAAATATGCTGTCCTCCCATTCAGGGGCCCACCGCAGACCTCTGATCGAAGGCTCCCAACGTATCCAAGCAGTCAGAGGCTCCAAAGCCAAAGAAAAAAGAAGGGGGGACAACGGGCAACCCTGGGGGGTACCCCGTCCCAGCAAGAAGGGAGCTGAAGCTCTATTATTTACTACTACTTGAGCTAGAAGCTCCGAGTACAGCAGACGTACCTATCCGATAAACCCGGGGCCGAACCCAAACTTTGCCAAAACTGCCCACAAATAAGGCCATTCAATCGTGTCAAATGCCATTGTTGCGTCGAGTGACGCAATTATAGCTGGCTCCTGTAGAGTGTTGAAGAACTGCAATCTTCGTTCTCAGGGAATACTTACTAATATAACAAAGAACTTGGCACAGAAGCTGTAATATGAAAAAGACATCTTTATTAAACGTAACAGGCCACGTCACACAGAAGCCGTAGCAACTGAATAAGGTAGTCTGAGGAATTCAGAGGACAGAGGCCTTTTATATGTTTTTAGCGTTACATGACTCAGTACAAAAGAAAAGGGCAGTCCTAGGTTTTGCAAGCATGCAAAACCCAACATTCCTTCTTACACAAGCTGCACAAACCCATAATAAAAACGGGCACATCCCCATCGTAAACAGGCCATAAAGAAAGGAGCAGAGACAGGTGTGAGTAAGATAAGACATAGTTGTGTGCAATAAAGGTTTATGATCTCCTGTGCCTTGATGCTTAATCTTGATCAGCTACTGGGAAAGGAACTGGTCGAACAGGTTTGGCTTCGGGCAGTGGAGTCAGCTTGCCCAGGTCACACAGAAGTCAGCTGAAGGTGTACGTGTCCTTAAGACTCGCTTGGCCTTAGTCATCGGCCTAGGTGAGGGCAACCACAAAATGGCTGCTGTGCACAAAATGGAACCCGAGGGTTCAGGACGGAATCCCTGATTTAATGGTGATCTCGCCACTCAAACGTGACGAAAATACATGCACACCTTGCTTTCGTCATTTTCGGTCTGATGTTACCAAAATCGTCATGATTCGACGACTTTAATAACACGGGTTCAGAATTTTCAGTACCACAGACCCTCCTTTTGCCCTTACATAGGCAATAACCTACACTTACGCTAATGTGAGTCCAGGACCTATATTTCTTTATACATGAGCATTAAAGTCACTTCAGAGTTACATACAAGATGCTACAAGAAACATGAAACCATTCACTTAGACTTAGTATTGATATTGTATTTCTTTCATTTATTTTCTATCATTTTCATAACAGTTTAGTTTTTTTCATTTTTTGGTGATTGTTTTATCAAAATTACAATACAGTGACATGGTAACATATGTACAAATCAGTTAAAATGCAAGATTAAATCATATGTAAACAAAAGACCCCAACACTATACAAGAGCAGTTGTTTTCACTCATACCAACATTCATACATGCTCAATCTTTCATACTAATAGTGCTGACATATGTCAGCACCATTAGTATGAAAGAAATAAAATATCAATACTAAGTCTAAGTGAATGTTTTCATGTTTCTTGTAGCATCTTGTATGTAACTCTGAAGTGACTTTAATGCTCATGTATAAAGAAATATAGGTCCTAATAGAGGTTCCCCCCTTTTTACTGATGGTTTATTACTCCCCCCTCTAGACCTGACATAACTTTAGGGAGTCCCCTTTTTTCCTAGCTTACACACTCATAGCTCATTCAAAAAGTCTCAGTGTCTCAATGCAATGCACCAGGATCTCTTCTCTGCGGCAGACACTACAGATATTGTGCTCTTCATTGGTCATGGGCACAAGTCATCTCGTGCAGACCCGGGACCATTCTCAGACTCCAACACTCATCATTCAGTGTCAGAGGACGCTCAGGCTGCTCTTTCATGGGCACCAGAATGGAGTGCCTTTTGCCACTTCTTGGATCCTCCGGTGCACTGCACTTCCGTTGAAGCAAAGGAAAAAGGGGGTGCGTGGCCAAAACTCAGGCCAATGGGCTCAAGGGACTGCACACTGTCAGAGGTTAACCAGCACATGACAGGCGCTCGGTGCGTGGACAAAACTCAGGCCAAGGGCTCAAGGGACTGCACACTGTCAGAGGTTAACCAGCACATGACAGGCACTCTTTTGCACTGAAATTCTGGTTTTGTGGCAAAACCAGCTCCTCCTTCTTTTCCGATGTTGAACGCCTTCTGATGAAGCAAGTGCGATGAAGTAAACAGTTCATTGTATAACAAGGGGACTGCAAACAGGTGGCCTGCGATCTTCAAAGGAGTGGCCACACGCCATGAGACAATTCTGCGTTTAAATACACTGTCATTCTCAAAGGCAATACAAAAACAAAGGCAATAGGCAAAACAGTGCCTCTAGGCTCTTCTATTGGGTTTCCGTGTGAGAGCATATCCTCCATCATCTAAGGGTAGATAGTGACATGGGAATTCTATCTGAATGGATGTCCTCACACATAGTGGCATCGTCTAATGGAGCAAACACATTTTATCTCAATAATTACATATAGGTGTTCCTAAATTCCTCATCTAGAACATCTCAAAAGAAAAATCGCATAATGCAGATTATCGGGGAAAACAGTCTGGTTATGCAAAAGGGAATTATACATAAGATGGGGGTCCATGGTACATTACTGCAATCTGAAAGTGTGAACCTGAACAATACACTAATAATAATAAAAGCTGACTTGTGAAAGGAATACGGAAAAGAGAAATGGGACTAGGACACAGTTAAAATCCCCAATGACTAGGCACGATGCGCTTGGGTGATAGTCAGGCATGTGACACAATACCAAGAGTATGGATGATACACAAAAAATCACAATAGTTTACGAATTTAACTCTACCGCTGGCCGCTACACCATATACGGTAATCTCAGCTAATGTTCCAGTTCCTTCTTCAGGGAAAAATGAAACCTGGTTTCTTTTATGGTACAAAGCCATATACTACTTAGGAAGCAGAATACAACTGACTAATGTAATATAGAAATCACCATGTACAAGAGTCACAAATCTATAATTTATCCTTACGTCCAATCAGGATACATATTTTTAGGGCTGCCTGTTCCTTACAGGTAAGGGCAGTATTGTGACTACAAATGACACAATTTTTATTTTATTTTTAATTTTTTTTATTGAAAATTAACAACAACAATAACATGTTACACAAGGCAAAAATGGAGCGGAAATACAGTCATGGGTCCATGTACTCGGCGCTTTAGCAATGTAGCATACATAACATAGCATAGTGTTTCGTGAGGAGGGGGCAGCTAGGAAACCAGCAGCAATAGAACGTAATTAATATTTAGAATGTCAATCAAGGGGACAAGGTGGCATCGGGAAACAAATCTTGGGGAGGGGTGCATATATTGCCACGGTATGCGTTCCATTGCGACCAGATTCTGCCCCACTTCTTGGGCCGTCCACGCGACAAATAAACAGTCTTCTCACGAAACATGCACCAGTCCATATTCTCTGCCCACAGCGCTACAGTCGGAGACCTATGGGAACCACAGAGCTGTGCAATATCTCTTTTGGCGATCATATTACCAAGGGTCACCCAGGTAATCTGTGTCACAGTGTAGTCATTGGGCTCCCAGACATTCAGGAGGCAGCGCCTGGCCTCTGGCAGCAGTGCCACCCCAGTGACCCTCTCCATCACGACATGCACACGGGACCAAAACTCGACCATCGCTGGGCATTCCCACAGAATATGGAAAAATGTACCAGTCATACCGCAACTACGCTTACATAAGTCATCAGAGGAGTATCCCATGCATACCAGACTCGGGCCAGTGACATACACACGGCGGAGGATCTTAAGTTGAACAAATCTAAGGCGTGCGGGTATGGCGACTTCTTTTGGCGAGGACAGAGCGGACTGCCAGTCCTCATCATCTAATTCTAGACCGTCGGCAATCCACGTGGCCCTCAGGCGCACAAGCAGGTCAGCCCTGTTATAGATAAGCTTCTTGTAGATTAATGAAATAGTGCTGTCGGGCACATGTCCATCAAGAATACGATCCTCAAGAGGCGAGGATTCAGGGATAGCTGTACCCACAGCAAAGACCGACAGTAGAACATGCCGGACCTGAGCGTACCTGAAGTATTCCCTGTCCCCGATCTCATACTCCGCCTTAAGCACCTCAAAGGTCTTAACATCACCACCTTAGTGATTCCGATCATGTCCCATTTATCAAATCCTTTCGTCCGCCATAAATTACCCAGACATTCAGAGTCATTCAAGGGGGTCGCGCAAGAGAGTCTATCCTTCCATCCCAAGGCCGCATTCGCATCATGCCACACACGTACTGCGACTTTAGTTGGGCCAGTCAGCGATGTACAGAGCCTCCTGGAATACAGCGCCCTATTGAAGTTCCCCCCTGGCAGAAGGTGTTTGTCCATTGCAAAGGCTGGGGCGGGACCGGGAACATACGTGGCGTGGTTGACCGCACTTAATTGGGAGGCCCAATAGTAGCGCCTGATGTCAGGAAGGGCGATGCCTCCGTCATACCAAGGAAGCGTGAGTTTAGACAGAGCAACGCGTGCACGGCCATCCCAGATCAGTTGCCGTTGTAGACTCTCCACCTCCCGAAAGTAACGAGAGGGAACGGGGTCAAACGAGTTCTGGAGCGCATACAATAATCTTGGAAGCGACATCATCTTAAAGAGAGCCGCACGACCTAGCGGTGACAGTGGCAAATGACGCCAACGTGTAACATCTAACTTCAGCCGTTGAAGAGGACGCAGCAAGTTGCGCTCATACCGAACGGTGGGGTCCAAGGAAACATATATCCCCAGGTACCTAAAACCGGACTCAGTGATTTGAATCGGAAATCTACGAGGCAATGGGGGGAGACCACCAGCTAAAACATAGACACAGGACTTAGTCCAATTAATAACGAGTCCCGAGTTCTTCCCGAAGGAGGTAAGAACATCGAAGAGCACGCTTAAGGATTTCTGAGGGGAAGTTAGATATAGGAGAATGTCATCTGCATATAGCAAGTCACGATCCTCGAAATCGGGAGACCAACGAATGCCTTTTATGGAAGGCTCCCAACGGAGCCACTCCGCCAACGGTTCCAATGCGAGGGCGAAGAGCAGAGGAGACAGCGGGCAGCCCTGCCGAGTGCCGCGTCCGAGTGTGAAAACACCGGACGCCTTCCCGTTAACCACCACCTGGGCAAGGGGCATCTCATAAAGAAGTTTCACCCAAGCGATGAACACGGGGCCGAATCCAAATTTTGAGAGGGCCGCCCAAAGATAAGGCCATTCGATAGTGTCGAAAGCCATGGTAGCATCAAGGGAAGCTAAAATGGCCGATTCAGTGAGAGTCCCAGCTCTCGCGAGGACTCCATGGAGTCTCCGAAGATTAAGGGCGGTGTTCCGATGAGGAATGAAACCGGACTGATCCGGATGGATCAGGTCCCCGATCACCTTAATCAAACGATTAGCCAACAACTTAGCCAACATTTTGGGTTTGGCATTAAGCAAAGATATAGGCCTATACGAGGCACAACGATCCCGTGGCTTTCCCTCCTTATGAATGACCACAATTGTGGCAAGTCGCTGATCAGCGGGAAGGGAGCCGGAGTCCAGAGCCTCAAGGAACATATCCTTCAAGTGGGGCACCATTTTATCGGGTCGCAGTTTGTAAAGTTCAATGGGTAGTCCATTGGGGCCCATTGCTTTGCCTGAGCGGAGGGAACGTATAGCCTCCGCTACTTCATCCACCGTGAGGGGCGCATCCATGAGGTCTCTGTCATCGTCGCAAAGGCAGGGCAACGCAATGTCACGAAGAAACAACCGGGAGTCCTCCTCGTCCCTGTCGCAGACAGAGGCATACACCGTTTGAAAGTGGTCAACAAAACACTCAACAATCCCATCAGGGTCAGTGACACACTCACCATCCAGCCTCTCAATCACGGGGACAACACGATTCGCTCTTTCCTTTTTGTCAAGCCAAGCAATCAATTTACTGGCCTTGTCACCCACATCATACATCCTGCCCTGTTGCTCCCTGTACATCACCCTAGCCACGTCAGTAACGACGGACCTGTAATCGGCCTGCTTCAGACTGAGGGAATGCATTTTTAAACGTGTTACTCCTGTATCAAGGTCACTCCTTAGTGCAGTTATCTTAGTTTCCAGGCGCACAAGCTCCTCATTTTTAGCCTTTTTAGCAGCGGCAATCAGTGAAAGAGAATGCCCACGAATGACAGTCTTGAAAGCTTCCCACAAAATTACAGAAGAAGAAACAGACCCCACATTGTCATTAAAGTAGTGATCCACGGCTTTAACAAGTTCAGAACGGGTTTTTGGGTCAAGAAAGTACCAGGGGTTAATAGGAGCCACTCTGCCCGCATTGCCCGCACCCATCGCAAGCCGAAGCCACAAGGGGGAATGATCAGAAATACCCCAGGGAAAATGACAAACCTCATTGATGGAGGAGGATTGAGCCGATGGCATTAGAAAATAGTCTAACCTAGAAAGACTACCATGTGCCCCAGAGTGGAAGGTGTACTGAAACTGTGTAGGATGCAACAACCGCCAGCTATCAACGAGCCCAAAGGTATCAAGGAAGTCACTCAACCACATATGGGATCTAGCCAAGTCCCTGGGGGGAAAACGATCAGATGTACCAGAGACAATGGAGTTAAAATCCCCTCCAAGGATGAGAAGGCCCTCAGGCAACCCCAGTAGGACCCTACCCAAGTCGGCATACGTGGAGGCCTGAAGGCCAGGGGGGATATATACCGAAAGTATGGACAGTGTCTTCCCTTCCCATCTACCCGTGAGCGCAGCATAGCGCCCTCTATCATCAAGTATAACTTCATCAATTTCGAGGGGGAGAGAAGACTGAGTAAGAATGCCAACCCCTCTGGAACCAGAGGTGAAACCGGAGTGAGCAATTAGGCGGTATCCACGTCTGTTCATGGCTCGACACGTATTCCCTATAAGATGCATCTCCTGTAGAAGAACTACATCGGGTGAATGGCGCCTAAGGAACTGCAACACTACCTCTCGCTTTATCCTGTCGCCCAACCCATTAACATTCCATGATAGTAGTCTCAACTCACCACCCCCCATCCCCGAGAAGAAGCAGAGCGCCCCAGACACAGAACCCAAAGACAGAGACAGTTAAAGAAAACAATTGAATGCCTTGTGAACTAAAACAAACACACACACACACCCCCACCCCCCCAACTGAAACCCGTTACAACACCCCCCACCCTGCACCCCTGCGTTAGACTAAAAATCCACCCCAACTTGCAGTGTGCCTGTCGCCCCATCAAGAAACTAATCTACACGAAGAACCCCAGGGGAGGAAGAGACCCCGTCACCCCCGCCACCCTCAGGCCAATATGAAGGAAGAACTAAAGAATCATTGTCCCAACTCAGCTGGAGAAGTTGAAAAGTTCAGACGTCGGGATCCATCAGTCACTCCTGCTCCGGCAAGCCACCTTCGGCTCCGCCGGGGTGCTTAGTACGATCATCCTTTTTTGGCAAAAAATCAAGCCAGTCACTGACACTGTCCGGGCGATCGAAGAAAAACGTTCGTTCCCCATACTCAATACGGAGTCTGGTCGGGAACAGCATGGCGTACTTAAGGCCCAAGTCCCGTAGCCGTCTCTTGACTCCCTGGAATCCCATTCTCTGCCTCTGAACGAACGGGGTAAAATCCGGGTAAAAGTTCACGGTGGCATTCTCCAAATGACACAATTTGCTGTTTATTTTTCTTCAATACTTATAGCCAAATTTGACATACACTGGTGAAGTGTTGTCTGTCTGGTTCACAATATGAAAAAAATCATATCTGTGAATTTTAGTATCAGTGAAAATTTTACCCAACTGTTGTACAGCGACACGTATCGTCATACATGTCCCCTCACAACAACACAGGTGAACTCGTAATCATTTCTTAAGGAGCAACATAAAACATAAAACATGCAAAAAACGCACAAAACGGACATCAAGCCATCCGATATACTCGCTGTAAAACAATAGCATATATAAATGAGCGGTGACGCATAATACCGTGTCAGGTTTTAAAATCCTTACCCTCCTTTTTGACAGTAGATCACCAATTAGTGGGTATCTGCTGTCAAATACAACTGAGAGGCACATAGAACCAGCAAGAACAATTCATGATAGAACCAAATACACAAACATGAAAAACGCATGGACATTTCTTTCAAAAGGAGTTGCGCAAAAAAAAATCTCATTTCAGCCAACCAAACTCACGTGTCTTGTTAGGCTTAAAATCCCCCAGAGCAATCCATGAATGATCTGTGAGCAGAAGCGAAGAGAAAAAATACACAGCACACAAAAGAGAGACATTTCTCATAATAAACAGACATCAATTATAACTTTTAAGCAGAAGACAAAACATGATACACATTAACAAACACAAAAATACATTTCCATTACTTAACTGTTACCATCTTGTCAGTCACCTTGCAACATGAAGCCCTTTAACTTTGAAAAATACTTCTCAATTGGCAAATCATTCTTACTTATTCATGTAGGCTTCAAAATTTTAGTAAAAGGCTGCATCTTATTTTTTTTGTCTAAGACGTAATGTAACACTTCGTTTTCTGTCAAATAAAAGCGACTAGCAGACATTATTTTTTAGAGCAGAAATACAAATGTCATGATGTTGGGACTTTTAAAGAAACCCTTTTTATATATTTCCCTTTGGAATTAAGTTCTTTAATTTTATTGATGTTCCTATGGAGAAACCAGAAATCCCACCTTTCAGAGGCTGTTTAGCAAGGTCATTCTGCATTTCACAGAGACAAGGCTCGAATTTAAAAGGGTCACAAATGTCAACATAACAGCCTCCTCCATTGTTTACAGGAAAACTAAAGATAGCATCTTAGCGCAACTTGAGCAGCCTGTTCTCCTAGCCCACAATGTCTGCTCATTCAGAGGCTGACAAAGACAGAAGGCCTACTACATTTACTGTGAATGATTCACACATACCAGTTTTTAGAAAAAATGTTTGCTACCACCCTATACAATGGTACTCATTTTAGCAACCTAACATGGATGAACGCCTAAATGGGCCCCGCTAAAGTTAGAACCTTCAACCCTGATATTAGACACAAACCTCTGCACCGGGCACATTGGCTCACTGAGCTATGAAAAACAACCTTAATAACAACTCGCAAGCTTGTATTATACACAAATGTATGCATTTACTGAAGCCAGAGACACTTTCAAGCTATGGTAAATGACAAGAATGCTGTGTTAAAAATCCATTTAACTCAATTTCGACTTTTATCTTTGGGGCACTTAAAAATAAAAATCCTACAATTATATTACTTATTAATCATCCTCAGAATGTGCTTTACAGATTGCAAAGATTGGAAATTAAGCATATCACATCTAATTCCTTCAAAAAAATGAGTTTTTACGCCTGCGCCAAGTGAAAACCAACATGCAAATTACCTAATTATACAGTAACACATAACTTAAATCAAATGTTAATACTAGGAGGTCATAGTATGAGTATTAAGCTTTATAAATATCAAAAAACGTTTTTAAAAAGCACTTATTTTTTTAAAAATAATTTTTCCATAATTAATAATTTTTCGTTCAATGAAACCAATTATCTGTTTTTAGGATAATTCCACATATAAAGGTAAGCTGCATCCCTTGCCTATCATTTTAGATGCATTCATTTATGCGCCTAAGCACAAAAGCCTAACTTAAACATGACATTTTTCGCGCCATTTTTTTAAAGGACAATCAGTATTTAGCAACAGAACCAGAAATATACTTTGAAAAAAATGCTTAAAGAGAGGAAAACCGCAATTGGAATGTCTTCCAGTGATACAAAGTGATGAACCTTATTTTTGTAACCCTCTAAAACACTATTCTGAAATGAAAAAGTCCAACTGTGCTAAATAAACATTCCGATGCCATTCATGGCCTTCGAAAAACAACATCTGCTGCCTTAACGGCAGGAAAGGCCCTGCACAGTGCTGGAACCTGAGCACGCTTTCAGTCTTACTGAAAACAGACATTTCAAGTTTTAAAAATGCGCGTGCAATAAGATGCATTTAAATCTAGCAAAAATTAACTTTAGCTGAAGTGCTTGCCTTTTACATGTACTACAATGCATGTAAGTAAAAAAATGCTATAAATTCGTTTTGCTACAAAACACACAATTATTTTTGAGGCCCTTCATATTCTTAGTGAATGTGGATTTTAACTTTATCTATTTTAAGCATTTAACAGTTTGCACATATGCGTTTTTGCTTAGTCTGTAAATTGAATAGCAACATATAGCCATTTTAGCATGTGACATAGTAAATTGCTGGAGTGTTATTTAATTTCTACTTAATATTAATTAATCTGACATTTTTACTTAACAGACTGAAAACATCAAGAAACCCACAAACACACATTGAGCTCATTGCAGACATACAGAGAAAGTATTCAGACACTCAGGACACACAATACAGCGCTGTAGCTATTGTTTCATAAATTGCCATCGCAATCCACATACTGAAGTTACACTAATGAGAAAAACCACATAGACATTAAAACACACATTGAACCCACAAATCAACACTCAGGACGAAAACAAAGGACAGCCTACAGACTGTACCCAAACCAAACCCATTTGTAAATACTTAGCTGTAAGTCATATTTACAAGAAACACGTCTCAATAGGGTTCCAAAAGACTGCAAAAAACACAGCCTAACAGACTGCTGTATGTGCACGAAGCCACAATACACTTAATTCACTAGCTTTGACTGGCAGAACACCAAAAATCGTTCTGCATATCTTTGTTCATAAAACTGCGCAGAACAAAGGATCCTTGTATGTATTATGTCATATTTTAATTCCCTGGGGATACAAAATCACCAAGGAAGAAATATGTTTTTAAATCTAAACCTATTTAGATATTCCCTCTAGGGGAAGCCGGCTAATCCAAACGTTTACAAAGTTGGCCAATACAAAGCTCCAAATTTGCTAAGATCAGGCATCTTATAGCTCACTAATCTAGCTTCAAACTTCAAGGGGCTATCTCTTATCGATACACTCGTAAATATACAAGACCCTCGGTTTTTGAAAATTGCAATATTCAAATAAAAACTAAGGACAAATCAAACTAAGAACCAGACTAAGGAACCAAAGAACAAAGGACTGGGAGCGACCCACTTATACTTAACTCTTACTTTTACTAATCAAAAGGTTATACAAATTCTAACTGTCAAGTTCTACATGACCTAATGGTCTTTTTAAGAATACTCACGCCAAGAAGGTTCTCAGTCAGGAGTGACATCATGTGGCGGATCAAAATCAGGAAGATCAGAAATATACTGGGCTGCAGAATCAAAGAATCTCCAGAATCCCCGTGCACAGAGTACCTTCTTAGTAGAATCCTGTTCTGTCCTCCTCAGTAGACTTCAGTCTCCTGACACGATCACTCCCACAGAAAGTCACTTCTCCTGATGAGCCCCGCGTTGGCTGCGCCATCTGAAGAACTGCAATTTTCGTTCTCAGGGAATACTTACTAATATAACAAAGAACTTGGCACAGAAGCTGTAATATGAAAAATACATCTTTATTAAACTTAACATAGTGAGGCCACGTCACACAGAAGCCGTAGCAACTGAATGAGGTAGTCTGAGGAATTCAGAGGACAGAGGCCTTTTATATGTTTTTAGCGTTACATGACTCAGTACAAAAGAAAAGGGCAGTCCTAGGTTTTGCAAGCATGCAAAACCCAACATTCCTTCTTACACAAGCTGCACAAACCCATAATAAAAACGGGCACATCCCCATCGTAAACAGGCCATAAAGAAAGGAGCAGAGACAGGTGTGAGTAAGATAAGACATAGTTGTGTGCAATAAAGGTTTATGATCTCCTGTGCCTTGATGCTTGATCAGCTACTGGGAAAGGAACTGGTCGAACAGGTTTGACTTCGGGCAGTGGAGTCAGCTTGCCCAGGTCACACAGAAGTCAGCTGAAGGTGTACGTGTCCTTAAGACTCGCTTGGCCTTAGTCATCGGCCTATGTGAGGGAAACCACAAAATGGCTGCTGTGCACAAAATGGAACCCGAGGGTTCAGGACGGAATCCCTGATTTAATGGTGATCTCGCCACTCAAACGTGACGAAAATACATGCACACCTTGCTTTCGTCATTTTCGGTCTGATGTTACCAAAATCGTCATGATTCGACGACTTTAATAACACGGGTTCAGAATTTTCAGTACCACAGTGTGAGGTCTGGCTAATACCCCAATACCCCAAGATTTAGGGCGGTGTTCCTATGGGGCATAAAGCCCGACTAATCGGGGTGCACCAGATCGCTGATGACTTTTACCAGTCTATTTGCCAGAAGCTTGGCCAAAATCTTCGGCTCGGCGTTTAGGAGAGAAATAGGCCTGTAGGAGGCACAGTTTGTTTTGATCTTGCCCTCCTTATGGATCACGACTATCGAAGCAATTCTCTGATCTCTAGGGAGAATCCCTGCGTCCCTGGATTCCAAAAACATTTCCTTCAAATAAGGCGCGAGTTTATCCGGTTAAAGTTTATAAAGTTCAATGGTGAGCCCGTTGGGGCCCAGTGCCTCACCGGAGTTTAATGAGCGGTTAGCCAGGGCAATCTCGTCTGCTGTCAGCGCACTATCCATAAACTGTCAGTCATCGAGGGAAAGGCACAGGAGTTGTATGTCACGGAGCAATAGATGGGAGTGACCAATGTATAAACCGCCTGGAAGTGGTCAGCGAATTTATCTACTATATCCTGCGGTTCAGTGAGTCGTGTCCCCTCCTTCGTTAGGAGCTCAGGGACCAGCCGGCAAGCCCAGTCTTTCTTATCCAGCCATGCAATAGCTTCCCTGCCTTGTCCCCCAGCTCGTAAAGTCTACCCTGTTGCTCCCTACCAAGAGCCTTAACCCTATCGGTGACCAACGCCTTATAATTGTGCAACTTCAGGCTCAACTGGTGAAGTTTAGCCCGCTTCACTCCCTGCTCCAATTCCCCTTCCAGTCTACAGATTTCAGTCTCCAACTCCACCACTTCCCTCTGTTTCTCCTTCTTATAACCCGCTATCACAGACAGGGCATGGCCCCTGATAACTGCCTTAAAGGCCTCCCATAAGGACCCAGGCGAAGACACGGATCCCACATTATTGGCAAAGTAGTCATCTAGTTTAGCAAGGAGGTCTTTGCGGGTCTTGGGATTACGCAAATACCACAGATTTATTGGAGCCACCCTTTCTGTCGTGCCCCAGGTTATGACTATGTGAATCCAAAGTGGAGAATGGTCTGATATGCCTCTAGCTAAGTGCGTAACTTCCGTTTTATTTTAAGCTTGTGCAGCAGGCACCAAACAGTAGTCCAGTCGTGAGAGACTATTGTGTGCCCCAGAGTGGAAAGTGTATTGTTTTTGATCTGGGTGGAGTAACCTCCAACTATCAACTAGGCCCATTGCGTCTATAAAATCTGGTAGCCACCGCCATGCCCTCCCCGTTTCCCGTGGGGGATACCTGTCCACCATACCAGAGACGACTGCGTTAATGTCGCCAACTAAAAGTAAAAGTCCCTCAGGGAGCGAAAGTAGGACCGTCCCCAAATCTGCTAGCGGTGTGCCTTGTAACCCAGACGGAACATAAACAGATAGGAAGGGTATATGCTGACCCTCCCACATGCCCGTAACTCCGATATGCCTGCCCCTCCCATCCTCCCATGTGGAGGTCACTGCCAGTGGAAATGCTTTACGAATCAAAATACCCACACCCCTGGAACCTGACGTGAACCCAGAGTGTGCGAATCATTTGTACCCCATTCTGTGCAGAGCATTGCATGAGTTTCCAATGAGATGTGTCTCTTGAAGCAGGACCACAGCCGGTGCCTTCCTTTTAAGGAATTGAGGAACTGCACTTCGTTTAATTTTGTCCCCCAACCTGTTAACGTTCCAACTCAATACTTTTATTTCTCTACCTCCCATCATCTACCCGGTACTGCCAGTGCGACAAACAAACCAACCAACATAAAAACCACACCTCCCCCCCCCCAGAACCCCCTCACCCCGCTGCCCTGCCCGCTGGGCTCCAAACTGCCCATTGAAAAATACAGAGTGCCTGTCGCCCGAACGATTCAAAGAAAGAAAAAAAGGGGAGGGTTCGGTCTCACCGCCCCCACCCCGGACCCCTCCTAAACTAATAAGTACCCCCCCGAGCCCTGAATCCCAACAACAAACCAAACTCCCAGAGAGTCACGTGGCAATTCAAAGGCCATACAGTCACTGATTCCTGAAAGATTCAAGTCACACAGCGGAATAAAAGTCAGTATTATTCCTGTTCCACTGTCTCTTGCTCTTCTGATCGACCTGGTGTTCCTGTTCCCGAGGGAGAGTGTCTATCCAATCGGCCACAGTATCTGGGTTATCAAAAAAACAAACCCTCCCATTGACCTCCACCTTCAGACGTACTGGGAACATCATGGCACATTTCAACTCCTTGTCTCTCAGCTTCTTCTTGACAGCCAAAAAGTTACGTCGCTGCTTCTGGACCGCCTGCGTAAAAGCCGGAAAAAAGGAAAGGGCAGCATTCTCATACCGGATGGGGTCCCCGGATAGCGTCTCTCTCCCTGAAGTTCAGGACCCTGGCGATCAAGGGTTGCAGCGGGGCTCCAGGTCTGGGCCTCCCCCCTGGAACTCTGTGGGCACGCTCGATAGTGACAAATTTGCTTAGGCCTTTAGGTTGGAGATGTTTGAGGACAAGGTCCTCCACAAATAAATCCGGGGGGGACCCTCCGACCTCTCGGGCACCCCCAAAATACAAACATTGTTTCACCGGGCCCTACTTTTGTAATCGTCCAGCTTGCATTCTGCCAGTTCATGGGAGGATTTAAGCACACGTACGTCCTGTTGCAGCTGGGCCACATGATCTGAAGTCTTAATATCAAGTGATTTAACCTTCTCATTGACTTTGGTAAGGTCTGCTCTTATGAGGTTAACTTCCATGGAAACTGTGTCCAGCTTGGCATCTAGCGTCACCATTTGCTGTCCCAGGGAGAATTTGACACCGTCTATGGCAGCCATGATGTCATGCAGCGTGACTTCCCCCCCCCGGATCCGGGGACCCCTCGGCAGTTACAGTGGAAGACCCCGGGCCGGCCGGTGAACCCTTCGGTAAAGTATAATGGTCCAGCTTGTAAGATTATACCGGCTTTAGTGCCCTTGTTCCCCTGGAGGAGTGCTTCTCCCCCTCCTGCTTGGACGCCGTTTCGTATGGTATGCACTGGACAGTCTGGTATTCAGTCTGGTCACTCCGCGCCAGAAAGTTCGATATTCCAGGGTCTTTGGCACAATCCTCACCTCAGAAAGATATCTCGAGTAAGTCTCTCACCAGGGGGGCCTCCGCACACTCCGCTGCCCAGTTGCAGTCAAACGCCACCAGCACCGATACACCCCCCACCATCGGCGCTCCTCAGTGCCTGTTATTTCACAGCGCTGGATGTGCTACCGCTCCTCTTGCCGCACCCCAGCCGGGCAACTCTCTCCTCCTGCTTGCCTATTTACAGCGGAGTCTGCTCCAACTCATGGGCAAGGAGACCGAAATCTCAGAATTCACCAGGACGACCCCCCAGCATGCCGGGTCTCACCCCATCGCCGCTGGCATCAAAGCACCGATGGAAAGCTCGGGGAGGGGGGGACACAGTGTACCCCCAATCCACACTCACCCCCCGTTACAGCCAAGGTATAACGTCCGCCCACCTCTGCCGATCTCCGGAGCCCTGCCGGACCCAGGGCCCCCCAGCCACTCACTTTGTTTTGTATCAATATTCATGATACCGTCTATCATTTCATACAGTACCATTTGCTCGTCTCGAATTGTCTTGGAACGAGATTTAGAACAGGGCTTGGGACTGGGAATACAAGAGGTAGCACACATGCTGCAAATCGCAGGGCCACATTGTATACAGAGGCAGCAGCTAAATATGATCGCTACTGCAATACCTAAAAAGGACAGGACTTTCCATCCCCATGCGGAAATTATATTCCAGAACCAACCGGACCATGTCCAGGTGCCTGGATCTTGGTGTAACAGATGGGCAATTTTATGGAGTCTGGTTATAGCTGAATAAACAGACGGCGCGTTATTTGGAATGAAAATGCAACAACTGGATCCGAGAATTCTACAGGCCCCGCCCCTATCGGCCAGTATGACGTCAAGGACGAGACGATTCTGTAAAACGACAATTCTCATAAAGGATTGTTCTTCAGTTAAGTTACCTAGAGCGGAGGCAGTCTCATCTACTACTGCTTCAAGGGTTCTTGTTAACCTACGGATAAGCTTACTATTTACAACTGTACCTAAGTAAGGGAAAACACCTTTATCTATATCAATGAATTGCTCTGCGGCAGTTTCAGTGTAATCGACAATCGGGAGATTTCTCTTGTGTCTAGTGTCTACTAAGAAAGAATTCCTATGATAGTCAGGTGGGGCTAGGAAAACAGGTGGCAGTAGGAAAGCAATGTAACAGGTTCCCTCCCAATCGAGGGGCAGACGGACATATGCAGTTTGACCACAAATAAAATAAGAATGACGTGAAGCTTTGAAAATAGATTTCCCACTGTCACTATACTGGATAACAGTAGTACATTCACTATGACCTATATGTACAGAACCATAACTACGGACACATAATTCGCCTTTGACTGGTAGTACTGAAATAGCAGGTGAGTCTGGAGTAGTATCAGACTGAACATTCAGAACCATAAAATTCGACGAATAATTTCCTAAATTATATACTTCATTTTCTAGATCTAAACCTGTTCTATGGGGGAAACCTTGCTTGTCTGGGAAACATGTACTGTTAAGAAAAGACATATCTGTTGAGGATGACGTTAACGTGGACCATGCTCCACACGAACCATTGTGTGAGAATGGATAAGGAAAGAGTGGCAGAACTCCCTTCGGTGTCTGGAAAGGGGGGAGTCGACCACACACCCAACAATTAGTGGCATTGCTGGTCTGGTGTGAATAATGTAACATACGGATGAATGTGTTATTACGCATGGCGAGGCGGTATGAATATTCGTGAGGAGGCAGATCACTAAACGTGTGCTCTACTGTAGTATGAGCAGACATATTTACATGAGGAACTGGAAAACACAGATAGAAAGCATAACTGGTGCAGGAAATCATTATGCTAAGAAATAATATGAAACTTAGAAAAACGATGCATTGAAGTGAACTTCGACTGACTCTCTCACTATGGGGGTCTATTTTATACATGTCAGAAACAGTCTAACCGTTTCACCTAGGGGAGGACTTATACAATCAAACTGGCTGACTTATTAGACCTGAGCTTTAACTTATACTCCTGTTGCGGAGTTTTCTCTAACAAGGGAGGGGTTGTAATAAAGTCTGGTGCGGGACAGTCCTTTAAAACAATGTTCTGGCAATCCTTCGAATCCTGGGAAATGTTCTTGGCAATGTCTTTGAGGACTGGTTTTGATCCTTTGAAAAGTTTTACATGAGAAAGGTGGACCCACCCCTTCCTGCCTTCCACCTTGACGGCAGTCCGGGTGGTCAAGAGGACCTGACGTGGCTCCTTCCAACGTGGTTCCAGCGGACTTGATCTGTCAAAATTTCTGATCATCACTAGGGACCCTGGAACGATCTCGTGCGGTGCCACCTCGGTATTGTCTGGAAATGCGGCGGCAACCTGTGAACGACATGAGTTGAGGGCAGACATCAAGGAAGCTAGGTAATCTGTCAGCATATTACATGAAACATCGGTAATACTTCGGGGTCTAGGAGTACCCCACATGTTAGGGGGGCGGCCGAAAACGACCTCATACGGGGACAGACCTGATCTGGAATGTGCGACCATACGCATGTAAAACAGAGCGACTGGCAAAGCTACTAACCAATCCACACCCTTGTCTTTACGTACTTTTGCTATACGGATTTTCAGAGTCTGATTATGTCTTTCGACTAGTCCAGCTGCTTCTGGATGGCGTACACAATGGAACTTCCACTGGTACCCTAACAACAGGGAAACATGTTTCATGAGTTCGGATGAGAATGGCTGGCCGTTATCAGAATATACGACTCTAGGGAGTCCATATCTAGGGAAGAATTCACGAACCAACTGCTTGGCAGTGGTCGCGGCTGTGTAATCTGGGACTGGATATGCTTCTGTCCACCTGGACAAGGCACATACAACTACAAGGACATACTTGAAACCTCGACATCGCTCCATCTGAATATAATCCATCTGGAGGACCTCAAAAGGGTGGTCAGGGGGCTGGAAACCACCTTGTTCCACCGGGACACTTTTACCTGGATTAAACTGACAACATATCATACAGGTACGGACTTTCTGCTTGGCTGCAGCTCGTAAATGCTTGTTGAACCAAATGTTCTGGATACTGTCTAACATAGCTTTTTCTCCTAAATGTGCTGGACTATGTGCGGTATTGATAATGACTTGAACCATAGAATCGGGGAGAAACCATGTGGCTCTACCCTTCGTTAACCATCCTTGATCTGTCTGGACCCCTCCTTGTACAGACCATTTCTTGATTTCATCGGGGGTAGCATGTAACTGGATATCTATGACATCTTGTGTAGGGTCCTTAACTGTCATGCATGTAGTCAGATCTGGAATATGTGTCTTGTTTACTGGAATGTCTGGAGTCTGTGCTGTAAGCTTGGCTGTGCGGTCTGCTAAATCATTACCTTGGGAAATAATGTCAGTAACTTTCGTATGTGCTTTGCACTTCATGATAGCAATAGATGTCGGTAAATGTATGGCATCTAATAGGGCTTGAATAAGGAGACCATGCTGAATCTTGGTTCCATGAGAAGTCATAAAACCTCTCTCCTGCCAGAGCACTCCGAAGTCGTGTACAACTCCGAATGCGTAACGTGAATCTGTGTAAACATTAACTTTCAGGTTCTTGGCATGTATACAGGCTTGTGTCAGAGCAACTAGCTCTGCTGCTTGAGCGGACAGAGTATCAATACGGTGTGTTTCAATAACTTCAGTGTCAGTAGTCACTGCATACGCGGCGACTAGTTCTCCTGTACTAGTTCTCATACATGAACCATCCACATAAAGTGTCAGGTCAGGATCTGGTAACGGAATATCTGTCAGGTCTTGTCTTGGCTTTGTCGTAATGTTAACTACTTCCACACAATCATGTGTGTCTGGATTTGAACTAACTGATGGTAACAGTGTAGCAGGATTCAGGACGTTGCAGCGTCTAATTTCTATGTGTGGCTGGAACAGTGTCAATTCATAACCTGTTAAACGTGCAATTGTCAAGTGCTGAGTTTGTGTTCGGTTTAAAAGAACTTCTACTGAATGTGGAACTTGTACTGTCAGGGAATGTCCTAAAACTATAGAATCACTTTGTCTGATGGCTAGTGCTGTGGCTGCAACTGACTTGAGGCACGCAGGCAACGCCTGGGCGACTGGATCTAATGTGCTCGAAAAATAAGCACAGGGCTTGTATTGACCTGCTTGATCTTGTGTGAGGACAGATAATGCTGTACCTTTGCGTTCTGTAACGAAAAGTGTAAAAGGCTTACTGTAGTTCGGTGTAGCTAGAACTGGAGCTTGACATAGGGCTTTCTTTAACTCGTTGAAACTAAGTGTATGGTCAGATGTCCAAGGGAGGACAGTCGATACGGCTGCCTCCTGTGTCGTTAACTGTATCAATGGCTTGGCTAGGAATGCATACTGGGGAATCCATTGTCTACAATAAGAAGTAAGGCCGATAAAAGCACGTACCTCCTTCTGGGTTCTGGGCTGGGGAAGATTCGCTATTAACTGGATACGGTCGGGTGTCAACTGCCTACCCCTCTTGGACAGCAAGTGTCCTAAGTATACCACTTGCTGGACACAGAATTGAAGCTTCGAAGGTGACACCTTGTGCCCCATCTCGGCTAGAAAATACAAAACTGTAAGTGATGCACGCTCGCAGTCACGTTCAGAACGGGCTGTGATCAGTAGATCATCGACATACTGGAGCAGGGCAGTGTCAGTTGGCATGTGAATGTTGTCTAGTTGTCTCTTGAGTGCTTGACTGTAAATACTAGGGCTTTCTGTGAAACCTTGAGGAGCGCGTGTAAACATATAGCTCCTTCCATTTAAACAGAATCCGAAAAGAAACTGGCTGTCTGGATGAATTGGAACACTAAAAAATGCATTCTTGAGGTCAATGACAGTGAAAAACATGGCTTCGGAATCAATGGCTGTTAACAGGGAAGAAATGTCTGGAACAACTGGGTACTGAGGAATAATACATTTGTTAAGCTCTCGTAAATCAATCACTAATCGATATACTGGGGGTGCATTTGGATCAGTACGTTTCATGACTGGAATGATCGGAGAGTTACATACATTGGAGTCAGTTTCTACAACTACTCCTTGAGCCATGAGCTCGTCAATAATTTTGGATAAGGCTGCTACAGCCTCAGGTGGCAATCTGTACTGCCTGATTCGTGGTAACACTACACCTGGTTTGAGAGTCACACGATAGGGTGTGATTTGCATGTAACCTACATCAGTTGGACCTTGCGCCCATAAATGCTGCGGAACATTAGACAATCTTGAATCAAAATCTCGTAATACATAGTGACCCTTAAAGTCACGTAGGAACAGACGTATTCCCTCTGGGGAACAGCAAATAACTGCACCTAATTCTTTCAATGTCTTAATGCCTAATAGATTTTCTGGACATGACTTAGTAAGTAACAGATCAGTAGTACGGGACAATGGACCTACTTCTAGAGTAACTGGCTTAGATATTTCATTAACTATGGGTTTTCCTGAAAATCCAAGGGAAACATTTCTTGAGCCTGAGAGCGGAGCCCCTGGAACTTCGGCATGACTAATTGTGGTCCTACTTGCCCCTGTATCGATCAAAAACTTTCTGTCTTTCCCTAATACTTGACTGTGAACATAGGGACCTTCTTGGTCTACAGGTATCTCGATGAGAGGCAAGCCTACCTCCCTCTCTAGGCTGTTTCATGAATATGACTGGTACTCTGGATACTCGGACTGTGCATACTGGTACATCTGCGATGTAACGTGCTGTGTTGCAGCAATAGGCTGCGGTACTGTAACTGTCTGTGGTGCATTCTGTGACTGAGGAATCTGTGAAACTTGTTCTTGTCTCGGCGGACGTGGTCTTTCTTTAGTCTTACCAGTAGCTATGTTATGTTTCAGAACTGCACACTCGTTTATAAAATGACCTGGCTGTTTACAATAATTGCAGTTCCCTTTAACGGGAGCCGCAGGATGACTGGCTTGAATCGGACCCCTCTTCTGACTGTCTTGAGGAATAGATTGTGCAACTAGCACTTTCATTTTCGTGTCTTTCATACGTTTTCTTTCGTGTTCTTGCTCTTCTCTAATTCTATTCTGGTGATACTGGAGCATCTGGAGCATCTGGGACGGAGTATTTGCTTGCCAGGTGCTTTCGACTTTCAAAACTCGGTTTTTAATTTGTGGACTTGAATTCTCGACTAATTTGGTAACGAAAAGATGAGGGTATGACTCACTACTTGTCTTGAGACCACTATTAATACTGAAACATTTCTCAAATCTAGAATAAAAATCACTAATGTCTTCATCTTGTTTCTGTTTACAGGCTGAGATGGCATCCCAGTCTTCTTTTCTAGTTGTCAATAATCTGGGTAAAACTTGAATCAATAATTCTGGTAATTCTTTACATTTATCTCCAAGACCGGTACCTGGTACTCGTGCCTTGTCTTCAGCTTCTAGAGCTGTCCAATCGATCTTTTTCTCTCCCACCTCCCATTCTTTTTCCTTTAACTTTTCATACACCCCTGCGGGTAGCAGAACCTTTAACATTTTAATGACATCTGGGTACGTGTATTCTCCCATACGGAGCATGTCTTTTAATTCTCTATGGAACCCTGCTGGATCTTTGTCATGGCAGGGAATTAGCTTTTTCATTTCGAGGAGTTCCATCTTTGAAATCGGAGTGTATACAAACACTCGTTGCATTTCGCCACCCGTCCCTTGGACTGGGTGGACTTCTCGTAACGGATTCTGTCTGTCTATGTAGAATGGTTTACTTTCTGGGGGTGAGACGTGAACAAAATGCGGGTTCAGGAACGTTCTATGCTTGTGACGCTGTTCTAGAATAACACTAATTAAATCGGTACCTAGACCTCTCCATCTGTACTGGAGTAACTCGTTCAGGATATCGTGTAACGGGCCTGGATCAGAGTGTTGACCCTCATACTGAGTAATGAGGTGCTGGATCATATACATACCCACCAGTCGTTGCTCGGCTGGGGCCAGTTTCAGAAACATTTGTGCCACTATTTCGTCTGGAAAAGTGGTAGAATCAGTAATCCATCGGACTGCTGATCGGGCTAGTTCTTGTTCATGCATGGTGCTTAACTCACTATAACCGACTCGTGATTTCAGAATGTGATCGGTAGCTTGAAATACTTGTTCTAGAGAACAAGGCTCTCGTTCTGGTGCTGGATGATGACAAATAGACTTGGGTTCTAGACGTAAATGGCGATCTGGAAATCTGGATTTCCCTACATACGCTATTCTGGCGGGATTCTCGTCTTCCTCTTCAGGATCAGAGATACTTTCTTTTTCACTTACTTGTGCTGCTTTACGCTGTTCGTGTAACCTTACTATTTCTTTACGAATTTTCTTGTACATACTTTCCATGGCACTAATGGTCTTGTGCTTACCCTCGGCTATATTATCACTCCACCTTGTCAGGATTCTCATTTCGGCGGGATCTTTAGACGGGTAATCTTGTTCTCTTATTAGACAATTGATCAGGAACTTTAATATCATGAGCTGAATCTCGGCTTTCCTTTGAGACATAATCTCGCCAATACTTTCTGGATCATCCCCTGTACGGATGAAACGATATATTCTGTCTAGATCTTCTTTCATATTCGGCAAGGTAACTAGATACTCGGTCACCCTTCTTACGCGTACGGAATATAAAACCATATTATACTCGCCTGGGACTGTGTCATAGACACATTCGGCAAGGGCTTGTCTGATTTCTGTAACAGACTTATTACTTTTAGGAGTACGCTGTGATGCTTGAGCATGTAATTCGAGTGCTGATAAACGTTTGTGTGGCGGCGGGGTTTGAGGAGGACCTCCTCCTGCGGCCCCTAGACTGGAATCGTCGACTGACATTCTTCGTGCTTGCAGGGTCGGTAATTGTAACGTGGGCTGAACTTGTATGACAGGCTGACCCGGGGGTACCGTAACAGGTACTCCGGTGTCTGGAGGAACGGGAAGTGCCTGATTTACAGGGACTGGTGGAGCGCGAACTGGATTTGCATATTCTGGAACTGTGTCGTCCAAATAGGACGAAATAAAAATATCAGCTGCGGTCGGTTTGTGACGTAGCTTGGTCGGAACTAATGGTGGCGGGAAATTACTGGGTGCCTCTGGGGTCGCTTTTTGCAAGCCTTCGGCAAGGAGAGGATACATACCCTTAATAAGGGCATGCCTCTGTCTGTCTGACTGTTCGGCTTTAACTTGTTCACCTATCTCGATTAATTCTCTTTCTTGGGTTCGTTCTTGGGATTCTCTACTTAACTCTGACTTTCTGACTTCCTTTTCCGTTCTTTTATGAGCTTCCTTACGCCATAACTCGATGGCATCTTTCTGTGACTGTCTGGCTTTCTTTTTCCATAATGCTTCTTCTACTCGCATGATACATTCGGCATCCCATGTACCCGATACGGGCCATCTATACTTTTCTTCTAACTGTTTGGTATACTCTACCCATAAATCTAGATACAATATGGCGCTTATGCCATGTTTCTGATACATAAAGTGACCTGGACTGTCCCTAGGCGGAACAGGAACTGCTGCTTCCAGCAGACCCTTTCTAGTTTTTAACTGACGTAACTTGGAAAAGAGCGGCATTCTAAACTTGAATCGGAACACAATACAATACACGAAAAACAATAACAATTGGGGAAACAATTCAGGCATACCACGACATTGGAAATACATTAAACAACATTATAAATAACAGTTCGAACAGAATACTACCTGAAAATACTGAAAACAGAACAGAATTTCTCGAGAACGGAACAGACTAGAGTTACTGGATGCACTGCTATAACAGTACGGAACATACCGGTCCCATAAAGGAACGCATCAAGACCCGTATCCACCTAGGTGAACACTTCGTTTGTGAGCTTGGGTACCACCAACCCACGGACCAGAGTCAATTTAGACTGACCCTGTCTAGACACTACCCCAGCAATGGTACTCACCGGGCAGCACGGAACGGAAGGCCTCGGACGGGACTGGACTACGACGACGAACTTCGGACTTCGGACTTCAGTTACGGGTGGACCTCCGGATACCTCGGACCTTGGACTCTCGGCTTGGGCTCTGGTCGGGACTCGCCGCGTTCCTCCACCGTCTCGTTCGGATGCTGGACCGCCTCCTCCGTCTCCTCCGTGGGCCTGAGGGATACTTGAAGCAGAAATATCTGCACTTGGCCAGTATGGTTCCGTCACGACTGCAGAGGGTCAGGGGGTCGGCGTGGCTTCACCGACGCGTGGGGAAAGGGCAAGTCCCTATTCGGGCGCCATTATGTGGTAAATAAATAAATAATACCCTATTTTTGACTAGACTTGTAGCATAACAGATAGCTCAATAAATAAGAGTCAAGATTCGAGGTAGTAGGAGTTTCTGCAGGTTTATTACAGCATAAGGACAGGATCAGGACAACCTGCATGGGAATAGGACAATAAGGCCCGGCAGCTGCCGGGGCTAGGTCTGGGATGAGCGCGCTAACATTTAATAACAACATTGACTTATATACATAGCGCAAACACATAGCATTACATTGCAGTGGGCGTAACAGTGGGTGGAGCAGAAGGCGTGACGTGTAACAGTCGCGAGAGATAACAGTAATAAGAGGTGTAACTGGGAGTTTACTTAGACATGTGATGTAGAACGTAACAGAATATGTCATGAATGGGCGGACACATAGGAGGGGGCTACCTAAGGAGCCGGGACCTCTAACCTAATGGTGCGCGAAAACTGGCAATGACGTGTTACTAGGAGAAGCTGGGGGCTACGAACTCTGTGCTAGGAGCAGAGACTAGAGTCTGGAGGGTCGGAGCGACATGTACCTAAACCCTATCTGGTATCTAATGTTTAGGGAACATGTTGATATAAACTAGAAGTCATGAGGGGAAAAGCTAACTTGATTCTAAGACTGGACCATGCATTATTCTACATGTAGTGCGTGAAGAATATTAAATGACCATTAAATACAGTATTTCTCTAACATGGAGACGAGAAGGCTAGACAATGACGGGAACTATTGATGCAGTTCAGTAGCTTAGGAATGCAGAGGAGGAGGACTGAACTGATAGCTGGAACTATAACATACTTTTGGCAGACTCAGAGGCAGAGCCGGGGTGCACCGGGCACTGCGAGGCAGGAAGTAAGTGAAGGGTCGAGGATACAGGTGGGGGCTGTATCGCTCCTCAGCGAGGCTTTCAGGAGACAGGAACTGAATCTGTGGTCCGGGCCCTTTTGAGGCCTGGAAACGGGGACTTTATAATTGAATAACGTGCACACTGAGAAACGTGGCAACATTTACTTACATAGGCCTGATATTCGTAGTATTCACGAGGACTGGAAACTAACATACTAGAGGTGGACACAACTGTAATTGCGTCTTCAATCAGAATGGGGAATAACATATGCATATTGATCATGCACACATAACACATGATGGATGAGGCGTAGGGACACAGAACATGGCAAAATTTACTTTTCCACAGAGGGGGGAGAAAGGGGGTCCCGCAGTCATTGCGGCGCTGTACGCGGCCGCCGCCTCCAAGGCTTCCCTTCAGGCAGACCTGGCCGGCGACTTCCGGTTCGGGCCACCGTTGTTGTTTTACTCGGGAGCGGCTGGAGCGCCTACTCCAGCCCCCGGCTTTGTCTCCTCCACAGGCCATTCTCCGACAGAACCAATTTTTATTTAACATTGTCTACCCAGGTTCTGAGGGTTACTGGGTTACCCCATTACAAGTAATGGATATCTAGTGCAGGTGCATACCTGCGAGGGTTTTCTATAGCATCTTTTTAGAGCTGGCAAATAACCATTAGAATATGTCAAACTCAGAAACATTATCATACACTGAGGAGTATATTGCCAAATTGATTCGAGACCAAGCAGAATTTGATCACTTTGGCACTGGAGTAACATCAACAGATACTACATTGAATGATAAACTTTCACAATTAGAGAGACTAGAGAAAAAATTAATAAGGACAAGACTCCACGGCCTTCTGCTGACTAAATATCTAGCAGCAAATATAATCCCAAAGGGACTTCAAGTTAAAAACGAACCAGGGATCTTCATAGAACTACCAAAATTCAGGGAAGGTTTCAGCTACGTAGCGAACAATTGCTCTAGACACTGGATGGTGTTGGGGGCTGAAACCGCCTTGGACTACGTCAAAAAACTGATCCAACAGATTGCAGATTTAAAAAAGGAAATCCTGGATGACACAGCCCTAACTAACGCGAAGGAGGCATTAGAAAAAGCAGAAAAAGCGACAGCAGATTTTAATACAGTAACCTTGAACAAAAAGTTGGACAAACTTGCAAAAGACATCAAGACGTACGATAAGAAGAACACTTATCCATATATCAACGACGACTACTACGTCCAAGACGCACAAGGATACTATACAAATCGCAATCGTCAGACGTCTAGAAGGTTCGCTACCTTCTCTAATTCCTCGTTTGGGAGTGGACCCGAAAGTGAATCAAATAACACCAGTTTAATCCCAAGAGCACAACAACCGGGAAATCAATATCATCAATCAGACCCAGGATTCCCACAAGGAGTACATTACTCCACAGGGGCACAATATCAGGGCCCTTCAACATCTGCTTTTTTAGGGGACCCCTCCTGGAACTCCAGGGATCCGAACTGGCGAAAACCGACCAGATGGAACCAAGGAGCGAACAACCGCAGAGGGAATACACGAGTACGGTTCAACCCACAACCTCCCCAGAATCACGGAGAGATCAGTACCAGGCAGAAAACGTACAGATGGTAGAAGATATTCTTAACATATCTCCCCTCGAAAGATGTATGATGAACACTATACAAGTGTCAGGAGAGACCTCACTGACGTTGGGAATACCAGATACAAATTCACATACCAATATGAAAGATCCAATTATTAACATCTCGAACCATATTCTGACCACATCGGAACATGAGATATTGTCAAAGGGTTTATCATTTGTCCCTACTATCCCACCTAATACTTTCAATGTGAAATTGGAATTGCAACAATTTTTTCGAAAAATTCGATTAAAATACTTCTTTCACAGAAGAAGGAAGAATACATCAGAAAACCAGCGGCCACTGATTTCCGCCCGGCATCCACTTTCAATCCGGCTAACCACCTTGTGAATGAACGAATTTTGGCGTATGAAAAAATAGTGATGTCTGAGGTCCTGAGTACATTCAAGGAACCAAAATATATCAAACATAACATCACTAAAGAAGAAAGACAAGCCCTTACGAATCTTAAAAATAACCAATCAATTGTAATAAAAACAGCAGATAAAGGGGGTGCCGTTGTCGTACAAAACAGAGAGAATTATATATCTGAAATTCTACGTCAATTGAATTGTGAGGACAGCTATACCAAAATTCCAGGAGATCCAACCAAGGAGATTGGCAAATTAATAAAAGATCTAACCACTCAAGGTATGGAAAATGGCTTCCTAACAGACCCTGAATTTCGATTCCTGAATAACCAACACCCAAGAATCCCAACTATATATACAATACCAAAGATTCATAAAGACTTAATCAATCCACCTGGAAGGCCCATCGTGTCTGGATGTGGATCAATTTTGGAGCCCATAAACCAATATCTAGACAAATTTCTCCAACCGTTTATCTGAAAACTAGTGCATACCTTAGAGACACTACCCACACAATCCAAATATTCGAGAACCTCCCGCTCAATCAGGAAAAACTGTTCGTAACGTTAGACATCTGTTCTCTATATACAAGTATACCACAGCACGAGGCGATAGAGGTAATAAAAAAGACGCTCAACACCAGGGAGGCCCCGCACTGGGTACCTACAGACTTTCTAATAGAGCTGTTACAAATAGCAATGACAAAGAACTACTTTATGTTTCAAAATCAGTTCTACGTCCAATGCAAGGGAGTGGCGATGGGCGCCGGCTATGCTCCTAGTCTGGCGAACCTATACATGGATGACTTCGAATGGAAATACATCTATCCCGAGACCAATCCATATTCCAACTGTATTACAAAGTGGAACAGGTACATAGACGATATCATCATGATCTGGAATGGAACTGAAGAACATCTAAATACCTTCCTGACTTGGTTGAATGACCGCTCGACAGACATCCAATTTACGATGGCATGGAATCGAGAATCATTGCCATTTTTGGATTTAACATTTGAGAGAGAAGACGACAAGATAACAATGAATTTATATAAAAAACCAACAGATCGTAATACATTATTACGATACAACTCCCACCATCCGAGAAATCTACGGGATAATCTACCGTACGGTCAATTTTTGCGTATACGTAGAAATTGTACCAAGCGAGGAGATTACTTTAAAGAAACAGACATCCTGATCATGAAACTACGAGACAGAGGATATCCGAAGGGCCTACTGAACAGAGCGCGCAAAAGGGCGTGGTATAGACCGAGGGAAACGCTACTTGAACCAGTGGAGAAACCTCAGGCACAGGAAAGATTGATCTGTGTAACCACCTTCAATACGAGGAGTTAGGACCTGAGATTGGAATAGAAGAAACTCCGATGTGTGCGTACAAGAGGGCCAAAAACATAAAAGACATTGTAGTCTCCTAATTTTTGGATACACCGACTAACACAGATATCAGGAGCCAATTGTCATTGCCCCCCATCACTGGACACCACAGATGTGGGAGCTGCAAAGCATGTAAATATACAAAAACAGGCAATTCTTTCATTAATGGCAATAAGACTTATACAGCAAAAAACTTTACAAACTGCAATAGCCAAAATCTGATTTATGCCATTAGATGTCCCTGTCAAATGATGTATGTGGGCCAAACTACTCAACGTATCAAAAACAGGATCTTACAGCATCAGAGTAGAATTAGGTGCAAGGTCCAGGGTGCCCCCCTCGTTGAACATTACAACAAGTCCAGCCATACACATGAACAGCTAGAATGGTGGGTTTTAGAAAAGATCGAGCTACACCAAAGAGGAGGGGATATGGCCTCTCTTTTGAACTACAAAGAGTGTCTCTGGATCCATATCTTAGACTCTGTGGCTAATGGATTGAACAGTCAGGAAGAAACTTGTATGCAAATGAGTAGACTTTAATTTTGGAACTGTATCATTAGGTAGGATTACTACATGTACCAGTTACTCTGATTGCCTTAAGTAAGGTTTAATTTGTCAGCATTAAAGCGTGAATATTACATGTAGTTATATTGCCTATAACCACGTACATATTACATGTAGTTATATTGCCTATAACCACGTGCATTTCCAATATGTTCCGAATGTGTTTCCAACTAAATTGGTCCAAAGCATTTGTAACTTCACTGAATATGTTAAGCATGTATGCCTGTAGATAATGTTAACATTCTTGGATATGAGGGACCTTGTACTAAAATGCCTTCTGATTGGGCCGTCCAAAAGCATTACGAAAAATATAAGCCATGGGTCAGGGAGGCATGTAATATACTACCTCCGCACATTGATCTGTAACAGAATAGATTTACGGTTAACTAATGCTAGATCCTATGGTCAGCCCGGCCGCTATGGTTGCCTCGAGTTAACCGCGGACACAAGGACCAAGGTGCAATGCAACCCTTCACACGTCAGTCATGACGACCATTCGGATACACGAATGGGTCGAAAGGCTGCTACGCACGAAACTCTGACGTGGTGCGTTTCAGATAACCATTGGACCTTTGTCCAAAACGCCTTGTATGACGAGCGTCACGGGTCTACAGACGTGCCGCAATGCACGTAGACCTGACGTAATCGAGGATTGAAACTGAGTCAGACGCGAGTCGGCAGTAAGGATTGACTCGCGGGATACAGACAGACGGCTGCTGTTACTGCTCTTTAAGTAAGTGTGAAGAGATTAGCTCAGGCGAACTGATAGTCTGCCGAGGATCGCCTCAAAACGATCCCGCCCCTTGTACTTTTAACAACTAACTAAATAGAGTGAAGTCACTAATGTGAGAATAATTACCTGTCTAGGTGATCGCGGCTGCGGCACTACAGACCCGAAACTTTCACCGGACGGTGGAGTTTCATACCAAAAGGTACGTGTTGACATGAACCTGCGTGTCACTGGTTAATAATTCATGATAAATAGAGCACTGAACGTTGCTTAAATAAATTACAGATCCAACGTCCTGAAAAACCTCCAAAAAGATATTAACCGATCTGCAGCTTCCAGATCCAATTTGTCAACCGGATGGTGACAAATCCTTGAGGTATGTGTCTAGCGGAACCCTTAAGTCTAAGTATAAGTTAACCCTTAAAACATGGGATGCTTAATGGTATTAATAATTTACAGAACCAACGCTAGAACACAAGAATAACCTGCGTAGAGGCAGAAATAGGACGCCCTAACCCCCCCAAAAAAATGAATTTTCAGGTGAGCAATTTAGTAGAGGTTGTTATCACCCACTTGTCAATTTCACACACCCCGTACTAAAATAGGCACGCCTTCTTTAATTTTAGGTTGTCCCTTCCTTTCTTCCGTCCTGATGAAGACCCGAACTGGTCGCTAATAAGACAGCACCGTACCCCAGGGTCGAAACGTCGACGTTAATTCACCAATTTGGTCCTTGTTATATCCCAGCAGAAAAATAGAAATAATTGTACTGTCTGTGGAAATTGAAACTAATGTTGGACCTGTATTTCTTTTAATTTTAGCCTTAAATTGTTTCACTGTATTATACACTTAAATCACTTGATCACAATTTATTCACTTGTGCACTTTGTTTCGACATTCTATTGTATGGACAACCATCTTTTAAATGTTAAAAATTAATTTTTGTAAAGGGATTGATGAATAACAACCTTTCTCTTTTTTGATATCTATATAAAATGTGTGGTGTGTGATTTTCTTATTCAAATATTTCCAAGTATAACTAAGTAAGAAAAGTTATAGGAATATATGTTGTGTAACTAAGAAATTGTTCATTCTCCGACAGAACCAATTTTTATTTAACCAGATTTGAAGCTGGCGTAAATTCGGCCCCCGGCGTCCCTGGGACTCCGGAGTCAGTCTAAAGTGCTCCGCATGACCTCCGGTCGCGACTTCGGGGCTTGGGGGACAGGATGAACTGCAGGATAGTGGGGCCGGCAGACGGACTCGGCAGAGCCGAGGGTCTACGTGGCCATCTTTGTCAGGCGTATAGCTCCTCCCCTTCTTTTGTAATATTGTTAGGAATCTTTTTGATACAATGTGACATGTTCAGAAGCTTCCGTAGCGCATGAGGTAAGACTCAATTTATTAGTTGTTACTTATCTTTAGGAGAAAGCAGGAACCTAGTAGAGAAATATGTTCTGCAGATGACTCAAACAACTACTAACTACAGCTAGGTAGAACAACTCTCACCTTCCACACTATCCCTTAATCATACATTTGCTGCAGACCCTAAAGAGTGTCAGCCGCTTTTTGATACTTCTTCATAGTAGACACACATAAAGGTATAAGTGTAGCGGTACCCCCAAAAGAAAGAGGCCATTCAAAATGTCTGAAGTACTTGTGTGTTTTTATTTTAATTCCAGAAAACTTTTATTTTCTCTTTGTTTTTCACTTGAAACAATACAGCCTTGGCCATTACGTTTCTCTCAAAAAATGAACTTCTTCAGGGCTGCAATACAATGCATAAAACATATGTATAATGATCATAAATACATAAATATACACATAATATAGAAAAATTTAATTTCTATAAAACCCACATTACAACAATATCCCACATTAACAACTGTGCACATTTAAAATCAGATTAAAAACAACGATTCTTTTCAAATAGTGGCCTGTCATGATGGTAATTTAATGTAAATGTTAAAGTAACATTTTGTTTATATGGGATAATGTTGGGATGTGGGTTACATAGATATGGCATTTTTTTGCATTATGTGTATATTTATGTTATTTATGATCATTATACACATGGGTTGTTCATTGTATTGCATCCCTGAAGAAGTTGATTTTTTGAAGGAAGCACATTGGCTGAGACTATATTGTTTCAAATGAAAAACAAAGAGAAAGTAAAAGTTTTTGGGAAGTAAAATAAGACACAAGAACTTCAGACATTTTGACTGGATGTACCTCTATACTTTTAACTTTATGTTGTACAGATGAGTTTCCTGTGTGAAGTCCAGATGGTGTGGATGTCTCACAGAGGCATGGTCCTTTGGAAGGTGGTTTTAAGGCTGTATTTTGGTTGGACAAAAAGTGTCATTGTTCAAAGACAGACTGACTGATGCATGGTACAAGGAAGTTGAAGGGACAAGCTGATGTTGTAAAATGTTAATTCCACAAAGATACATGCAGCACAGAAGCAGTGCAGGACACACCACCTTCAGGTAAGTCATCAGCTGCTAACCACCTTCCTATAGAACTTTAATTCTACCACATTACAATTGACATCATCTCATTCATTCTGTTTGTTTGCTTACTTCGAGAAGTCACAGCACACTCCACTGTCACTACAAAGACCACCCTTCTTTAAATATACATTACGAATTCTGCAGCAACATATGGAATTAAGAGTAAAGAATAAACCCTCTTGCACAGCAAGCCAGTCAACCTGTTTGTCACTTTATCAAATGTTCTTATTCGTGGTAGCATGGCAGACTTTCTTTAGTGGACTTCAACGACTTGTCTCCTGGGCTCCTTACTATTACCACTATAAACTCTTACTAGGAGGTTTTATTGGCTGTGATTTTGGAACTGCAGGCCTCTTTCGTAGACTTTTCAGAATTGCCGCCGGCATCCCACATGAACTCCATCCCTTAGTTACAACTTCTTGGACATGCACAAACGCGATCTTAAAGAGAGCTCCATGAAATTCATACAAAGTGAGACAGGCTCAGTACTGATTGCAGCTCCAAGGTTAGCAAAAGTTCCCTACCTGTGGAAAGATAGAAGACTTTCCTTCTGTACCAGATTTGTTTGTTTTAATAATATTTGTGCAGTGAAAACACCTACCATTGATGAAGAGGGGCATGAAAGGTAAACCCAGGAAACAAGCTTTCTCTACCTATGCACCCAGGATCTGGAATGACATCCTCTTATCCATCAGGACTGCCACAAAGCTACTCTAACTTAGGAATCCGATGAAGACACCCCCTCTTTGAAGAGTAATACCTCCTTAAAGAGCACTACAAAGTAAAAGTCAACTTTACCCTCCGACTCCAGCTCCCTCCCCTCCCCGCAATTACTTGTTGCATGTATCTTTGCCTTTGACTCTGTTGTTTTTCAGCTGGAGTTTGAGAAATAAATATACAAACACTACATACACACACATATATGTATATATTTATATGTACATGTTCGAGGTTCCAGGTAAAACAAAAGCAAGCAATACACATTAGCAGAAACCAAATAAAAGATATAAAAATAACATAAACCAATCAAAGTCCACAAATCCTTAAACTAGACTTAACTCAGAATCGTTCACCCAATTTTATCAATTATTAGTGTTGAAGATGGAGTCCAGTATTAAAAGAAGATAAGAGGTACCTTGGAGCCTTGAAGCTGATTGTGCTCTCAATGGTCTTATCTTGACGAAGGCAAGCACGCCAGGCCTGTAGGCTAGTATTTTCTCAGATATTTCTCTTCATCAGTGTCCCAATTGTTTTCAGATTGGATTGAGGAACCTTAATTGATCACTTTGAAAATGACCATGAGACAAAAGGACCATAACATCCTCTCGTTTTGTTTTTGTGATGGACAAAAGTAAGAAGTAGAGAGCAAATGCCCTAGACGAGGAATTGGTACCTCGCTCCCTCATCCATGCCAATCAAATGCAAATTTCCCTCTTACGGGACTGACATGCAAATGATTTTGCACAATGTCGTCTCAATTGTTATTCTTGGTGTGTACATGCCCACTATGCCCGTTGCTGTGCCCCATGATGTGCTTACGATTAGATGGCGGTTGAGGGCCTCGGACTGAGGACACCTAGGGCCTCTATGAGAGTGTTGAGCTGGAATGTGCGGGGGATGCTAGATAAGATTAAGAGAGGCGCAGTTCTGAGATTGGGGAAAAGGGAGAGAGCGGACATTCTCTTGCTACAGGAGACGCATCTGTTGGGCAATAAAACGCTCAGCCTGAGGAGATATGGCTATGACCAGGTTTACCATGCTGGGTTTGTGAGGGGGTCTCGAGGAGTGGCCATTTTGGTCCATCGTAGATTGTCCTACATCCACTCGACACAGTGGATTGATCCGCAGGGCCGGTATATGTTTATTAAGGGGATGATTGGTGCGGAGCTGCTAGTAGTTGGGAGTGTGTACGCCCGCCCCCTTTACAGTGGTCATTGATTGAGAAGTTGTACACAGTGTGGGTGGAGATTCCTGAGGGACTGGCAGTGATAGGGGGCGATTGGAATGATGTTATGCAATGCCGACTGGACTGCTGTAGACCCGGGGGTGGGCAAGTTGCAGACACACCCACCAAACTGGGAAACATGGTGCAGGGAATGGGATGGGTGGACACGTGGCGTTATGTTCATGCACATAGTCGGGAGTATACATATGTTTCAGCGGTACATAAATCATTTTCTAGACTTCACTACATCTTTGTCCCCAATGCCGCAATAGGGAGGGTTGACTCGGCGTCTATCTTACCGCGGGGGCTATCAGATCACTCTCCGGTCACAGTGGATGTAACTTTAGATAGGGGAGACAGCCTTTTCGGTGGCGCCTCTCAGCTTGGAATCTGCAACAGGAAGATTATCAGCATCATATGGGGGAGGCCATAGCTCACTACTGGGAGGACAATATAGGCACAGTGTCAGATGTGGAGACGCTATGGGAAGCCCTAAAGCCCACGCTCCGTGGAGTAGATATCGCCTGGTGCGCAGCGGCTCATCAGAAACGAAAGGAGGAATTGGTGAAGGCCGCAACAGCGGTGGAATTGCTGGAGACTCAGTGCGGAGTTGCTCGGGATGGTAGAGAGGTGAGACAGCTACTCCTGGCGCAGCAGTCTTATGCGTCCCTGCTGCTTGACGAGGCTCGGCAAGTATGGCTGGCGACATGGAGCAGAATTTATCAATGGGGCGACAAATCAAGTACAATGCTACATAGACCCTGCCAAAATACGTTTCAGGCGCAGGTACTGCTGGGCCTCAGGGATGACGCTGGGGCTTCGATCTCGGCCCCGAAGGTACTGGCGGACAGCTTCGCCCAGTATTACGTGGCCCAATATGCTCCGCAGGAGTGTCTCTCTGCGCCGGACATTGATGGATTTCTTGTGGACCTCCCTCCACGCGCACTCCCAGAGGATGTGCGTGAATACCTCGAGATCCCGCTGTCGGCCGAGGAACTGGGCACGGCCCTGGGGGAGCTTAACACTGGTAAGGCCCCTGGGCCCAATGGGTTTCCAAGCGAGTTCTTCAAGAAATACCATCTCCAATTAGGGTCACACTATAAGGAAGCCTTGGAGGCGGCGAGAGAACACGGACTCCTGCCGGCGGACTGGAGACACGCAGAAATTGTTGTGTTGTGCAAGCCCGGACGACCTCCAGATAGGCACGAGTCATATCAACCGATCTCCCTTCTAAACATTGAGGCCAAGATACTGGCTAAGGCGCTTGCGAACCGGCTCCTTCCATATATCACGGAGCTGATCCACCCGGACCAGGCCGAGTTTATGCCCTGTAGGGCGACGAGACATAACATCAGACGTGCGCATGTAGCAGTGGAGGCGATTGGGAGAACTGGGGTCCAGGCGGCGCTGTTGCTAGCTGACATTGACAGGGCCTTTGACTCCCTGAGTTGGGTCTACCTCTTTGCACTCCTCTCATGTCTCAACTTTGGGCCGCATTTTATGTCATATCTGAAGCTGCTGTATACAGATTTAACGGCCTCGGTGAAGGTGGCAGGAGCCACGTCTGTGGCCTTCCCCATAGGGCGAGGCCCCGACAGGGGTGCCCCCTCTCGCCGTACCTGTTTGCTCTTGATATGGAGCCGCTGGCTGCGTGGGTCCGGATAGACGCACAACTACGGGGCTTTGAATGGGATGCAGGACCGTCGGACAGAATCGCATTGTATGCAGACGATGTCCTGTTTTTCATTACGTATGTGAATAGGTCGGGGCCTAGAGTCTTGGAAATCATGAGAATATTCGGTGAGGTGTCGGGATTGTACCTGAACCCGCGTAAATCCACTCTTTGGGTGCTAGGTGACAGCGCGGGAATTGGATCATGGGCATCGACACTGCAGGTAGCAACTGGGGGCCTCAAGTATTTGGGGGTGTTTTTGACGGTTTCGCCCGCTATTGCATGGGAACGCAACATAGTGCCGGTCTGGGACCGGGTTCAGACTGAGATGAAGTCTTGGTCTCGTATGCCTCTCAATCTATACGGCAGGTCGGCTATCTTCAAGATGGTTACCCTTACGCGCCTTCTGTACCAGCTACAGAATCACCCATATTCGATCTCGCCGCAATGGTTTCGACAGGTAAATTCGGCTCTGGGTCAGTTCCTGTGGGCAGGGGGGGCGGTGCGAGTGGCCTTGCGCACCTGCTTTTTGTCCACGTACTGCGGAGGGCTGGCGACATCGGATATTCTGTCCTATTACCAGGTGTCCCACCTCCTGGTCCTGAATGTATGGTGGTATGGAGACAGGGGGGACCCAGCATATGCCCTTGAGAGATACCTAATGGACCCTGAAACGCTACATACTATTTTATACATCGGCACGGTTGAGGAAGGGGCTGCCCAGAGCTACCCAGGTGGTTTTTCAGATTTGGCGACAGTCGCTGCGTCGCATGGAACGGTGGGGTAGGTTTACGGAGGAGACCCCGCTTTGGCACAATGGGCGGCTGCCGGCGCTGGCGTCACTGCGGGGCTTCCAAGGCTGGGATTCCATAGGAATCTCCACACTAGGGCACGTCACTTAAATCCTTTCAAGAGCTCAGTGAAGAATTTTGTATGCCCCGAACGCAGTTCTTTAAGTACTTAAAATTCCGCCATGCCCTTGCACCCACATTGGAGGGACTAGACTCCTTGCCTGAGTTTAGTCCGATAGAGGCGAAGGTGTCCATGGGAGACCTAGAGGAGAAGAAAATATCCCGCATCTACCAAACATTGGTCACGCATTGCTCCTCCTCTCTACAGACTCTGAGGGACTCCTGGGTAAGGGATGTGGGGGAGCTAGAGGAGGAAGATTGGCGAGAAGCCCTTGAGGCACCTAGGGGGCGGCTATTGCCATGCGCCTGCGCTTTATCCAGTTCAAGTACCTACATAGGGCTTACTATATCAGGGAGAGACTGTGGCGGGCTGGTCTGATTGAGTCCCCTGCATGCTTGAGATGTGGTCATGAGGTGGGCACTTTCCTACATACGGTGTGGGGCTGCGGTGGTTTGGCTGGATTTTGGACAGGGGTGTGGGACTGCTTATCTGAGGTGCTGGGCTGGGACCTCCCTCGTACCCCCAAACTAGGACTTCTTCACGTCCTCGAAGGAGTCGGTGGTAATATGTATAAGAGACACTTACTCTTGCTGGGTCTTACAGTTGCAAAGAGGGATGTGGCTCAGGCTTGGAAAGACCCCTGGGCTCCCAAGGTGGTGGTTTGGAAAAAGGGCCTTGATTTTTGTATGGGGTTGGAGCAGCCAGTTGTTGAAGCCAGGGGCTGCCCTAGGAAGCATTACAAAATATGGAAAAGATGGGCGGACTACAGGGGTCTATGGCTGGAACCGCCAGCACTGTTAAGAGACGCAGAGGGGCTGATGTGATGGTGACATGGGGCGATATATCACACACTGTTATATGTATGCAATCCTTTTACAGGAATAAAGAGACATTGTGCTGGGGGGAGGAGGGGCCCGGGTTGTGGGGGGCGAAAGGGGGGGTGCGGGGGGCTAGGGGTTATGTCTTAAGATGTTATACGGATCGCTGATTATGCTCAGATATGCTTGTTGCAGTTCCTCTGGGGTACAGAGTGCTGCATCTTTTGTGCGATCTGTCAATGAAAAGAGTTGTTAAAAAAACAAAACTGAAAGTATTAGATTTAGCAAATTCCTTTGGGATCCACTTACAGAGTTTTTCTGGGATTCTACAATTTCTGCAAGTTTTTGGTAAGGCGGAAATTCTGCATTTTTGGCTATAGCTATTTTGTCCAAGCTTGACTATGTAACGTTACTGTCCAGGAGCATAGAGAGCCTGTTAATGCAGCAGAGAAATGTAGAACAGTCATAGTTGAGACAGAGGTCAACTTGAGAGATCCTAAAAACCAAAGATACATTAAAAACCTTATAGTCAGCAGTACTAGAGCTCTGTAACATATCTGTAAAAGAGAACCTTAAATTTACAATTGACAACATAAAATGGCAGTGTTGCATGGTCTCATCCAGTGGCCATCCGGCCCTGCAATCATCCACTTGTTACCAACTACGTAGAATGTGAACACCCCCAAATTGGTGCATGTTGGACTTGTGCCTTTTTGGCAGCTTCACCCCTAGACTTTTTGCCTTTAGCCTCTGGCATGGTGGTAGTGATGTTAGGCCTCTGCGCACTTTAGCACTGTGGCCCAGTGTAAAGTGCGTGCGTACTCTGAGTGCATGTGGTGAGATGGCCTGCCCTCCCATAGGAATGCATGGGGGATATGTGTGTCCATGGTAGTTCCTGATATGTGGGGAGTGCAGGGTCGAGTTTGGGATGTGAGAACTTGTGAGAATAAATGCTGCGCGATTGTGTGAGCAGATGTATTGTGTCTAGTGGAGAAGTGCCACTTTTAGAAGTTGATTGAGAACCAAAAGGGGATAGGTCCATAAACACGTAGTGGGGGCTAGACCTTATATTTAAATTGCAAAAACACACAGTGCCCACACCACAATTACTCATTCAATATTCAAGAAGGGTAAGAAACCAGTTTATTGTAACCACCCTTAGACAGCATTACTCAGTGTCTATCATTTTATGCTTTTTTTCAAATTTTCAAAAAATCATAACAGAATAAAGGACTACGTATTGGAATATTTACAAGACTAAATACACTTTGTACATACATCAAAAAACAAACATTATTTACACACTAAAAAACGTTTCTGCATCAAACATTAAAAAAAATTATAATTACATCACAACCAACAAATATTACAATAAAAAACATGAAGAAAAATGATTTCCAAGGGGGTATAAGCAACTTAATAGCTCGTAAACGCTTAAATACTGGACCAGCCAGTCCTAGTGTCGTGAAGTTGACAATTTATTCCACCCAAGAAAGACTGCCAGGACTTTTAGAAGTTGGCATTTCTGTGTGCTGTGAGATGTGAATTGCCTGTCTGGCTTGTAAGTGTAAGGGGCTGTCTGGTGTGGCTGGCTCCAGGAGCCAGGATGAGTCAGACCTGGGTTGAATAGAGAGATCTGCATTTGGAGTAGGGGACGGGTGACCCTTTGATCTGAGCACGGCTGTGCCTGGCAGAGTGAATGCTGTCTCCACCCCCTACTGTGCGTCTGATGGCAGACCCCCTCTTTCTGAAAGGAAGGGTGCAGCCTGGTAAACAAAGTGCTCCAAAGCAAGTTGTATCTGGTTCTCCCCTTGCCTGCCCCTTTGAGAACAAAGGATTTAGCTGTATAAAAGGAGGGGTTGTGACCCCATGAAAATGTTCTTGTTTGTGGACTTGAATCTACCAGGGGCATGCTGCTGCTGCTGGGGCTCAGGGGAAGGCTTGCCTCCCTGGGCCCTGCCCACCCCCTGGATGCCTGTAGGACTTCTTTTCCTGGGCCCTTCTGCCCTGCTGTGACTTCAGGACCCTAGAAAGACTTTGGGAGACCCTTTTTGCGCCCTGGGAGCGCTGTGCTCATTCTCTTTGTTGGCCCTTTAAGAGGGAATCCCCTGATGTGGGATTCCCCCGTGATGCCTGCCTGGCGGGTGCCTACCCCGCTCATTTTCGAATTTCACTGCAGGTGTCCACCCTGCTTTATATCGTGACTCATGCAGGATCCTACCCCGCTTATTTAATTATTTGTAGGCATGGGTGCCCACCCCGTGACTCTGCCGTTATTTTTGTGCACGGGTGCCCACCCGTGACTTTGGCCGTGATTAAGGCGGGTGCCCACCCCGCCGTAAAGTTCTGATCTCGAGGGAGCCTACCCCTCGTTTTTGCCCCACCAAAGGAATCACCGCCACGGCCCGTGGCAAAACGGGACGTCAGGCAGCCAGACGCCTGGAGCGGGGTGAGACTTCCGCTTGAAGGAAGGAAGTCCCGCCCGCCGCCAATAGCCAGTCCACAAGTCCCGGTCCTGAGGAGAGGGGACCGGGTGAATCCTGGTGCCTACGTGTGCGGGGCTTGCATGACCGAGGGAGAGCCCCGCAGGCGCCAGTGAATGCCAAATGAAGGTGGAGCGGTCTCGAGGCACATTGCCGGTGCCTGCCCCCAACGCGTCTGACCGGAGATCCCTGCCACGGAGAGCAACCCCCGCATATCCGGTGAGTGAGGGCTGAGGGAGGGGCCTCATCATTCCTAGAGCCTGAGTGGCTCCCACGCTTCGCCCCTTATCTTTAGAGTCCCCATGAATGGCTTGGGACATGTTTAACTTAGAGCCCGTGTTGGCTCCATCGTGTGTATCTCAAGAGCTAGCTGGCCCCAGCGCTAACTGTAGTATATCACTTTATGTAAGTATATCACTTTAAGATCTCTGTATTGTGTGGAACATTGAGTAAGTTCCAGAATTGTTTATATGTGTATGTAGATTCTTAAGAGAGCTGTTATGAGAGAAGCTCTGTGTCCTGACAGCTGTATGACTTATTCCTCTGTGCTGGGGGTTTTAATAAATAACCTACTTAAAGGATCTACTGGTGTACTTTTCATTGCTACACCGATTTGGCGACGAGGACCAGGAACCCTCAGTGCAAGCTTCATAAGGAATTTATATTTGCAACAAAAGAACGAACTTCTGGGAAAATTCAAGAGATTGCACTGGCTTATTCAACTCTACACGGAAGAAAAATACTCCTGACATTCTTCCATCAGTGAGTTGTTGACTTTTGATACTGCTATCTATTGCGATTTTACTTCGTTTAAAAGCAGTTGAGATTAATTGTAGCAATCTTCTTTATCTTTTAAAACTTTAATGCGGATGACAAATGCGACCCAGCTGTGTTTATTTCCAAGCTTAAGAAGTTTCCGTGAATTCAAGTTTTAATCAGCGTTTTCTGAGCGCATTGTTTATCTTCAAATCTGAGCCGGGAGCTCAGCGCGAGCTTGTGCGCGTTGTTTACCTTCCCATCGGAGCTGGGAGCTGAGCGCGAGTTGCTGCCATCATCGTTGAGTGTTTTCCTTCGAACAACCAGGGCGCGTGTAAAGACTCCTACGTATTGTTGTCTTCACCGGATATGCAAGTGATTGACTTCCAAGGTCACGCAAAGGGCATACAACGTGTCGGCCATTTTTAATCATTTCTTTTCTTCTTCTTTATTTAGCGCGAACAACAGGGAATCGAGCAGTTAACCTGTACTTTTCAAAGCTTATAATTCACCGCTTTTACACATAACTACAGCAATTTTAAGAAGTTAACCTGTGCTTTTCCAGATTTCATCGTTCTTATACAGTAAGATTACAAGCTTTTTATTATGCATTTGTTCTTGTTTAAAAAAAAAACATGAATGGAGAGTCAAGAACAGCGTCCACAAGTAATATGACAGCTTCTTCTTCCTCACAGAGTAACATGAGTATTACCTTGAGTGATCCAAAATAATTTTTAGTTAATCCAGGTGAACCTAATATCAAATGGTCGGATTGGAAAGAATATTTTTTGAATTATATTGCCACTTTAGAGGATAATGGCAGTATTATGTCTCCAGAAAGAAAAAAAATAATTGTAATGCATTGTTTAGGACCTGAGGGTCTAAGAGTGTATTTACAGATGCAAAAGATTGAAAGAAGTGGAGATCTTGATGTATTTAAGTGTGCTATAGCTGACCTTGATGATCATTATTCTCCAATTGTATGTGTCGCAGTTTCTAGACGCGCCTTCTATAAGCGTAAACAAAATACAAATGAGACCATTGAAGATTATGTCTCTGCTCTAAAGAATTTGGCCATCAAGTGCAAGTTTGGAACCCTGCATGATGATATGATTAGGGACCAACTGGTGATGTGTAGTAAAAATAAGAATGTCCAAGACAAGTTGTGGATTGAAGGGGATGCATGTCTCAAAGACATTATCACATTGGTTAAAAAAGCAGAACTTTCAGATAGATGTGCCAAAGCAGTCTCTTCTTCCAGTGAGCCAGTAACTGTTAATAAGATCAATGACACAAGGAGAGACAAGAATTCTAATGTGAGACAGTCCAAACATTTTTTAAATTATCAAAATTGGAAACCACACCAAAATCCTAGTTTCAATTTTTTTTCCGCTTGTTACAGATGTGGTAGCACATCACATACTGCCAGGTTTGATAAATGCCCTAAGTCTTCAAAGTGTGCGGTTTGTGGCTTAATTGGTCATTTCACTAAACAGTGTAGAAGAACATTTCAAAAGAAAACAAGAGTAACTTGTATAACTAATGATGACTCTGACTTATCAGATAATGATGATGTTTATCGTGATGAAGAATTTGACCCTACAAGCAACAAGGTGAGACATGTAGTTGTAAATATTACTGGTGACGATAGCAATAAACCTTTGTGTATAGTCTCCTTTGGTGGTATAGATCTACAAGTAGCAGTGGATTCTGGATCTCTGTTTACTATTATACCCAAATCAACTTGGGATAAGAAGTTTACAAGTGAGATTGGGCCACAACTTCAACCTACTGATGTTATTCCTGCGAGTTTTACTGGACAAAAAATTGAAATGTTAGGATTTAGATCTTTGATGTTTGAATTTAAAGGTTGAAGAGCTGTATGTAAACTTTATGTGGCTAAGGATGGACCACCTGTTTTGGGTTGGAAGGATCAACGCTCACTTGATATAATTCTTAATCCTAATAGCCCAGAACAGGTGTTAGTTATGTGTGAATCTGAAAGCACAAAGAATTGGGTTTTAAAAGAATTTCCAGAAGTTTTCAATGGAGGTATTGCGAATCTCCAAGGTTTTTCACACAAGATTAGACTCAAACCTAGTGCTATTCCAAAGGTACATAAGGTTCGTCACATTCCACTCATCGTGCGTGATGAAGTAAAGAGAGAGATTGATAAATTGTTAGATGCTGGAATAATTGAGCCTGTAGAGGCGTCTGATTGGATTTCTCCAATCGTTATCGCCAGACGCTCAAATGGAAAAATCCGTATGTGCATAGATTTAAGGTATTTGAATGATAATATAATTGTTGATCGCTTTCCTCTCCCTAGGATTGACGAGATGCTTACCTTGACCAAAGAGGCTAAATGGTTTTCAACTATAGATTTATCTTGTGCGTATCATCAAATTTCCTTGCACTCTTTGAGTAAACACCTCACTTCCTTTTGCACTCCTTTTGGGTGTTTTCAATTTTGCCGCATGCCGTTTGGGTTAGCGTCCGCTGCAGCCGTTTTTCAAAGGCTAATGCATGAGTTATTTGGTGATATGCAGGGCGTCGTATTTTTTCAGGACGATATCCTTATTATGGGCCAAAACAAGAAGATACATGATGAGCGTTTGAGGAAGGTGATGGGTATTTTGCTTAATAAGGGAGTTACAGCAGAACCTTCCAAGTGTAAGTTTGCGGAGAAGAGTGTTACTTACCTGGCGCATGAAGTTAGTTCATCTGGTATAAGACCAAAGTCTAGTTTGGTGAGTGCAATTACAGATGCTCTTGCACCTAAATCTAAAGATGATCTTAGATCATTTCTAGGACTTGCGGAATTTTATGCAAAATTTGTAGATACATTTTCAGAAAAAACCCATATTATGAGGTCTCTACTTAAGAACAAGGTACAATTTAATTGGTGTGAGCTGTGCCAGAAATCGTTTGATGAAATTAAAAAGGCGATTTCACAGGCTCCTAGTTTGCAAGGTTTTGATCCTAATGCTGATACTATAGTCACAACTGATGCCAGTAGAAAGGGTTTGGGTAGTGTCCTTACCCAGGTCAATGAGAACAACAAAGAGGTCATCATAGCGTTGCTTCTCGGTCCCTTTCTCCCACAGAAGAACGTTATTTAGTTGTTGAAAGGGAGACCCTTGCTGTGGTGTGGGCTTTTGAGCATTTTAGGAAGTTTTTGTGGGGAAGGAAGTTTATTGTTCGCTGTGACCATAAACCTTTAACGAAGTTACTTACAACGGATGGTCTTACCAATGCTACAGCTAGAATAGCAAGGTTGTCCAGGAGGCTGCAAGACTTTATGTATAAGGTGCAATACGTGCCAGGCACAAGAAATTTCACGGCTGATTTTTTAAGCCATATGTCATTGCTGCTAATTGAGTTAGATAAGAATCAGTGGAATGATTTTTCTATTGCATATATTTCTTTCGATAAAACTCAAGGTAGTTTTACGTAAGAAGAATGGCTCGAAGCGGAAAACAATTACCAAGTTTTACTTGTTTTGAAACAATTGATCGTCAAAGGTTGGAATGGCATGGACAAGAAAATCATCAATGATGATTTAAGAGGTTTTTGGGAAGTTCGAGATGAACTTAGTATGTCCAATATGTTAGTTGTACGAGGTAACAGAATCATTCCACCTAAGGATTTAAGAAAAAAATCCTTGATCTCTGTCATGAAGGACATTCAGGGATTATTCGCACGAAACTTCGTATTAAAGAACTTTATTGGTGGCCTAAGATGGATGTAGAGGTTGAAAGGTGTGTGAGATCATGTGTACAGTGTGAAGTCTCTGATAAAACTTTTAAAACTTTTAATCCACCATTAGCTCCCCCTGATTGTCCTAAATTTCCTTGGGAGGTTGTAGCTATTGATTTTATGGGTCCTGTCACTTGGCAAGATGGAGTTCAGAAGTACATCCTAGTCTTAATTGACACATTTTCAAGATGGTTAGAGATAAATGTAGTAAATGTGATTAATACAAAAACCGTCATTACTTTTCTAGATGAGATTTTCTTAAGGGAAGGTTTTCCTAAGTATATATCATCAGACAATGGTGTGCAATTTAAATCCATGGAGATGAAAAACTATTTATTAGCTTCAGGTATAAAACAAAAGTTTACTGCTTTGTACCATCCTAGCGGGAACGGTATTGTTGAGAGAGCCAACCGTAGTATTAAGGAAGTATTGCAGTTGGCGAATAAGGGTAACTTGTCATGGGATGTTGAATTGAAGAAATTGCTTTGGGCTTATAGGAGTACCATTCATGGCTCAACAAGTCAAAGTCCTTTTTCATTAATGAGAGGTAGAATTCCACATTCTAAGATCAATCCGGGTTGGATGGATAAAAGTGGCATGACTAATTGTGATTTAGCTAAGGTTAGGAAGAGCATTATGGATTCACAGACAAAGACTAAGATCTATTATGATTCCAAACATGGAACTAAAAAGGGCCAGTTTGTGCAAAGGTCAATGGGTTCGAGTTAAGAGTGCCAGGAAGACCACAAAAGGTGAGAGTAAGTACAGTGAACCCAGAATGGTTGTTAAGGTTATGAATAATACTACCTTATTAGAAAACAGTGAGGTATGGCATTTTAGTCGTCTTGCACCTGTTTCCCATGGGTGATGTTCAGTGTAACAAAGATAAAGAGATTTGCAAAAATTCATCATCTTGGTGTTGGGACATTACGGTGGATGAGTCTCAGGATGGTGATGTCTCTTGTAATAATTCACCTTCTGGTATTGACATTCATGAGGATGATCCTATATCTGAGGATAGTTCTCAGGTTAAGGAAGGTTTACAAGTGTCATCGGATGTATCTAACTTTGTGCCTAATGAATCTGTCATCAAAACTTCAAGTGGAAGAATTGTTAAGAAACCTAAAGATTTGGAGTTGTTGGACTGTACTTAATATTATTTTTGTTGTTGTTTTATTTATTTATTTTTTTTTTTTTTAAGAAGGGGGATTGTGTAGTATATCACTTTATGTAAGTATATCACTTTAAGATCTCTGTATTGTGTGGAACATTGAGTAAGTCCCAGAATTGTTTATATGTATGTAGATTCTTACGAGAGCTGTTATGGGAGAAGCTCTGTGTCCCGACAGCTGTATGACTTATCCTCTGTGCTGGGGGTTTTAATAAAGAACCTACTTAAAGGATCTACTGGTGTACTTTTCATTGCTACACTAGCCCAATCATTTTAACCGCGCCAGTGTGCTCCACGCTTTCGGGGCCAGTTCTTGCTCCCTATATTGTGCCTCATTATTTCAGGAACCAGAGTGCTCCGAGGCACATGTTTATTTATTTTATTTAAGAGTCAAGAGGGCTCTCCTGTTTTGCACATTTTGTCCTGAGGGCCACTGAGAGTCCATACCTTTTGTTAACTTTTCCAGCTGCCCAGCAATTAGTGGGCAGCTGCACTGTTTAGGTTCTTTTCATTATAGGGGACATGTGTTGGTCCCAGGAGTGAGATGCACTCCTTTGCCCCCATCTTGACCTGCACAGCTGCGCAGCACTTAGTGCCAGCTGCTACGTTTCGGCCCTTCATTTCAGACTCCCAGCTGCCCAGCAAGTAGTGTGCAGCTGCCACGTTTAGGTTTGCGTCAATTGCGCCCCCGTGACTGTCGCCGCATTGACAACACGCCCTGACTTTGGACAGAGGGCATTTGAGCCCCTTAGAGATGGCCAGTTGGCCCTGGGGACTATTAGGTTTATAGAGCGTAAGGCCCTAGTGTGAGTTATATAGGTGCTAGGAAATGTGATGTTCATAGTATGAGTTATGCACCCTGATTTATGCTTATAGATGTGCTTTTAATGCTTGTTAGATTTTACCTACTGTCTTTAGATTTTATTGTGATTCTCTACTGTGGTCTAGGTTTGATTTATTCCCTATTTCAGGTTATGTTATTACGTTTATTTTCTAATGCCAGGTATGTTTAGGAGATTGGTCTACGGCATTCAGATTTATGAAGTTGGCGCAGAATAGGGTTCTCGCCTTATGTGATAAAGTGCCTGTTAGAATTTAGGTTACAGGTTGACGCTGAGTGTTGTGTGTGCCAGTGATTACTGGTCATGTTATGAGAGTATGATGTGTTGTTCTTTTTATTATTCTTTACCAAGTGCTACTTCTGACAGCGGCCCAAGCGGCCCTGTCATGTGTAAATAATTCCCTGTAAATATTGCCCGTGCCAGTTGGCACAGTGTATATTGTGTGATTACCATCTAAGGTGTTTATAATAATACAAAGGCTATTTTTATATATAAGCTTGTGTGGAGTTCCTTTTGTGGTGTGCCTATTATGTTGTTACTGTGCGTGTATAAGCCTGACTGCTCGTGCCAAGCTACCATGGCGGTGAGAAGGGGTTATCTTTGACGTGTAACTCCCTTTCCCTGACTAGAATGGTGGTCTATGCCTGGCTTTGGCGCAAGCCTTAGCCAGCCAGAGATCCCCATTTCTAACAGTGTAACAGTGCTTGTTTTTATGACTGCGCAGGGAAAAGCTAAAGTCCCACATTCAGTCTCGATGCATGACAGTAGGGCTTTTGGTAGATGCATGTATTGCAAAACCCACCAAGAGTAATACCTCATTTGAATAACTTGCCATAAATGTATTTATTTATTCATTTAACATTTGTATGGCGCGATGAATCATCCCCAAGGGGATCTCACGGCGCCCAGCAGCAGGAGAACCAACCACCCACTCAGCCTGAGCCCCTAGAACAGCCAAGTTTTTAGGCTCATCTTGAATTGCCCTAAAGACGAACAGCCACGCAAACCTTCCGGTAGCCTGTTCCAATGGAAGTGGGCAAGATATGAAAAGGCGCAACCTCCCATTCTGGCCCTGTTTATTTTACAAGGGACTAAGAGATTTTGATTACTCGATCTCAGCTGACACCCCGGGATATATGCTCTCACCTTCTTTCTTAGGTATGCCGGGCCCAGGCCTTGCCTTGCTTTGAACACCAAGATAAGAAGCTTAAAGATTGCTCTCTACCTAATGGGCAGCCAATGCAGAGATAGCAGTAGAGGACGGGACGTGGTAGGTCTGGGCTTGTTCAAAGCCAATCTTGCCGTGGTATTCTGCATTATCTGGAGCCTAGAAAAGAGTTCCTCCCTGGCGCCCACCAAGAGAGCGTTCCCGTAGTCCAACCTGCTCACAATCAACGCCTGGATGAGGGTCTTTCTTGCATGCAGAGGGATCCAAGGAAAGACTTTCCTCAGCATTTTCAAGGTCCCAAAGCAAGAGCTGGACAATGCTTTTACCTGAACGTCCGAGGATAGCTTACAGTCCAGTAGGATTCCCAAATTCCTAGCCTGATTAGTAGGGAAGGGCGAGATCCCCAGTTCCGAAGGCCACCAATCTGGAGACCAGAGTTCCTCCGCCTTCCCAAACACAAGGATCTCCGTCTTGTTTGAGTTAAGCTGGAGAAAATTATCTCTCATCCAGGCCGCTATGTTCAGCATACAGATCTTAAACTTGGTTCTTGTGACCGAAGGATCTGGATCAAATGGAATGATCACCTGAGTGTCGTCTGCATATGAGATTGTCTCAAACCCACAAGATCTTATGATAGCAGACAATGGGGCCACATATATGTTGAACAGAGTGGGGCTTAGGATGGAGCCCTGGGGAACTCACTTATTCAGAAGGGTGGGATCTGACGTAAATGGCTCCAGTTCAACCCGTTGAGATCTGTTTGCCAGAAAACTTTCCAGCCACGCCAGTGCTTGGCCCTCGACATCGATCTCCTGCAGTCTGCCAAGCAAGGTAGAATGCGAGATGGTGTCGAAGGCTGCCGACAGATCTAACAGCACCAGCATGGTGGGAATCCCCTTGTCAAGGGACATTCTAATGCTATCTGTGACTTCCATCAGGGCTGCCTCCATGCTATGTCCTGCTTGAAAGCCCGATTGAGCAGGATCTAGAAGTTGATTCTGTTCCAAATAACCCGTCAGTTGTTGGTTGATCAACTTCTCCATAACTTTCGCGCAGCAAGGCAGAAGAGAGATCGGCCTATAGTTTTTTATCTCTAAAGGATCGGCTGACGTCTTTTTCAAAAGCGGTCTAATCAAGGCATTTTTCCACTTATGAGGGAAGCTAGCCGTACCCAAAGAGGAGTTATAGACTGCCGTGAGCGAGGGGGCTAGAACGGAGGACAGTTCTGCCATCACAAAAGAAGGGGCACAATCTACCTCTGAGCCTGATTTCGTGGCTGCCAAAGCCACCCTTACTTGCTCTATGGTGAAGCTGGAGAAAGAGACAGGCTTGAATCGGGAAGGGTCCCTACTCATCGGGTTGGGAACCCTTACGGTCTTGCTATCCCCCATCGATTTGTAGATATCATCTATCTTTTCTCTGAAGTAGGTGGCAACCTTATCGCATAGGTCTTGCGAGTGAGGGGCCACTGTGCTGCTCACCGTCGGATTCCCGCCCTTATATGTCATTTAACATTAGTAAAAGGACTAGGAGTGGAAACCTGAGTAAAGTTACCCTTTATTTACGTTACCGTTTCATATGCTTTGTACACAGAAGAACTCGGGAGAAAGGAAAGGGCAGGGGTTTAGACAGGTTCTGAAGAATGCCTTTGACCCTTAAGGTGATCAAACTGGGCCAGTACATGTTCACCAGAATATATTAGGTAGGAAGGGTCCTAATAACAGTACACTAAAGGTTTTTGGTCTTGTGGCATCACGAAAATACCTAATTAACAGAGGGGTATTTCGTGTAACGCACAAGTATAACAGAAAATAAGATACCTCTGGAGGCAATCATAATATCTTGTACCAAAAGTACTCAAAACACAAAAAAAGAGCTTAAGGTGAGACTAATTTGCGGTATTTGTATCTTGCATGATGCGACCCCAAGATTGAAGTATCCTTCTTTGCACAGGTGAGGGGTTTGCACCCTTTTGAGATCTTGTCTGCGACAGCGCATGCTCTGCAAGCTGTCTTGCGTATGAGAGATATTGTATAGAAGGGGCTTGCAGCCTGCTCATTACTTAAGTATAGTTGATTTTATTATCACTCTTATTTTTTGGCATTCACATCGGACAGCGTGTGCTCGCTTCACTTCCTCTTCTTCCAGCTGAAGCATGGAACAAGTACTGACTGCTTCAGCTTGATTACTGTCCTTCCGCCGATCGCGCTGTAAGAAGTACTACTTTAATTTCTTTTTCATTCTTGTCATTGTTGAACCTCTTGCCATTTGTAGCTATGTTTTACTATGTCACACGCTCTTCAAAGAAGCATTTTTCTCCTAAATTAATGTTTATTGTGACAACGGATGTAATCTGCTTCCAAATGTATTTTCACTAAGACATGGACATGGGCGCGATTTCTTTATGTGATAGGATTTTTAGCCAAATTTCATAGGTTTTTCTCTTTCATGCATTGACAGATTGACTTATCTGCTCAGAAGCACAACGGCGATGTGCTGAGACCTAACAAGCATTGGTGAAGCCATTAGGTCTTGCCTTCAAGACCATTGACTTTTGTTCATGCGTACAGCATAGGCATTGCCCACTTTGAAAATTCTTTGTAGCCATGCTGTTTAGCAGTGTGGCTGCTGTGTAGCATGGCTAAAAATAATGAGATGAAAAGACTATGATGCATCTAGGGCTCATGCCCTTTAAAAATAATTGGGCATTAGCCTTGGCTGCATCATAGTGGTTTTTAAAATTAGATTTATACACACTGCAGAGCTTCCGCACTGCTGTACAGCATGGCTACAAAACATTTCCAAAGCCAGTAGCTCTGATAGGCAAGACATATTGGCTTTACCAATGCTTGTTGAGGAAAACTACCTACCAGGCTTTTCCGTTATACTATGTTGTTTTTTTTTTTTAAACGATGGAGTAGAAAATCCCTTTTCTCTCTTCATTGGCCTCATTACTTTGCGTTTGGACTTGATATTTCGGCGGATGTACTAAGTTTGTTTTACTCCTCCTGATATAACTAATATCAGCCCATCGTGAGGGCAAGACCCAGGGCTTGAAGGCACCAGGAAAATCGGCCAACTAGGCAGAGGTCTCCACATCATCATAACTTTGTAACAATGTGCAATCATGAAAGACAAATTGGAGCTATGAACTGGACGGCAAATATATGATGGATGCGATCGAGGTCTTAGTTTCATCATGTCGTTTAAATCTTCATCAAGAAAAAATACTGAAAGAAACCATTGCAATTTGATATTCTATTTGTGGATTGGCAACATTACAAAAAGCCGAGGCAGTGATAAATTACGCAATATGCTCCTGATGGGGCGTCATGCTGAGAGTCTGTATGAAGCGGATGGAAGCTTCCAGTAAGGTGGGCTTCTAAGAAGAGAGATGAGCTTGCAGGCGAGCTAACGTGTGGGGCTTCGGCTTTCCAAACCTAGCATAGGGGTCGGGCAGATATTTGTCTTTCGGATGGCCCTTAATGGAAGCAGGGCCCTCTCCTGGAGAATGGAGTAGACCCTTCGGGAACTAAAAGCTTTCGGCCATAGCCTCAATCGGACACGTTCCTCATGGCCTGTGAGCCCATCCTCAACATGCATGCAGCAAAGTTGCCGGAACTCAGACCCACTGATTCCTCAGTAGGTACCAAGAAGGCAACACTCTGCTAGGAACCACTGTTAGGGCTACTAACCTCCTTGGTCGAGTTTGGGGATACTGGTAGGAATCTGATTCACTGTCAAAGGTTTAGGACCTGCTGATTACATTGCCCCCCCCAGTGCATAATAGAACGTCCCCTGCTATCCAGAAAGGAGTTCTAGGCAAATCCAAGATTTAGGTCTACCCTAATGGGTCTCGCCCTGCTTTCATGTCCCAGTGAAGACTGATGGGTGATGTGCTACCTGTTTGCAAGGAGGTGTCTTGCAGAGGTGATGAAAGGAATTTACATTGTTACCTCGCTATCCAGAGAGTAGTGGTCTGTTAATGTGTCCCAGTATTCTAAAGTCCATCCATGACAGATGTGCAAAGTGTGTATATAAAGTACCGGAGCATGGACCTCTGTTTGCTGAGTAAGTGATGTTCTGTTATGGACAGTAACTTCTGTATAGAGGACTTTTGGGACGCCAATATCCAGGTGGAGGCACTCAATATGTTTATGAGAGTGATGATAGTTAATTACACTTTCACTCTGGACCAGAAATGTGAGTCCACTCCTCTATCATACACCAGTACCTTGCCGAAAGTCCCCAAAACCTCAACAGCTGGTTTATCTCGTGCACTTACATGCCCTACCCTGACCACAGGCGAACTCGTACACAGAGGAGCTCAGGCTGACAAAATGCCACTGCAAGCAATTGGAACGCAAATGGAGAACAAGTCAAGACCCCATAGATAAAGACATCTTCAAATCAGCCCTAAGACGCTACCACCAACAGATACAGAACAGCAAGTGCAGAGCTCTTGTAGTTTGCATCAATGCTGGCACTAAAAGCAGCAAGGAATTTTTCAGCATCATCAATGATTTAATCACATCTCCTACTGGCTCCAGCAACATCACTACCCTCACAAGACCTTTGCACAAGCTCTCTGAATTCTTTTTCTAACAAAATCACCTCTATATAGGGAACCTTTGACCCTCAACTGGACAGATTACCATCACAACTCAACTTCCCATCACAGCCGCAGAACAAACCAGACCTCTGGGCCAACAGCCACCACCATCGAAATCGCTGCTTCCATGAAGATCATCCACTCTGGGGCCTCATCTGACTTTTACCCCCATCACGTGTTCACCAAAGTACTCTCGCCAATCAGCGAAGTGCTAACATCGTTCTTTAGCGCCTCCATTGACTACCTCATTCCCAGACTCCTGGAAATGTGCCAACACCAGGCCCCTTCTTAAAAAACTGTCCTCTGACCCAGCCACACTTTCCGACGACAGACCTATCTCCCTCGTACCATACCCATCAAAGGTCTTAGAGAAACTAATTAAACAACACCTCACTGACCACCTCAGCAACCACATGCTCCTCGAAGCAATGCAGTCTGGATTCAGGCCCAACCACAGTACAGAAGCATCATTCATAGTCGCCACATCCGCATGATCCTTGACAGAGGAGACACAGCAGCCCACATTCTCCTGGACCACTCGACAGGTTTTGACACAACCTCACACCCCATCTTCATCAGACGCCTGCAAAATGTTGGAATCCATGGACCTGCTCTCCACTGGTTTTGCTCCTTCTTAAAGGATAACATACAAGCAGCCAACCTTACACCTTACTCCTTGGAAGCCCATAAACTCATCTGCAGAGTGCCTTAAAGTTCATCGCTCAGCTTCACCCTCTTCAACGCATGCACGATCCCTCTGGCCAACATCATTCGCACACACAACATAAACTTCCTCTCCTACAGCCAATGACACATGACCCGTACTCTTGATCTCGGAAAAAGACCCCAACACAAGTAACAAGTTCCCCTCCTACATGGCCGCAGTTGCTAACTAGATGAGAGCCAACTCTCTCAAGCTCAAGAGAGAAGTAGTGACCTTCGGCAAGAACACCTCACCATGGTATTCCAACCGGTTGGCCAGCCAAACTCTGACTCGCACCCATCTCCCATGACAGGAACTTTAGAATAATCTTCGACGGCAAACTGGACATGACTGCACAAGTCAACGCCATCACTGCATTCTGTTTTCAGACCCTTAAGATGCTGAGATCGATCTTCAAATGGCTCCCAAGCAACACTATAAAACGGTTACTCGCGCACTTATCACCATTAAATTGGACTACGGGAACACCCTCTACGACAGGATCACAAAGCAACTCAAAAGAAGACTACACATCATCTAGAACTCGGTATCCCGACTCATCCTCAACCTTTCACACAGAACTCACCTAACCCCACACATCAGGGAGCTCCACTGGCTCTAGATAAACAAACACACTCCATTCAACTCCTCACACACACATTCAAAACACTACACAACTTAGGCGCCACTTACCTGAACAGTCTCATCACCTTCCACGAACCACCCAGACACCTCCCTTCCATAGAACTCCCTAATTGCACACATCCCACACAAACTGAACCAGATCAGGGGGGTGGGCATTCTCTTACATTGCTTTTAAAGTGTGGAACGGATCCTCACTCCTCCTCAGAGCCTCCTCCTCTCCTTGAATTCCTCAGGAAGCTGAAGACCTGGTTTTTCAATTAACCAACCTACCATAGGCAGGGCTAGGTGCACATAGACTAGTCAAACACCAGGATACCCTTGCGGGTGATAGCGTGCTTTACAAATACACGTAACATACAGTTGAACACAAAACTCAGATAGGCTGCTCACAAGGGTTATCAAGAGAAAATCTATGGAAATCAGGGCTACATGACTGAGATGGGTTTTATCTAAAAATATTGTCTGACAAAAATAATGAGTCCTAAATATTGTTTGCAAAAAATGTTAACCACCCAGTGGGTGTAGATTTTCTTTTATTACCTCCAACAGGCGATGTTTTTGTAAACAATATTTAGGCCAACATATTTCGATTAGGCAATATTTCGGTTATACTGCTCAGGTACCGTACCCTGAGACACGAGTGTGCTGGTGCATACCACTCTGATGAGGATGTTTGCACAGTTGATATGTGCAGCGTTGTGCCAGGTGCAGAGAGTGTGTAAATTAGCTGCTTCTGTGACAGAAAGCTTTCTAGGACCCAGAGTAGGCATAAAACCAGACAGGGTACCGGAAAGTACACAGAGGGTTGTGCACACTGATAATGAGGACTTGGAGAATATGTTCCACCTGGTATTTAGATAGTATTGACTTACACATTTGCAACATTGCTTTTCACTATGAGCACCATGTTTGTTTTTCCACAGTTTTGATGGCAGACGCACGCGCCCCGTACACACAGTGTAAGAGAGAAGAGTAGATCCATACAGGGTCCAGAGGCCTGCTCACAATCTGTGTGTATAAGAAGAGGTGAACAAAGAGGGGGGAAAGATGACAGAACAGGACTTCTCCAACTCCTGGCTCACTCCAGGAAGGATATTCCTAATGAGAAAAATCCCAGAGACATTAGTTTTTCAGTTTGTGCGGATTTCAGATTCTCAGGAATTGTTCCAGCAATGAAGCATGGAAAGCAAACCTGCGAGGACGTGATCTTGTGTGGACCAGATGAAGGTCTTTCTTCAAGGGCCGTGACATAGCCAGAAAGTAATCAAGAAACCTACAACGAGGAAGAAAGGCAAGCAGTGCCTTCTTTGCCACAACCCATCAAGGAACTGTGACAACATCAGAGTCACCATCGAAGAGTGATAAACTGGACGAGGAATCAGGCCCTGCGCCAAGGGCGGCCGAAGGAGGACCTGTGCCCATGGGATTTAGGACCCCGTAACTGGTTGGCCAAAGAGAAGGCAAACCAAAAGAGGAGGCTTGACTGCCTTTACAATAAATTCACCCAGAAAGACTGCAACCCTAGAGCCCTATGGAACCCTCAAAATCCAGGATGGGATAAGACGTGCATTTGTAACGGGGCCCTCAAATGAGGACATCCACCTTTGGGGTATTTCCATAAACATGCTTGTGGCGGCAGCAGAGTTGGGGCTAATGAATCAGAGATTGAAAACCATTGGATTGTGGGCTCTACAGCATGCACAGCGGGGGGCTGGTGTTCCACTGAGAACCTTCCCTGGTACAACCTAGCTTTTCCACCTTCTGAAAGACACTGATTTGTTTGCAAGTCCAGCCAGTCTTTCCTTACTAGGGCTTGTAGTCACCTTTTGAGTCTCCTGGGATTTCTCCCTCTTGGATAAGAATTCTTAATGCACGCGGAGATCACAGAGTCCTAGGTCACAGAGGATCGCCCACTTCTCGACTATTCGGTGCGATCCTCTAAGTAATTTGTGAACTCCTCCGCTGGGAGGATGATGTTCTCTTCATGCCCCTACCATGGACTCTTGCGCCACTCTCCTCCTTCATACTTACAGAGCTTGAACAGTGGATATTGTGGAAGGCTCTTACCAGCCTTCCACATTATTCCTTCTGTGCATTAGAGTGAGATCAGGTGCAGTCAGTGTACCTTTGTCACAACTGTCTCTATGGCTCTTAATTCTTGAGTTTGTAAGCTGTATTTGTTCCTAAATGTCTATTTTTCATGATTTTTAGATAGATGTTTGACCTCGACATATCGTATGTCCTGATCCAGGTCCCCGCATTAATTTTTATGGGGCTGAAACATCGACTTTGTGATGGATGTGAAAATGAAAATATCTCCCTGTAATCATCAGCTCTAGTTGCACAGGAATTACTTCATGTCCTTATTTCAAATCAGTTTGTTTTAGTTTCAAGAAAGGAATATGCTTTACTTCTCTATTATTTGTACTAGGCTGGTTGACACTTTTCTCTCACACCACGTATACGTTTATCCTGTTACTAATGATCTGGCACATTAGATATTTTGGGCTAGATGTAGGTAACTTCAATTTACCGACTCATAAATACCGAATTTTACCGATTCGGTATTTATGTATCGGTAAATATGAAGGAGGGAGATGTAGGTCATTTTTAAATTAGAATTACCGAATCGGTAACATTCGGTATTTACCGATTCGGTAAATACCGAATCGGTATTTCCTATTGATTCCTATGGGCTGTGAAGCCCTTAGGAATCAATGGGAAATACTGAATGTTGCAAGGGTGCAGGGGGTGTCACTTTGACACCCTCTAGCACCCGAAGTAAAGGCATGTGTGACATGTGGCACACATGGTAACTGGACATAATATCGACTACATAATATAGAATGGACAAAATATCGACGGAAAAATATCGACATTAACAAAATATCGACTATAGGAATATCGTTGAAAAAAATATCGACTGCAAAAATGACCCAAAAATATCGAATACAAAAATATCGACTAAAAAATATCGACTAGACAAAATATCGAAATATAGTGAAAGTAAAAAATATCGAGAAAATGTTAGAAAATATTGATTTTATAAAATATTATATATATAATATATAAATAAATAGTACCAAATGTTTAGGAGCGGGTTGTGGGTTTATAGGGGAATAGGGTGGGAAGTAATTTAATAATAATTAATTAGTTAATATATGTGTGGTAATAGTTTTAATTAGATTGTAATTGGTAATTAATTAATATTAATTAGTTAATTGTTTAATTGATTAATTAGCATATAATTTAATTGATTAATTGATTATTAATAATTAATATTTTTAAAAAAAAATTGTATATGATTTTCATTGATACATTGGTTATTAATTAATAATAATTAGTGATTTATTGTATTGTTTAGGAGCGGGTTGTGGGTTTATAGGGGAATAGGGTGGGAAGTAATTTAATAATAATTAATTAGTTAATATATGTGTGGTAATTGTTTAATTAGATTGTAATTGGTAATTAATTAATATTAATTAGTTAATTGTTTAATTGATCAATTAGCATATAATTTAATTGATTAATTGATTAATTGATTATTATTAATTAATATTTTAAAAAATATTTTGTATATGATTTTCATTGATACATTGGTTATTAATTAATAATAATTAGTGATTTATTGTATTAAGAATTAGTATATTATTTACATTTATTAATTGCTAACATTAATTATAATTAGTTAATGATGTCATTAATATATTGCATATCATTTAAATAAATTAATTGGTAATTAATTTATAATAATGACTTAATTACATTAATTGTATACATTTAAATGTAATGTGTTAATTAATGTTGATGTTAATTAATTAATTGGAATTAAACAATATTGATTAATCTAAATTATTATTATAGGTAATGTGATAATATATTTTATAATAGTTTTTTGAAAAATATTTGTTTTTTTATATATTTATGTTTAATGTTGTGTTCATTATTATTTATAGTGTTCTGGCTTAGTTTCATAGTTTTTGTTATAGGTTAATTGTTTAGGGTTCAGGGTAATTTTGGTAGTCGTGAGTGAAGGTGTATTTAGTGGGATTTGGGAAATTTTTAAGTTTGTGGGTAAATGGGTATTTTTGAGGTTGAGGGTCAGTTTTCTGTTCTTGTGTAAAGGGCTATTTGTAGAGTTCAGGGTCAGTTTTCAGTTTGTGGGAAAAGGAGTATTTGTAGGGTTCAGGGTCAGTTTTCAGTTTGTGGGTGAAGGGCTATTTGTAGGGTTCAGGGTCAGTTTTCAGTTTGTGGGTAAAGGGGTATTTGTAGTGTTCAGGGTTAGTTTTCAGTTTGTGGGTAAAGGGGTATTTGTAGGGTTCTGGGTCAGTTTTCAGTTTGTTGGGAAAGGAGTATTTGTAGGGTTCAGGGTCAGTTTTCAGTTTGTGGGTGTAGGGGTATTTGTAGGGTTCAGGGTCAGTTTTCAGTTTGTTGGGAAAGGAGTATTTGTAGGGTTCAGGGTCAGTTTTCAGTTTGTGGTTGTAGGGGTATTTGTAGGGTTCAGGGTCAGTTTTCAGTTTGTGGGTAAAGGGGTATTTGTAGAGTTCAGGGTCAGTTTTCAGTTTGTGGTTGTAGGGGTATTTGTAGGGTTCTGGGTCAGTTTTCAGTTTGTGGGTAAAGGGGTATTTGTAGAGTTCAGGGTCAGTTTTCAGTTTGTTGGGAAAGGAGTATTTGTAGGGTTCAGGGTCAGTTTTCAGTTTGATGGGAAAGGAGTATTTGTAGGGTTCAGGGTCAGTTTTTAGTTTGTGGGTAAAGGGGTATTTGTAGGGTTCAGGGTCAGTTTTCAGTTTGTGGGTAAAGGGGTATTTGTAGAGTTCAGGGTCAGTTTTCAGTTTGTTGGGAAAGGAGTATTTGTAGGGTTCAGGGTCAGTTTTCAGTTTGTTGGGAAAGGAGTATTTGTAGGGTTCAGGGTCAGTTTTTAGTTTGTGGGTAAAGGGGTATTTGTAGGGTTCAGGGTCAGTTTTCAGTTTGTGGGTAAAGGAGTATTTGTAGGGTTCTGGGTAGGTTTTTAGTTTGTGGGTAAAGGGGTATTTGTAGGGTTCAGGGTCAGTTTTCAGTTTGTGGGTAAAGGGGTATTTGTAGGGTTCAGGGTCAGTTTTCAGTTTGTGGGTAAAGGGGTATTTGTAGGGTTCAGGGTCAGTTTTCAGTTTGTTGATAAAGGGGTATTTGTAGTGTTCTGGGTCAGTTTTGGCCTTTAGGGTCAAGGGGTCTTTTTAGTGTTTTGGGACAGTTTTGGGTATTTTAGAGTGCTGATGTATAGTTTAACTTAACAGTGATACATTAAATTTATCACACGAAAATAGATATTATTATAACTTTACATTAGTACACTTTATTTAGATAAAAACTATTTATGTATTAGCATGTTTCCAGACAGTAGCTAGAGTGGAGTTGGAATTCTAATTATTAATTGGTTGGTGTCCAGCACCATCAGTAATATTACCAACACTGGAGTTGGATTAATAAAAATACATTGGTTAGTCTCCACCACATTTTATGGTATTACCTTGAGTGTAGTAGGAATAGTAAAATAATTTTTGCTAGTGTCCTGCAGCTTCTATGATTTTAGATTGACTGGAGTAGTAACAATACATATAAAATTGGTCAGTGTGCAGCACATTTGTATACATTTGTTCATTACTGTATTTTAATAATAAAAAATTATGCAACATAGATGTTTTCAAATTAGTTTATTAAACAATTTTTAATTTTTTTATTGTGTACTACAATAAAATCAAAAACAAATATAACATCACATTTTTTTTTACTTTTATTATTCACACAATAACATCTTTACATTTATATACATGTGGTCAATGTAAACAATAATTTGGATTACTAGATTCTTTCAGTAAATTTTACATATTCCCATCAGTCATTTACAATTTAAAGTATTTATATAGAAATACATTAAACAATGATTTGTTATATATTTCTTACATTAATATTTAATAATGTTAATATTAAATATTAATATAATAAAATATATAATACATATTTCTTTGTAACAAGTAACATGACTATTATTACATTTCTTAGGATAAATTGAAATACCCCCAAAAATTTTCTTGGTGTATATTTCACACAATGTTGTTTTTACATAAAACATATAAATCGCTTTGGTTGTAAAGTTTATAATTGTATAGGGAAACAATATGTTTAATTATAATATCTGGTATTTATCAAATATTAGTAAAGCAATTATATAATTTTGTTATAATTAGAAATAATTATATAATCTTTTTTTAATAATTAATAAAAATAATAATTATTTTAATAATTATTATTATTATTAATTAATAAACATAAACATTCATTGATTATTAACAAAAATATATATATTCACAGATAAAATAGAGACTTTTTTCAGGGCATTCTTTATATACTAAATGGTTCTACTTGTTATATTAATAACAATAAATAAGTTATATTATTTATCATTATTAATTATTCCCATAAACATTTATAATGTTTTATAAAAATTATACACAAAATTATTCTTATAAATATACAGAATAACTAAATATTTACATCTTTTATTCAAAGTTTTACATAATTATTTTATATTATTAATATATAATACATATTATATATTAATTAATATTAAATATATTATTTTTTGTTAATAAAGGAAAATTGTCATGAGTATAGTGTATTAATTTGTTACATTATACATGTGTATGTATTATATATTTTTTATTTCACATTGTTTATTCTATTATCCTTTTACACAAATGGGTTAAGGGGACTACTTTTTTACCGCGTAAGGTTATTGCGCTCCATTCAGGACTGGAGAAGCTCGCGGTTGGGAGTTGCTTCGCTTGGAGAGAGGTAAGGTTATTTTGTAATACTAATTATAAGTAAGTGGTCATGTTTGAGGGTGTAATCAAACTCTGTAGTGTTTTTTGGTGTATGTATTATTAGTTTAAGTAGCGTTTGGGTGAAAAGTCTGCGTTATAGATGTGTCGTGCTTTTTTTCCTTCAAGTCTAATTTTAATTGTTCGGAAATGTCTTCTTACATGGTTAATGTTAATTGTTAGTATATTTACAAATGTGAAGGGGGTATTTGTGGGTGGCTTTCGTTATGTATGTTATTTTACAGGTTTCGGTTCCTCGCATGAAAACTACATGGAAGGAAGCGTGTTTTTTAACGGAGAAACAAATGTTTAAGTTATTATGCTTATATTTAGACTTTTATCTCCTATTTTTCGTGTTTGCCTGGAGCGGTTTTTTCACTTTTTAAACCTTTTTCGGGTTTTTTGGAGGGTTTCGAATCGGATTGATACTTTGATATGCGTGACCGTTTTTTTAAAATTGTGTGTATATAACTTTAAATCCTAACGTGTACACACTACTGTTTTCGGGATTTCCTGGAGCGTTTTTTTACGTTTTACAATTTATTTTCGGGTTTTTGAGGGTTTCCCATATTGGAATAGTAAGATATTGGATTGGATTGTATGGATTGATTTTTCCTTGATTGCGTCTCTTAATTCCAAAAATTTTTTGTATTTATTTTACAATTTTGATTGGGTGGGAAATGTCGATTTCTAATGTTATTTGTATGTTATAAAAATTTATAAACATTGCATATTTGTTACGAATTTTTTTACATATTTTTTAAAAGTTTGTCAAACAAATATGTTTTATTTATAATTCATTATATATGTTTATGACATGTGATTTTTATTAGTATTGTAAGAAGACATTCGTATATTTACTTGACATTTTTATAGAAGACTTTTTGCTATTATTGCCAGGTATTCTAAACCTCTAGTTGTAGGGTATAATGTGACTTGACTTTGAAGTAGTCGGAACATTTGTTGGGTTTGTTTAGTGAGTTTGGGCCCTATTTGTGACACTGATTGTTCCATTCTTAGTTCCTGATAGCTTTGTTCTTTTTTCAAAGCTTCAAGAAGGTTGTGGAATGTGGGTTTGCCTCTGTTTGTAGTTGCTTGGAAAGCATTATGCCACCCTTCAACACTGTTGTTGGTTTTCGCCTCTTGGTTTAAAGTACTGAGATAGACATTCCACCAAGGGATTTGGAATTTGGGCTGGCGTCGATGTCCTGATCTGTGCAACCTTCCCACCCAAGTGTCTTCAAAATAGTCTAGCAATGGTGTTAGCTTATCCTCATTCCTCTTATAATATGCGCTGTCAATTAATAAATTGTAATGTTCAGCAACATCTGTAACAGGGACGTAGGCCAGGGCTATTAACTTTTTAACTTGATAGGCAAAGGTGCTATCTGTAGAGTATAGTACACTTAAAGTAGATTTTTGGAGATGCCTCCATATACTCTGATTAAAATGATAATAGCAACCCTGGATTGCTGTGTGGGGAAATGTTCTCAAAATGCTATTTATCATAGCTAATTCGAAATCAATAATTATTTTTTCGGGAAAATAATTATTGATTTCCGTTTTGAGAACATTTAAAATTTCGGTGTAGGTTGTTTGCTGTTTGTTGGGTAGCAAACAGTAAATGAAAGGTATGTTAGAATGATGGTATAAACCGTGGATGGAATACAGTTGGTAAAAAGGTTTTGGGCAGGGTTTAAATGTTCCATCCATCATCCATTGGGGACACTGTTGGATTTTTCGTAAATTACTTGCAGTTGCAAACATAATTATTCTGTTTGTACTGCTTTCATTATCAAAAAGAATAAATTTATCTTTATTGTGTGTGATGGCCATTTCGGGTGAAATAATAATTTCTTCAAAACAAGTTGGGTTGGGTTGGGTTGTGCTAGTGAGTCGTTTGGTGCGTGCAATTGTGCGTTTCAGGGAATCAATAGAGGGTAGTTGCCCTGAAGCATGGTTAGGGATTTTTACCAGTTCTTCTTTAAGTATTTGGGTGGTGGGTTTGTCACTTTGTGTGCTAGCACTTTTAATACTTTCTAAGGCATCTCTAATTTCAATTTCGGTGACATTTGGGGGATGATTATGTTCTCTAGTAAATAGCACATTAGTTTCCTTGGTAGTGGCCCTCCCATAACATTTGTTGGAGTAATATTGTGTACACTTCCAAAAAACCTTTCTACCACTTTGTCTCTCCTGATTATACACATAACCCATGTAGCATAATAGCAATTTATTTTTCTGAGACATGACAAATTCTGCACCTTCAGTCATTTTGATTTACTTGTTCTAGGAAAGAGTAGAAAGAAACAAAATCAGTACACATTTTTTTACTTATGTGGTGCTAACATCATTAGTGATGCATTTATACTTACAGTTAATCAAAGTAGTAGTCACAGAAGCAGAAATGTCTTTTGAATGATGTTCTTGTATGTATGTCTTTATTTGCTGTTGGTATGAAAATATACAAAAACAACGTTAATGTTTATATATAACAAATGTATTTCCTACTCAAAAGCAGTTGTCATTTTTGTCTACTAGTGCATTTGATGTAAACATTACATATACTTACTTGTTTAAATAGTAGAATAGTTGTAATTGCTGGAGTTCATCAATTTAGTACAGGTATGATCTGTAGAGTAGATAGAAGAAATAAAAGCAAAATATTATAATTTTAATACTGAACCGTTTGGAAATGTAACAGATTTAAACGTATACTAACTTCTAAATATGTCGTTTTCTTTGTTGTAGGTAGAATAGCTGTATGATGTATTCAGAATATCTGTAGAGGAAATATAAAATAGATAAGATGTTGTTAAGAACATAGACTGTGTTATTTTAGGCAGTTTTAGAGAAATGATAAATATACTTACATTTTTTACAAGGCGATTCTTCTATATTGGTATATTTTGTGTAGGATGTTTTCATATGATATGTAGAATAGATGTATGATGTTTTCTGAATATCTGTAGAGGCAATTTAAAATAAATAACATGGTGTTAAGAATATAGTTAGCGTTTTTTGTGCCAACATTTTAGCAAATAACAATTATACTTACTTTTTTCTGAAGGGTATTTTTGTGTTTTGCTATAGTTGATCTTGGATTTTTCAAATGATCTATAGGGAAGATGTAAAAAGCAAGATATGTTGTTTAAAAATGTGCATTAATGAAATTGGCCGTTTTATAACAAACACATCTATACTTACATGTGTAATTAGGTTAGTTTTATCGTTTTTGCTGTAGAAATAGCACCATTTCTGTATATCTGTAAATATAATGTCAATGAAAAATAAATACTCTTGTAAATTAGTGTTTAAACAAAGCAGTTGGTGTATAACAGAGAATTATTATATACTTACTATCTGATTTTGCACATGAAGAAATATGACCATGTAATAGGAATTGTGTTGGAGTAGTTTCTATCAGAAAAGTAGGAAGACATGAAAATAAAATAAGTCTAAGAGTTAGGAGATGTAAGGAAAATAGTGCACTTCTAATGTAGTTTTCTACTAAAATGCTGTGTTACTTACTTGATTAATTAGCTAGTAAGCTGGATCTTTAAAGATGTTTATTCTGCAACAAAATCTTCAAAATGTTGGCATCTACTTTCCAGATAGGTAGCAGCAACAAATGGTAGAATGCATGTAGCCCTTTTATAGTATATGTGTTATGTGTGCTTTGATTTGATTGGTTGTAGGATGTAAGGAAGCATAGTATAGGCTAGTTTGAATTTTTTTAAGTTAATTGGAGTGTTTGTTGATGTGAGAATGGTGGTATGTGGTTGTTCCCGCATTAAAGCAGGTTCGTGTTTAAATGAAATATATTTATATGTGAAAATAAGTAATGAAAATGTTAGTTAAATGCAAAGAATAATAGAAAATGATAAAATGCATGTAATAGAATGTATAGTAAATGTGGATTAATAGTAATTTTATGTAAGAAACAGGTATTATATGTGAAAAGTTTTTTTTACAGAGAAATGACTTTTATTGATGATAAAGATGGTATTTTAGAAAGAAAAGTGTGCAAACATGAACTCGATATTATTTTTTTTACGATATTGTGGTAGTCTATATTTTTGTAGTCGATATTTTTGTAGTGTTAGGGCTAATTTCATGTCCAACGATATAATTGTAGTCGATATTTTTTTAAGCGATATTTATGTTTTCGATATAGTTAGTACTCGATATTTTTTAGTCGATATTTTTGTAGTTTGTGTAATAAGTATAGTAAGTCGATATTTTTGTTCTCGATAATTTGTCAACGATATTTTGGTAAGTCGATAATGTGTCCGTCGATAATATTTCAGTGATCCGGCACACATACATGCCCTAAGGGCATGTCTGTGTGTCACATTGCACAGTGTGCATGCACAGATGTGCATGCACACCTGGATTCGGTATTTTACCACACAATAGGATTGTGTGGTAAAATACAGACTCTTAAGGGCCTGAGACACTCTCAGGAGTGTCACCTACATTTGGATTTACCGAATCGGTAAAATTACCAATTCGGTATTTTACAGAATCGGTAAATTTACAGAATCGGTAAATTTTCCGATTCTGTAAAATAATGGCCCCTACATCTGAAAACCCAAATACCGGTCGGTAACGGCCGAATTCGGCCGTTACCGACCGGTATTAGGGCTCCTACATCTGGCCCAAAGTTACCAAAAATAAATAATTTTTATCTCCACAGTGCCTTAATCATGTTGAACTCATTGATTGAGTTGGCCTTTAAAGCAACCTTAGACTAATTAAAATACAAGGAGAAGTTAATTTACCTACCTTAAAATTTCGTTAAAATATTTCGGAAAAATTTAGAAAATTAAGAACCCTTGAGTTGAGTGTTTAATTCAAACTGTGTGGAGTACAGACGCATGCAGCGAAACCAGAAAGCTAAGCACGACCATGAAAGAACCAACCAGCCAGGCCAAGCATTAGGTCACCATTGCACGGAAGAGACCCAAAAACACCAAAAACCAGCGTCCAGTCTGAAGAGTCCAAGGGGAGCTGTTGTGCACCTGGTCATTGTACAAGCCAGACTTGTGGACCCATACACTGGTCTGGTTAGTGATACAATTGGTCAAAGAACTCAACCGAGTGGTGGTTGTGTACAGGCAGGTGGACAAGGCGCTTAAGTCACCAAAACCAGTCTGAGACTGATCCTGCCACGTGTGAGCATGCTAGAGAAAGAAGTGTAACTTATAGTGAAAGAGGCATGGCAATCCTGCATCCCATGGGCTGCAGGATGGGGTTTGGATGAGGTGGAGCCATGCTAGGTGGGAAGTCGAGGCTAGCTGATGGAAGTTTGCACTTCAGCAACACCTCGCCTAGCTCAGGAAGGATGAAAGCTAACATCAATGATGGACCATCTTCAAATACCTCCTGGATGTAGGAAGACATCCAGACCTCGTGTTAAGTACACGTTTGAGGTAAACATCCAGATTGCAGCATCGCCCTATAAAAGCCTCCTGAATTGAATACTGTGCCACATGTCCCTTTCCCACAGGTCATAGAACTCTGAATACAACAAACATTACCTTCTTGAAGACTCTTTACATATCGCACACAGACACAGGACTTCCTAGAGCCTTTCCATCCCTTCTGGCTCTCATCACAGGACATCCTGTCTGTACAGTTTTGCCAGTTCATATTTGTTCAATGTGGGAATCCACTTACCAGGAGCAGCGATGAGTCCATTTTCGAAATGTATTAATTGTAGTTTTTCAACCCGCGTTCGTCGAAAGAGGGAGATTCTAAGAGGCTGAAATGATCAGTTCTGGAATGTTGGGGCAATTGTAAGACTATGCAACGAGGCGGCATCTCAATGCCAGTTCGATGCTCTATGTACTGTTCAAAGTGTGCCATAAGTTATAAGTGTGTCACCAGTGGAGAGCGGGGAGTTTTGACGGGAGGAGTATAGAGATCTACGTAAGAAGTCCATCTCGCTTGAATGGGATGCCCTACTAGAAGGATTCAAGGCGCAGGATGGAGTATCAGAAGAGGAGTGATGAACAGGGGTGTCCTACCTGTGCATAATGAGGACCTATTGCCCACACTACAGGCCCCACCTCCTTCCCGCTCTCACTATTAGGAAAGACACACATACTACTCCGTTTCATCTAATTGCCGGACAGCTGGATACTGAACCCGGCCTCCCCAAGTGGAACAGACAAGCCCCTGTCATTTCCTTCTACTATGCAGGTACTTCAGTGGCATAGCAAAACTTGAGAGGACTCCCCTGCAAAGTACATGCAAGGGCCCCCCACGCTCCGGACGCAATCCGAAGCTCTCTGGCTAGGGGCCTGCCAGTGCCTGAGGTGGCCCCCAGTCTTCGGGGGCCCTCCCGCACTGCAGAGGCTTTTGGGGGCGTTTTTTACCCCACTGAGGTACTTGCAGGAATCCATGCACACTTCCATGCACGATTCATCATACGCCTGAGCTTACAGATAGGCGACACCATTTTGTTAACAAGGGGGATTTGGGGTGAGTTAGGATTGAATTATTTTGAAGAACCGTTCTTCTATGGCAGTACCTGTTCATGTCCTTCCACTGTGTCTCACATGTACAAATGTACCACTACATCATGCAATGTTTTAATGTATGGACACAGAGTGATAAATGTAACGTGAATTCATAAAATGCAATAGAGTTTGTGATAAAAAAAGTTAAAATGTGTCAGTGATGAATCGAGACCATTTTTTGCAAGGAATGCTCTCTGGGTGGTGGGAAAACGTTTCATAGTTCAACATGACCAGTAGGATTCTAATGGCCCGCTTTGTATGTCTAAAGCAAACACAAGGAGATGATGGACGGAGCACTACAACTTTTCAGACACTCACCCCCAGTCACAGATCTGGGTTGAATCCATCACCATTCTTTAGCTCACTCCACCACCCCAATTCAGACATGGCCATATGCAAATCAGTCTGACCCTGTGCCTCATGGGAACAGTCCAGCCCGAAATGCCAAGCCATGCCTTCACTGATCCGGAAACAAGCATCCTAGGACCGGTTTCGGGGTAACAGCTCTCATCAGCCAGGTTAGCTTGAATCCAGTGGCACAGTGAGCAAAGGACCCACGTCTGGGCATACCCTGCCAACTTAGGGCGAACAAAGCAAACACAAGGAGATGATGGACGGAGCATTGAATCTTTGTATGTCTCCCACAGTGAGTGCAGGGGGCTTTGGAGCTGTCGCAACAACTGGGTGAGCGACTGACCATGTAGATCCCACAACGTTGCACGCTTGGCCCAGCCATGACAGTGCTCTACAGAAATGCTATAAAAATGTCTTCTTATAGAAACGGATGTGAGATTTGGGGACTGAGGCTGTCGCTTGAGACTCGTACAGTGTGTGTCACGTAGGGTAAGTAGTGTCCTCATACAGGAATGTGATCTTGTCGGAGGGTGTGGCCCAGTCTGTGAGGGGCCAGAGTGTACGGCTGTCTTTCATACCATGTCTGTGAAGTTTGAATGTAGTGTGCAGAGAAGGATCATGGCACGTGAACTGTTTGCAGAACCCCGGGCAGCACCAGGTGGCCCTGGATCAAGGACTGCGTTCAATCTTCTGTCAAGAAGGAAGGGTAATCAGATGCGCCTGGAAGAGATACAGTGTCTGCAGCCAAGTCAGGAGATACTGCGGCATGTCAGGAAGACTGTGAAGAACTCCTATCCCGTCGAGAGGGTTTATACTTATTTTACTCTATTGAAACAATGACAGGAAGTTCTTGTGACTTCGGGCACCATCTTGGATTGGGAAGACAAACACCACTTTCGCATTGCTGCACACGTGCTCATGGAGATCTGAGAGGGCCCCCCCCCCCAGCATCTTCTAAAACCTCCATGCACTACCCAGCATCCTAAAACAAGCCTGGTCACTTCCAGGCTCCCTGTATCCCTACACAGGTTAAAGAAAAGAAAAGTTCTAAACCACAATTTCAAGCAATACATAGTGACAGATATGAATTGTCAAACGTCCTGGTATGACCGTAAAAATCAGTTGATCTACCCACCACCTAAAATTCTGCTACACGTACCAGTTCTACTAAACTATACAACGTTCCACATTAAAACTATAATAAAAAATGTCAGGCCCTTTGCACTCCTAAAAGAGCTGGTGTAAACCACAAAGATGATCAGTCAACTGGTAGGAGGGATTGTTTTTATTTTTATTTTGTTTTAATTAATTCCTCTTTACATAGAAAAGTAAATATTGCACCTTTTCAGAAAAAGAAAGTTCAATTTTGGCACGGGGGAAGGGAGGGAATTGAGAGTGGAGGATTTTGCTTTGGAAGCTGTGTGTTAAACTGGTTGATAGATTGTCCGAAGTGGGGAAACAACAATCTTCTGGCTGAGAGACACTGCAAGGCTTGTGCCTAAAAAGATGAATGAACATTTTAAATAGGTCTTTCTAAAGGTACCCCTCTTGTCTCTGGAGTTCCCTTGCGTGTGGAAAGGTGGAATACAGAAGGCCACGGAGAGGATGCAGGCGGTGATAGTAAATTGTAAAGTGAGTTGACTTTCCAGTCCTCAACCGCCTCTATTCTTGGCGATGGGTGGTACTACCTGGTGGAGACAAGCTTGGGCCGTTGCCTAAGTTTTTCATGCCCAGACACTACACCTATGTATAGCTTCTAGGCACTCTTTGATGGTGGGCCTTGGACAACTACATATTATTAATTTAACGTACCAAAGGCTGAGCTTAACATTTCCATTGTGACTGGCATGATTGTGATTTCAGTCTAAATGCCTTGTTCGGTTACTAGATTTTCTAGCTCTATTTTATTTGGGCAAATATATATATTTTTTTGCTGGCATCTTGTTATGTCCGCATGCCTGCAAAAGTGGCATAAATTGATACAAACACACAACTTGAAGTTCCGAATGTTTGCAGCACAGCAAGAAAGTCCAGTATTAAGGCAGAATGCGTGCAGAAACTCGCTGTGAGCTGCTATTTGGGGCACTGATTTTAAGAGTTTTAAAAGTCAAATTCAAAACTTAAATTCAATGATTTTCAAGCTCCGTCGGCTTCAGTGGCAAAGCGCTGAGTGTTCGGCTTCACTGAGAAGAAGCGCTGGGCTAAATGTCCAGCCCTCAAGTGTCCAGGTGGTTAGTGGAGCACCCGGCTTTAGTGCAGTTTCCCCCTCGAGAAGGAGGATCCTGAGCCGTGCACCAAACTGTGCACAGATAAAGTCCACGTCGAAGCTACATCTCATGGTCGGACACGACAGCAGCATGGTTGGGTTCATCACTCTGGTCTAATTGAATTTCCACTTCTACTTGCTCATATTCAACGTTCTCGTGATCTTCGGGTTGTGTGTTGTCCTCAGACACCGCAGGCTCTTCGTGTTCTGCAGGCGGAGGGTTCTGAGAATCGATGCTCTTTTCTCCTACATTCACCTGTACAATTGACCGCTGATGGCCTTGTTCTGTGCCTCCTTCGCCGGCAGGAACACCTTGATCCAATTGCTGGGAGGAAGGATTTTTGCTTACATTGGGGTGGGCGACATGGGGCGGCTGAAGGACAATTGATGGTACTTCATCTGGTTGAATCTTCTGCTTTGATTCTGGAGCGGCAACGTCACTGGGGGGCGTTAAGAGCTCCGATGGGTCCAAAAGACCATCATGGTTGAGGTCCTGCTTCTCCAACACTTCATCCACCACGAGGCTCACCTGTACAGGATGAACATCAGAACAACAGGTGAGATTAAAAGTACTCTTCGTAATGCATCTTTAATTCACTGAATAAATCCTAACAATGTGTCTTATTATAAGACATTTTAAAGAGAGTCTATCTGCAGAAATTAACAAAATGACCATATATTTCTAGTATAAACCTTAAGCAATTCTTTCACAGAAGACTTCAACATGTGTAGAGCATAAGCCATTGGATCAAATAAAACAGTTAATTATAGAGCATTCCAAGTAAGAACTCTCAGGGTGTGTCGCTGTACTTAGAATGGACAAAATCATGCCAGGCTGCACACATTTCTTAGCCTTGAAAATAAAACACAGAAGAACAAAGCAATCTACAGGGATAGCATTGAAACAAGTGTAAAAATCCTCAAGATTTTCCAACTGTTTGCCAGCTCTTTGTCCGGTGGGCTGCACTTCACACCACTGAACAATAACAAAGCCGACTCTAACATTGACCCACATTGACATACCACTGACCGCAAACTGATTGGCTTATCTCACTGGACCTGGGTTTTCCATTATACTCCCCTTTACATTTTTTTACACCTTGTTCACCCTCCAAATCATCCAATACTAACTGACCTTTTCCTTCACCACCAGCACCTAACTAATCCCCGGTCTTTAGCCACGTTCATTATTTACCTGGAAACCTCCACCACATGCTGAGTATGCAAAGACTTAGACAACCCTTTTCTTATTCACCCAAACTTCAACAGTTTCCCCCAATCGCCTACTTGGACCTGTAGAATTTCAATGGTTGTACGCTTATCGTAGCTAGCCTTACTCTCTCTCGCCTCGCCCTTTGTTCAAATGTCTGCCAATCAAGATCTATTCCTAATTTGGGTTCTGACATTCCAGAGCCATTCCAGATTTAGAGTGGTGGCCAGAACTCTCTTCTGTGCTGATATGTTTTCTGGAGCCTCTCAGGAATAAAGGCTGGGGTTGGGATTCCCTACACCCTCTTGCAGCACAGACTTAGTTAACATGCTGTCCTTAGACAGAGAACACAGTGGACAGTAAACCATGCAACACACTGAGCATCGCGTGAGTAAGCTGCATCTTAGGCAACAATCAGTCCCGTGAGACTCGCAGGAGTATTTGTGGACTCCACACCTCTTTTCACCATGAAAAGCCATACTCAAGAATTTCAAACTTGGAGTGCACTTTATGATTTTATTAAAATCAAAAACCTATCCTAGTGCACACAATATGAATAAATGTTAGCATAAAACCAACCAAGAGCAAAAAAGTCAAAATATTGCAACATTAGAACCTTTCATTTACAATTTCTCTGCATCGGCTCTCCAACCAACCCTTACTCTCTCTAAGCTGCTCTTAGCAATAAAAGGCACGACCAGAAGGGTGATTTCTGGACTCTTTTTAGCCCTTGTTATTCATTCTGGCTAGAAGCGGCACATGATCAAACGTTCTATTCTTATCACCCCCAGTAATTGTGACGTAGATGTCTTTCCCTCTCAGGAACAAATCTCCTGCAGTATATGGCACCACAGATAATTGATAAATGCCCTTGTCCATCCCTTCCACGTCAGAGATGGAATGCAAGACAATTGAAGAAAGGTGAGCGTGTGACATTTTGCAAACTGAGAAATGGAAGTGGGTGACAGAAGCATCATTCTTGCAAGATATGAAGGATAAAAACAAATAACAAGCAACAAAAGAAGTCATACCATTTAACCTTTAAGAAAGAAATGCAGCCAATTAGAAACTACCTGTTAAAAAGAGAGTTGCCTTCACAGCGCTCTGTTTAGCACACACATTGCTTAACCATTCGGGTCCTGATTTCCTTAAAAACACAATTTCCCGGTACATCCCTGACAGATTGCTTCATTCCGTCACATCCAGGAAACTGTCCGTCCCTTTTATTCACAAAGCTTCTCGGGGAGGTAGAACTTTCCCTGTGCTACCTCTCCTCTCTGGAATCAAATGCCATGGCACCTATCCAACTTCCTTCCATTTAGAAAACCACTCAAAACCTGGTTGTTTACTTTTCCCCATAGAATAATTTTCTGGCAGTTTTCATCCTTCACACTTAAGGCAGCGCCAAGACGCCCATAGGCATACGCCGCGCTCTACAAAACTCAAATCCAATCAAATAGCAGTCTAAGTGCACTCCTAACGCAGGGCGACAAGCAATACTTACGCCCAGCTGTATGCTCGGGCACCTGACCATTGTGACTGCCCATACTCTGCTTCCCAAGGATGCCTTGAAATACGATGCACTCCAGATCTGTTGATCAACAGATCTGCAGTCCACACTCCCACCACAAAGTGGTTCCGACACACATAGCACATCCACCCAACCAGGATTCAGTCGTCAGAAAAAACAACTCCTGTTAGTATGAATGTATGATGATACTACGCGATCATATTGATCGGGGTATTTTACAACGCGGGTTTTGCAACGCAGGTTGTTTCAACGACTTGTGCTGGAGGGCGCTGGACTTTGGGACAGTACGATTTACTATTCCAACACCGGTCTATATACAGTAGGGAAGGTGTTGGATAGTAAATCGTACTATTCCTTAGCTTGCAGCGCCCTCCAGCGCAAGTCGTTAAAAGGACTTGCGTTGTACAACCCACGTTGTAAACATACAGCGGTGTAACGACGGCGTTGTAAAGATCGTCTCCCGTTAGTATAGTGCTAACACCTTACTCTTTTCTAGAATGCAGATGTTATTTTACCACAGTGGTGTGGGCTAATTTTATTGTTTTGATACCAAGGTATTTCATCATAGTAACCACTATTCAAGTTTGTACGACTTTAGTAAACTGCAAGTCTCTTCTGGTGATCATAAAAGATTATTTTATCACTTGACGCAGTGCGGCTTTGACATTGTCACAACCCCCACAGATGATATGACTGACTGTTCCATGACTGAAGACACACACTGAACCATGAAACAAAGTGGCCTGAGGAGGGGCAGCTCAAGTTTCCAATTCCACTTACATGCTTGCACACCTTTGTGCATCATCAACTTTCAATAGCATATTTGCTCAACTTCTCTTAAGTGAGAGGGCAGATAGGAGAAAAACGAGGGTGGAAGGAAAACAGGAAGAGGGAATGGGGAAGCAAGGTGGACAAGCAAAGGTTAGCCATGCTGAGCAAGGTATAAGATGGTACGCTAGCCCTGCTAACAAAAAAACTAGAAGATGCAAGAGGGAAAATAAGGGCAAACTCAGGGTATTCAGAGGTGTTTAGGTGACAGAAAAGATTGAAAGAAGGTTGAACATCAAATACAGAGTGTACAAAGCAGTAGTATGCTTAAAAATAATAGTACCAGGAAACAACCTGTAGGTGCATGGGTGATTGTGTCTAGATTGAGATTCTCAGGCTCTTCATGTCAGATCCCCCTAGGATAATAACTTTAAACACTACTGCGGTGTGACTCACCGCTTCGGAAGATGGTCGCCAGTTGGAATTTTGAGACACAACGTCACTAAGCAGCGCCAGGAGCTCCAGGCCATCGAGCTTCTTGCTGTTGTCATAATCATGCATCGCAAAGAGGTACAAAAGAACTGAAACACAAAAAGATGCTGCATCAATATCAATCAGACACACTCACACTATCAGAATTCACAGGAAACTTGAACATTTGCATGGCTCACACGACCAATGAATGTCTCTTGGTGCTAATGACAGGATATTTTGGCGATTGTATAATACTCATTTTATCATCCTCAGAACTGTTACGAGCCAAAGAGGAATTTGCCCTGAACCCAGTTTGATCCCCCTGGCCTTCAAACACTTTTAGATTGCCTGTAAGTCTGCAGAGCTGGAAAGACAGATAGTCACTGTGCTAAGTCACAGGTTACCGGCCAGACCTACCAGCTACTCTTTTGTTTAGAGGGAGTGTGTAAGTTCCCACAAAATCTTTTAAACATTCAGTCCATAGAGGTTTACTTCATCAACAGAGTTACAAAAGGAGTTTCAAATATAAATATTTAGATTCACAAGTGCATATATTACACAACTAATAACAATCCTTGATAGGTACTTTATATTCTCTGAGTTCCAATGGTGTAATTCATCCATTGACCTTTGAAGGGTATTTGTTTGTACTTTGTTATTTAAACAAGATATTTCCCTCAGATGTGTTTCACCCCTAACTAGCTGGTAAGCCTGCAGCTTTTTCAAGGCTTCCTAAGTAGACATTGTATCACATCTTAAGATTAGTAGTTAGGAGTTTGGACTTAAAAAACAATTAAGGTATGGAGAATCAAAAGCTGATGTAGGCAACGGGAAGGGGGGTCAGTCATTTATTGGCCAGTGGATGGGTGGACTTCCAGTGTGGTCTGAGTCACCAGATGGGTGAGTATCAAGCGGTCCAGAATTATATTTAAATGAAAAGAGCAATTTCATATGGTCCTGGGAGGTACAAAAAGAGGACACATTTCATCTCCCCCTGTGTGCAGAGCTTTAGTGTGGTTTGTATTGGTGAGAGCAGAGCTTCTGTCTGCAGTTAGATCTCCCCTCCTGGCCCATAAGCCTTTGAGGATAGCCTGTGGGTCAGCAGGCCTGGCAAACCGATATGAGTCTTGCTGTGCTGATTCACAGTGAACTGGTCAGTATCGAGACCGAGCCCGAGCCCATCCGGCCCGAAACTCTTCAGGGTAAATTATATACCTGTTCCCTCCCAGTCTCTTGAGTTGTAAGAAGTAAATGACCCAACAATTATATAGCTATACACCTTTATTATACGTTAATCTGGAGTATAATGTATGAGATGCAGATACAGTAGTAACGAGTTAAACATTAGCACAAACAATGATCAGAAATGTGAGTCTGACCAGAATCTCTAACATTGGATTAAAACATTGGAATGTTGGGAGCTCCATTGAAAACAATGGGGTGCTCCGGGCTTACAATAGCCGGTATAAGCCTGGAGCTCCAACATCCAATGCTCTGGCTGTGAACAAAGGCTTCAAGGAGCCTGAGGGGATTCCAATCCCCTCACGCTCCCATAAGGCTTTGTTTTTGTCCGTCAGAACATTCTGCCCTCTAGTGGCAGAATGTCCTAATAGGCGTATAGCCCTCAGTAGCTAGGATATACCAGCTATTAAAGTCCCTCTCCCTTGTTAAAGGCCCTCGAGCTATAAGGCTATAATAAGCGTCAGTGGGTGCCTACATTAGATTTTCCGGTAATCTCTAGAAGTGTACCCCATCACCACATAAGATGCTTCTCCTATTGGCTTGATGAAGCGAGCATGCCTTTACAGAGATAACGTTTAAGTTCATGGGCCGAGCACTCTTCATTTCAACATAGTGTGCCCTAGAGTCAACTGACCCCCCATCTAACAGCTAGAAGTAACCCCTGAGATTTTACACCCTAAACACTTTAGAGTGTCATATCTCAGTGCACCATCCTTCTAACTGTTTTATGTCCCTAACTTGAACTAACCAACCTCCTCGCTAACTAGTTATCATTTCGGGAAGCCTGCACCCCACTTTCAGCTATGACATCTTTCCACATACAATATATATTTCTCAACTTTCACTTAAATAATCTGTGGTAATTCATTACCTATTAGATAGTCTGGTCTTCTGCAATGTCCACAAACAATTACACTTTTAAGAATGTGACAAAAATAGGCCCGAGTGGCCCCAACACATGCATACGTGTCATGGAATAATCCTGCTAATGAGCCTCGAGTAGCCATAAAAACAAGGTCTGCCTTGGCCATGTAAGATGAGGTTCTAAAAGATCAAGCGCTAAAGTCACAAAAAGGTGAGTTAAACAATAACATCAGAGCAATTATAAGTTAGCCCCACCCTCATACTCGTGGAATACCATTAGCTCCCTTTGCTGACCCACACCCTCTTCAAAACTACTTATCCTACAGGGAAGTTCACTATCTATGTTTTTTTTTGGCACAAACCCAGCCAGGACACCATTAGACAGCAGAATAAGAAGTGTAAAAAAGAAAAAAACAATACAGCGGGGGACATATTTACAAGCCCCTGTCGCCACAGGAACATCACTTTTTGCAACGTTCCTGTGGCGATAATCCCTTTGCCTTATTTCCAAAGCAGCATTAACTTAACGTGGCTTAACGCCGCCTTGTAAATAAGGTCTCCTTTCACGCTACACTTTGCGTGAAAGAGTAGGGCAATGGGTGTTCCAGTGGGCGTTCCACCGCAACACCCATTGATTTTGACAATGCTCAAACGGTGATGTAAATAGAAGGCAGCCTCAAAATTAAGACCAGGGAAAACCTGGTCTTAAACAGGCAAAACAAGGAGAAATAGTTAATTTCTCCTGGTTTTTGCTGTTTCTATGTGTGCTGCAGAAACAGCAAATCGTGTGAAGGATTGTTTATGTGCAGGAAGGTGTCCTGCACATAAACAATCATTAAACAAATGGCGATTTGCAAACTTCTGTTTCTATGTGTGCTGCATAATGCAGCACACATAGTTTCAAATCGGCATTCTGATTTGTTTATGTGCAGGAAGGAACACTTTCATGCACATAAGTAATCATTTCCTCAACGCTGGCACCCTTGCACTATGGTGCAAGGGTGCCAGCGCTGGCACTAGGCAACTAGATTTAGCACCAGTGTTAGGGGAAACACAGGGGTGCATCGCATTCTTGTGAATACAATGCATCCCTGCGTTTCCAGAATGGCGAAGCCAGACGTTTTTGCTTAATGCCACGCTTCGCCATTCTGTTGTAAATATGCCCCCGGGTCTTTTCCATCTATGCACCTAGGATCTGTAACTGCAAACCAGTATGCAACAGGACCACGCCAACACGGCTCTAATTTAGGAAAGAGTTGAAGACGCACACCTTTAAAGTTCACAAAGCAGTTTCCTCTCATATTACTCGCTGACTTTAAGCTTGTTTTTCACCGCGCATAATGCTCCACTGCCTTTTGACTAGGTTGGCTATATTGAAATAACATTTTCGTACATACATGCATAAGTGAAAGGAGCAACATCTGGTGTGGGAGGGGCAAGAATAGTGAACTGAAGAAACTGATTGCTGAGATTATTACTGAAATGTATGAAACCGGAAGAGGTGGCCTGTGAAGAAGCAGCATTGAGGGAAAGAAAAGCAACTGTATAAAGAGCAAGTTAGCAAGGTGGTTGTTAGCAACATGGACATTAGCGAGGTGGGTCTTAGCAAACAGAATTGTAGCGAGGTGGATGCTAGCGAGATGGATGTTAGCGAGGTGGACGTTTGTGTGGTTGATGTTAGCGAGGTGGACGTTAGCGAGGTGGACGTAGCAGTAAGAACGTTAATGGGGCACAAGAATACAAGGAGTTCTTTGTGGCCCTATTCAACCTCCATGTGGAACCACTTGCATCAACTCTAAAAAGAGCTAGAATTGCCTACCACCTACTTGCAGATGAGACCCAACTGTACATAAAGATGTCCTCAGCCAAAGATATCCAACACCTAAACAGCACTCTCTCCATGGTCCAATCCTGGCTGACCAACAACCACCTTAAGCTCAACTCCAACAAAACTGAACTCCTCTTCATTCAACCGAAGGAAAAGTCCTTTCCCGCAGATATCTGGCTCGACAAATTCACTGCTTTAAACTGCGAACTATGCTTCTCCAACTCTTTCAAACCTCTAGAGTTTACACTTGACAGAAACACAGAAAATAAAAAGGCATATAAATGCCTCAGTTAAAAGTGCCTTCTACACGTTGAAGCACCCTCAAAAAGTCAACCCCCCTTCAATACCTAAAGACTGTGGTGCAGTCCCTTGTCCTTTCCAAGTTGGACTAGGCTAACGCTACGATCACGGGTGTCCAAAAAAACGCCTCATACCTTTGAAAGCTACACTCCACGGAGCAGCCAGTCTACTGTAGGGGAAGAGTCGCTCTGACGAAATCACTTCCACTCTAAAGAAACTCAACTGGCTACCAGTGGAGGCAAGATGTATACTTAAAACCGCCTGGAAAACCCACAAAGCTCTCTATATTGAAAAACCAATCTACCTCGCAAACAAACTGTCAAAAGCAGGCCAAAAGAGACCTCTCAGAAGCTCTAACACGACTCTTGATTCCGCCAACATTCAGGAAAGAAAAATCTCTCACCCGCTCCTTCTCTGGGAACGTTCCTAGAATATAGAGCTCTTTGCCACAGGATTTGCGTGACAATTAATAATTCCCTCACTGCAGGAATAATTTTAAACTTCTTCTCAATAAATACCTAAACCCTCCCTCTAAAACATCTGACGGGCCTGATGCTCCCACCTTACACCCTCCAAATAAATCTGAGCGTCACTACCTCGGGGAAAAAACTGTAGTCCTGATTCACAAAAGTAATCTGAGACAAAATCCTAACTTTACGACTTTCGTTATTCACAAAATGCATTTAGGAGTACTACAGTTAGAAACTGCAGTACTCCTAAATGCATTTTGTGAATAACGAAAGTCGTAAAGTTAGGATTTTGTCTCAGATTACTTTTGTGAATCGGCCCTGTGCGTCTACTTTACCCAACTCAGTAGAACCCTACTTTAACCCCTCCCATGCTGATGACGAGCTCAGCTCGTCATCAGCCATTGTGCTCGTGTGCTGCTGACGAGCTGAGCTCGTCACGGCCATTAGAACGCACACATGCGGGGATAATTCCCCTGCTGTGCTGAGCGTTCTAAGGAACGGGCGTGGCCGTGACGAGCTCAGCTCGTCATGAGCACACGAGCACCTTGGCTGATGACGAGCTGAGCTCGTCATCAGCACCGGGGTGCTGTGCGGGCCCCCCACACCTCAGCACAGCGGGGGAATTACCCCCGCAGAGAAGGGGTTAACTACCTCAGAAATATTTCATCCACATATCCTTCTGTATATTGTATTCTTCTTTTATATATTACTATGTATGTTTATTTACTCCATATGTAACTCATGTAATTGCTGCTGTGCTAGCTCTGTGTGTCTATTCTTTCCAACTATGTAACAAACTACTTTACTACTTCCGTACTATTTTGTTCACAAATCCTACCAAATGTTGTATTCTACTTTTATAAAGTGTCACTATGTATTCGTATTTACTTCACATGTATCACATTTAATTGCTGCTGTGATTTCTCTGTAAAGCGCTCCGATACCCTCAGGTCAAGTTTGCGCTATACAAAACGCAATAAATAAATACACAAGTGCCTCAAGACAAAGGAAGCAGAGGTGAGACACAGTCCCTGTGACCTACAGACCAAAGTGTAAGGTGCAGGCGTGCAATGTAGGTAGGTGGGTTAGAACAAAGACACGTTGAAAGCTTGTAGGAGAAACGAGAAAGCGAAGCCAGGCAGGGGAGATCAAAAGCGCTTAAAGATAGTATGATTCTGCTTTTCTTACCCTGCTCCCACTTCATGGCTTCAGGGTCCTGTTCCACTTTGTCGGTGCTCTTCAGGTAATTCTGCAACAACCTGGAAAAGAGATTAAGGAGCGACTGCATCAATGGAAGATGCTCAAGGCAGAGGCAGGGCTCCATACAACACAATCTCATTGATCGAAATGTACTGGTGTGAAGTGTGGTTTACCATCTGCATGGCCTCCCCGCAGCACGCGTGAAGTGAAGCACATGTTTACTTGGCAAATCCCTGGGTGATGAATGATGGGGCATGTCACCCAAAATGTCAAGAGGGTTTGCTCTTGATGAGCTCCTGATAGCATGCATAGAAGGTACGGTAGTGGCGCGATTGTACAATGTAGGACACTGTAGGGGAGACAGCCATGACAACACAGGCTTTACACCGCGCTGCCATTACGACGCTGCCATCACAACGCAAGTCGTTGCAACAACTTGTGCTAGATGGCGCTAGATACTAAGGAATAGTAGATTTATTATTCCAACACCATCCCAACTGTTGTGTAGGTTGGAGTTGGAATAGTAAATCATACTATTCCAAGAACCAGCGCCTACAGCGCAAGTCGTTGTAACGACTTGCGTTGTAATGGATGCGTCGTAATGGCAGCGCGGTGTAAAAGCCCGCGTTGTCGTGACGTACATCCCACTGTAGGGAACTGGAATGTGAAGGTCGAGTGTGAAGATGGGGGCAACTTGTGCCTACGCTTGCCAAGTCGATCTATTCTGAAGCTGATTTTACTTATAATTTACAATTTTCATCATCTTATGCATAGAAGAGAATCCTTTAAATGTGGTCGCTTCTGTAGACCAACTATCGTCCAAGTCTTTGGAAGATGCGCATGTGCAGCTCTGGAGGTTTCAAACGAGACACGTCTTATCAAGAGCAGCAAAAGATGTCATCGGAAAGATTGATCATTGACAGTAAGATTGTTACATTGTACAACCTCCCATACATTTCATTATGCAATTAGATCTTTATCAACAATCAGTCAATGTTTAAAAGTCCATCTGTAAAAATCACCTGCCTGAATCTGGTTTGTACTGTTTACAGTTGTTGATAGAGAATACAAACACAAAGTAAATGTACAACACAAGAGATGCAGCCTCACATGCTTTAGTCTAAGAAGGCCCTAGCCCCCCAAATATTGTCTTGCAATTGCATTTATATAGCACTTTCTACTTGTGACTAGCTTTGAGGCGAGTAGCATGATACTCGGAAACCCAAGATTAGTGGTTAATTTAGTGGTTTCTGGTTAATGCGTTTAGTCTGGTGATCTTAGAAGAAGAGCTTACATGCACTACTTCAGTTTGTTTGTGGTGGAATCAGGGGGAGCCAGATGTCACAACTAGTGGGTGTGGTGAATATGCTACTTCACATAAATGATTGGTGGGGAGACTAGATATGGTAGAGGAAGGTTAGAGGTTTGATAGATGCAGGCAAGTGATTACCATGTGAGAAGCAAGGGTTATGTGCTGTGGACACAGAGTATGCAGGTTATGCAGTTCTGGGACCTAGTTACTAAAAAGTGTCTGATGCAGACAGTTAACCAGGAGGTGACAGAAGATTCTTATTACAAGTATATAGGGGCTGATGTCGGTCCCACCGCTGCCATTGCGTCGGGTCTCCCGCCCGATCATGATGGTGGCGGTAGGACGGCTGCCAGGATCTCTTGGAGCGGTCTGACATTCCTTGGCGGGAATCGTGGCTCTGCCGATGCCGGTATCACTGAGCAGATTCCGACCTGCCTTTGCTCCAAGCATGTCCTGGCGGGGACCCCGCCAGGAAATGCTTGGCAGAAAGGCATGTAAAATGGGCAAACACAAGGAGATGATGGACGAAGCGCTGAAACTTTTCAGACACTCACCCCTCAGTCACTATTGGATATGGGTTGAATCCATCTTTGTTCTTTAGCACACTTCCACCGCAGTTCCGACACAACCATATGCAAATCAGTCTTGACCCTGTGCCTCATGGGAACAGTCCAGCCCGAACTGCCAAGCCATGTCTTCCCTGGACCAGAATCAAGCATCCTAGGACCGGGTTCTGACTGTCAGCCGTCATCAGCCAGAATAACTTGACTCCAGTGGCGTAGTGAGCACGGGACCCACGTCTGGGCATACCCTGCCAACTTAGGTCGAACAAAGCAAACACAATGAGATGATGGACGGAGAGTTGAAACTTTTCAGACACTCACCCTCCATCATGGACCCCGGGCATATCTGCCCATGGTGGTGAGTGCAAGGGGCAGATAATGTCCCCTCCCCACAGTGCACAGACGTGCTGGAGGTCCTGTCACAGCGGCGTGATGCTCTTTAGGCCTTCCTGTGAGCCAAACATTCCCGCCACTGTGACATCCTGCTACCACACCCTGAAGATGCTGAGGAAGATTTTAAAATGGCTCCCAAGCAACGCAAGAAAAAATGTTCCCCACTTGCTGGTCACCAGCAAGTTGGACTATGGGAACACCCTGTTCTCTGGGATCACCAAGAAACTCACTAGAAGACTAGAGACCATCCAGAACTGGGCAGCAAGCCTCATCCTCAACATCCCACTGAGAACTCACATCACATCACACTTCAAGGAACTACATTGGCTCCCGATTCAGAAATGTTCTTAATTCAAACTCCTCGTAACACATTCAAGGCGCTCCACAACTCAGGTCCCACCTACCTGAACAGTTGCACTTCCACTCTCCAATACTCCTACTTGCAGCCATCCAATGTACATACAGGACCAGATCAGAAGGGCAGACGTTCTCTTCTATCGCTCATAAAACGTGGAACGACCTCGCTCTTCACATCAGAGCCTCCTCCTCACTTCCTGAATTCCACAAGAAGCTGGAGACCTGGCTTTTCAATGAACCAACATATCATAGGTAGGGCCGGGCACACACACCTTACTCAGTGCCAGGATACCCTTGCGGGCGATAGTGTGCTTTACAAATACACATAACATCAAATAACATAACAGATCAAGCAATAGCTGCCTTAGCGTGGATTCTTTTACTTCCTAGAGGCACCAGAGTGTGCTTTGAAAGTACACACTGCTCCTGTCTGCACATTGCCTGTGCAGTCACAGAGCAGTGTGCTGTGACCCTGTAGGACAGGCTGACACGCCTCACAACCCAGCATGGCATAAAATGTCACACTTCAGTGCTGGGGCGCTCTGCTCTTCCTGTAAAGTACAATTAGACAATGTTTACCTCCTGATCGCCTCAGGCTGCACCTCTCTCGGACAGGGAGGGGTGTTTTTGGCAGCAGGAGGCTGACAAATATTGACAGGGTGGCAGTATGGCTGCTGAAGCCAATGTTTGTGATTCAAGGTAGGTCTGTCTCCAGTCTAAGGATAATTCCCTGAGACGTGGCGTTTTAAAAAAATGACTTTCAATAACTTTAGCTGTTGCCACGTAGACTATTTAGATTTTCATGATCGCATCTTGATTAGCAGTAAATAAAAGAAACTTTCAGTTAGATTCATCATTGAAAAATGGGCTCGCAAAGGGCCAGATTCTGAGAATCTGGCCCTTTGCGAGCGCAATTTTTCCATTTGGGATTCATCATCCCAAATGCAAAAATCGCTAATAGCGAAATCGCATATTTGCGAGGAGTTGCATTTAAGGAATCTCTATTTGAGATTCCTTAAATGCAATTCATTAACCATTTTTTTTTTTGCGAATTCGCTATTTCTGGCCGCTATTTACCGCGAAGTCTGACTTCGTGGTAAATACCGAAAACATAGAAAAATGCACTTTAGTGCATTTTTTTAAGTGGTATGTTACACACACACGTGTCCTTTGGACATGTGTGTGTGCAACATCAGGCTAAATTTACATTTCAGGGGTGCTACAGGGTGTCCTTTGGACGCCCCTGGCACCCTTGAAATCGCATCCTTATTTGCGATTAGCAAATTGCTAATCGCAAATAAGGAATGACTCCCCATTCATTCCTATGGGCCTTTGCTAATCGCAAATAAGGAAGCTGTAGGATTCGCAAAATAAATTGCGATTTGTACATGATTCCCGTTTTGCGAGTCTGTAATAGCGATTCCTTATGAATCGCTATTACATACTCGCAAAACGGGACTTTGATGAATCTAGGTGCAAATGTCTTCCGTGTCTCAACAGGAAAAGAGGGAAAAGTGCCAAATTAAAGGCAGGCATGAGACACCAAGAAAGCAGATGAGAGAGTGCAGAACTTGTGCATGGGAGGAAAGAGTGAGGGAGGGAAAACGTGAAAGAAATAAAAATGCAGTAGAAAGAGTGGCAAAGTGCAAGAAGAAAAAGATGCAGGCTTAGAGAACCTGAGAAAGGTGGGAGACAGGGAGAGGGAAGAGAGGGGATACATACGATGAGTGAAGGCGAGCCATTTGAAATCCACAGGGGGCTAGTAAGGAATACCCCCTACTAAAGGAGCCAGGCTACGCGCTTCTGTCTGAACTGGGGTGGTGGAGTGAGCTAAAGAATGATGATGGATTAAACCCAGATCAGTTGACTGGGAGTGAGTGCTTGCAATGTTCAACACTCTGTCCATCATACCCTTTGGTTAGGCTAGGAGCTTGAGCAGGGGTCATCTGACTTCTGTAGCCCTAGACTGAAAGCAGAATGGAGCACCCCAGATTTTGGATAGCCCCTGCGAATATCACCTGATTTTCCTATGCTTGATCTGAGGCAAAAAAAGCAGATTACTCGGTCCAGCTCGGGTAAAAGGAATTTTGTGGCCAAACGACAAGCAATATTTTTAGGGCGGAGCCTTGCTAAAGACATCTTGTGGACATTCAGAAAGCTTCCATGGGAATGAATTCCACCCATTGCTCACCAATGGCTTTGTGGTTTCTAAATAACTTTTTTGGCTTTCTATTTGCTGTCCGTTTGTTTTATGCTGTTCAGTTTCAGTTCGTCCCTCCCAAGGAGCAACACCTTTCTACATCAACCCCCCTTGTATTCTTCCACAAGTGCTCCTTCCTGTAAACAGGCCTGTAAGTATTGTTCTTATTTTGTCACATTTGCTGTGCATTCGAAGCCAGAGGTCAAATGTCAGGCACTGTCTTCTCTGGGAGCTTGGTGTTTACTTTTCTTTTCTGACTTCAAAGTGAGAGGATTTATGGGAAACTCTTGCTGGATACTGGGGGTAGAGGAAAGGGTTTTTTTCAGGTACACAACAACATTTAAATGAACTGTGCAAGCATTTCAGAATATACCAGATTTAGAAAAGAACAAACAAAGCACATTTTTGTTAATTCTTATGTTTGTTGGGAACAAATACTTTAATTTGATCCAAACAAATCAATAATTGGCAATGCTATTTCGGCATATCATTTGTATGCTGTATAGTTTTATTAGTAAAACTATTATGTCTGTGTAAGTCGTGTCAGTTGAAAGTGTGTTGTCTGTAATGGTAGTGTACCAATACACCATGCATACTACACTCCACACCACTGCACTCTACTCTACAGCACTGCACTCAATCCTGCAGCACTCCATGCCATTTCACTCTACTCTGAAACAATCAACTCCACACCACTGTACTCCACGTCACTGCACTCTATGTCACTCTATTCCACTCTTCGCCACTCCACTCTACACCACTCTATTCTAAACCACTGCATTCCAAGCCATTGTACTCTATGCCACAGCTCTCTACTGTATGCAACTGCACTCTCCGCCAATGCGCTCTACACTTCTGTACACCACTGCACTTTTAACATTCTACTTTGCAAGACTGCACACTCTGTCACTGAACTGTATGCCACTCTACTCTGCATCATTGCACTCTACGCCACTTCACTCTGCATCACTCTATGTCACTACACTCTCTGCCACTCTACTCTACGCCACTCTACTCTACTCTGAACTACTGTATTCTATAATGCACCACTCTAATGTACACCACTGCATTGTATGCCGCTGAATTCTATCCTGCTGCACTCCATGCCTCTGCACTCTACGCCACTATACTCTGCAACACTATATGCCAATGCACTCTACATCAGTCCACTCTACTCTGTGCCACTCTAAGCACTGCACCACTCTACTCTACGCTGCTGCGCTCAATGGGGGTCGGTGCAGAGGTGGTTGAGTTTGTGGTTCCACAGGCAGAGCACTTGGGGCCTAATTTATGAAAAGTGACGCATCGCTGCGTGAAAACAGCGATGCGTCACTTTTCACTGCGCCCTCCTTGCGAGACAAATGATGCGTCATATTTACAGTATGACGCATCATGGCGCAAGGAGTTACAGATACGTCAGTATTTCTGACGTATCTGTACGGCGCAAAAGTGACGCATTGCTGGAGTGTGTCACAAAAGTGACGCAACTCCAGCAACGTGTCCTTTCACATGGGGCAAGCCCCATGTGAAAGGGCCTGCGTCAGTCTTACGCCTGCTGTGAGGCAGGCGTAGGAAATTGACGCATCTGTGTCCTAGAAGTGGCGCAGTGAAATCTTATAGATTTCACTGCGTCACTACTTTGACCCTGTCTTGCGTCAGAACGCCCCCCCCCTGCATGCATTATACCTTGCGTAGGTGTAATGTAGCGCAGGGGTTTACAAAGTGACGCATCTACCTAGATGCGTCACTTTGTAAATATGGTGCATCAAGGCACATTTTTTACGCTGCTGGTGCGTCTCAAAAAGTGACGCACCGGCAGTGTAAAAGTGACGCACAGACTCATAAATGAGGCCCCTGGTCTTTAACACTGTTTTTTTTCTGGACAGGGAGATCTTTTGCGAAAGCAGGCAATCCTCCCAGGGTTGTGGAGGTCACTGGGCCGCGGGACAAGTCGCTCTTCTATAGCAGGGTATTGAAGGCTGAGACAGGCCATTATGGCTGGGGCTAAGTCAGTTGTGGTCCTCAGTCGTCGCTGCTGCACAGGTCTTCATGTCCTCTTCTTCATAATCTCATGATTAAGGTACAGGGGTACACCTAAACACGCAATTTAGGGGCATTACATGGGTAAGAAGGTAGTAGACAATGGGCTATTTACCATTAGGGTGAATACGCCCTTTGTATGTCCACTCCCTCTGGGGAGGGGGTATACCGCTAACCCTATTGGCTAGAATCCTCCAAACCAATATGGAGGATTTTCAAAGGAGGGGGTCACTTCCGCTCAGGACACCTTAGGGGTGGTCCTGGCTGAGAGAGGGCACACCTCTCTTGTTTTCTAATTTTCTCGCCGACCTTGCTGCCAAAAGTGGGACTTGGTCAGGGGACGGGCATCTACACTTGCTGGAGAGGCCTTGGTTAGCATAACAGAGAATGGGATGCCTTTGGGGCTCAGCGCCTTTCTGTGCTGTTCCAGTTTGGGGTAGGTTAGAAGACCCTCCACCCAGGGCAGGCTTTCTTTCTGACCCATAAGAGGAAAAGACTTCCATCTCAGAGGGCCAGGGGGTCAGAAACATGTGTACAAGTGGGAGGCTGGGGCAGACCAGTCAGGAACACACTACCTGGTTGGTAGGTTTTCAGGGGGCACCGCTGAGGTGCATTTTTTACTAAATCCAACACTGCAGTCATAGTGGGCTCATTAATCTAAGATGTTTGGTAACAAACATCATGGAATTCAGTGACACCATCATGGAGCTGTGGAACTCATAGTGACAAGCTCCCAGCCCATGTACTCAGTATGGCTATAGTGGACTTAGACACTATAGAGCCACATCTGCTCGTGCAGTTATGCCTTCACATGCAGGATAGTGCATCCTGCCGTAGGGCTGTAAGGCCTGCTGTAGGGATGACTTACCTATGCCTGTTGCAATGCTGGGTGACCTGGCTCACAGGGAGATGTGCCAGGTCGACTCTTCACTTTTATAATAATCCACATTTATAAAGCGCGAACAATCACCCGTAAAGGTCTATAGGCGCTGGGGGCCGTCGGGAAGATTAAGCAAGCTATTGCCCAGACTCACATGGTGCTGGGCTAATCTGCTGCCGGCGTCCAGGGATCGAACCGTGATCCCCAGATTCTTGAGGCAGTCGCCCTGGCTGCGGCGCCACACCTCTTCCCTTTTATCGGCACCAAGGCACGCAGGCTGTAGGTGGCAGTGTACATGTGTTTGGTGAGGGGTCTCTTAGGGTGGCACAATACATGCTGCAGCCCTTAGATACCCTTTTCTGGTCACAAGGCCCTTGGTGCCACTGGTACCTTTAACAAGGAACTTATATATGAGCCAGAGGTGTGCCAACTGTGGAAACAAAGGTACAGTTTGGGAAATAAGTAACACAGGCGCTGGGAATCTGGTTAGCAGGAACCCAGTGCACATTCAGTCAAAGATGCATCAGAGTCAGGCAAAAAGTGGAGGAGTAACCATGCCAAAAAGGGTACTTTCTTACACCCCGGTCTATTTTACATCCCAGTCTGGCGTTGTTTACCTTCAAGCAACCTGAACACGGCCTGATACCAGCTGCAGCGAAAACCCCTAAATGGGTGTGAACTGAAACCATTCTATAAATAATGTCCCTTTTCCAAAGGTTCTTTTTGAATATCATAAAACCCGATCAGTAAACATTGATACTCATTTAAATTATTCATGGAAAAATACAAACTACCTATTTTCACATTAGTTCCAATTTGGGACAATAAAAAATAATGGAAAAAAAATTCTAGTTTAAACCGAGGAAGTCTCGTTCGAACTCAAAGATCAGGTTGGCTTATTTACCAAAATATGGGAAAGCCATCTCGAGAAGTGTGATATTTGGTGTGAGTGAGAGACAATGGTGTTGGCCATGTGCAGTGATTTCCCTTCCTCTTTAGGTGTCCCTGTGTCCTTCCCAACCCCATTAAAGTTACTTTTTATTCATTTTTTTCCTGCACCTTGCTCAGGATCCTTACCTGATTGACGAGGAAAAGTGTCAGACTCCAACATGGACAGTCGAGGCGAGTCACACAGACAAGGAGGCGAGCTGCAAACCGAAGCAACGCCAGGGCTCGAGCTTGTCCAGTGTTGCATCAGAAGCAAACTGAATTTGAAGAAGCAGCACTGCGCATGCGCTGTGTGGTGTATGTTTGAGAATGTCTTGGTCTATTGCTATTGGTGACGCATGAAAACCCTTATTGATTTCTACATCCTCTTGTGTCCTGTCTTCCCAAAACTGGGCCCATACTTTTTCTTAGTGTTTAGTTTCAGATGGAAAACACATGCCCAATGTGGCCAAGATCTTGCAGGAACATAGTGACCTGAGACAGCATTGACCTCTGGTTGGGTCACCTAACATGACCGGGGTGTCATTGGCCAGCGCTGATGTCAGACCACGGGGTAGGAGATCTTCACCATGGGTTGAATGTACAAGTTAAGAAAGGAGGGTACCGCAGGGGTGTGGATACAAATATCTTGCAATTTTTGATGGTTTGAGGATTAGTAATTCTTCAATGTTCATAAACTTGAGAAGGCTATGGTTGTATAAGTGGATAAACTGGTTGTTGAAATGGATAAAGAGACACCAGGGATGCAAGATAGATGGTACAAGGCTTGTGATTCTTTGAAGAGGAGGGGCAAAGAAAACAACATGCGCATTATACTCTAAAGCGTCACTCACTTTAGTTCATCATCTCCGAAGTGCAAGGGGTTCCCAATTGGCTTGTCCTGCAAACTGTTGGCCAGGTCCAGCCTGAGATGGAGACAAGAAAAACATGTAAGATTGCAATGTGTGATGCCATGCTGGAGAATAGACGTCTTGTAGAACTTGGATACTACCTGATCAAGGGAAGTAGCAACCCCCACACTCCCACAAACAGCAGCTGATGATCCTAACAACTCATGAAACAGGTAGGGAATGATCACTTGTCCTGCATAACCAGGGTATGCAGGTCCGGTATCTGCATGTCCCAAATAAAAAACCCTCATGCACGTGTAGAGTAGCTCGGATGTAAATTGTAAATGTCAATTGATACTTGTATAGCGCACTACTCACCCGCAAGGGTCTCAAGGCGCTTGTACGAATACCGCTGTGGAACCCATCGTGGCTTTCCCTGTGAGGTGTACACTCCTGGGCACCCCCAAGGTGGAGGCCAGGCATCCTTAGCGTTGTGGGGGCCGTTGTGGAGATTAAGCAAGCTATTGCCCAGAGTTGCAGAGTGGGACTCCATGATTGGAATAGGCACCGAGGCGAGAATTATCAGGTCCGTGGAATTTTGAGCCCAAGACCCGCCGAGGCGGGGAATTGAACCCTGGTCCAGGGCTAGACCTCTGCATCAGGGTCTGCCGCTCTAACCATTGAGCCACACTTCCCCACTAATTATAATCAACGGTGAAAATAAAGCGACGTATTTGTCCTTTATATCGGGCACAGAGAGGCAGTGTCAGCACAAGTCGTGCAAGAAGGACGAAGCCGCAGTAGGCACCCTTGACCCCCTGACTGCCCGTTGATGTGTGATACAAACTCACGAGAGGTAAAATAAGACCTCATTGATATAAAGGACAAATACGTCGCTTTATTTTCACCTTTGATTATAATTAGAAAATTTCTATTATAACAACCACATTCACCAAGAAACACTCACTGTCTCTGCTCACTTTTTTCCATCCTGGTCCTGAAGAACGCCCGCATGACCTGACAAGGCAACATAGGGCAGAAACATGTCGACCATTTTAAACCATCCACTATTAAGTGCGTATGAATCCTAATTGTTCATCAAGCGCACTGCTCTGAAGATTTGCCTAAGGGCTACCCGAATCCAGACCGAATAAAATTGAGAATCTGGCTGTCCGGGTATTTTAACCTTGCACCACTCTTATCACTGATCACTACTGTTTTTAACCGAGGGTAAGAACCTCCAGGTGGAGGATGCATACCAACTAACCCTGTGATTATGCACACACGTGTTTGATCAGCGGAGAATCAAGATATACCGCTTATCCGAACTACTCTACACGTGCATGAGGGTTTTTTATTTGGGACACGCAGATACCGGACCTGCATACCCTGGTTATGCAGGACAAGTGATCCTTCCCTACCTGATTCATGATATTTAAAGCAAAGGAAGCTGAAAGGACCACAACTTCCTCCTCCCTCTTGATATGATTTAATGATCCTAACAACTCTTCAAGCAAGCACCACCTTATGGAGTTACATGGCACTTCCAGCAGAAGGGACAGCGGGAAGTTGCTGTGGTCTGGCTGGTCGTGTGCCTGTTATCAGAGCCAGGGCTGCTAGACAGATGTTCACTCTAGATGTGCAATGAGAAGGCGCGGCAGAGCCTCTCGGTAGAACAACCAACCAGAAGATCTGTTGACATCCATGTGCTCAATCTTCTGCATCAACACAACTCGGTATGCCTGTAGCGCTCGTTGAGTACTCAACAAAAGTTATAAAACCTGCATAAATTAGAGGCTTAGCCTCCCCGCCCCAAGCTCTGAAACTGGTTTCCAGCTGCTAAGTAAATAGATGCCTTCTAGGAGTTTTGGCACAGGGGAAGTTGTGAACTGCAAAGTTTCATGCAACATAATTTCCGATCCTCCAACTTTCCCAGGGTCACTACTGTGAACCAGTGCTTGATTTGTTAATTATTAAGTGCCAGGGCTCTGACCAGGAGGCCACTGCAGCTTGCACCACCCATCCCCCTTGCCATCGCTACCAAAACAACTACTAACCAACTCTCTCACATGTAAATGCGACAGTTCGGAATATTCCAGGTCCCCAACCCTAAAGGAATGGCTGGAAAGCAATTGTAATGTATATTTTATTCATAAACAACCGTTGTTCTGCTCATCTCTAAATTAGATGAGCAGCGCCACCTAGTGGTATGGTGTTGACAATTAGGTGCCAGTGCGGAGCACTAGAAACCAATTAAGTGCCGGTGCTGAGCACCGGAAAGTACAGGCTCAAATTAACCACTGCTGTGAACAGCCTGAAACAAAGGGTGTCCTGAAAAAGAATCCATCATGGTTATGGTGGAATCCGTTATGGTAGAGGAACATTGCCCCAGTACTGATAGCCAGCAGAGGCAAAAGTGGAAAATAAAATTATAATAAAACATTTTTATTATTATTTTATTTTTTACTGCCCAGAGCCAGCAGAGTCATAGGGCGGGCGGGGCTATCCTGAGTTTTAGGGAGGGGTAGTGGGCACTGCTAACTGCGCATGTCGGTTTAGCCGGCCATCTTAGGATGGCCAAACCGCTGTGCGCTCTTAGCGTTACTCCAACCAGAGCTGTGTTGTACAGCTGGCTGAAGAACAGACACAGACTCCCAGGCTGAGTGCCTAATCAGGCCACTCAGACCAATCCCAGCGCTTCTCTCATGCTGAGTAATAGCATTTCCAGCATGAGAACAATGTCAGGATTGGCATCTGGCAGTGTGCACCAGCCCGTGGGAGTCGAGGATTCGGAGAGGAGCAAGGCAGCGGCCGCAGTGGAAAGGGAAGTACTATTTTATAGTTTTTTTATGCATTCTTCTGTTCTGTGTTTGTTACTTTATTATTTCCCCCCTCTCTGCTCTACCACTTTGCATTGTGATCAGCCGCCACTGCACTCCATCCAATATCCAGCAGCAGAACTAGAGTTACTGCTGATGCAAAGAGTTGGGAGACAAGTTGACAAGGTCATTGGGGACACCCAGTCCTCCTGAATGACTCTTGCAGCGAATGGAACAGCGTTGGAACACAACCTCCCAAGCCTCAGAGCAGACCTTGAGAAGATCACACTAAGACCAGCTCTGTGTCTTTCGGAAAGAACTCCAGCCAGCATCTTTTCTGAACTCTTGGTCCATCGACCACTTCGAAATATCAGGTGTATTGAGTCAGTGCAGTTGGTAGGGGTTCAGTGTAGTTGGTAGGGGTTCAGTACGGTTAATAGGGGTGCAGGAGGAGTAGGTAGGATGAGTGTTGAGCAGTAGGTAGGAAAGATGGAGAGGGAGATAGAAGTGGAGGAGAAGAGGACAGAAAGGGAGCAGTGGAAGTGGAATCTAGTGAAATAGAGGGAGAGAGAGAGAGAGAGAGAGAGAGAGAGAGAGAGAGAGAGAGAGAGAAGAGGAGGACATTTTGGGGCCAAAGGAAGAACTGTGGGAAAGAGGAGAAAGATAGAGAATGTAAAAATGAGAAAGGGAAGCACTGGCTATGTCCACCACTAACGTTTTATCAAAGGTTCAGAAGTGCCTGAGGAAAGCACTGACCACACAGGAAGCTGGGCGACCTGAAGAAACTGGCCCGACACCCTCCGCACACTGCAACCAGGGCACACATGGAGACGTTCTATGTATGTCTGCGACTAGATATGTTCTTGCAGTAGTGCCATTACTACAGTTCTGAACTCTCTCTACAGGAACTAAGCATCTTTCACCGCATGTCCTGTTCTTAAAAGTCCATTCTTTGAGCTCAGCATCAACGAACAGCTGCACTTCTCCCACTCTGGGCTCAACATGGTTCTCTGCATGTTTCACGCTCCTTCAATTGTTGGGGAGCGCAGAACCCATTGGGATTAACCATAGCGGGAGGATCCACAAACTATCCCAGATATCCAAAAGCATTAATCTAAATCATATTCAATGTCCTCCAATAGCTACCTATTATTTATTTATTTACTCCCTGCCTAGTGAGGCTGCGTCCTAGCCACTTCAAAGCCATACGTGGCTCTGATACGCAGCATCTTCTCTAGAAGGATGTGGAGCTGCAAGGAAAAACTTCAATCAGAAATAGCAAGTGAACAAATGTGAGCCACCCATAGAAGATGTTCTCTGGCCCTTGAGACCCACATACCTGGGGTTCCGAAGTACAACGCTGAGTGATCCAGGCTCCTAGGCACGGTAACCGCCCGCCCTTCCAATCCATTGTTCTCTCGCATTAATTATACTGGTGACTTTCCACAAACACTATGTTTCTGTCGCACCAGTGTTGGGAGTTGGACGCCTTCAGCTGCATTTTCCTGCATGAAAAGTCTTTGAGCATCAGGTCTGAGAGTGTCTAAAGCCAGGAGAGACCTTTGGCCTGATCTGGATCCGGACTTCAGTAGATCCACCCTACTTTGCACCAATCTATCCTCCTCCACTTCGGTGGTTGAGGAAAATATGCCATATTTAGAATTCTTAGCCGGGGAGGCAGAGATTTTTTCACTGAAGGTGTTAAATGCTGCATTGGATGAGCCAAACAGCAGAGCAAACCCTAGCAGAAAATTCAGCAGCAATGCTCAGCTTTTCTGGTAGCCTTCCTACTATTATGTTTGGGCTCCCCACTGGGGATATTGTTGGTGCCTCCATATCTATTCTCCTGTACATGCTCGGGTGGTTCCCAGTGCGTCAAGGGCACTATAACTACCTTTTGATGAAAGTCTGCCACCCTTTCCGATGTGGTCTTACCCAGCAGCATCTCCACTGAAAATGTTGGAGAATCAGCGACTCTAAACAAGGGGGTTGATTGGCCACCGGTTTTGGCAAACTTCCTTCCAGACTTGGCTGAGCAGATGGCCAAGATAATCTCTGGCAAGGCTGATATCTACCACTTGCCAAACCCTAAAGCAGTCACTGGTGCTAAATTTGAGCCAGTGGTTTCCGTTGCTCGGCACCCGTACTTAATTGTCAACACCAGCACTTATGGCAGTCTGCCTCATGGTGGAGCTGTTTGTCTAATTTAGAGATGAGCACAACAACTGCTGCTTCCTACTTCAATATACATCAAAAATGAATAATACAGTCGCCCAAAGCATTGTTATAGCTTTCAGGGCCTGGAATAGTCTGAATTCTCACACTTGTAGAAGTGTGCTGGTTAGTAGTTGTGTTAGTGCGGTCATTGGCAGCGCTGGCAGGGGAAATGGGTGGTGCTGACTGCAGAGAGCTCATGACGACGGCCCTGGCTCTTAATTTTAACAAATTAAGCATTGGCAGAAACCAATCCACCAGTGAAAGTAACACCGAAATCAATGATTTTTGGATGGATTTAATAATATAAAAATCCCCTAATTAATACTTTATTTACAGTAGACAAGTTAAAACCTCCCAAATCTGAAACTCATGTTCTGGTTTAGACAGTCTCTGTTCCGTAACCAGTCATCATCACCAGCATTATAATAATTGATATTAAAGTTCCTTCATCAATACGGTCATCCAAGCACTGCAACAGCCAGGGTTTCCCAATCAAACATGCCGTCTTGGACACATCTTGCAGTATGCGCAGAATCTGCTTTTAACTGGAACTTGCTAAGTGTGGCTACAGTGACTACTCCAGTAAATCACTTTTGGGCATTTTTAAGCTGGGAAAAGCCAAAAACCTCCAAAAATATGATCCCGGATGTTAAACATGCCCGTAGCTTGTGTAGAGTTGAAATCATGACTTCCAGATTCAGAAACCAGGGAGTATCTTAACTTGGCAGATGTCCGCTTTCCTTCCTTCTATGTGCCCAGATGTCAACTCCACGCTGCCGACCGTCACTTTTGTTTTAAACAGTGATAAACTTAAATAGGATATAAATTTAGGGCGCCTGGTTTTATGGTATTTATTTTCTGGCCATTTCCATCTGTATTTATCCATATTTATTTTTTGCCCATTTTATCTGTATTTATCCATATTTAATTTGTGTTTTGCGTATAAATGACGTTGTAAAACTGTACTTTTCCATATCTATTCAACCGATAGACGAGCACTCATACTTTGATATCTGTTGTGTTTTATCTACTTAATCTGCCAAATATTTCATAACAATACATCCACTCTTAAATACTAGCATTGTACCATAAATGTATGTTGACATATGCTGTTATTTATAGGAATATCATCCTGTTTTTTTCATTTCACATGTTGTCTATCGGCTCAGCTGCTGGCCTATAATTCATGAAAGACAGCATGGAGGGACACTTAAAAGAAGTACAATTTTCTGTATTTATTCACCATGAAAAATAAATTCAAACTGAAAACACATTGTTTTCTGTCTGTATTTATCTGTAAAAACGGAAAACCGGGAGCCTTAGATATAATCCACCTAGATTCTCAACCAACTATTGTGATCCACTATTTTTGTTTTGGTGTGATTCACTTCTAAAAATGTTATCAAGAAGGTCTTTAAGGTAGAAATTTATGGGACCCTTTACAGGAAAAATAAAATGAAGTAGGTCTGAGTCCAGTACCTGTCCATGCCAGCATTCTTCGGAGCTCCTTCGCCGTATCCCAGGAGGACCAGAAGCCAAGTCAAGAAAGGCCATTTCATCTTGAGGTTCTGCAGGAAGACATCAAGAGAGAGGTGGGTGATTAACAGATGGAGGGAGAAATAAAAGGATTGGTGAGACAAACAAATTTGGAAAAGAACACGGGCCCCCTGCAAAAAGGTATATACCCTGGCAAGGAAAACTACTTATTTGAAAAAAATCATGCACCGGGCATAGTGCTAGATACCTGGCTGTGCAGCAGCTGCAGCAGAGATTACTGGATAATCATGGACCTTATACTACAGATTTTGCAAAAAAAATCTTTTTTTTTCTTCAATTTTCTCCTCATTGTTAATATCAAATATAAAAAAGACACATACATAAAGTTAATAGTCATTTGTTATAAAAAAATACATATTAAATCTTTTCCTATATGTAAATTACCACGGAAATCTAAATGAGGTATGGTCAAACCACAAAGTACTAATAGGTTCAAAATCAGACAAGTGGGTAATCACAGATATTCACAATATACATGATTCATTTTCAATGTCACTCTAACATTTGGTGAATATCACTCATATTGTCTACATGCTATGAACAACACTGGTTACAGATGGTTATTGTCACCTGTTGAGACAAACAAACAGAAAAGGGAGATATGGAGAGACTGTGAAAATTAAGATGGTACCTTGTACAAGATAGCAGATACATGAGGATCTAATGGGGATTCCAGACACGGCGAGAGGACGACACGGCGAGAGGACGACACACATCAGAGTTCTAGCACAGACTTCACTTAGTATTTTTAAGAATGACATTCTCTTTTTTAGATCTGTTCTCTGGAGTCTAGGTTACTTTGCAATTTTAGGGTTAATATTGTCATCAGTCCTTGGTATACCTGATGGTCAATTTGCTATGCTACTACACCAAACTCGTGTTTCAGGACTTGACTCTCAGTCCGGTAGCGAGGCCAAGCAGTCGAGGCTTAATCATGGAGGTAACTTGTGCCAATTAATGTTCAACAACTTCATATAAAGATGACAAATATTGTCTTTAGTAAAATAGTGCTAGGAATGGAAAATAGAGCAAGCATGCACACAACAAAAGTGTCTACCAAGTTTGGGGACTAAGCTGCACCCATAAATATATTTGTAAAAATGTAACTGAAGTTCCTTCCATGGTCCAAAACTAAAGAGTGTTTGCATGACAAAGCCCCAGTGGCAAAACTAAACTACAGTCACTGCCAGGTGATCACAATCAGAGGGCAGTGTAGCATAGTGTTATTAAATCCCTGTCTTTCTCAGTAACAGCAAATCTTGATTAAATATATAATCATTTCCTGGCACTGGAAGTGGATTAAAGGGCAGACAGGGACCTGCTACCACCCTCTTCCCCATCCGGTCCCTTGTGCTGAATTCACTTCTGTTGCACTATAAACCACTCACAGTTTTTTGCAAACTCCAATCACTGAAAAAATTGCACCCCAGACCAAATGGGGGCTTTATTTCAGCAAGGGCCTGTTTTCCAGGATCTTTTGGTATATGCCCACTCCAGGATGACCATGGGACACTCTGTTTGCAAGAGGACCCATCCCAAGGGGGAGGAACCTGGGACTAATAAAAGGTGCACTAAGAGTCCCTTTCCGGCCTGTAGTCAGGGATAGCTAGAGAACGGTTATGCTAGAGTCCTAGTAACTGCTTCACTTCACTTCACTTTACTGGTAAGTCATCTCTCGTAACTCAGATGAACTACTGGTCCGGTGAAAGGTGCTTGCACCTGCCCAGGTTGGATACTTAGTACAACACAAGCCAAAAGGAGTTCTCTCTCCCCAAGGACATAGGACAAGAGTAGAGGTGAATCCCACGCTTCTGGATTCCCATAGGAGGTTTAATGTTCCATATTAGAACATTGGTATGATGAGAGCTCTATTGAAGACAATGGAGTAGCTCCGGCTTATAATGGCTGGTATAAGCCCGCAGCTCCAACATTCCAATATTTGTCTTTCTGTTTCTCCCTTTTTAATTGAAAACATTCTACCCTTGAGGGTGGATGTTCTAATAGCCTTACAGCCCTTCTGCCTCGGGCTATACTGGTAGTTAACCCCTTCCATGCTCATGACGCGCTCAGCTCGTCATGAGGCACACTGGAGCTGTGCTAATGACGAGCTGACCTTGTCATGAACAATGGGAAATCTGGGCATGCAGCACAGGAGGGGAATTGCCTTAGCATTGAAGGTGTTAAAGACCCTCACCCTATAACTCAGGTTCAGAGCCTTTAACCAGTGTAGCCCTCGGCAGCGGGCTGTAAGGCTATAGTGTGCTCTCGGCACAGGTATCAATCTGTGTTTTCTTCTCAAGCAGGACAGCTCTCAGCTGCTCTCTGGTCTTGGGACACCCTCTGCCCGTCACAGCAGATATAGACCACAGCTGGGTCTGGTTTGGGGGTCAGGCTTTCGTTTACACACCGTATGGTAGCAGGAGAGTCCGAATTCATCATTCTCTTCACAGATAAAGCAACTGGGTTTTTCTCTGCAGGTTTGACCCACGTTGTCCCTGAGGATCGCCAGCTAGTCATGGGATACTGAAGTCAGGTGTGTATGTAGGTATGTAGAGATATTTATATAGCACAAAAAGCGAGGAAGCACTGTACAGTGTCAAATACAAAAGAAAAAGTAAATTTGTGATTGGAGGGGTAGCTGGCTTCTAAGAGCAAAAGTGGACTTTTAATGCACCACAATATGGTGTCCTTTAAAGAAGTTACTTCAGATCTTTCCTAAATCAGAGCAGGCCGGGACAACCCTTAATAATATGTTGATACCATTCCAGTTTCTGGCCCTGAAGAAGGCCTTTCGTCTGGCTTTTTTACTGTTTGCACTTCTTCTCCAGTCTGTTGGCGCCCTGGCTTTGGATGTGTCGAGAAATAGTGAACTTGTCAGGCAGGTGACAGGTTCATATCATGATGGCTTTACAGAGGATGTAGCTTTCTTTGAACACATTGGGGTCGGCAGGGGGAGTCCATCTGAATGAAGGTTAACATGGTCATGTTTCTTCAGGCCTTTGTGGATGCTTGCCGCAAGAACACAGGATTTTCTTAAGGGGGCGAATGTGAAGTTTGGGAGGCAACAGAGATGGGAATTGGCATCATCCAGATACATGAATACGAGGGCCTCAACAACCATTCTACAGCCACTTTCTAGGAGGAAATTGTTTACTTTCTTTAGAAGAGAGAGCTGGTACCAAGCCATCTTAAAGGAAATCCTCAGCACACGTCTGTAGTGTATCTAAACATTTATCTGCACATTGTACGCATAAATATTAACACAGTATTTTGAGTTTCTTGTTTTTCTTTCTTTATTCTTATAGTTTCTCTTCAGCCGACACGTGTTTTGTCGCATACACTGGGAAATGGTCCCGCGAGAAACTCAAAATACTGTGTAAATATTTATGCATACTATGTGCAGATAAATGTATAGATACACTACAGACGTGTGCTGAGGATTTCCTTTGTGTATTCAGTAGCCTTGGCCGCAATTTTGGGGGAGGTTGGTAGTTCTCCTCACCTTACAGCACCGTCCAGAATTCAGGATCTTTTGAAACGAATATATGTGCGATTTTCCTGAGTGGCGCCGTTTCACCTCGCTCAATACCACTGTCCGTTCAAAAGTACCAAGCCATCTTAGCCTAATGGCACTCATGTAGCATTGGAGCGTGTTGGCCTTAAAGTTTGCGCTCCATAAAACTTTATAAATAAATACATAAATAAATAAATAAATGTTCCACATATTGTGGTTCCAGGAAGATTCTCATAATGTAAAGTGGCAAACAATTCATGGAGTTACTGCGGCTGTTCCTTACGTTGTACTTACCGTACCCTGTCAAGACACTCTGTATGATTCTATTCTACTAGTCGGGGAGGAGCATGTTGTAGCCCCGGACAACGAGCAGATCCTCCTCTGTACAACAGTCTATCTCTGACATGATGGGTACTCTAGGCATCATTAGTGGTTTCAAGATACTACAGCGCTGGTTCTTGCTGGTCAGTTGTACTCAAAGGTGTGGTACGTTAGTTGACTGCTGCGTGGGTTGCCCTAGGGGATTGCTGCAGAGACGTGCACCTTTACCCGTGCCATGTGCTTACTATAGATTTGGCTTCCTGGTGTTTGGTTGGTCGGCCTTCCTCCTCTTGCTTCTTGTTCCTGCCGCACTGCGCACTATCCCAGCACCCATTGGCCACACCCTAGTTTGAAATCCCAATGCCATTTACCGGTCATATGTCTCACATTGTAAGAAGGGTGTCTTAATTATGTTTTCTTCCCTGCTTCTGAGGTTTGTAAAGAAACTCTACTCCACATTAATGGCCCGGTTACTTACCAGTAATCTTCATTACTCTGAGTCCCCCAATACAGTCCTGTGTTTCCCACCTAGGGGGGTGGGATTGATTATGTTATAGAGGATTGTTGTAACTTGCTATTTTATATAAAGGATGCAATGTCATTGCTCCTCCCCTTTTCTACTGCCACATAGCAATGGTGGCCATGTTGGGAGGATTTTTTTGTATGTCAGCTAGGGAGCAGGTTCTGCAGGATGGAGACAGAATCTCGCAGGTGAGGACTGTAGCGGGGAAGGCAGACGAGGAGGTAATAGAATATAAGCTTTTTATGTTCTCTCACACAGAACAAAGTTTGTAAATAATGCATCGGTGTGTGTGACTTTGTTACACTTACATTTCCAGCCCTGCTCCCTGAAAGGCTTGCAATATAAGTGCACCCTGCCTCTCCTATGTACTGTACCTTGTTCCCTTTGTTACTTCTGCTGGAGTTTGTATCACGTGGTCACAGTTACGATGGCTACAGAGACACTGATCCCCTGGCCTAATTTCTAATCTGCAGGGCTCACTTGTCTACAGTACGAACTGTGAGCCAGTTTGAAAGACTACTCCATATTACGTTGATGTGTGTCACTTCCACCATGAGGACGCAATCGTAACTCACGAAAATGTAAACAGACACTTCATTCAAAGCAGAAATGTATCTGGACACCAGTGCCTCATTCAGAAGGAAGGTTGCCTGGCAGTCCGGAGTAGCCAGTCCCATTTGAGCAGGGCAGAGAGTCGGATGTGCATAAGGTTGGTCCCTGTGTTCAGTGGCACAGTAGAGATTTTTTAAGGCGTGGGCAATTTTCCAGGGCCCCCGCTTTTCAAGGGGCCCCCTGGCAAAGTGATCTTTTTGCTGCTCCCTTCTGTGTATTTTTGTATCTTAATCTTTAAAGTATAATTCAATATTGTTAGGCAACATAGTGCTTGAATTAGCAAAAAATCGAACAAAGATCGAATGAAGTGATTAGCAGCAGTTCAAAGTGACTGCGGCATTTCCATCCATCACTGTTTGTGTTGGGTACAAGTATTAGCACCCACAGCATCAGATGCTGTCCTGCTGCATCAAAGACAACTTGGCCAGTCACAGCAATGGTCTTCCTGTTGGGAGATTTCAACACAGTCCTAGCAGTAGCTCGACAATTGGGGAGTGTTTGGCTAGGCGCTTGGAAACAAGTTACACCAGTCCCCAAAACTGATATAAAATCAGCATGAACACAACACCCTGCACCCTATGTAGGGTCCTTGTCATGTTCATGCTCTACGAGGAGTGGAGGTGCTCAGGTCCTGCCCTGCGGATCTTCTCCTCAACCTACGCCTACTCTCCGCCTACCTGTCTCAGCAGTAGAGTCGGCTGACTTTATACCTCCCTTCTTCCTACTTGCCTTAAAAACTGTATCCATCAGGGCCCGGGAGCAGGGCTACGGGTTTGAGGTGTTTCCCAAAGAATGATCCTTTAGGAGGAGACTTTTCTCCGCGCCTCCTCTAGGCCTACAAAGCTCTCTGTTGTGTTTCGTTGAAAGGATGAAAGAGACGATGCAGAGCCAGGTATTTCCGTCGAGTTGTACTTTATCCTGGGTTCCCTCATTATTACACGTGCTCTTCTCCTCCAGACTGAGTTTGTCGCCACCCATGATGTCCCTGCACTCTTCTGTCCAGGACTGCCCTGCTCCTCCACACACTTCCTGTCTAGTCCTTCAGGCAGGAAGTTGTGTCCATTGCCATGGCTGTAAACCAAGGCGGCCTCTGCACTTCAGGGTCCTACTGCCCCCACAACATGACACCCTCCATATGGGTTAAATTCCCATTCAGGGATCTGTGCGCAGTGTTTCATTTTGCTCCTCTTGCTGCCACGCTTGCCCCGGAAGGTATTGTGGATGGACTAAGAGTGAACATGTATCTGCTAAAAACCTGGAGCTACCACCTGAAGCTCCCCTGAAGCTCTTCTGTAAGTTCTGGTGATTTCTTGTAGCCCGCATATGTTCCTGGAGATCTTAGGGGCAGCCATGTGCAAGGAATCACCACTGCAATTCTGGATTGTTGAATTCTCCAGGATGCTGTGTAGGCTGCACTGATCATGTGCTGAGGACAGGTGTACCGTGTGATGCAGAGGTGTTCGTGTGGTTGTTCGGTGGAGGGGCTGGTGGTTCGGTTGGCTGTTTGTGTGAGATGATGAGACCTGAGTGCCAGGCTTGTCCGAAGCTTTTGTGAGTTCTGGGACACATAAGTCATGCGGGGCCTCTCTCAGGTTTTCTGTTAGCGTGAGCATCTGTCCCAAATAGGACCAATGTCCTGGGACACATTTTGAGGCAATGTCAACATATGGCGCCATCTACAGGTGACCGACTTACCTGTCTCATCATCAATACATCTCAAAAACAGGCCATGCCTTTCCTATATGATACATAAATACATTTCGCAGTGGCAACAGTTTGGGCCCTGAAAAAAAGTGGGCTGCAGCAAACAGCCCTGCTGCTCTGCCCTTGTGAAAGCCCTGCAGAGGGTGGAGAAAGGCAGGCGGAGGGTGGTCTGTGATGGAGGAGCTCAGATCAGCCTATCTGCTGACTGGAGACGGCTGAGACCCTCCATGGCTACTCCTGGGGTCCTTTCCCACTTCTTCCTGAGCCCAAAGCAGAGAGCACCATACGTAGGCCTTGAATACATAAATGGTTGATCCTGTTGTAAAAGTAAAGTGAGTGAGCACAAGGCGAACATAGAGTTTCAGAAACTATGAAGAGCCATGTTCTAAAGCAACATGTGGATGTGACACCAGGCCCGGACTGGCCGTTGCGGGCACCGGGCAATCCCCCGGGGTAGGGGGGGCCGGCCGAGCACTTTGCCAGGGCCGATTTTGGTTCTCAGTCCGGCCCTGTGTGACACAGTAGGGTACAGCATAATGTTTAAAAATGTGAATGTTCGAATCCCCCCTTTAAATAGAGCTCGAAGTGCGTAACACTGAGGTGTCTATTTAGAAGCATTACATCTCAGAGATATTAAATGTATGTCTTGATCAGCTCCAGGGAGCTGTTTATGGTGAAACCCTCCGCAGGGCAGTCAGGTGTGTTTGTCTGCACTCAAAGGCATAAGCAATGTCTCCAGAGGCAGTTCTCTCAGCAGGAAGCTCTGTAATGCCCCCCAGTGGTTCCCAAGCTGTTTCAACCCGCAGCTCCCTTGACCCATTGGCCATTGCCCGTGGCTCCCCGCTGTTACTTGTTTTGGAGGGTGGGGGGATGTACTCGGGAGTACTTGCAATTTTCGCCCTGAAAATAGTTGAGATGAAGCTTATGAAGGTATTATAATCATATACGCAGGGTGTTTCGTATTACTAAGGCAGCCCCTCTAATAAAATATTCCTAGTTACACTTCTTGCCCATGTCTATTTTTGAGAACCCTCTCAAACTTTTTTATCCCACTAACAGTGCTAGATAGCACCCCTATGCATGTAGGCTCCATTGCCGAAGTGTTTCTTTGGCAATGGGGCCTACATACACGCCTACATACACGCTTGAAGAATATTTGCAAGCACTTCCATTTCTACCCATGTCATACGAGCCAACACACCTGTCTCAGCAGGGTGACACACAATGTTTTAAACCACATACAGCTTTATTTTTGCTGTCTCCTCCCTAAAAATACCTTCAAATCAATGCAAGTAAAATAAATTCTTCAGATTTATTTTTTTAAACGTCCCTCTTCCTTGTTTCTAAATGTTGACATTGTGCCGTATATGGTGTTTTACTTCTCTGTGCTCAAGGAGAGAGAGCAGGCCTGGCTGGAAATGAGTGTGTACTGGAAGAAATAATGTGTACTGGGAGTACCTATGATTCAAGTACAAATGTCAATACTTAATAATACTTAAGAGTGTTAATAGACAGGATAACTGTACTTTCCTGATAACTTGCACTGGTGGAAAATGCATTTGGAAAAAAACGATACTATAAAAAAGTCTAACAAAATAAATCAGGCATCTTCCGCTGACTTTGGGAGTGTTGGAACGTGTGGGGATCCAGTGAAATATGGAGGACATCTCCCTCGACATGCCATCAATTAGGCACTACGTTTACAGCTTTAGGCATGCCACTTACAAACCATTGACATTATGCGTTTAAGTCTAATCATTTTAACTGAAGCCGACAACCCCTTCAACATTACATGCATTAAAGTGCTTGGTGCGTTGCTCCCCTAGCTGGGTTTGACAGTTTGGGAACCACTGCCCCATACTGATTGGCTACATTAGAGATCAGTGAACTGGTTAACTTTTCAGTGATCGCAGAAAGTATTATAGTTGAACCAGCTGGCAGATTTTGGGACAGTTTTAGAATGGAGTGGTGATGCAAATTCCTCCAGTGTGAGGGCGAGGTGCATGGAGAACCTGTTACACCGAGAGTCGGAAGAGGCAGCACCACCAGGAGATGTGTAGATTTGTTGGTGAGATGCTAACTCCGGAGGGGAATCTACTAGTGGTATTTCTTCCACCACACCGACGGTGAAGGAAATTCCACCAGTGGATTTTACTCCTCCTGGTGCAGTTGTTCCCACCATGCTGATGGTGCAGGGAACCTGTGGCACCTTCTCTGGACGAAGCACTCCCTCCACTAATCAGTGGATTTTCCATAACCCCAAGACTAACTCAGGCCCTGAGCATCAGCATACACTGCTGTGGTTTTCAGGTCTCGGTCTCTCTTTCCCCCACACAGACAGGACAGAGGTCACTGCCCAGAGCAGCCCGGGGGTTTAAGTTGTGGTCACACAGTTTAAATGCATGAACTCTGGAGAGTCAGGGCCACAGGGACCCTCCATGTCAGCCACTTCCGGGATCACCAGCCAAGTCTATTCCCAAAGTTGTGATTAGTGGATCACTAGTAAATCCACCAATCACTATTACATTTTCTTAAAAGACTAAACATGGATTATTGGTCAGTCCATCAATGAGGGTAAAAGAAGAGATTGTGCGCAAGCCTGGATGTTTATTTCATCGTCATCATCTAGAAAACTTTATTTCGGTCATTTTGACTATAAAAGTATATGTGCAGTGCAATGCATTTCATTAAAAGAAAGAATAATAAAAAGAAGTCCGTCCATCTGGACGAGGGCCAAAATTGCTCACAAAAGTGCCTGAGCATCATATTAATATTCCATAAAAACCATCTATAATCACACATGCCCAGATCCAATGGCCAAGGATTGGCCTGCCAATACAAGGCTTATTAAAGTGAGTGTGCAGTATATGTGCAGTACAGAAGACAGTAACAAGAAGAGAAGAGCACAATGTAATCCACATAGGCACGAGCTCGAGCCCTCTAGCCCTCCATTGTGATTGCTTGTCAAAAGTGCATGTGCTTTACAACATCATTTCATATAAACAGACAGTATAAGCATTCACCCTTAACCAGAAACCAGGGTTCAAGTTACTGACATCAGGGCCGTCATATCCTGGTCAGATTAAAGAAGAGTTTGCACAACTGTAAAATATTATTAAAACCATGTACACATCGTATTATAATTATGAAATACATGTTAAAAAATCATAAAGATTATACACAGGTTAAAAACATTCCAAATCCAATGTATGATATGATAGGGTGATCAACCAAAACCTATGGGCTAAGCTACAGGAGCGCTCTAAGTTCGCACCACATAGAGAATAAAATACAATGGGGAGGTGGGTTCATATTTCAGTATCCTAAAAGCATCTATGCCATGTTTGGCTCCCAGGTTTCTACATAATTAGATCAGCCAACGATGTCTAATCTTCTTATAGGCGGACAAAAAAATATTACGTGATGTTCCGTCTCTTCTGCATTGCTACAAGCTGGGCAGCCCAAAATGAGTGAACCCGCCCATCTGTTTGTAAATGCACACAGCGGGAGTACCCCATACCTGAACTGCAGGTATAACTTCCTATCAAGGGCTGGTTTGATATCATCCAGTACAGGCTCTAGTCTGTACGGATCTTTAATTTCTAAAAACACTGTGGTGAGCATGCCAGTTGTAGAGCTCCCCTGGAGACGGGCAGGGTTTGTTCTCCTTGTAGCTCCCTATCATATCCTTCCTTGATATTGCAGGGCTGGCTACCTCTGCATCATGCCACAGATTGCCCCTTCCCATGGCCACTAGTGTGTCCCCAATGTACGCCATCCACTGTAGTTTTCCAGCACCCTGTAAAATCAGCACCGCTCTCAACTCTTCCCTGTATTCAGCCAGTTGTGGGGTGACCCAAAAGCGCCGTCGGAGTAAGAGGGGTCTGAGGGCGACTTCGTCTGCAATTGGTCAACCCCCAAGGTCCAGACGGAGCAGAGTAAGGGGGGGTCTGGGAGGAAGGCCAAATAGCTGCCTGCCAAATGTGCTCTCAATTTTTGCTTTGATATCAGTTGGGCGATGGCATCAGATTTCAGCCTCATCGAAGGAAGCACCCCTAGCTTGTACTTTATATATTTCGGCCAACGGGTGGAGTTCCTAAATGCCTTTGTCAGGCCCCCCGTTGTCTGGGCCAGCTTTAGGCTGGCTTTCTTGACTTAGGCATTCAAGTCCATTTTTTCCGTGCACGTAATTCCAAGGTACTCAAATACAGACACCCTCTCCAGGGTCTGCCTTCTAAGCAAGGATTTGGCTGAGTGCCATTGCCGGCATTAAACACCATATACTTAGTTTTCTGTATATTAATCTCAAGCCCCCTATTCTTACAAAAGACGTCAAAATTGTCAAGGACCCAAGCGCCTTGAGACCATCCGGTGATAAGTGCGCTTTATAAGAATATCTGACTTGACTCTGTATACCGATAGGTGTTTTTGAAAGCAAAATAGTGTCGTCGGCGAACATCAAAGCATCTATGTCCTTCCCGGCACTCAAAGCCTCAACTAACCCATTTATGAAAAGACAGCAAAGGTTGGGGCAAGGACTCAGCCTTGGTGAACATCTCTGTCTACGGCTATTGGGGCAGTAACTTCTCCATGTTTGCCAACCCTGATTTGGCCAAAATTGCCTTCATGTAGTTGTTTCAGGAGGTGGCAAAGATAGGCTGGTCAACAAATATTAGATAGAGACTGCCACCCCCAATACACACCGTTTTCCAGTGTAAAAGTTGGAGCCTAGAAATGTGGTCTATTGTGGACATCTACAAGTAGGGGGCCTAAATAGTAGGATCACTGCAAAAGAGGTCCCCCGGGATCTTATCTAGCCCTGGAGCTTTAGATGGTGCTACGTTGCTGTGGGTGTCAGTTATCTCCTTTAGGGTTATCATGGGGGCCTTAGTGCAGTTAGTCTGTGGGGGGGGGAAACTCATTACCTATTACATTATCCTCTGCCCTCGTATAGAGGGACTCAATGTGAGCCTTCCAACCATCCGCCCTTATATTGGGTCCTATTTCCTGTTTGCCTTCAGAGCAACCCGTGTTTACCACATTCCAAAAAGTCCTCACATCATGGGTGAATAGGTAACTTCTCAAGGTATCCCACTTGTCGCATTCCCACCTTTTTTTAGCCTCATCCATAGTGCTTTCGTAGACCGCCCTTTTTCTCTAATTAGCGGCCTATCCCTGGCCTTAATAGTAGGCATAAGAGCTAACTTACCCATGCGGCAGCTTTCGCTAAACCAGGGATGTCTGGGTTTTATATGTTCACTTATTCTTTTATCGGGGTACAGAGTGTTAGCCAAGGTGGTTGTTAATGTTATATGGTTCTCAGCAACTTTTGAAAGAGAGTTTAATGTACCGTTATCCAAAATAGATTGTTTCGCAACCATAAGGAGAGGGATGATATTTTGATATAGAGAGGACAACATTTCCTGAGATTGACAAATGTCGACCCATCAGACACTTTTCCTACAGTTAGTGAGTGTTAATCTAACATCCGGTGGAGATTTTGATGTGGATACGCTCTCAGCACATGGCGAGGCCACCTCTAAAATCAGAGCATTATAGTCACTATCATGGCGGGGCACAATCTTGAAATCTATCACATCATGCCAAGATTTTATATCAACCATGATGTAGTCTAGGATGGAGTGCATTTATTATTTATTAAATAGCACTGCACACTGATGTGGAACTGGGAACACACACTGCCAACAGGACTGTTGCTTTTGGGTACACAGCAAACACACACACACAGACACACACACCCCCCATGGCATCACGCCTCAGGTGATATTTGCACTGCGGGTACATGGCAGTGCTCCAATGTGACATGTATTTGTTCATGCCACAGTGCGGAACCAGCAGCAGTAATTACCAGTGACAATTTCTTGCATCATTGAACCAGCACAACAGACCTGAGGCTGGCCACACCCTGTGTGCAGACGCTTCCCACGGTCCCATTTAAGGTTACACCAGGACCGTGATGTCCTGCGTACGTGGGCCTCGCTCCACACCTCACTTGCTCTCAGCCGACCTAGGCCGCCATCTTGTAATTCTTTTCTTTTTTTCCATTTCTTTCCATTTATCCTTTATTTAGCTCCTTTGGTGCATCTTTAAGTAACACTGTCAGTATAACATGTATATAGTTGATCCAAATGCAAGCCTTTTCTTACCAAAGTACTGAGCGCAGGAGGAGCTCAACCCCATTTCCATCACAACAGGTAGAAAGTGAAAGAAAGTCAGTTTCTTTAAAAAATTGAGGCTTTTCACAACTGTAAATGAAAGTCCAGGTAAAGAGGAACAAGGTTTTCTAAAGGGCCATTTCACAATGCAAAATTGGATGTAACACCGATAACACGTTGATGAAAATCACCATAGCATGACCGTATGAATTGTGATTTTCTGAATATAACAACCACTTATATGCCAGTATGTACGAAGCCTTTATTGTAAATAATTTAGTTATACATCGGTCTATAGCAGGGATGGACAACTTCTAGGTTTGCCATTACCCAAGACCTTTCAAATGTCTTAGGTTACATAAGGGATAAACTACCCCATGCCGTATAGTATAAGGATATTGCAAGTCACCAAGGAGTTCTATAACCAAATAAAGGAACAAAACCTAAAATCAAGTTCCCATATAAGCTTATCGATCTCCAAGGTGACTTGCAATATAAATAATCCTATATGCCAGGGGGTACTTTATCCCATATGATACATGGTCACACCACCATGTTTACCACAAACCTCTTAAAAGCTTGCTGCTTAGCTCTTTCATATGAAAGTGCAAGCATGTTTGCAAACATGAAGAATAAAAATAAAACCTCTAGTGCAACATTAAACACATCAAACACCTGTTAGGCATTTGTTGCAAAGAGATATTAGAAAAAGTTCAATACAATTCATTTTTTTTATTTTATAAAAAAAAGGTACAAACGCTCAAAAGGTGTGGAAACATACAGAAAGATTCAAGCTTTTCTCTAACTATCCAAGGAAAGCAAAAAATAAACTTGTTTTCTCTGCTTGTCATTCTTAGCTAGAAAAACACAGCAGAAGAAAGAAGAGAGTTAAGTTTTGTTTTTTGTTGCTTTAAACAGCTGCTTCCTGATCTGAAATGCCTTTCAACACAGCTGCTGGCTCTGGCAGCAAGCATTGTGACATCAGAACTCAACTTGAATAATTTGTAAGAGTTCTGACATCTTCTCTTTATAATCGTGTGCCACAGGTCAACGATTATAAAGAAATTAGAGAATGATGTTTATACAGGAATTGCAGAATCTCATGTATTATAAAAGAAATATACTTCCTTAAAGGGGCCTTCACCCATCCACCTTCATCTACTGGTCTGTTGTGTCATTCACATTTTTCTTCTGCCCACTACAGTATATATCATGGGGTATTCTGCTCTCTGGAAAGGTGCACGCCCATATACAAGGGAGATCCCCTCAATACCGTGGAGTACTATGAGATGATGTGTTCTTTAACCCCTTTAGAGCTTGTAAATAAACCTCCTGGGGAGGTAGTGGCCGTGACGACCGTTGGCCGACGGCAGCAATTAAGGGGTTAAGATAAAAAGTATTTTTGTTTTTAGTCAGTATTTTCTTTTATACCGGAAACCGCTCAGCAGCTCTCCCAACATTAATGTCTTGCAAAAACAAAGACTAAACAAACACCCGCAAAGCCAAAAAGTCTTATCTACTTTGCCAATGTTAGTTCTGCTCTCGTGACAACTTTAGCTGTCTTGCCAGCCCCTTGCAATAAAAAAATCATAAAGACATAAGATATATACGTAGCTTACATGTAAATGTAGAATATTCTACTGGGATTTATCAAACTTGTGGGCACCATGTTTCTTTGCCCCTTCATTGGGGCCTCTCGCCCACGGGCAAGGTGCTAGTGTCCAGTGGTGCTAACCTCATACCAGCTCAAGGCTAACTGCTGTAGCAAGCATTGGTAAAGCCAATAGATTCCCAGACGCAAGACCAATTGGTGATGTCAATATTTTTTTAAGATGTTGTACAGCAGATTGGGTAGTAGCCAACCAGGTAGTAGCACCATAACAGCTCTGCTTGCAGCCGCAGAAGGGATTAAAGCCATTTTTGACCAAGGAGAGTCCACAGCTTTGATCCTTTTAGATCTGAGAGTGGCGTGTGTCACCGTCTCACACCCGGGAATAGCAACAGGAATAGCCAGATCAGCACTCCAATGGCTTACCTCATTTCTCTAAAACTGAACCTTCCAAGTCTGTGAGGAAACTGCATCATCAGAAACCTACTCTGTAAACTGGGGTCCCTCAAGGTTCCTCACTGAGCCCCACATTGTTCAATATGTATGTCAGCTCGCTGGCAGATATCGTAAATAGTCTTGGTTTCTTCTCAATATCCGAAGCTGATGAAACGCAGGTCATCATTTCCCTCACCTATCAAACATATCATATCTCTAGCCACCGCAACCACTGTCTCAAGCACGGTGCAGAGGGGATAGAGGCAATCACTTTGAAACTGAATGGGGAGAAAACTGAGGTGATGGTTGTGGGAAACTACGGGGTCGATTCACAGAACTAACTTAAGACAAAATCATAAACTTACTACTTTTGGTAATCACAGTAGGCATTTAGTAGTCTTAAATTAGGATTTTGTCTTAAGTTGGGATTTTGTCTTAAATTAAACTTGTTTGTCTTAAGTTTAGTAAGTTTATGATTTTGTCTTAAGTTAGTTCTGTGAATTGGCCCCAACCCCTCCAGGTGGATGAAACGGAATTGACCCAAGTCTCTCGGCAGCTGATCCCCCCCCCCCCCCCTCTTAAAACAGAAGTCAAAAGCCTGGGCTTCTGGCTCGATGACAAGTTGTGAAACGCAACACATGTCGAAACGTTTGCGGCAACTAGCTTTGGCATGCTCAGGACCTTGAGCAAGCTGCTTCGATGGCTACCGGAGCCATTACGCAGGATAGCAGTACAAGGCCTAGTAATTTCATGACTTGATTACAGGAACCCCTAATACTTGGGCAGTCCCAAGTCAGATCATACAAGAAGCCGCAGTGCACATATGGTTAAAAATTCCGAAACATCACCCTGCAACGGCAGCCCGGGCAAGCCAGCACTGGCTGCCAATGCTAAAAGGATTCACTTTAAAGCACTATGCACAGAGCTATACATAAAAAGGGTCCCAAAATCTACTTACTCACCACAACCTCGCTAGAACGCTGCAGTCCACCAACCAACAACTGTTTGTAGTCCTTAGGCTCAGGAAGACCTGGAGTAGAAGGTAGTCCTTCACTTTCCTGGTTCCCAAGCTTTGGAATGCTCTTCCACAGAATATAAGGCAAACCAAGTCAGAATCATTATTCTGAAAAGTACTAAATACAGCTCTTTGCTAGCCTTTTGCAATCATCACAAAACTGTACCTTGGCTGTCATAGCGCTGGGAGGCCCTTCTGGCAACTGGCCTAAGCTTTAAAACCCCCATGAATAGAATAGAAAGCTCTGCAACATGGCTCAAAGTGAATAAAAACAAAGTGCTATGGCACGGCCACTCTTGACCACGCTATAGTGCTACGTTTTCATTTAATTTAAACCATGTTGCACTGTAGCCCGTGCTGCTGTACAATAGGCCTCGAAACAGCACATGTGGTTTGGGGGTGGCAAGCAACAAGAGAGAGGAGGGTGGGAATCAAAGAATGTGTAGCAGGAGGTGGAAAGTTGGGTTAAAGAGAACAATGGTTTGGGGGCTGTTTTAAAAAGAATAGTCAGCGGGGGGACGGAGGGTTAAAAAGATTGGATGGTGGAAGGAAAGTGGGGTAGGAGGATTATCACCACGGAGAGTGTGAAGGTTAACCCGATGGAGATCGGAAGGAGGGCGGGGGGGGGAGGTCAACACCATGGAAAGTGGGAGGTGGACAAGGGTGAAGGAGAGGGACTGCAGGGGTAAGCACTCTGTAAGCGTGCACACGGAAAAGTAAGAATAGATTACCTGCAGGAGCCTGAGCCCAGTGGAAGAATACTGGCCAGAGGAAGCAGTACTTGGTCCATGCTTCATGGCAGGGATAAAGACCAATGCTCAGGAGGAAGCCGGAGGGGAGGAGGAGCCGCTGACCAGTAGGAAGCAAGGAAACAAGAGTGAAGTGGGAGCCAACCAATGGTAAGTAAAGGTAAGTGTTGCGGGGTAGGCGGGACACGGGGAGGGGCAAGAGGAACTGACACTGAGGCCTTAAGTGTGCTTTTAAGTGATGGCTTTATTTTCATAAACACTCTTCTCTGGCGGCTTGTAAGTCTTTTTCGCGTGACGCCGCTGGATCCGTTTTGGTGTTCTTTAAGAGATCCAGTCTGTGACCGCTTTGCACCCGTTAAGCCCCACGTAGGAGTTCTCCGGAGTTGTAGGATTCTCTCATGCCGGATGGTGCCAGGGACCAGAGAAGAGAAAAACAAAAGGAACAAAACACAAGTATTAGGACGGTCATCCTAGTTTTAAGACTTGAGAGGGGCCGGGAGTGAAGGAAACCGAGTGTTCTGGTGCCTCTCCTTTACAGAGGCAGTGCGGTACGTGCTGGTGAAGGGGGGGGGGGGCACGTGCAGACTCTTTAGGATTATGTACAACTATGTACAAAGTACGTAGGTCACACCGGTGTGCTTAGGGAGCAGGAGTGGTACACTGTCCCACCCACCCGGCTACCTTGCCCCGTACCTGTTGAAGCCACGCTCCTCCCGTGGGAACGTGGCGGGGCGACACGTTGGGTCGTTGGCCTCCTGGCTTGCCATTACTGCCGCTGTTGTTCAGGCCACTGGTACCCTCGTCTACTTCGTCCTCGGCTATCTCTCGACTCGCTCTCGCTCTTCTCGCTCGCACTCCGCCTCCAGGGAAACGCCGTCCGTCCTCTTCTTGATTCTGTCCTCTTTTGACGGGTACTGCATGACGTCAGCGCAAGTGGGAGGAGTCTCGTCCGGCTGATATCCCCAAATAAAGGCGCCGGTGTCTTTTCCTTTTTCCCAGCTACATACCAGTTGATCGTCCGGACCCCATTCAGCACTTCGTTGAGGGTCAGACTGTTGTTGAGAGGGGACATAAGTGGGTGAGAGGGGAACGGCGGACCACCACTCCTTTATCACGTCTGCTCCCTCGGGTGTAGGCCCCGCCCCGTCACAGTAAGTAAAGTAACGGGTGGGCTTTAAGTCCCTTTTAAAATTTTATTTTATTTACAAGAGATTTTGCAAGCAAAGTGCATGCACTGAGCAGGCAAAACCTAACAAGCATTTACAATGCAACGGTTTCGCCTTCGGAAAAGTTAGAGCTTTAGGCATTGTAAATGGCAAACTTTTTATTTATGTGTTAGTTTTGAAAACAGATAATTAAATGGCATTGTCATTTACAATACCTCACAATTTTAAACTTAAATGTTGGTCTATTAAGAAAGACAGCCGTTCCACTAATGCAAAAATGTTATTACAAAAAGAGGCGTTGGGATTTTAATATCAGTCCCCAAACCCTTAATAGTGTGTACATACTGCTGGAGAACAATAGTTACATCTAAAGTTTAGAGACAAAATTACTACATTAAGGCGCCTAATTCTAGCTCTACGCCTTAGTTCCTTACAGATCTAGAGATGCTAGAGTTCTGGAATTCCTTTGCAAACATTTGTCACTGAAAATAGCCAAAGTTGTCGATGCAGGGGTGAACCAGTAGAGAGTATAGACGGGCAAGCAGGAGGCAAAAGCTAGTGCTTCCAAACAAGTAAGGTGACATTAAAGGATGCAGGAATCAGGAATGCTCATTTAATTATTTTATTAACAATCAATAACAGAAAATACATCAACAGCAGTATAAAGAAATAAACAGCAATCGTAGCAGAAAACAGAGGTCACTTGCTTGAAAAAGTGCAATAGGGTTTATAGGATCGAAGGGGGACAGAACGGGATCAGTATACAATACAAGTATACAATACAATGTACAAACAAAACAAAGTGCCACAATACAATGTACAAACAAACAAAAGTGCCACAAGTGAGGATGGGCTATTAGAGGCAAGGTGGGTATTTTTAAAAACACTCAAGTGTAGAGAAATACACGGCTACAAAAGAAAGTCTGTCTAACCAAGAGTGGCAGACTGCGATTTAGGATAATTTACAAGCATCCACGTGACATCAGAGTAACTGGGGCAATTTTTTAGAATCCTACAGGTGCCGCTAACACCTTAGGTACATAATCCACCCTGCTCCTTGTACAAGACTAGATATTCACTGGTCCAATGTTATTCAAACAATATGCAACAATGTGCAAACGATGAAGTTCCTTGCAGACCGCAGTTTAAAGTTCCAAGCCTCTTATTTATTACAGAACCGAACTTTCAGGTGACAGTTTAATGCATTCTAGGTATTGTTGTCTTGGGTTGCTTCCAGTGAACTAATTGGACTATTACACCAGATAGCAACTATCTGAAGCTTAAAAACCCATTTCTGAAAACAGTGACCGTCATGATATTGTGTGAGTTGGCCACCCTAACAAGGAGACACTATATATCTAAAAATCGCATACTAGTAAACCGCTGAACCTACGCATCTGATACTCTTGTCTATATCTGTTAAAATCTTCAATTAAATAATGGTATTCGCACTATCACATGCACATTTTCTCTTGCTATAAATAATAAGCGTTGGACAAATATACCAAACGATCCGGCACCATCGATTCCACCTTTATGACACCATTACACAGATTCTATTAAATAAAAGAAACCACACTACCAATGACAAGCGCGGGGGCAAGGAAACTCGCAATTACCATACATAAAGTAAAGAACCCGAGCATGTTTACGGAAGGCATCCGTTCCACCTTGTATTCCTCTTTATAAATGCAAATGTCACTGCCTATTACCTACACTACCAGACCGTTTAATTGCTCCCTCCCCTCCCGCACCCCGCCCCTCAACGTGACATTTACCCCCATTCTAGTTCGCTGACACGTCTCATTTACTGTCACCGCCAACCTCTATTCTACTTTTGTCCGCCCGGTAGCAGCCGTCTCTGGCTCACCTGTGCTGTCCCGGCCGGAGGTGGGAGGCTAGTTCCTCACGCTGATGATCACGATTTCCGCAAAATTTCCTCCCCCTCCCTGCACAAGATGTCGACCAGCAGCTGTCACCTGTATGCCGGAAGTGACAGTGGTAAGGATAGAGGACTTCCGATGTCAGCTGTACAATACCATGGATACCAGATACGGAAACGATCTCTCACTAACTAGTGTGAAAGGTCGAAAGAAAAGACAGACAACAGTGCGATAAAATTACGGCCATCTTGAACGTAAGTAGGCATCGCTATGTTGAGGTGAACTCCTGATGTGTTTAAAAAATATATATATATAATAATATTTTCTGAAAAGTATAATAATTATAAGGAATTTCTTTTGTTACCTTATGTCATTGAATTATGTGAATTTAACGAGGATGTAAATGCAAATTCAAATGTCACTCTTGAAAGGGATGGAACTATGAATACGCTAACGCTCCATTTTTCAATCCCACCGGCGGTGCGATGTTCGCGCCGCGGGTCACGCACAGCTGTCTGCTCCTCGCCACACAAGTACAGACGGCTTTAGTGGGAATAAACAGTCATTTATTTGAAACAATTGTTTAAAATACTTTATGGAAACCAGCGGTGTAATGCATTCAAATAAATGCCAAGGCGGGCTGATGGAGAACTGAGCTGGGGCGTTAAATCACCCTGCTTAGGAATTCAGCGGCTGCGAGCAGACAGTAAATCCGCGGTGGCACTATCCGGCGGTGGCAGCGCTTTGTGACGCCGGCTCTCCAGCGCTACAGCACCCTCTTACCCACTGCGCCTCACGGCCCTCGTACCCACCCTGCCTCGGCAGCCCGATGTATGTATGCGACACGGGACTGTGGAGCGGCGGCCGCTCCCGTTTTTCTTCATCCTCGGTCACTACAACGTAACCTTCTCTTACAGCAGTCACTGGAACGTTACAAAAAATAAACAGGAGACTTAACAAGTAAGCTACTGCCCGGCCGCCATCTTCTGAGAAATGAGCAAAACAAACCTGTAAAAGAAAAAAAAAAAACACCGCCGCATGACGATCGCAAAGGGGCGGGATGAGTAAAAATTGCCGGAACGCCCACGAATCTACTCCGGCAATGCCGGACAGATCTCTCTTCCAATGGCTAGCCTCCATTTATGGAGCTAGCCAATGGAAGAGCAGGCGGGACAAAGCCCCCGTACTGTTCTAACATAAGATTTCGCCTGCGTGAACGCTGCTGCGCAGCGGACGCCAGGTGAAACCTAAAAAGGATTTCCTGGTAATTGATGAGGCTCCCCAGTGAGCTGTGGCTCTTCTTTTTTTCATTTCACTAGTCAATGATCTGTTTTGCAGAGACAAGCTAGCCTCAAGTAGGGAGGGAATGACTAAAAGCTGGACAAAAAGCTGCTCCGCGAGCTGCATGAAATGCGCACTAGAGGTACATTGTGGCCCATCAGCCACTTGTTGGAGAAGTCTGGTCTGAGTGGCCTATTATCAAGGGAACATGGTAGCTCTCTACAGCCCTGACATGGCCCATGGTCTTTGTTCATCTGCAAAGCAGCCTACAAATAATTGTGAGGGGCCCTTCTCCAACTTTTGCAGGAAGGCCTTATTATTTAGTATAATGTGACGGTAAGTTATAATAAAAGTCTTCCAGATTTCAGGGGTGTGGCTTCCATTGGTGCAGCAGGCGCAGTAGCACCGAGGCACAGAGAACTGAGGAGATCACTGGACCCTGATTATTTCTGCATTCAACAGCTCAAACAGAAGCCAATGGGTCAATTTCCTACTTTGCACTAGGGCCCATGCACACTGGTTATGCCACTGCCAGATTTCCATCTTTTTTTAACTGACTTTCACATAGTAATACATACAGAAAACAATCATGATTGCCAGGCCAATAGATTTTCAAATGTATAGCATGGCGAATTAAAGAGCAAGATGAAATGGATGAATTGATTCCGGGTCTGCGGTGCATAAGAAGTTGATGTGATAGTTGAGTAAAAGCGAAATGTGGCCACAGGGTTGTTAGAGCAGAGCACTCTGCAGGGCAGGACTCTACGCTCGCTGCCTAAATGCATTGCAGCCTGCCCCTCGTACTAGAGCAAGTCTCTGCATGATCCCTGGGGCGCTATAATGTACGACTAATGCATTCTGGTACAGTAATGCAAACACCTGCTCTAAAATGCTTTAGTCTCACCCCTGATGCGTGGTACTTGGCAGGGTTGATGTAGTGTAGTTACATGCCAGGTTTGCCCAAATAATTCACACTAGAATTGGGACAAATTTACATTTTGGCAGCAGAGGCGTGGTCGGTGGGCTGGATGGAAGAAAAGTAGGCGGGCTAGCAGCAGCAGTGGTTGAAATGTGTAGAGGGCAGGTGTATCGACCCATCAGCATTTGAAGATCTCATTTCACTCTAAACTCCTATTTAGGGGTCAGGTAAAGCGTCAGCTCACACCAACCTGAGTAATCCTACACATGGGTTGCACTCTAACCGGATGCGGCTCTGCTTTGAGGTCGACTGGTTGCGGTGTCACTCCTGACAACTAAAGAAGCTGGGGAAAGCTCTCCTGCCACAAAGGAAATCTTTTTGCAATCCTTTTCGATGAGTGGAAAAGCCACTCCAAAGGGCTCTGCCCAATTTCTTGTGCTTTATCTATTTCACACATTTTAGTCTGGGCATCTCCTGGTGCTGTCCATTCTTTGACAGTCCAGGCCAAGGATAAAGTGCAGATGTTAAGTTAGTCATTTTACATTAACTTGATTATTTGTATCACTTAAGACTCATCTCTCTGTATGACATTGGTGTCAAGGGTTCTCAGAGTCCAAGTGTTAGGATGTGGTCAGATATGTTAATTAGTGCTTCAAAGAATTTTGAAAACTCATGCGCTCGGACTAACTTTAGAAAAAGGAGGATCATTGTTGGTGCACAAGAACAGGGCTACTCTGCAGTTTACCAGTTCAGTACCATATTGAAGGCAGCTCTTACGAAGTGTGGGTTAAGCAGTGCTTAATTTGTAAAATATTAAGTGCCAGGGCTCTGACTAGGAGGCCACTGCAGCTTGCACCACCCATCGCCCCTGTCAACGCTGCCAAACAACTACTAACCCTCTCTCTCGCATGTAAATGCGACAGTTCAGATTATTCCAGGTCCCCAAAGCTAAAGGAATGGCTGGGGAGGCAGGTATTAGCACTGTTTTAATGTATATTTTATTTGTAAACAACTGTTGTTCTGCTTATCTCTAAATTAGATGAGCAGCGCCACCATGTGGTCGACTGTTCTAAGCATGGTGTTGACAATTAGGTGCCGGTGCCAAGCACCGGAAACCAATTAAGTGCCGGTGCTGAGCACCGGCAAGCACAGGCTCAAATTAAGCACTGGGGTTGAGTAAGAATCCGCTCTCCTGCTGAGAGGAGCAGTCCGTGCTTGTGCCCACCCACAGTGCTCATCTGCATTCACCAGTTTAGTTTGGGAGCTGCGCCACACAACTTCTCTGTGCTCTCAGAGCTCCTCCGGTGTTGTTCCAGCAAACCCAGTTGATCTGGGCTTTCTGAAGGACTGTCAACAGGCCCCCTCCCCATTTCTATTATCGGGCGATTTTGAACCCGGGGACCCCATCCCCCAGGGCCCAGCCTGGTTAGTAATAGGAGAAGGTCTGCGTAGCCCCCCTACCCAGGTCGTTTTCGGCCCCTGGGCCTCATCTCCCAGGGTACCGCCATGCAGAGAAATGGAAGCTTCCTCTTCCCAGGGCCATTAATGGCCCTAGGGACCCCACCCAGCAAGGCTCGCTCCAGCTATGTCCTGGGGTGCCAACCCCGGGACATAGCGGTTTCCCTGCCCGCATTGGCGGGAGCAGGGAAACCTGCGTTTGCTCTCGCTTGTCGGGAGCAATTTCAAAACTCCTGCCAAGCGAGAGCAAACATGAATCCCGCTCCTTGCTTTTTTGAAGCACACTAAAGATCTGTTTCCCTGCCTAAACAGATCTGAATATTGCTCCTGCCTGCAGGGAGCAGCATTTTTAGCTGCTCCCCGTGGGCAGCTGCAATGCTGGCTCCCGCTGGTGGAGGGGAGCTGGCTGGGACACAAGGGGCTTTCCCTGCAGCCCTTAAAGAATATGGTGGGTGCCATGGGTGGGCCCCCACTAATTGGCCAGGCCCCCGGGGAAGGGGCCCCCATGGCCAAAATTGGCCTGGGGAGGTCAACCAACGTCCCCATTAATTATTGGCTGGGCCCTGGGGTCCCCAGGAACAAAATTGGTCCGGGAAGAGGGGTTGCGTGCCCCCTCCCTATTTAAACATATGGAGGGCCCCAGGGGATGGTGTCCCCGGTGCAAAATTGGTTGGACCACTTGCCGGTTACCACAGTCTTCAGAGTGTCTCAGTAGTACCCATTCTCCGCTGAATACCATTTTCCTCTGCAGTCTCTAATAGACACGGGACCCTTTTCTCCCTCACACCCCCTTCATCTGCATATCTCACACATCCTCTGTGTCCTCTTCAGCACCTTCATTTTACTCTTTGCATCTGCACATATTTCCTTTTTTTTTTACAGTTTTATATAGGGAGTACTCAGGGCATAAGTCGTAAAAAAAGAAGTGGGGGGACGCTGTCACCGGAAGTGACGTCACGACAGGAAGTAACGCCACGAAAGGTGCCGAGCTCCTCTACCCAGAGAGGCCAAAGAGTGAAGTCCAGCTGTTTGGCAGGGGGGACAGCGTCCCCCGGTAAAATAAGTGGGGGACGCCGTCCACCCGCGTGGTACCCCGACTCGAGCCCTGGGAGGACTCCTCCCAAATCGCTTTACATTTAGCATTTACTTTTGTCTCCTCCACTTCACTGTCCTCCCACACATACAACCCCCACTCACCTGTACGCACTGCATGTTCTTTTCCTCTGGCGCTGTCCATATTTGGACAGTGTGGTACTTCCCTCACACACTTCCCCTCATTTACACCAGCTGTTTATTCTCCCACCCAGGCCTCTCACACTGTGTGGCGCGCGACACCTGATTCTGAACAGAGTCAGGCACAAGGGGCGGCTTCTGTGTGCATACTTAAATATTTGTTTCAAAAGCAGCGCGCCAACGCGTACTCAGAAGTGAACCCTTTGTAATGGTGCAGCCGCGGGTTGCATAAAAACAGAGCCTCGCTGCACGTTTTATGAATACTTTGTTCAGGGCACGAGTCGGGGGTACACGCAGGTACACGGCGTCCACCCACTATTTTCACAGGTTGGACGCCGTCCACCTTGCCAAGAAGTTGGTCCCCACAATAATATGGTGAACTTGTCCCAGTGTAATTTTCAAACTCCAGGACACGTTCAGCAGTGCTAGTACGTTGTCTGCTTTCCATTCTCAGCAGCAACTGCAGGCAGCGAGGGAGCTTTTTTTCACCTCCAGCTGGGCCGAAGATAAAGGTAGGAGTTAAGGAGCCATCAGGTGTCCTTTGGATCGAGTATCCTGACTGGAGGCGTCTTAGAACCTCACACTTAAATGCAAACACAACAGAAACAAAGCACACAGCTTGTCTCTTCACAGGTACTGAAGAGAGGCATGCTTTTGGCTTTGTTCAGTCCCTGTATATAAGTGCATGCATTGTAAGAATGTCAGATGTGTTGGTCTTCCCAGTATTTACACAAATAACAATTTAAATAACACTGTTTTATTTCTTTTGTAGCATGACGTGCTTTGCAGGAGACACCTTAACCTTCTATATACTACTTTGATTCCAATATAGGACTACACAAAACAAAGATCTCTTTAACAAGCTCGTTAACCTCCAGAGTTATCTCACCATAATATTCCCTGAGATTTACTGACCACCTCTGCAGCAGATGCCTTAACCCCATAAAATATTTTACAATCCAGAGTTTGCAACGAATTGAGCAAAACAGATCTACCACCATGCTTCTCCTTGTTGACAATTTCTTTGTGGCAGGGTTTAAAAAAACATAATGTATTAATTGAGGCCCAGAGTCTGTGTCGGGATTGCGTCACTTTTTTGGCACAAACCTGACGCCAAATCTCATTTGTTAAATTTCCTAATGAGCTTACTCATGATATACCCACTAAACATGTGCGAGGTCTTAATATCCGATGTCCCTTCTTGTGATGTCACTTCCAGTGAGGTCACTTCCTGTGATGCCATGTGTAATGTCCTGTGCGTGACGTCATGTGCTGTGATGGCGCGAATCATGATGCCACTTGCATACTGACTAACTTTGTTACTCCCCCCACTTCTTTCAATATGACTTGGGCCCTGGTTTTGCTGCCGATAACCCCTGGAGGGCTGACTCCGGCTTCCGTGCTGCCTAAACCGCCTTGTGCGCATTTGGAAGCAGCCTCCACACCGTGCTCTGTTGCACATATTGTCGCCCTGGTGGTCGAGCTCCCCATCAGGCCCAACGCCACAACTCTACATCAGTTATATTATTATATATTTCCCTTCCTAACACCCTTGCAATCTGACTGTGGAGCTGGCTTTGGCATCAGTGATCTGCCCCCCACTGTGAACCTCACCCCATCCGCCAGGCCCAAATGCATATATCTACATTAATTCATTCATTTTACATTTCCATAACACTCTGGCTGTGTTTTTAGCTTTCTGCCTATTGCCCACGCACTGTTTCAGCCCCACGGCTTCCATGCCTGCGTGTGAGCAGTGTGCCGCAGACCTGCGGGGTTGAGTGCAGGGACTGCAGTGCCAGAAAGCACGCATGCCAACACTTTCGAAGGGAAAAGTAGGAGATTTAAAAAATAATCGGGAGAATATCTTTTTCTGATTGACCTGAATAGGGTCTATTGTCATGTATGGGACTTGCAAGTGTACTGCTGCAGGATCAGATATAAGAGATGCAAATATATGTTTTTTTCTCCTTAGCTATCAAAAGCATGGAGAAAGCTCTATGGCATAGAGAGAGTGGCAAAAATGCTGAGCACTGGCTTGAGGGAGCTGGTTTCTGACAGAATCCCTGTCTGCAGAAACCAGACGACGAGGATGTATGTCATGACAACGCGGGCTGTAGGCGCTGGATTGTGGAATAGTTTAATTTTCTATTCCAACTCCAGCCCACGTAACAGTAGGGAAGGTGTTGGAATAGAAAATAAAACTATTCCTTCACCAAGAGCGCCCTCCGGCGCAAGTCGTTGTAACGACTTGCGTTGTGATGGCAGCGTCGTAATGGCAGCACGGTGTAAGGCCTGCGTTGTCATGGCTATCTCCCCGACGACGAATCAGGTTTTTGCATGCAGGAATAGGAAGGCTGGAGATTAGCCTTGAAATCAGAAGTCTCCCATCTGAATCAGGAGGGTTGGCATCAGGGCTTTAAGTGGAATGAAAAAGGCGGGGGGGGGGGGTCACTCCAAGGGGCGTGGGATGCCACATCAATGTCGTGTTGTGGGCAAAAATAGTTAAAAGAGAATCGTCTTCAGATATTTGACAAGACGTCTAGGGTCAGTCCTCTATAGCTGCTATATAATATTAAGCTCAGAGAAAGATGGTCAGATAATCGGTTGTTCCAGCAGGGGTGACTCTTGATAAAGTCCTATGCTTCCTACACCATCATTCTTCGTACCGCACCGCGTGAGAAGGGCTTCCTTCCCGGATTAAGGCATCGGGAAGGAAGCCGTTCCCACAACACGACATTGATGTGGCATCCCAGCACTATCAATTAAGAAACCTTTTGAGACGTTTGTGTCATAAAGAAAATATCTATCCAGTACGACGACTATCTATGATCAAAAGAATTTGCCCTGAAGAAGTCCCTAGAGGACGAAACGCGTCGGCTGCAAAAACCCGTGTTTTGATTGTACACCCTTTTGGAATAAAGAAAATCACAACCAAGAAAATCTACGTCTGTGATTATTAGAATTGTAGTCTAAGAATTGTGTGGTGCACCTTTGCGTTTATGTATTGATTTTCTATTTTACTTTAAATCTGCTGAATAATAAAAAGTTAAGTAAGAAATGCATAATCCTCGCCTCCGATCCTGACAAAGAATTGAGAGTCAGTGTGGATTGATGGGCTTCATTAGGAAAAGGAGACACATCACACTGATGAGTTGCGAAGAGACCAATGCCATAAAGCGGAAGATGCAATAAGGCTGACTCCGAGCGATGCTGACAACGAGCGTCCATCTTAGGTGTTTGAAAAAACACATTTGTCTCGTAAGGAGATCTGTTAGTAAATAAAAACAAAGTGTGACGCAAGCGCTAGGAGAGGGAGTTGAGCTTTAAGACTGAATGGTTGGGCTGCAATAATGGTGCGAGAGAGCCGGTAACAACAAGATTGAAAACTTGAACCACTTCTATGTACACAATACTGGATGTAGTGAAAGCGTTGCCCGGAGGGACCATGGTAAAATGAAATGGAAATAGAAATGTTAAAACTCATCTAACTAATGTTGACATGGAATAGTACCACTTCTGTTGTGGTTTGTCGATGTAAATATTGTATTTTCATTTTACTGCAGCCTGCAGCTCTTGCACTAAACATGGGCCTGTGCAAATGTTGTTTGTGTAAATCAAAGAAGATGGTGTGACACATCTCCTTAGGCAAGCTGTGGCAAAGACTTAATCTACAATGGTTCAGCACTCATGAAAAGTAAATCTTATCACTCATATCGAAGTAAGGGTTCAGTGAAACTTCTTCAAATTATAATACACATGATCAATGTTCGTGCAGTACATGATATATACATTAGGCATGTTGAGTTAAAAATGTTCTTCCTTTGTTTTCTTCTTTTAACAAACCATTCAGAAACGTACCCAACGCGTTTCGTCCTCACGGACTTCTTCAGGGCTCTAACCAAATCTCTTCTGGAGGAGTAGGTAAAATATTCTGTGGCATTGATCGTCCTGTGCATGAGTTCTTTGTAAAATCAGCTGATGTCATATATATAAATTCAATCCAGTTGGTGAAGTCCTATTGATGAAGCACATGTTCCGGTATATCAGCTCGCATGGATCTTTACTTTAAATCACACTATGGGACGCCATGCAAGCTGATATACAGGAACATGTCCTTCATCAATAGAACTTCCCCAACTGGATTGGATTAATAAACTAGAGTATTGGATGCCAAGATACTATCCAGGCCGTGCTTTTTACAAAAGTGCCCGCAAAATCAGGGCTTCCTGGCTGGGTGGCAGAAAACTTCAGCAGTCCTGTCTCCCGGAAGAAGAGCCAAGCCACACGTGCAGGGCAATTTTTGCATTGCTTTCTAAGCGATAACGTGCAGGCAGCAAGTTTTTTTTTTTTTATTGTCACCTCCAGCTGTGTCAAAGAAAAAGGCAAGGTTAAGGGCCATCAGGCGGCTCCTTTTGATCAAGTATCCTGACTGGACATAGCCTGGAACCTCACTTAAATGCAAATACAACGGAGGGGAAATAAAAGAACATAGCTTGGTATCTCTTTACAGGTATTTAAGAGAGGCATGCTTTTGACTTTGTTCAGTCCTTTAATGTAATTAAGGGTATGCACTGTAAGAATGTCAGATGTCGAAGTATTTACAAAAATATAAATTTAAAAAGTACTATTTTATTTCTTTTATAGTGCTACTCATCCCAATTCAGGGTGTCAGAGCGCTTTACATAACATACACATTAGACTGATAATAAATCAAGTAAGTGTGTAAATCAATGTACAAGATGTGTTATATGAGTCAGTGAAGGTTATAAGGTGAAGGAATCACATGTCCTTCACAGCTCACTGTGCTATATTAGAAAGATTATAATTTAGGAAGTGCAATTAACAAAAGGTTCTCTGTGTTCAAAGGAGTAACCTAGCTACATAAAAGAAAACTCTCTCATCTGCATGTTACGTGATGTGCTTTGCAGGAGACACATTAACCTTCTATACTACCTAAGTCTGGGTCTACACAAAACAGATCTCTCCAGCTTTAACCTCCAGAGTTATCTCACCATTAATATTATTCCCTGAGATTTACTAGGCACCTCTGAAGCAGATGCCTTAACCCCATAAAATATTTTAAAATGCAGACTATGCAACCAATTAAGCAGAAGAGGTGTACTGCCATGCTACCACTTGTTGCTAATTTCTTTGTGGCAAGGCTTTAAAAAAGAGATTATTAGCTGAGGCCCAGATTTTGCGTTGGGATAGCACCACTTTTTTTTGGAGCAGGCCCAAAGCAAAATCTAATTTGTTACATCTCATAATGCCCCTGTACTCATGATATATCTGGTAAACCTATGTGTGGGGTCTAAATATCTGATGTCACTTCAGGAGAGATCACTTCCTGTGATCCCACGTGCAATGCCACGCGTCGTGGCTTCATTTGCTATGGTGGCACGCACCATGATGTCACTAGCAAACTACCTGATTATAAACCAATTGGAATTTGGTTCCGCACTCCAGGTATATATTGAGTTAATTTGGTTAAGTAAACTTTTTCGAGATTCAGTGGTGCATAGGATGGCAATCCTACTGAGCTGCTGGATTGATGAAAAGTCAATCAAAAGTATGGATCCTGTTACACAAGATACATTCCAACCTTGCACTTCTTTCTTTTTCATCAATAATTACCCCATACGTTCAAATATATTCATGATTTCAAGCGTCGCACGCCGATGGTAGCGAGGAGCAAGGAGAGGGCGAATCTTAATAAAGATAAGTACAAAGAGAACCTCTACCAAAGACGAAAGATATAAAGAAGTCCCCTGATGAAGGGCTATATGCTTGAAATGCATGGGGCAAATGATGAATTCATGAATATGAAGTAAAATATTCACATGAAAGTTTTGAAAAATACAAAAAATCTTCGTTACCAATAAATACAAAATGAAATCATGAATATATTTGAACGTATGGAGTAATTATTGATGAAAAAGAAAGGAGTGCAAGGTTGGAATGTATCTTGTGTAACAGGATCCATACTTTTGATTGACTTGCAAACTACCTAACTTGGTTAGTCCCCCCACTTATTTTTTTCATGACCTATGCCCTGGAGGAGGGGGTGGTGGAAGGTGGAGGTGAGGGGGGGGGGTCAGTTAGTATAATCATGTGTGCAACTTGTTTACTGTACAGTTTTAAGTGCATGAGCAGCTGGGAGAGAATCGAATTACAGCAAACCATGGTGTATGCTTTTAAGTAGGGTCGGTGGCAGGAGAGTGGAAGGGTTGATGCCACTGGTCGGGTAGAGGTGCCTGCACCCTCTTCTGGGGCGTGAGTAGAAAGGAAGTGGGATGCAGTGTTGGGCACCAACGCATCTCCTCTCTTCTTGTTTCGGGACCCAGCAGGAGTGCATTCAGGCTTGCAAGAGTGTCGTAGACTCTCGCGGGCACGCCGATTTAAAAGTAGTGAGTTATGATTGGCTCTGGGAGCTTGATTTCCCTTGGGCCATGTCGGTCCTGCTGAAGTCCGAGTCCCGAAAGTTCTCTGATTGGCTGCCAGCGACGTGACAAAAATGTTGCTGCCAACCATTACAGGACTCGTGGACTTAGCATAACAAACAAATACTCTCAGACACTTTAAACATGCCTATTTGATAGTGGAATACTCTGCTGAAATAGTTTCAATTGATTTAAAACTGAAAAGGAATGATTACGAGTAAAACAAAGTGCCGCAATAATGCAGTTAAATTTACATTTTTGTGCCGTAAAGTTTGCAAATCTATGCCACAATATCCTGGGGGTCTGATTAGTAGTATCCCAAGATTATAGGGGTAATAGTCTAGGGGGTCTATGCCAAATTAGACAAGGCTCAATTAAGTTCAGAATGGCCCAATCTATTAAATGGATTATACCCCCAAAATCCACAGTGCAATCATGATCAATAATAAAGATATAGATTGGTCCCTAAATATTTCTCCAAATTTCAAATTGAGAAAAAGTATTGGAGCCATAGGCCGTCGTTTTCTTGTATAGTTATATAATAATTAATCTTGTTGTCCTTGATAGTCTTGAAATGCAAACATTTATCACAAAGTATAACAAATAACACATGTTTCACCCCATGTTCTGTGTACACCTGGGACTTTTTCAAGGCTGCTTATGTGTTTCAGTAGAACCCATAGGAAAAATTGAATAACATAAATATGATTTGCAATAACTTAATTAACATTCAGGACCTTCATTGTATGCAACAAATTATATATTACGAAAAAATCCAGTAACCATAAAATCAAGAGAGAAACATACATCATAAGGACAAACCGAGACCAAACAAGAAAATAGAGACACAACCAGGATAAACATTAATCAAACATGATCTTCCAATTGTCTGTTCATATATAATTGTACATGTATAAATTCCAAATAAAATAAACCAGGTCTCCAGCGAGTAGCTGGTGAGCTACTGGTAGCTCTCCAGCTACCTGTGAGTAGCCCTCCTGTGTCCAGTCCAGCCTACCAAATTAGATGCTTTTCCTTGACTGAATATGCGATACCAAAACTGAAAAGTGTGTGTTAGAGACGTAACTGTATTTTTTTTCAGAACTGGTAAGCTGATGTTTGAATTTCCAAAATCTAGTGAAAACGGATATTTGATTGATAAATCATGTGATTTTGGGGAGGTTTATTATTAATATTATTACCTCTGTACTAGGAGCATTTAAGCTAAAGCCTTTTTTTACATTAGTGCTTGCAATCATGCCTGATGCTCTCAGGTAATTTGTGTGGGTAATTTTACATGGGGTGGCCGCTAATGTAATCTTGTCTGATGTGGTCACTATTTTGACACTAATGATATTAGTAGCTTGAGATGATTTTTTATTGATTGTAAGTAGCTCTTATTACAGAAAAGGTTGAAGACCCCTGATATCAACCTTCTATATTAACTTCAACACTATGGAACACTGTATAAATATCCAGCCAACGTTGTGCATCTGTGCTGATGTACATGAAGAGGCTACAGTGCATATCTGTAATTCCATATCATCCAATTGCTGTTCATGTAGCAAAAGAACAAAATGTGTAACAATTTTAAGAAGTGTAGACACCAGTGCCACTCAGGAAAGGGAGAATATGGAAACAAGCAAAAGATTGAGCGAGTGTAGTGCTCAGAGGAGTTTCAAATCTATGCCTACTAAAGAGTTGTTGTTGCTGCGAAGCTACCCCAGGACCTACCCACGGCCCATTCTCCTGCCTCTCCTGTAAGTTCAACTGCTTCAGAACCCTCACCAAACACACTTCCTCCACACTCAGCTCCGAACCCAACGACTTGAAATGCATCCTACTGAACACCCGCTCGGTCCACAGACACGCAACCGAACTCTGGGACCTAATCGACACTGCGTCACCTGACATCGCCTTCCTCACTGAAACATGGATGAATGCATCTTCTGCCCCCGACATCGCCATAGCCATACCGGACACTTACAAGATCATTCGAAAAGACCGCACCGATCAAACTGGAGGAGGCATCGCCATCGTCCATAGAAACACCATCAAAATTACAACCAGCTCTGACGACAATCTTGCAACCGCCGAACACCTCCACTTTCAGATCCACACCGGCCCCAGGACCACCCTCAGAGGAACCCTCATCTACAGGCCCCCAGGCACCCGATCTCAATTCAGCGACGACATCACTGACTTCGTCAGCCCGCACGCCCTCGCCTCCGAGAACTACATTCTTCTAGGAGACCTCAACTACCACCTTGACAACATTCTCGACAACAACACCACCACCCTCCTGGACAACCTGTCCAATCTCGGACTCAAACAACTTGTTGACACCCCCACTCACACAGCCGGACACACGCTCGACCCTATCTTCACCTCCAGCAAGCACATCTCCTTCGATCACACTACAGCTCTCCACTGGACGGATCACAGCTGTGTTCACTTCAGCTACAAAACAACCCTGACCCACAACCGTCCACAACCCATTCCCCGAAGAAAATGGAACAAAATCACCACCGACCAACTCCTCGCATCACTCAGCCAAAACACTCCCACCCTAACAACGGAGCTAGACCAAGCGGCCACAAACCTCAGGCAATGGATTATCCACAGTGCGGACGAACTAGCACCCCTGAAAAAACACCAGTTGAAATCATTCAGCAAAAGGGCTCCCTGGTTCAATGATGACCTTAAAAAATCCAAGAAGACATGCCGCACCCTGGAGAAGATTTGGAGAAAAGAACCAACCTCAGACAACATGGCCTCCCTCAACACAGCCACCCGCAAACACCACCAACTGATTCGATCCGCCAAGAAATCAGCACTTAAGGACCGTCTCGACAACAATTCTCATAACAGCAAGGAACTCTTCAATATCGTCAAAGAATTCACCAACCCTCCCGCAGCATCCAACGACATCACTAACTCCCAAGACCTCTGTGATGCGCTATCCTCCTTGTTCTACAACAAAATTGCTGACATCCACAACAGCTTCAAGAATATTCCCAATGACCAACTCACCCCACCCCCTTCTGATCCCACCCCTCCAACTAACTACCTCAACTCCTGGAACCCAATCACCATTGAAGATACCATTCGCCTCATGAACTCAATCCACTCTGGCTCACCTTCTGACCCCTGTCCCCACTACATCTTCAACAAAGCTGACTCCATCATCGCTCCCCAACTCCGCGATGTCATCAACTGCTCCTTCAACTCCGCCACCTTTCCAGAAATATGGAAACACGCCGAACTCAGCGCCCTTCTGAAAAAACCAACTGCAGACCCATCAGAACTGAAAAACTACCGACCCATTTCCCTCCTCCCTTTCCCGGCCAAAGTCATCGAGAAAGCCGTCAACAGCCAACTCGCAGCCTTCCTTGAATCCAACAACTCCCTGGATCCCTCACAGAACGGCTTTCAAGCCAAACACAGCACCGAAACCGCCCTCATTGCGGCGACCGACGACATCCGAGCACTCCTGGACCACGGTGAAACAGTGGCCCTCATTCTACTCGACCTCTCCGCCGCCTTCGACACTGTCTGTCACAACACCCTCATACAACGCCTCAACAACATCGGCATACAAGGAAAAGCCTTGGACTGGATCATCTCGTTCCTAGCCGGGAGAACCCAGAGAGTCCGACTCCCCCCTTTCTACTCAGAGCCTACCGAAGTCATCTGCGGCGTACCTCAAGGCTCCTCACTCAGTCCCACCCTCTTCAACGTCTACATGAGTCCCCTCGCCTCCATCGCACGTCAACACAACCTCAACATCATCTCCTACGCCGACGACACCCAGCTAATCCTTTCCCTCACCAAAGACCCCAACACCGCCAAAAACAACCTTCACGAAGGGATGAAAGAAGTAGCCGAATGGATGAAACAGAGCCGCTTAAAACTCAACTCAGACAAAACGGAGGTGCTCATCCTTGGATCCTCCCCCTCAGCTTGGGACGACTCCTGGTGGCCTTCCGCTTTGGGATCATCGCCCACACCCACAGACCATGCACGTAACCTTGGCTTCATTCTAGACTCCTCTCTCTCAATGTCCAGACAAGTCAACGCCGTATCGTCCTCATGCTTCAACGTCCTTCGCATTCTCAAAAAGATCTTCCGCTGGATCCCCCTCGAAACAAGAAAGACTGTCACCCATGCACTGGTCACGAGTCGACTGGACTATGGCAACACACTCTACGCCGGAATTACAACAAAATTGCAGAAAAAGCTCCAGCGCATCCAAAACGCATCAGCGAGACTCATATTAGACATCCCGCGCCAAGAGCACATCACCGGTCACTTAAAAAACCTCCACTGGCTTCCCGTCAACAAAATAATTACTTTCCGCCTTCTTACCCACACACACAAGGCCCTTTATAATCTAGGACCCGAATGCCTCAACACCCGACTGTCCTTCTACTATCCCACCCGCCAACTAAGATCATCCAATCAAGCCCTCGCCGCAGTCCCGCGCATCCGAAAAACCACCATGGGTGGCAGATCCTTCTCCTTCCTGGCTGCCAAGACCTGGAACTCACTCCCCACCCACCTCCGCCTTACTCAGAATCACATCTCCTTCAGAAAAGAACTGAAAACTTGGCTATTCGATAAACAGTGAACCCCTCCCTCTAGCGCCTTGAGACCCTCTGAGTGAGTAGTGCGCTTTATAAATGCCTGAACTTGAACTTGAACTTGAACTTAGATAAGGGTCTTCAAATCTGGTCTAAGAGTAAAAAACAAGGAATATTACGTTAATTGTAAAGTTCTAATACTAAGATTAGAAGAGAAAACAAGGTCGAGAAGACTAGGTCACTCCTTCCAATTATCATTACCGATAAGGCGAACTACTAATCATGAAAGAGAAGAGAGTTTATGAAACAATGGTAATAAGCATTGGCAAAGCCAATAGGTCTCGCCTTTTGGCATTGCCAATGCTTTTCGCTGACTCTGTTCAGCATATAAACATAAAAACAGTGATGTGCCACGGAGGGGGGAGGGGTTACCTCAGGGGCTGCAGCAAGTGACGGGGAGAGGGTGAAAGCAGCAGACTCAGCGCCTCCACCGAGCAGGTCGCGGCACCTGTGGACCACCCGCTTGTGACCAGCCCTCCGTGGGAACATGGTGAACACGGACAATGGGAGGGTAGGCGGGAGCAAAGTAAAACACAACAGGAAATTAAAATGCAAACTGAGGCAAAAGAAAAAGAAGTGCGGGTACCAAAACATATGGCCCGTATCGAAAGGATCCATGCAGCAGGGGCAAATGCCAGGGTGGAAACAAGACAGCCACAAGGTGGGACAAATGTACTCTATCTATGAACCAAAACTATGACATTTAGAAAGGCAGACTAAGTAACCAATCACAAGCAGTGGGCATGTGGTGGGTGTCTTCTAACTTCACAAGGCATTACAGCATGCCTTGCAGAGCAGTGCAGCGCGCTGCCTCTAGGCTCGACCTAAAAAGGATGGGTGAAAATACGATAAAATGGTCCCCAGAATAAGGGACAGGTTACAGGGAGTGACAAAATAAAACATAAACAAGGATTACTGCTTCATCACATTTTTTCCTGCAGGAGAGACCTCGCTAATTTGAGGTCTTGGCTAGACAGCTCTTGGCGCTATCTCTTCGCGCTCCTATTCTTTCTCCCCATTCGTCATGCCTCTTTCAGTGTTTAGCCCTCCCTGAGAGCAGGGACCAAATACTATACAAACGGCGAACGACCTTTACAACGTGGTTGTTACACCGCGGTACGTTTACATCGCTGTCATTACAACGCAAGTCGTTACAACAACTTGCGTTGGATGGCACTATACACAAAGGAATAGTATGAGTTACTATTCCAACACCTTCCCTACTATTACGTAGGCTGGAGTTGGAATAGTAAATCATACTGTTCCTAAGTCCTGCGCCCCCCCAGCGCAAGTCTTTGTAACGACTTGCGTTGTAAGAACTGCGATGTAACGTACTGCGGTGTAACGACCGGGTTGTACTGTCACATATTCTATTCAAACACACTGGTCACCATTTTAACATCTGTTCAGGAGCTACTTTTTTCTTTCTTTAAAAGCCATCCAGAGCGAACGTGTTTTCACTAGCTCCAAAGCTGTTTCAGTAAACAGGGCTGTAAATCATATTCTTTTCTTATCACAGTTTCAGCAGTTGCAACAATCGCCTCAAGTCTACAATAGACTTGCCCCTCTCAAGGCTACGGATACAAATAAATGCGATGGGGTAAAGCAGCTCAGGGCAGTATGTGGACACCCCCTGCCCCATTTCTTATCTGTCTCTTTAGCTAGGTAGCAGGGCGAAATGTATCACAGAAGCTGGCGCAGGGTAGCCAGGGGTGTACATATCATAGCATGTGTCTCTAGGTTCTCTCCTCCTCACAGGCCGGTTCCACATTCGCAGGTAGCACCGATACCAGCAGGTAAAATACCCAACTCCGATTTTCCACCTTCGGCCATTTTTCAGTGGCTGTTTTTTCAAATATTTTTACGCCCCTGCAGACTCCGCCACAACACCACAGCACCCCCTCAAGAGTGAGCATGGAAGCCTATTAGACAAGAGACTCGTCTGTCTCCTCCTTTGTCGCCTGCCATTCACCGGAGTCATATACCCCCAGATTCATCATTGTCCCGTTTTGCGAGTCCTTAATAGCGATTATTTAGGAATTGCTATTAAGGACTTGCAAAACGGGATTCATGTAGAAATTGCAAAAAAATTGCGATTCCTACAGCTTCCTTATTTGCGATTAGCAAATTGCTAATCGCAAATAAGGAATAACTCCCCATTCATTCCTATGGGCCTAAAGGCAATTAGCTAATCGCAAATAAGGATGCGATTTCAAGAGTGCCAGGTGTGTCCAAAGGACACCCTGTAGCACCCCTGAAATGAAAATGTAGACTGATGTTGCGCACACACATGTCCAAAGGACATGTGTGTGTGTAACATACAACTTAGAAAAATGCACTAAAGTGCATTTTTCCAAGTTTCCGCTATTTACCACGAGGTTTGATTTCGCGGTAAATAGCACCCCATAATTGCAGATTCGCAATCTTTAAATGTTTCATGAATTGCATTTAAGGAATCTCAAATAGAGATTCCATAAATGCAATTTCTCGCAAAATTGCGAATTCTATAATAGCGATTTCTGCATTTGGGATGATGCATCCCAAATGCAAAAATTGCGCTCGCAAAGGGCCAGATTCTCAGAATCTGGCCCTTTGCGAGCGCAATTTTCAATGATGAATCTGGCTGTAAGAACAGAATATGCAACGAGGCACCCTCCCTGCATAGATAGTAGGGCTCGGCTGTCCTCTCTACTGCTGATTGGACATGTGATATGTCTGTCCCTGCCTTTCCGTGCGTAGATTCATTACCCGGAGGGTTTCCTGTCAAGTAGTATGTGTCGGTGCCACCATCTCCCCAACTAAAGTTGGAAGGACGTTCCCGCCAATGGACTGTACCAGGTGCAGAGTTGTTGGACGCTGGCGTCACTGCGCTACATACGAATCGGTCATCAGATTCGCATTTCAAGCCTAGTTTGGGACCCAAACGTTTTCCCTCAAAGCTATGTGACCTAATTTGCACTATTTACTGAAGGCAGTTTTCGTGTTATCGTCTGTATTTGTTGCCTATTGGACGATTGATGTGTCAACACAAGGTTGACTCGCACAATGGGTGTTATTGAGTAAAATGAGGGACCTTAGATGTCTTCTGCATGCTGATTGGTTAAGAGTGGTCACCATTCCTGTTTGCTCTTAGTGTTTATAGTAATTCAGTGGCAAACTTAGAAAAGAAATGCCTCTTTTTTACTACCGAGCTCCATATTATTTACAATGACTTTTAGCAACGGTAGTATTAATGTGCACAGCATGTAAACTTCCTGCGGCCCTATTTTATCACAGTATCTGAACTAAGTCGCTACATTTGTTCATGTCTACTACATTTTTTTAATTCCTGTAAATGCAGCACATATCTAGGCATGTAAATCATACGTTCCACATGGTAAAAACAAAGACACTTTTTTGAAGTCTGCAGAAACTTTTCCTATGTTACGTGATGTGTTTTATATGATTTACATGGCAATTATTTTTAGGTCTCAACTGGTGCACGGGCTCTAAGATCTCAACTGCCCTTCACACCCTTCTGTGCTGTTGCTTGATTTGCCCCCCACCGTTATTTTGCTTGATTTTCTTCTCCCAAACTGCCCTGCACCCCATACCGTGGTGTGTAGCTTGACTCGCCCCCTGTTGTGTTGCTTTGCGGCCTCTCCGCCGCCATTGTGTTGTTTGTTTTCAATGGGTGTGGGGCTATCCTTTACAGGTCTCGCCTACCAGACCGGTTTTACATATGAGTCACTTCTGTAGCATACCAAAAACGTACTTACACACTTAAATTGTGTGCTCTTAGCTTTAGCTCATAGCGGTTGGATGACCCTGAATACATACACGAAGCCGGGCGCCCAAGCCTACTTCAACTTGGGATATGACAAAAACATAAAAATTGCTTTTATGAAATACAGACTTGGACTGCTCCCCTTCGCCCAGCATCTACCTCCCTGGCTTCGGATCAAAGCTGGCTCTGCGTGCCGCCTATGTGGATCGGCTCAGGAAGACATGCTGCACTTATTATGCTCCTGTAGAGAACTTACTATGGCACGAAAGAAATTTCTGAAACAACCTTTCAATCAACGAAGGATTCGCACCAGGAGGCAAGCTTTGATGGCATGCTTTGCACCTAGAGATCCACAATTGAACTGCAGAACAGTAAAATATCTGAGACTGTGTGGCAGCAAAATGCCAGAAATACCGACAACAGGAACCTAGCCAGAAAAAGCATATGCAAATGTGCAAGGGGTCTGAGGACATTTTGACCATATAATTTGGGAAAACTGACAAGTTATGTATACCATCATATCTGCACAACATCAGCAAGTATTTTTTAGCACAGCTTTTTAGATACAAGAGTTTTATTTATGTACGTGATAGTTTTAAATGAATGTATATTTTTTTGTATTGCAACGGTTTTAATTAACTATGCAAATAAATTCAACTTGAACTTGTGTGCTCTTAGCTTAAAGAAATGAACATTGACAAAGTCAATAGCTCTTGCATTGCCAAGACCTACTGGCTTTGCTAATTCTTATTTCCTGTTGGCACGAGTGAACTCACTCATTTGTTCCTGTTGGCACGAGAGAACTCGCTCATTTGTTCCTGTTGGCACGAGAGAACTCGCTCATTTGTTCCTGTTGGCACGAGAGAACTCGCTCATTTGTTCCTGTTGGCACGAGAGAACTTGCTCTTCATGCCAACTCGTGACACCACAAGGAATAACTCAGTGATAGGTCTCTATGTTTTTCAAGGGTTTATTCTTACAGACATCCATCATCCTCTGTTTCCTGTTCAGAGCTGTCGCTCTCCAAGTCGTTTAAACTGTTTTAACCCATGGATTAGTTGCTGTGCTACTGGGCATTTTGTTTGCTGAACTGTAATGGCTGTTTATCATTGGAAGTTTAACGGCAGAGCTGCATTTGGCTGCAAATATTGAAGTATTTTTGGCATCTCTAAAGTAAATAACAGAATGTAACAATAACTCAAAAGAAAGATATAAATGTAATCAAAATAAAACGGGCCAAAACAGTCAAAACACGAACACAACACAACACCCACACTACGACACAACAACATCACATTGTAATTATGCAGCACAAGCCACAGCGGCACAAAAAGCAGCACAGAGCCACAACGACATGCCACAAAACAAGTGTGCACATGCATTTTTGTCACTGTTTCCCCTCTCCCGAAATCTGCTTCCATAATATTGTGATAAAAGGTGTCTGCACCAAGCGGTGTCTTACTTACCACTAAGGACATGGAACAACACCAGTCAAAAATGTTTGTGATCCGTCTCTAGGAATCAATTCTACATGGTTGGTGCTGGCACAAGCCAGGCCTGCTCCAGGAACCCCAGCTAACCCTGAAAAATCACCAGGATCACACAATTGGTCTGTGCACTGGGAGTCACACGTGACTGTTGTTTTTCCCTAACCTACCAGGATTTTCAAGTAACCAACAGCTAATGACTGACACTGCCTTGTTATATTTGGCTTTATAAGTAAAAGGGCATTCAAATATGCCAAAATGCCTGATGGAGGCTGCATTTGCAATTGGCCGAGTGGTGTGGCTCACTGGTTAGAGGCGGCAGACCCGGGAGCAGAGGACGGCCCGGGACCAGGGTTCAATTCCCGACGCGGCAGGGTCGTGGACCAGGGTCAAAACTGACTCGATAATTCTCGCCTCGGTGCCTACTCTAACCAGGGAACACACTCGGCAACTCTGGGCATTAAGCTTGCCTCATCTCTACAACAACGGCCCCCCACAGACGCCGGGGATGCCTGGTTTCACCTTGGAGATACCCAGAAAGGGACCATCTCACAGGGAAAACCAGGACGGGTTCCCCAGCGGTCTTCAGCGCCAGGATACCCCATGGAGTCGCAGTGCGCTTTACAAGTACACCCACATTTACACATTTCATTTTATTGGTATCATGCTTCAGACATTTACTTTTGCTTTCGTACCACATTCTTTTAACTACATTTGCTACTTTCAGTTGCCCGGCTGATGCTTGCATAACTAGGGCAGCACGGGTCCTGGTTTGCTTGTGTTTCAGTTCAGAAAGGACCTGGCTTGGTAGTTCGGTCTGGACTGTTCCGAATGGAGCAGGGGGGAAAACTGATTTGCATATGGCTGGGTCCAAACTGAGGTGACATGGTGAGCAAAATACCAATAGATTGGGATGCTGCCCGAGTAATTATCAGTGGCTGAAATTAATTAAAGTATCCCATTCATCACTTTTTTTGTATACTTCAGAGTGTTACCCTGTGTTCAGCCACACTGCCCAGGCGTGAGTCCTTTTCACACTGTGCCACTGATTCCAAGCTTTACCTCGTCATCAAACAGCAGCAGACCCTATATATTGCGCCCTCCTTGACAGCGGCTCACCCGTGATATAATTTATTTTATTTATTTATTTTGAAAGTTTTATATAGCGCGAACAAGATCTTTGCAGATATCAGAGCGCTTTACAGACGAAAGGAACGACCTGTGAGTAGCTAACAATTGGGGTGAGGAAGGTACATGCGGGAGCATAGTCAGACAGATACATCAATAAGGATAAAAGTACAAATACGTGGTAGCGTAAACACTCAGGTAGGTCAATAACACGAGTCATACAAAAATGCAAAAAGATCAGAAGGACTGAATGGTACAGTGTCTGTAAATATCATCCCCAGTAATAATTCAAGTGTATTTAGCCATGAGGATAGCTTTTACTTCTTTCTTAAAAAGCATGGTAGAGGAGATGAGCCTGGTTTCAGGGGGGAGTGAGTTTCAGATCCTGGGTGCCATTCCTGAGAAGGAGCGTTTATAGGTTTTTTCCTTGCGGAATCTTTGGGGCTTTAGCAAGAGATTGTTTGTGCCTCTGGTGTTTCTGGAGCCTCCAGAAATCGTCAGCTTCTGGGCGAGGTATCCGGGTGAGCTCAGGTGGACAGCCTTGTGCGTCATGCAGGCGATTTTCAGATGTATTCTGGCTTCAAAAGGCAGCCAGTTCAGGGCTTTCAGGTCAGGGGAAATGTGTGAGTGTTTTTTAGATCCAGTGATGAGTCTCGCTGCGGCGTTTAGAGAAGCTCTTATGGGTGCCGTAGTAGTTAGGGGGAGACCACAGAGGGCGATGCTGCTGTAATCTATTCGAGGGATGACTAGTGCTTGTACCGCAGTTTGAAAATCTTTGGCTGGAAGGAAGGGTTTGAGTTTCCTTAAGGTATTAATCTGGTAGTTCGCACCCTTAGTTGCTTTGTTGATGTGTTCCTGCATGTTGAGGTTGGTGTCAAGAGTTATGCCTAGAGATTTTGCTGAGTCCACGATGGTGGGATGAACATTGAGTGCGGTTAGGTGTTTAAGCCACATTTGAGCGGTAGTGAGCTTCGCAGGAGGTGAGATCAAGAGGAACTCTGTTTTGAGAGCATTGAGTTTGAGATGATTAGCGGCCAGCCCGGATTGGGTGCTACTGATTGTTGAGTTTAAAAGCATAATGTCTTTGGGTGATTGTAATTTGAGATAAAGTTGGGTGTCATCGGCGTACATGTGGAAGTGAACATTGGATGCTTGTAGCAAGGTGGTGAGAGGTTCCATAACTAGGTTAAACAAAGTTGGGGATAGGGAGGATCCTTGTGGGACGCCTAGCGATACAGGTAATGGCGAAGACATCAAGTTGTTACTCTTGAATTTCTGCGATCTGTTGTGTAGAAAGGAAGTGAACCACTTGAGCACAGTTCCAGATATACCCATTCTTGTGTTTAATAGATCCAGTAAGTTCTCATGTTTGACGGTGTCGAATGCAGAAGAGAGATCAAGAAGGATAAGGAGGCAGGTATCGTTTTGATCTAGGATTTGAAGGGCGTCATCAATTATGTGAGTCATAGCAGTTTCTGTACTGTGATCTGCTCTTAAGCCTGATTGATGAGGGTTGAGTAGATCAAACTGATTAATGTGTTTAGTCAATTGTATTTGTGCGCATTTTTCCAACAATTTGGCAAGAGTCGGAATATTGGTAATGGGACGGTAATTATTTAGATCAGAGGGGTCGGCTGTAGGTTTCTTTAGTAGAGGTGTGACTTGACCAACTTTGTGGGAGTCGGGGATGGTCCCTTGTTGAAGTGAGCTGTTGATAATTTTAGTCCAGAGTGGGAGGAGCGACGGGGTAAGGTCTTTGACAGCGTTGGCAGGAAGGGGGTCCGTGAGGTGATTGGATGGTTTCACAGTGCTGAGAAGTCTACCGATTTCTTCTTCCGAATAGGTGACCAAGGACGACCATGTGGCGTTGTTTTTTGGTTCAGTTGGTTCTGTGTAATGGCGTTTGGGGTAGAGACTTACGTCAATGAGGAGATCGTTCTTTATGTGGTTTGTTTTTTGGCTAAAGAAAGAGGCAAAGTCTTCACAGGAGGGTGCTTCGCCCAAAGTACTGAGTGGTTGGGGTTGTTCCTTGGATTGTGTTCTGATTAGTTCAAACAGCTTTCTCGGACGATTTTTGTCTTGGTCCAGCTGACGGCTGAAGAAATCTGATTTTGAGCGTTTTATTTTCCTGAAGTAGGCATTTCTCTTTTTCTTCAGCGTTTTTAAGTGCAGTGCGGAGGGAGCTGATCTCCAGGTGCGCTCTGCCATTCGCACGGCCCGTCTATCGTCATTGAGGCTCCCATCGTACCAAGGATTGGACATTTTTGTGGAGGCTCTTTTTAGCTGCATAGGTGCAGCTTCATTAACTATAGAGGTCATAGCGTTGAGATAGTGATCCGTCAAGGATTGGACATCCGTAGCGCCGGTAGGAGGAAGTAAGAGGTTGCAGCTGTTGGGGGGTAGAGAGTTTGGGTTGAGTTTCTTTAGGTCTCTTTTCCAGACTTTGGGCTTGCAGGATTGAACCGGGTTAAATTTGAGTTTTTCATTTATGAAGAATGTGACAATATGATGATCTGACCAGTCACAGGGTTGGATAGATTTGAGTTGGATAGAGTCCTCTTTGGAGATGATAAGGTCAAGGATAGAGCCTTTCTCGTGGGTCGGGCTGTTGCATATTTGGGTGAGGTCCAAGGCGTCGAGGAAGTTTTTAAGACTATTTACCACCGCGTCATTATGATCGTTCCAGTGAAGGTTGAAGTCGCCAAGGTATATTTGTGTGAGTTGTCGCCCTGAATTGGTTGTGATCAGATCCATGATTTGTTGCGAGAAGGTAAGGTTGTCCCCTGGTGGGTGGTAAATGCCATGAAGAGAGCATATCGGTTTGCCCTCACTGATAATATCGAGGCAGATGTATTCACAGGAGGTTGGGGAGGGTAGGGAGGGAGAGGTTACTTTCAGGACAGAGAGGTTACTCCTGTGTATACATGCGATTCCCCCACCTTTTTGGCCAACCCTGTCTAGTCTAGTGATGTGGTAGTTGGGGGGAACCAATATGTCCATTATAGGTGAAGAAGATTCAGTTAGCCACGTTTCAGTCATGATGATTAGTGAATATGCTACTTACCAGTATGCATCTGTTCTTGGCATGTAGGGCTGCTAACATTCATATCTTAGCATTAGATCGCCGCCTAGTGTTGGGCTCGGATGATTGCACATTGTTGTCCTGGAAGAGTCTTCGAAGTATCCTGAGATAGGTGGCTCCTCCCCTGGACTACAGTGCGCATGGGCATCGGCTCCATCCCCAGATTGTTTTTCGCCATTGTGGCAGGAGATGGAGTGAAAGTGTAAAAGATGTCCATGCTAATGAATAAATACAATAGTATATCTGCAGCTGCGACAGGCACCGGGGAGGAGGGCGGGCGATATGAATGTTAGCAGCCCTACATGCCAAGAACAGATGCATACTGGTAAGTAGCATATTCAGTTCGAGGCATGTGGGCTGCTAAATTCATATCTTAGCATAGAATACATAGCAGTCCCTCCATCAGCGGCGGTTGTCTGTGCCAGCTGCAGAAACCTGAAAAAGTGTCTTGAGAACAGCCTGTCCTACAGCTGCTTGCTGCTTGGAATGCACATCAACACAGTAGTGTTTTGTGAAGGTATGTGGTGTGACCCACGTGGCTGCTCTGCAAATATCCTCTAAAGGAATGTTCCCTAGGAAAGCCATGGATGCCCCCAGTTTGCGTGTGGAGTGCGCTCTGGGGGGTATTGTTAAAGTGCGCTTGGCTTTTTGATAACATATCTGGATGCACTTAACAATCCACCTGGCTATCCCTGCTTTGGAAATTGGGTTGCCTTTGTGTTGTGGTGCGAAGGCAACAAAGAGTTGTTTTGTCTTTCTAAAGGGTTGTGTTCTGTCTATGTAGTACATCAACGCCCTCCGTACATCTAAGGTATGGAGCATTCTTTCCGCCACCGTTTGCGGGTTTTGAAAGAATGCTGGTAAGTCAATAGTCTGGTTAAGATGAAACTGTGACACCACCTTAGGAAGGAATTTAGGGTTAGTGCGTAGCACTACCCTATTTGGGTGAATTTGAATGAACGGCTCTTGTATGGTGAGCGCTTGCAGCTCACTGACACGCCTCAGAGACGTAATAGCTATCAGAAAGGCCACTTTCCACGTAAGGAATTGGAGCTCACACGAGTGCAGTGGCTCAAATGGTGGCCCCATCAGTCTGGTGAGAACGACGTTGAGGTTCCACACCGGAGCTGGTGGTGTTCTTGGGGGAATGACTCTCTTCAGACCTTCAAGGAAGGCTTTAATGGCGGGCACTCTGAAGACAGAGAGGTGCTGCCTGTTCTGAAGATAAGCCGCTATGGCTGAGAGATGTATCCTAATGGAAGTGTACGCCAGATTGCACTTGTAGAGATGTAACAGATAGCAGATGATGTTGGGAATAGATGCATCTAGTGGGTTGATGTCATTGGACGTACAGTAGATGACAAAACGCTTCCACTTAGCAGCATAGCATGCTCTAGTAGTTGGTTTCCTCGCCTCCTTGATGATACTCATGCATTCTGGAGGTAGGTTAAGGTATCCAAACTCTAGGACTTCAGGAGCCAGATCGCCAGGTTGAGCTGTCGTGGATCTGGATGCTGAATGTCTCCATGGTTCTGCGTCAAAAGACTGGGCGTGAGGCGCAGTCTTTGATGCGGCACCACTGAGAGTTCGAGGAACGTGGTGTACCAAGCTTGTCGTGCCCACGTTGGAGCAACCAGGACGAGAGTCATGGAGTGCTGCCTTAGCTTTCTTGCGACCAGCGGTATTAGAGGGGCTGGCGGAAAAGCGTATGCAAATTTGCCTGACCAGTTCATCCATATCGCATTCCCCTGCGACTGTGGGTGAGGGAACCTGGCGGCAAAGAGTCGGCATTTTGCGTTCTCCTTTGTTGCGAACAGGTCTATCTCCGGATGACCCCACTGCTGGAAGAACGGGTGGAGAACAGAAGGATGTATCTCCCACTCGTGCATCTGATGGCTGTATCTGCTGAGCAGATCCGCCATCTGATTGTCCTTGCCCGGGAGGTGTTCTGCCATGAGGAAAATGTTCCTCTGAATGGCCCACTTCCACATGCTCTGAGCCAGATGAGACAGCTGTGGCGAGTGGGTGCCCCCCTGTTTCTGAATGTAGTACATCGCGGTCATGTTGTCCGTCCGGACTAGCACGACCTTGTTGCTCAGATGTACAATGAAGGACTTGAGCGCCATGAAGATTGCCATCAGTTCCAGATAGTTGATGTGCATCTTCTGTTGCTGCGTCGTCCATAGTCCCTGCACTGTGTAAGAGAGCACATGTGCTCCCCAGCCCTGGAGAGATGCGTCCGTCGTCAGGACAATCTGCGGCACGGGCTCGTGGAACAGTCGGCCCTTGCAAAGGTTGTGTGGAGTCCACCAATGCAGAGAGTCGTATGCCCGACTGGTAACCAACACTAGGTCTGTCAATTGCCCACGAGCCTGTGTCCACTGATTCGCTAAGCACTCCTGGAGCGGGCGCATATGTAACCGTGCGTGAGGGACTATGAAGATGCAGGAGGCCATCATGCCAATCAACTGCATGAACACTCTCGCTGGCAGGGAGTGTCTTGGTCGGAATCGTTGGATCAGTGACTGAATGCTGTCGATTCTGACTTGGTTTGGCTGAGCCATGGCTGTCAGGGTGTTGATCGTAGCACCCAGGAACTGCCGGACATGTGCCGGCTGAAGATGCGATTTTGGGTAATTTAGGGAGAAACCCAGATCGTGAAGAAGGTGAATTGTAGTCGACATGTCTGCGGCGCACTGTTGCTCTGACTTGGCTTGTACGAGCCAGTCGTCTAGGTAGGGGTAGACATGGATATTCTGCCTCCTGAGGTGCGCCGCCACTGTCGCTAGACACTTGGTGAACACCCTCGGGGCCGTAGTGACTCCGAAGGGTAGGACTTTGAACTGGTAGTGCCTGCCTTGAATAGTGAACCTTAGGTATTTCCTGTGTGACGGGTGTAGTGGAATGTGGAAATAAGCATCCTTGAGATCTAAGGTCGCTAAGAAATCTCCCTGGTTTAGCAAGGGAAGAATCTGCTGCAGTGTAAGCATATGGAAATGCTCTGACAGTATGTACAGGTTGAGGGGACGTAGATCGAGAATGGGCCTGAGAGAACCGTCCTTCTTTGGAATAAGGAAGTACAGGGAATATACCCCTGTGCCTTCCTCCCCCACCGGCACGAGCTCGATTGCGCCTTTTTGCAGCATCGCCACCACTTCCTGCTGCAATAAGTGCAAGTGCTCTGCGGACATAGGCCTTTGCCTCGGTGGGATGTTGGGTGGAGTGGATTTCAGCTCTAGGCAATAACCATACTGGATTAGTTGTCGCACCCACCTGTCTGTGGTGATGTTTCTCCAGACGGGCAGGAACTGCTGCAGTCTCCCCCCGACAGGTGTTAGGTGGTCGGGGGGCAGTGACAGAAAGTCACTGTTTGCTTGGAGCAGAGGTGCGGGAGCTGTTGTTTCCTCTGCCGCGACCTCTGTTGCTGTTATTCCTATAACCTCCCTTGTTCTGTTTAGCGAACGAGGATTGCGTCCCACCTTTGGAGAACTGGGATTGTTGACCCATCTGTCCTCTGGTGACTCCACGTGCACCTGAGCGACGAAAATTGCTGCCACGAAACTGTTGGGACTGCAGGGCCCCCATAGACTTAGCAGTTTCCGTGTCCTTCTTTATTTTCTCTAGGGTGGTGTCAACATCCGGACCAAACAGACTATCAGGATTGACTGGCTGATTCAGAATTGTTGTCTGAATATCCTGCTTAAACCCTGAGATGCGGAGCCAGGCTTGTCTTCTCAGCATAACGCTAGTGTTGATAGCCCTAGCAGCTGTGTCCGCAGCGTCAAGTGCACACTTGATGGCTGCGTTTGATATTAGCTTTCCTTCCTCAATAAGCATTTTGGTGCCTTCTTGGAACTGTGGGGGCAGGTGTTGTATAATTTGTTCTAGGGTGTCGTAGTGCGCCCTATCATAACGCGCCAGGAGCGCCTGTGTATTTGCGATGCGCCAAAAGTTTGCCGCCTGTGCAGCCACTCTTTTGCCTCCTGCCTCAAGCACTTTGGACTCCTTATCCGGGGGAGGAGCTTCACCCGTTGTCTGGGAGTTGGCACGTTTCCTGGCATTGGCAACCACAAGAGAGTCCAGTGGCAATTGTCCCCGGATGTAGACGGGGTCCGCAGGTGCAGGCCTGTACTTCTTTTCAATGCGAGGGTTGACCACTCTCGCCCTCGTAGGCTCCTTAAAAATGTCCCCAGCATGTTTGAGAACACCTTTCAGCATAGGAAGTGTCTTTACTGTCCTTTCAGATATGGCAAAGGTGTCAAAAAGGAAATCTTCCTCAACCGGGTCGGCATGCATGTCCACATCATGATTGGCTGCCGCCCGTTCAATTAGTGCATGAAATCCTGCTGAGTCCTCAGTCGGGGATGCACGTGCATTAAAGGTCTGCGGGTCTTGGCCCACACCTTGGGTGTTCTGGTCACCAGTGTCGTCGTAAGAATCTGGTTGTACATCAGGTTCATCGATTGGGAAATTGTACTGTTCATCCTCATCATATTCCTCACCCACAGAGTGTTCTGGGGAGGGAGTAGGGCTCCGTCTTGGAGGAGGCTGAATCGGTTCCGTGAGGCCTGAGGCGTCAAGGGGCACCCTCTTCTTTTTCAACGGGATGACGTAGGGGTCCACCGGCTCCGAAGTGATCTTCCGTTTATAGAGTGTCAGCTTGCCGGTGGCAGCATCGATGAAATGCTCTGAATCGTCTTCCGATTCGAGTACACGACGTGGAAGAGGGTCAGGCAGCGAGGAACCCTGTTTTGGAGCCGATTTCGTCGAAAACGCTTTCGGCGCCTCCTTAGGTGGCAAGAGAAAGAGGAGTTTCCCAGAAGGCTTAGCCGGAGCATCCTTTTGCGGCTGCGGTGATGGCATCGGAGCCGATGGAGCAAAGGCTTTCTCCCTGATTCTCTGCAGTGACTCCGCAATGGGGGACGGTACACTGCCAGTGGGTTTCGTCGCCGACAAGGATGCTTTGAGCGGTCCCTCGGATCCGACGTCCTCGCGGGCCTTGTGCGTTTTGGGCGCGGAAACCGTCTTCGGCACCTCCGAATCTTGAGGCCGGGGCGCAGACTTCTTGTGCGTAGCCTCTTTGGAGCCGACCTTGGCGGGCTTGGACGGCGCCGGAGCCGCTGATTCGTGCCGACCATCTTTCTTGGGGGCCCCTTCCTCGGGCGTCGGTTTCGATTTCGGAGCATCGGAATCGACAGACTTCCTCGGCTTCTGCGGACCGGAGGTCGACGGAGCCGACGGGGTGACGGGCACCGACTTCTTCACAGGCACGGCAGCCATCTTAGGGACACTCGAGTCCTTTGGTTTCAGTTTCGATTTCGGGTCGGCCATTTTAGGTGTTGACGACCCCGACGGTTTCAGTTTCGGTTTCGAAACAGCGTGCCCAGCAAGTGAGTCCGTAGCCGGGCCCGAAGGCGGGGCTGTGGCTTGCGGCAACGGGTCCTGGGTAAGGCCGACAGGCGATCCCGTGTCCCGGTCGGTATCCTCGTAACCTTCGGGGCAGAGCTCGTCCGCAGAGCTATCCGCCGCGGCCCCATAAATCTCATCGTCGTCTCCTACCTCTTCGACGTATTCGAGGACCTGACCCGCGACTCCGTCGTCGTCTCCCGGATCCGCCTCGACCTCCGTCTGTGATGGGGAGATTTGTAGAAGGTGACCCTGGACCTCTTCTTCCGGGTCGCCGAAGATGTTCTCCGGATCAGGGGCCACTTGCCTAGCTTCCAAGCGCACCGCGCGCCGAAGCTTGAGAGTTTTCTTGGAGCGGAACTGTGCACAGGCCTTGCACTTGCCGTCGTCGTGGTCCGGTGAAAGGCACTTGTTACACACGGGGTGTAGATCGATGTGTGGGTACTTGGACCCACAGAGCGGGCAGTACTTAAACGGGCTCCGCTCCATGTCCGTAAAGGCTTGCTGTCGTGTCGCGATGAGAAGGCCTCAAAGTTTAGAAAGCGAAGAAAACTCCGCTTATTCCGGCTTCAAGAGACGGAAGACTCGAGACCGAGCGCAGACAATACCGACGCAAGAAAATCGAGGCCTTTTGGCCGGTAAAAGATAGTTTTACTTGGTTCCGACAGTAAGACGTCGAGACCACATCCGAACCCAATGGCGGAAAAAAACAATCTGGGGATGGAGCCGATGCCCATGCGCACTGTAGTCCAGGGGAGGAGCCACCTATCTCAGGATACTTCGAAGACTCTTCCAGGACAACAATGTGCAATCATCCGAGCCCAACACTAGGCGGCGATCTAATGCTAAGATATGAATTTAGCAGCCCACATGCCTCGAACATCAAGGTCCAGTGTTAAGATGAGATCAGCGATTGCAGAGGAGTGCCTAGAGGCCGATCTGCAGTTGAGGAGGGTGCATTTGAGACGGGGTGTGTCGAGAGTGGAAGGGGGTTCTAGAGAGAGGGGGACTTTTCTCAGGTTACTAAGGATAGAAATTCTGTTGTTTATTGTGGGGGGTCTAAGGGGGTTTGGAAGAATCGTTGGAATGGCGCGGAGGGTGGTGGGTATGTTAAGGGGAGATGGGTCGTAGGAGCGGAGGAGGGTGACTGTGTCAAGTTCCGATAGTGGGTTACAGGAGCGCTGGGGACGGTTTTCACGATTGCGAACAGGGATTGAGGTCCAGTGCGGGGGGCGTTGATTGCGAATGAAATAACGAGAGTCAGCCGACTGGGTGGCGGGGAGCTGGTGAAGGCGGGTGAGGGGTGTCTAGGGTGTGTGCAGAGTAATTGTTTGATGGTGTGAATGTCTTCTTTTTGCTTGAGGAGGGTGGTGGGTGAGGAGTGACTGGAATGCGTACAGAGTAGTTGTTTGATGATGTGAATGTCTTCTTTGAGCTGGAGGAGGGAGGCCATAACGTAGTCTAGTGTGGGATGTGTGTTGGTGGTGGGGATTGGAAAGTTAGGGGTGGATGACATAGGGGGGAGGTTGGAGGTATGGAAGAGGATATTGGTGGTAGGCGGAGAGTGCATGGTGGAGGATGGACGTATGTTAGTGGTGATGGGGGCGCCTGTAGGGTAGTGGGGGGTGAGAATGGGGGGGGGGGGAGTGTGATTGTATGTCGTTCTTTTTTGAGGAGGCGGAGTTGAGTTGATAGAGGCGTGTTCTGTGTGGTTAGTTAATGGGTGGACGTGGGGGCTGAGAAAGGGGGGGTAAAGGGTGGCGTTTGTCTGCGTGCGTGTCGGTCTGGTGCTGAACTCGGTTAGGCGTATTGTGGGTGGGAGCTGTGGTGCCATGGGTGAAAAGAATGGAAATGTGGGCTGGTGAAAGGGGGGAGGGGGTACCGTTGGTGTATGTGGGGGCAAGATCTATGTCTGTGAATGAGGGGTGTGGGGTAGCAACATTAGATGGGTGCATGACTAAGGTGCCGGTTGTGGTATAGGCGAGGTGCGTGTCGTTTTGGGGCTGAGATAGGTTAGAGGCGTTGTGGTCGGGGGCTGTGTTGTCAGGGGTGAAAGGAATGGGAGTGGTATGAATGGAGGTCAGGGTGTTGGTGGGGAGGGAGGGGGTGCGGCTGGTCAATGTGGGTGAGAGATCTAAGTCTGTTATTGAGGAGTGTGAGGTGGCTGCAATAGGTGGGTGGATGACGGAGGTGCCGGGGGTAGAGGAGAGGTGGGGGGGGCATAAAGGGTGGGATTTGTTGTTGTCAGTGTCGTACTGGTGTTGAGCTAGTTTAGATGTGTTGTGGGTGGGAGCTGTGATGACAGGGGAGAGAGTATTGTTGATGGTATGCGTGGCTGTCCGAGCTTTGGTAGGAGGGGTGGGAGTGCGAGTGGTGTATGAGAGGGAGAGATCTGTGTCTGTCCTTGAATCGTGTGTGGTAGCTACCTGGTGTTGAACTGGGATAGAAGTGTTGTGGGAGGGGGCTGAGAAGTCTGGGGTGGTCGGTGTGTCCCTGAGTGAGGAGTGTATGTTAGCTACGTGGTGCTGCGCTGTGTTAGCGGTGTTATGGGTGGAGGAAGCTGCGAAGTCAGGGGTGGTCCTCGTATTGGAGAGGTGAGTGCATAATGTTCTATGGTATGCGGTAGCCCTGTTTTAGGTACTGGTGAGCTTTATATTAAGTGTGCGTCTTACATACCAGAGGCCCTGGCACATTTGTGACCTCCTTGTTTAGAGTGCTGTGTTATGTTATGTTATGTGTTATGTTATAAGATTTTATTAAGCGCATATTTCACCCAAGGGTCTCAAAGCGCTAGCCTATACCAGAGTGCATCCGGTGGACTTTGATTTAAACTCTCCAGTGCTGCTGCGTGGTTATTTGACACCATGCTCCAGATGTTACCCTGCCAGTTGTGTACTGTCCATGGATTGGGAAGAATGTTGGTTATTCAGTACCTTCACTATACATATAATTTACCTCTCCCGCTCTCTTTATGTATTCATTTTTGTGGACTTTTATAGCGTTCACCAAGTCACTGCGAACATCAGAGCGCTTTACAAATTGCAGCTACAATCATGTAGAGCATCAGCGATGAGGACCAATGAGGCTCAACCTGCACCTCAGCGATGAGGGCCGATGAGACTCAACCTGCACCTCAGCGATGAGGGCTGATGAGACTCAACCTGCACCTCAGCGATGAGGGCCGATGAGACTCAACCTGCACCTCAGCGATGAGGGCCAATGAGACTCAACCTGCACCTCAGCGATGAGGGCCACTGAGACTCAACCTGCACCTCAGCGATGAGGGCCGATGAGACTCAACCTGCACCTCAGCGATGAGGGCCACTGAGACTCAACCTGCACCTCAGCGATGAGGGTCACTGAGACTCAACCTGCACCTCAGTGATGAGATCCAATGAGACTCAACCTGCACCTCAGCGATGAGGGCCGATGAGACTCAACCTGCACCAAAGCGATGAGGGCCGATGAGACTCAACCTGCACCTCAGCGATGAGGGCCACTGAGGCTCAACCTGCACCTCAGCGATGAGGGCCACTGAGACTCAACCTGCACCTCAGCGATGAGGGCCGATGAGACTCAACCTGCACCTCAGCGATGAGGGCTGATGGGACTCAACCTGCACCTCAGCGATGAGGGCCACTGAGGCTCAACCTGCACCTCAGCGATGAGGGCCACTGAGGCTCAACCTGCACCTCAGCGATGAGGGCCACTGAGACTCAACCTGCACCTCAGCGATGAGGGCCACTGATACTCAACCTGCACCTCATCGATGAGGGCCACTGAGACTCAACCTGCACCTCAGCGATGAGGGCTGATGAGACTCAACCTGCACCTCAGCGATGAGGGCCACTGAGGCTCAACCTGCACCTCAGCGATGAGGGCCACTGAGGCTCAACCTGCACCTCAGCGATGAGGGCTGATGAGACTCAACCTGCACCTCAGCGATGAGGGCCAATGAGGCTCAACCTGCACCTCAGCGATGAGGGCCACTGAGGCTCAACCTGCACCTCAGCGATGAGGGCTGATGAGACTCAACCTGCACCTCAGCGATGAGGGCCACTGAGGCTCAACCTGCACCCCAGCGATGAGGGCTGATGAGACTCAACCTGCACCTCAGCGATGAGGGTCGATGAGACTCAACCTGCACCTCAGCGATGAGGGCCACTGAGACTCAACCTGCACCTCAGCGATGAGGGCCGATGAGACTCAACCTGCACCTCAGCGATGAGGGCCACTGAGACTCAACCTGCACCTCAGCGATGAGGGCCGTTGAGACTCAACCTGCACCTCAGCGATGAGGGCTGATGAGACTCAACCTGCACCTCAGCGATTAGGGCCAATGAGGCTCAACCTGCACCTCAGCGATGAGGGCCACCGAGACTCAACCTGCACCTCAGCGATGAGGGCTGATGAGACTCAACCTGCACCTCAGCGATGAGGGTCGATGAGACTCAACCTGCACCTCAGCGATGAGGGCCACTGAGACTCAACCTGCACCTCAGCGATGAGGGCCGATGAGACTCAACCTGCACCTCAGTGATGAGGGCCACTGAGACTCAACCTGCACCTCAGCGATGAGGGCCACTGAGACTCAACCTGCACCTCAGCGATGAGGGCCGATGAGACTCAACCTGCACCTCAGCCATGAGGGCCACTGAGGCTCAACCTGCACCTCAGCGATGAGAGCCACTGAGACTCAACCTGCACCTCAGCGATGAGGGACACTGAGACTCAACCTGCACCTCAGCGATGAGGGCCACTGATACTCAACCTGCACCTCAGCGATAAGGGCCACTGAGACTCAACCCACACCTCAGCGATGAGGACCAATGAGACTCAACCTGCACCTCAGTGATGAGGGCTGATGAGACTCAACCTGCACCTCAGCGATGAGGACCAATGAGACTCAACCTGCACCTCAGTGATGAGGGCTGATGAGACTCAACCTGCACCTCAGTGATGAGGGCCAATGAGACTCAACCTGCACCTCAGCGATGAGGGCTGATGAGACTCAACCTGCACCTCAGTGATGAGGGCTGATGAGACTCAACCTGCACCTCAGCGATGAGGGCTGATGAGACTCAACCTGCACCTCAGCGATGAGGGCCGATGAGGCTCAACCTGCACCTCAGTGATGAGGGCCACTGATACTCAACCTGCACCTCATCGATGAGGGCCACTGAGACTCAACCTGCACCTCAGCGATGAGGACCAATGAGACTCAACCTGCACCTCAGTGATGAGGGCTGATGAGACTCAACCTGCACCTCAGCGATGAGGGCCGTTGAGACTCAACCTGCACCTCAGCGATGAGGGCCGATGAGGCTCAACCTGCACCTCAGTGATGAGGACCAATGAGACTCAACCTGCACCTCAGCGATGAGGGTCACTGAGACTCAACCTGCACCTCAGCGATGAGGGCCACTGAGACTCAACCTCCACCTCAGCGATGAGGGCCGATGAGACTCAACCTGCACCTCAGCGATGAGGGCCACTGAGACTCAACCTGCACCTCAGCGATGAGAGCCGATGAGACTCAACCTGCACCTCAGAGATGAGGACCAATGAGACTCAACCTGCACCTCAGCGATGAGGGCTGATGAGACTCAACCTGCACCTCAGTGATGAGGGCCACTGAGACTTAACCTGCACCTCAGCGATGAGGGCCACTGAGACTCAACCTGCACCTCAGTGATGAGGGCCACCGAGACTCAACCTGCACTTCAGCGATGAGGGCCACTGAGACTCAACCTGCACCTCAGCGATGAGGGACGATGAGACTCAACCTGCACCTCAGCGATGAGGGCCACTGAGACTCAACCTGCACCTCAGCGATGAGGGACGATGAGACTCAACCTGCACCTCAGCGATGAGGGACGATGAGACTCAACCTGCACCTCAGTGATGAGGGCTGATGAGACTCAACCTGCACCTCAGCGATGAGGACCAATGAGGCTCAACCTGCACCTCAGCGATGAGGGCCACCGAGACTCAACCTGCACCTCAGCGATGAGGGCCACTGAGACTCAACCTGCACCTCAGCGATGAGGACCAATGACACTCAACCTGCACCTCAGCGACGAGGGCCACTGAGACTCAACCTGCACCTCAGCGATGAGGGCCACTGAGACTCAACCTGCACCTCAGCAATGAGGGCCACTGAGACTCAACCTGCACCTCAGCGATGAGGGCCAATGGGGCTCAACCTGCACCTCAGCCATGAGGGACGATGAGACTCAACCTGCACCTCAGCGATGAGGGCCACTGAGACTCAACCTGCACCTCAGCGATGAGGGACGATGAGACTCAACCTGCACCTCAGCGATGAGGGCCACTGAGACTCAACCTGCACCTCAGCGATGAGGGACGATGAGACTCAACCTGCACCTCAGCGATGAGGGACGATGAGACTCAACCTGCACCTCAGTGATGAGGGCTGATGAGACTCAACCTGCACCTCAGCGATGAGGACCAATGAGGCTCAACCTGCACCTCAGCGATGAGGGCCACCGAGACTCAACCTGCACCTCAGCGATGAGGGCCACTGAGACTCAACCTGCACCTCAGCGATGAGGACCAATGACACTCAACCTGCACCTCAGCGACGAGGGCCACTGAGACTCAACCTGCACCTCAGCGATGAGGGCCACTGAGACTCAACCTGCACCTCAGCAATGAGGGCCACTGAGACTCAACCTGCACCTCAGCGATGAGGGCCAATGGGGCTCAACCTGCACCTCAGCCATGAGGGCCACTGAGACTCAACCTGCACCTCAGCGATGAGGGCCACTGAGACTCAACCTGCACCTCAGCGATGAGGGCCACTGAGACTCAACCTGCACCTCAGCGATGAGGGCCACTGAGACTCAACCTGCACCTCAGCGATGAGGGCCACCGAGACTCAACCTGCACCTCAGCGATGAGGACCAATGAGGCTCAACCTGCACCTCAGCGAGGAGGGCCACTGAGACGCAGCCTGCACCTCAGCAATGAGGGCCACCAAGACTCAACCTGCACCTCAGCGATGAGGGCCACCGAGACTCAACCTGCACCTCAGCGATGAGGGCCACCGAGACTCAACCTGCACCTCAGCGATGAGGGCCACCGAGACTCAACCTGCACCTCAGCGATGAGGGCCACCGAGACTCAACCTGCACCTCAGCGATGAGGGCCACCGAGACTCAACCTGCACCTCAGCGATGAGGGCCACTGAGACTCAACCTGCACCTCAGCGATGAGGACCAATGACACTCAACCTGCACCTCAGCGACGAGGGCCGATTTGACTCAACCTGCACCTCAGCGGTGAGGGCCACTGATACTCAACCTGCACCTCAGCGGTGAGGGCCACTGATACTCAACCTGCACCTCAGCGATGAGGGCCACTGAGACTCAACCTGCACCTCAGCGATGAGGACCAATGACACTCAACCTGCACCTCAGCGACGAGGGCCGATTTGACTCAACCTGCACCTCAGCGGTGAGGGCCACTGATACTCAACCTGCACCTCAGTGATGAGGGCCACTGAGACTCAACCTGCACCTCAGCGATGAGGGCCACTGAGACTCAACCTGCACCTCAGCGATGAGGGCCGTTGAGACTCAACCTGCACCTCAGCGACGAGGGCCGATTTGACTCAACCTGCACCTCAGCGATGAGGGTCAATGAGACTCAACCTGCACCCCAGCGATGAGGGTCGATGAGACTCAACCTGCACCTCAGCGATGAGGGCCGTTGAGACTCAACCTGCACCTTAGCGATGAGGGCCGTTGAGACTCAACCTGCACCTCAGCGATGAGGGCCACTGAGACTCAACCTGCACCTCAGTGATGAGGGCCAATGAGACTCAACCTGCACCCCAGCGATGAGGGTCGATGAGACTCAACCTGCACCTCAGCGATGAGGGCCGTTGAGACTCAACCTGCACCTCAGCGATGAGGGCCGTTGAGACTCAACCTGCACCTCAGCGATGAGGGCCACCGAGACTCAACCTGCACCTCAGCGATGAGGGCCACTGAGACTCAACCTGCACCTCAGCGATGAGGACCAATGACACTCAACCTGCACCTCAGCGACGAGGGCCAATTTGACTCAACCTGCACCTCAGCGATGAGGGCCACTAAGACTCAACCTGCACCTCAGCGATGAGGGCCGTTGAGACTCAACCTGCACCTCAGTGATGAGGGCCGTTGAGACTCAACCTGCACCTCAGCGATGAGGGCCGATGAGGCTCAACCTGCACCTCAGCGATGAGGGCCACCGAGACTCAACCTGCACCTCAGCGATGAGGGCCACCGAGACTCAACCTGCACCTCCGCGATGAGGGCCGTTGAGACTCAACCTGCACCTCAGCGATGAGGGCCACTGAGACTCAACCTGCACCTCAGCGATGAGGGCCACCGAGACTCAACCTGCACCTCAGCGATGAGGGCCACCGAGACTCAACCTGCACCTCAGCGATGAGGGCCGTTGAGACTTAACCTGCACCTCAGTGATGAGGACCAATGAGACTCAACCTGCACCTCAGCGATGAGGGCGGATGAGAATCAACCTGCACCTCAGTGATGAGGGCCGTTGAGACTCAACCTGCACCTCAGTGATGAGGGCCGTTGAGACTCAACCTGCACCTCAGCGATGAGGGCCACCGAGACTCAACCTGAACCTCAGCGATGAGGGCCACCGAGACTCAACCTGCACCTCAGCGATGAGGGCCACCGAGACTCAACCTGCACCTCAGCGATCAGGGCAACTGAGACTCAGCCTGCACCTCAGCCATGAGGGCCACCGAGACTCAACCTGCACCTCAGCAATGAGGGCCGATGAGACTAAACCTGCACCTCAGTGATGAGGGCCGTTGAGACTCAACCTGCACCTCAGTGATGAGGGCCGTTGAGACTCAACCTGCACCTCAGTGATGAGGACCAATGAGACTCAACCTGCACCTCAGCGATGAGGGCCTATGAGACTCAACCTGCACCTCAGCGATGAGGGCCGCTGAGACTCAACCTGCACCTCAGCGATGAGGGCCACCGAGACTCAACCTGCACCTCAGCGATGAGGGCCACCGAGACTCAACCTGCACCTCAGCGATGAGGGCCATTGAGACTCAACCTGCACCTCAGCGATGAGGGCCACTGAGACTAAACCTGCACCTCAGCGATGAGGGCCGATGAGACTCAACCTGCACCTCAGCGGTGAGGACCGATGAGACTCAACCTGCATCTCAGCGAGGAGGGCCAATGAGGCTCAACCTGCACCTCAGCGATGAGGGCCACTGAGACTCAACCTGCACCTCAGCGATGAGGGCCAATGAGACTCAACCTGCACCTCAGCGATGAGGGCCATTGAGACTCAACCTGCACCTCAGCGGTGAGGACCGATGAGACTCAACCTGCACCTCAGCGATGAGGGCCAATGAGACTCAACCTGCACCTCAGCGATGAGGGCCGATGAGACTCAACCTGCACCTCAGCGATGAGGACCAATGAGGCTCAACCTGCACCTCAGCGATGAGGGCCGATGAGACTCAACCTGCACCTCAGCGATGAGGGCCAATGAGACTCAACCTGCACCTCAGCGATGAGGGCCACCGAGACTCAACCTGCACCTCAGCGATGAGGGCCGATGAGACTCAACCTGCACCTCAGCGATGAGGGCCGATGAGACTCAACCTGCACCTCAGCGATGAGGGCCGATGAGACTCAACCTGCACCTCAGCTATGAAAGCCGATGAAACTCAACCCACACCTCAGCGATGAGGGCCACTGAGACTCAACCTGCATCTCAGCGATGAGGGCCACCGAGACTCAACCTGCACCTCAGCGATGAGGGCCACTGAGACTCAACCTGCACCTCAGCGATGAGGACCAATGAGACTCAACCTGCACCTCAGCGATGAGGGCCACTGAGACTCAACCTGCACCTCAGCGATGAGGGCCACTGAGACTCAACCTGCACCTCAGCGATGAGGGCCGATGAGACTCAACCTGCACCTCAGCGATGAGGGCTGATGAGACTCAACCTGCACCTCAGCGATGAGGGCCATTGAGACTCAACCTGCACCTCAGTGATGAGGGTCACTGAGACTCAACCTGCACCTCAGCGATGAGGGCCACTGAGACTCAACCTGCACCTCAGTGATGAGGGCTGTTGAGACTCAACCTGCACCTCAGCGATGAGGGACACTAAGACTCAACCTGCACCTCAGCAATGAGGGCCGATGAGACTCAACCTGCACCTCAGCGATGAGGGCCGATGAGACTCAACCTGCACCCCAGCGATGAGGGTCGATGAGACTCAACCTGCACCTCAGCGATGAGGGCCACTGAGACTCAACCTGCACCTCAGCGATGAGGGCCGTTGAGACTCAACCTGCACCTCAGCGATGAGGGCCACTGAGACTCAACCTGCACCTCAGCGATGAGGGCCGATGAGACTCAACCTGCACATCAGCGATGAGGGCCGATGAGACTCAACCTGCACCTCAGCGATGAGGGCCACTGAGACTCAACCTGCACCTCAGCGATGAGGGCCACTGAGACTCAACCTGCACCTCAGCGATGAGGGACGATGAGACTCAACCTGCACCTCAGCGATGAGGGCCGATGAGACTCAACCTGCACCTCAGCGATGAGGGCCGATGAGACTCAACCTGCACCTCAGCGATGAGGGCCATTGAGACTCAACCTGCACCTCAGCGATGAGGGCCACTGAGACTCAACCTGCACCTCAGCGATGAGGGCCACTGAGACTTAACTTGCACCTCAGCGATGAGGGTCGATGAGACTCAACCTGCACCTCAGCGATGAGGGCCGATGAGACTCAACCTGCACCTCAGCGATGAGGGCTGATGAGACTCAACCTGCACCTCAGCGATGAGGGCCTATGAGACTCAACGTGCACCTCAGCGATGAGGGCCACTGAGACTCAACCTGCACCTCAGCGATGAGGGCCACTGAGACTCAACCTGCACCTCAGCGATGAGGGCCACTGAGACTCAACCTGCACCTCAGCGATGAGGGCCGATGAGACTCAACCTGCACCTCAGCGATGAGGGCCGATGAGACTCAACCTGCACCTCAGCGATGAGGGCCGATGAGACTCAACCTGTACCTCAGCGATGAGGGCCGATGAGACTCAACCTGCACCTCAGCGATGAGGGCCGCTGAGACTCAACCTGCACCTCAGAGATGAGGGCCACCGAGACTCAACCTGCACCTCAGCGATGAGGGCCATTGAGACTCAACCTGCACCTCAGCGGTGAGGGCCGATGAGACTCAACCTGCACCTCAGCTATGAAAGCCGATGAAACTCAACCCACACCTCAGCGATGAGGGCCACTGAGACTCAACCTGCATCTCAGCGATGAGGGCCACCGAGACTCAACCTGCACCTCAGCGATGAGGGCCACTGAGACTCAACCTGCACCTCAGCGATGAAGACCAATGAGACTCAACCTGCACCTCAGCGATGAGGGCCACTGAGACTCAACCTGCACCTCAGCGATGAGGGACGATGAGACTCAACCTGCACCTCAGCGATGAGGGCCGATGAGACTCAACCTGCACCTCAGCGATGAGGGCCGATGAGACTCAACCTGCACCTCAGCGATGAGGGCCGATGAGACTCAACCTGCACCTCAGCTATGAAAGCCGATGAAACTCAACCCACACCTCAGCGATGAGGGCCACTGAGACTCAACCTGCATCTCAGCGATGAGGGCCACCGAGACTCAACCTGCACCTCAGCGATGAGGGCCACTGAGACTCAACCTGCACCTCAGCGATGAGGACCAATGAGACTCAACCTGCACCTCAGCGATGAGGGCCACTGAGACTCAACCTGCACCTCAGCGATGAGGGCCACTGAGACTCAACCTGCACCTCAGCGATGAGGACCAATGAGACTCAACCTGCACCTCAGTGATGAGGGCTGTTGAGACTCAACCTGCACCTCAGCGATGAGGGACACTAAGACTCAACCTGCACCTCAGCAATGAGGGCCGATGAGACTCAACCTGCACCTCAGCGATGAGGGCCGATGAGACTCAACCTGCACCCCAGCGATGAGGGTCGATGAGACTCAACCTGCACCTCAGCGATGAGGGCCACTGAGACTCAACCTGCACCTCAGCGATGAGGGCCGTTGAGACTCAACCTGCACCTCAGCGATGAGGGCCACTGAGACTCAACCTGCACCTCAGCGATGAGGGCCGATGAGACTCAACCTGCACATCAGCGATGAGGGCCGATGAGACTCAACCTGCACCTCAGCGATGAGGACCACTGAGACTCAACCTGCACCTCAGCGATGAGGGCCACTGAGACTCAACCTGCACCTCAGCGATGAGGGACGATGAGACTCAACCTGCACCTCAGCGATGAGGGCCGATGAGACTCAACCTGCACCTCAGCGATGAGGGCCGATGAGACTCAACCTGCACCTCAGCGATGAGGGCCATTGAGACTCAACCTGCACCTCAGCGATGAGGGCCACTGAGACTCAACCTGCACCTCAGCGATGAGGGCCACTGAGACTTAACTTGCACCTCAGCGATGAGGGTCGATGAGACTCAACCTGCACCTCAGCGATGAGGGCCGATGAGACTCAACCTGCACCTCAGCGATGAGGGCTGATGAGACTCAACCTGCACCTCAGCGATGAGGGCCTATGAGACTCAACGTGCACCTCAGCGATGAGGGCCACTGAGACTCAACCTGCACCTCAGCGATGAGGGCCACTGAGACTCAACCTGCACCTCAGCGATGAGGGCCACTGAGACTCAACCTGCACCTCAGCGATGAGGGCCGATGAGACTCAACCTGCACCTCAGCGATGAGGGCCGATGAGACTCAACCTGCACCTCAGCGATGAGGGCCACTGAGACTCAACCTGCACCTCAGCGATGAGGGCCGATGAGACTCAACCTGTACCTCAGCGATGAGGGCCGATGAGACTCAACCTGCACCTCAGCGATGAGGGCCGCTGAGACTCAACCTGCACCTCAGAGATGAGGGCCACCGAGACTCAACCTGCACCTCAGCGATGAGGGCCATTGAGACTCAACCTGCACCTCAGCGGTGAGGACCGATGAGACTCAACCTGCATCTCAGCGAGGAGGGCCAATGAGGCTCAACCTGCACCTCAGCGAGGAGGGCTACTGAGACTCAACCTGCACCTCAGCGATGAGGGCCAATGAGACTCAACCTGCACCTCAGCGATGAGGGCCATTGAGACTCAACCTGCACCTCAGCGGTGAGGACCGATGAGACTCAACCTGCACCTCAGCGATGAGGGCCAATGAGACTCAACCTGCACCTCAGCGATGAGGGCCGATGAGACTCAACCTGTACCTCAGCGATGAGGGCCGATGAGACTCAACCTGCACCTCAGCGATGAGGGCCGCTGAGACTCAACCTGCACCTCAGAGATGAGGGCCACCGAGACTCAACCTGCACCTCAGCGATGAGGGCCATTGAGACTCAACCTGCACCTCAGCGGTGAGGGCCGATGAGACTCAACCTGCACCTCAGCTATGAAAGCCGATGAAACTCAACCCACACCTCAGCGATGAGGGCCACTGAGACTCAACCTGCATCTCAGCGATGAGGGCCACCGAGACTCAACCTGCACCTCAGCGATGAGGGCCACTGAGACTCAACCTGCACCTCAGCGATGAAGACCAATGAGACTCAACCTGCACCTCAGCGATGAGGGCCACTGAGACTCAACCTGCACCTCAGCGATGAGGGACGATGAGACTCAACCTGCACCTCAGCGATGAGGGCCGATGAGACTCAACCTGCACCTCAGCGATGAGGGCCGATGAGACTCAACCTGCACCTCAGCGACGAGGGCCGATGAGACTCAACCTGCACCTCAGCTATGAAAGCCGATGAAACTCAACCCACACCTCAGCGATGAGGGCCACTGAGACTCAACCTGCATCTCAGCGATGAGGGCCACCGAGACTCAACCTGCACCTCAGCGATGAGGGCCACTGAGACTCAACCTGCACCTCAGCGATGAGGACCAATGAGACTCAACCTGCACCTCAGCGATGAGGGCCACTGAGACTCAACCTGCACCTCAGCGATGAGGGCCACTGAGACTCAACCTGCACCTCAGCGATGAGGACCAATGAGACTCAACCTGCACCTCAGTGATGAGGGCTGTTGAGACTCAACCTGCACCTCAGCGATGAGGGACACTAAGACTCAACCTGCACCTCAGCAATGAGGGCCGATGAGACTCAACCTGCACCTCAGCGATGAGGGCCGATGAGACTCAACCTGCACCCCAGCGATGAGGGTCGATGAGACTCAACCTGCACCTCAGCGATGAGGGCCACTGAGACTCAACCTGCACCTCAGCGATGAGGGCCGTTGAGACTCAACCTGCACCTCAGCGATGAGGGCCACTGAGACTCAACCTGCACCTCAGCGATGAGGGCCGATGAGACTCAACCTGCACATCAGCGATGAGGGCCGATGAGACTCAACCTGCACCTCAGCGATGAGGGCCACTGAGACTCAACCTGCACCTCAGCGATGAGGGCCACTGAGACTCAACCTGCACCTCAGCGATGAGGGACGATGAGACTCAACCTGCACCTCAGCGATGAGGGCCGATGAGACTCAACCTGCACCTCAGCGATGAGGGCCGATGAGACTCAACCTGCACCTCAGCGATGAGGGCCATTGAGACTCAACCTGCACCTCAGCGATGAGGGCCACTGAGACTCAACCTGCACCTCAGCGATGAGGGCCACTGAGACTTAACTTGCACCTCAGCGATGAGGGTCGATGAGACTCAACCTGCACCTCAGCGATGAGGGCCGATGAGACTCAACCTGCACCTCAGCGATGAGGGCTGATGAGACTCAACCTGCACCTCAGCGATGAGGGCCTATGAGACTCAACGTGCACCTCAGCGATGAGGGCCACTGAGACTCAACCTGCACCTCAGCGATGAGGGCCACTGAGACTCAACCTGCACCTCAGCGATGAGGGCCAATGAGACTCAACCTGCACCTCAGTGATGAGGGCTGTTGAGACTCAACCTGCACCTCAGCGATGAGGGCCGATGAGACTCAACCTGCACCCCAGCGATGAGGGTCGATGAGACTCAACCTGCACCTCAGCGATGAGGGCCACTGAGACTCAACCTGCACCTCAGCGATGAGGGCCGTTGAGACTCAACCTGCACCTCAGCGATGAGGGCCACTGAGACTCAACCTGCACCTCAGCGATGAGGGCCGATGAGACTCAACCTGCACATCAGCGATGAGGGCCGATGAGACTCAACCTGCACCTCAGCGATGAGGACCACTGAGACTCAACCTGCACCTCAGCGATGAGGGCCACTGAGACTCAACCTGCACCTCAGCGATGAGGGACGATGAGACTCAACCTGCACCTCAGCGATGAGGGCCGATGAGACTCAACCTGCACCTCAGCGATGAGGGCCGATGAGACTCAACCTGCACCTCAGCGATGAGGGCCATTGAGACTCAACCTGCACCTCAGCGATGAGGGCCACTGAGACTCAACCTGCACCTCAGCGATGAGGGCCACTGAGACTTAACTTGCACCTCAGCGATGAGGGTCGATGAGACTCAACCTGCACCTCAGCGATGAGGGCCGATGAGACTCAACCTGCACCTCAGCGATGAGGGCTGATGAGACTCAACCTGCACCTCAGCGATGAGGGCCTATGAGACTCAACGTGCACCTCAGCGATGAGGGCCACTGAGACTCAACCTGCACCTCAGCGATGAGGGCCACTGAGACTCAACCTGCACCTCAGCGATGAGGGCCACTGAGACTCAACCTGCACCTCAGCGATGAGGGCCGATGAGACTCAACCTGCACCTCAGCGATGAGGGCCGATGAGACTCAACCTGCACCTCAGCGATGAGGGCCACTGAGACTCAACCTGCACCTCAGCGATGAGGGCCGATGAGACTCAACCTGTACCTCAGCGATGAGGGCCGATGAGACTCAACCTGCACCTCAGCGATGAGGGCCGCTGAGACTCAACCTGCACCTCAGAGATGAGGGCCACCGAGACTCAACCTGCACCTCAGCGATGAGGGCCATTGAGACTCAACCTGCACCTCAGCGGTGAGGACCGATGAGACTCAACCTGCATCTCAGCGAGGAGGGCCAATGAGGCTCAACCTGCACCTCAGCGAGGAGGGCTACTGAGACTCAACCTGCACCTCAGCGATGAGGGCCAATGAGACTCAACCTGCACCTCAGCGATGAGGGCCATTGAGACTCAACCTGCACCTCAGCGGTGAGGACCGATGAGACTCAACCTGCACCTCAGCGATGAGGGCCAATGAGACTCAACCTGCACCTCAGCGATGAGGGCCGATGAGACTCAACCTGTACCTCAGCGATGAGGGCCGATGAGACTCAACCTGCACCTCAGCGATGAGGGCCGCTGAGACTCAACCTGCACCTCAGAGATGAGGGCCACCGAGACTCAACCTGCACCTCAGCGATGAGGGCCATTGAGACTCAACCTGCACCTCAGCGGTGAGGGCCGATGAGACTCAACCTGCACCTCAGCTATGAAAGCCGATGAAACTCAACCCACACCTCAGCGATGAGGGCCACTGAGACTCAACCTGCATCTCAGCGATGAGGGCCACCGAGACTCAACCTGCACCTCAGCGATGAGGGCCACTGAGACTCAACCTGCACCTCAGCGATGAAGACCAATGAGACTCAACCTGCACCTCAGCGATGAGGGCCACTGAGACTCAACCTGCACCTCAGCGATGAGGGACGATGAGACTCAACCTGCACCTCAGCGATGAGGGCCGATGAGACTCAACCTGCACCTCAGCGATGAGGGCCGATGAGACTCAACCTGCACCTCAGCGACGAGGGCCGATGAGACTCAACCTGCACCTCAGCTATGAAAGCCGATGAAACTCAACCCACACCTCAGCGATGAGGGCCACTGAGACTCAACCTGCATCTCAGCGATGAGGGCCACCGAGACTCAACCTGCACCTCAGCGATGAGGGCCACTGAGACTCAACCTGCACCTCAGCGATGAGGACCAATGAGACTCAACCTGCACCTCAGCGATGAGGGCCACTGAGACTCAACCTGCACCTCAGCGATGAGGGCCACTGAGACTCAACCTGCACCTCAGCGATGAGGACCAATGAGACTCAACCTGCACCTCAGTGATGAGGGCTGTTGAGACTCAACCTGCACCTCAGCGATGAGGGACACTAAGACTCAACCTGCACCTCAGCAATGAGGGCCGATGAGACTCAACCTGCACCTCAGCGATGAGGGCCGATGAGACTCAACCTGCACCCCAGCGATGAGGGTCGATGAGACTCAACCTGCACCTCAGCGATGAGGGCCACTGAGACTCAACCTGCACCTCAGCGATGAGGGCCGTTGAGACTCAACCTGCACCTCAGCGATGAGGGCCACTGAGACTCAACCTGCACCTCAGCGATGAGGGCCGATGAGACTCAACCTGCACATCAGCGATGAGGGCCGATGAGACTCAACCTGCACCTCAGCGATGAGGGCCACTGAGACTCAACCTGCACCTCAGCGATGAGGGCCACTGAGACTCAACCTGCACCTCAGCGATGAGGGACGATGAGACTCAACCTGCACCTCAGCGATGAGGGCCGATGAGACTCAACCTGCACCTCAGCGATGAGGGCCGATGAGACTCAACCTGCACCTCAGCGATGAGGGCCATTGAGACTCAACCTGCACCTCAGCGATGAGGGCCACTGAGACTCAACCTGCACCTCAGCGATGAGGGCCACTGAGACTTAACTTGCACCTCAGCGATGAGGGTCGATGAGACTCAACCTGCACCTCAGCGATGAGGGCCGATGAGACTCAACCTGCACCTCAGCGATGAGGGCTGATGAGACTCAACCTGCACCTCAGCGATGAGGGCCTATGAGACTCAACGTGCACCTCAGCGATGAGGGCCACTGAGACTCAACCTGCACCTCAGCGATGAGGGCCACTGAGACTCAACCTGCACCTCAGCGATGAGGGCCACTGAGACTCAACCTGCACCTCAGCGATGAGGGCCGATGAGACTCAACCTGCACCTCAGCGATGAGGGCCACTGAGACTCAACCTGCACCTCAGCGATGAGGGCCGATGAGACTCAACCTGTACCTCAGCGATGAGGGCCGATGAGACTCAACCTGCACCTCAGCGATGAGGGCCGCTGAGACTCAACCTGCACCTCAGAGATGAGGGCCACCGAGACTCAACCTGCACCTCAGCGATGAGGGCCATTGAGACTCAACCTGCACCTCAGCGGTGAGGACCGATGAGACTCAACCTGCATCTCAGCGAGGAGGGCCAATGAGGCTCAACCTGCACCTCAGCGAGGAGGGCTACTGAGACTCAACCTGCACCTCAGCGATGAGGGCCAATGAGACTCAACCTGCACCTCAGCGATGAGGGCCATTGAGACTCAACCTGCACCTCAGCGGTGAGGACCGATGAGACTCAACCTGCACCTCAGCGATGAGGGCCAATGAGACTCAACCTGCACCTCAGCGATGAGGGCCATTGAGACTCAACCTGCACCTCAGCGATGAGGGCCAATGAGACTCAACCTGCACCTCAGCGATGAGAGTCACCGAGACTCAACCTGCACCTCAGCGAGGAGGGCCACTGAGACTCAACCTGCACCTCAGCGGTGAGGACCGATGAGAATCAACCTGCACCGCAGCGAGGAGGGCCGATGAGACTCAACCTGCACCTCAGCGATGAGGGCAACTGAGACTCAACCTGCACCTCAGCGATGAGGGCCGATGAGACTCAACCTGCACCTCAGCGATGAGGGCCGATGAGACTCAACCTGCACCTCAGCGATGAGGGCCGATGAGACTCAACCTGCACCTCAGCGATGAGGGCCACTGAGACTCAACCTGCCCCTCAGCGATGAGGGCCACTGAGACTCAACTTGCACCTCAGCGATGAGGGCCACTGAGACTCAACCTGCACCTCAGCGATGAGGGCCACTGAGACTCAACCTGCACCTCAGCGATGAGGGCCGATGAGACTCAACCTGCACTTCAGCAATGAGGGCCACTGAGACTCAACCTGCACCTCAGCGATGAGGGCCGATGAGACTCAACCTGTACCTCAGCGATGAGGGCAGATGAGACTCAACCTGCACCTCAGCGATGAGGGCCGATGAGACTCAACCTGCACCTCAGCGATGAGGGCCGCTGAGACTCAACCTGCACCTCAGCGATGAGGGCCACTAAGACTCAACCTGCACCTCAGCGATGAGGGCCATTGAGACTCAACCTGCACCTCAGCGGTGAGGACCGATGAGACTCAACCTGCACCTCAGCGATGAGAGTCACCGAGACTCAACCTGCACCTCAGCGAGGAGGGCCACTGAGACTCAACCTGCACCTCAGCGGTGAGGACCGATGAGAATCAACCTGCACCTCAGCGAGGAGGGCCACTGAGACGCAGCCTGCACCTCAGCCATGAGGGCCACCGAGACTCAACCTGCACCTCAGCGATGAGGGCCGATGAGACTCAACCTGCACCTCAGCGATGAGGGCCACTGAGACTCAACCTGCACCTCAGAGATGAGGGCCGATGAGACTCAACCCACACCTCAGCGATGAGGGCCACTGAGACTCAACCTGCATCTCAGCGATGAGGACCAATGCGATGAGAGTCACCGAGACTCAACCTGCACCTCAGCGATGAGGACCAATGAGACTCAACCTGCACCTCAGTGATGAGGGCCGTTAAGACTCAACCTGCACCTCAGCGATGAGCGCCGCTAAGACTCAACCTGCACCTCAGCAATGAGGGCCGATGAGACTCACCCTGCACCTCAGCGATGAGGGCCGATGAGACTCAACCTGCACCCCAGCGATGAGGGTCGATGAGACTCAACCTGCACCTCAGCGATGAGGGCCACTGAGACTCAACCTGCACCTCAGCGATGAGGGCCGTTGAGACTCAACCTGCACCTCAGCGATGAGGGCCACTGAGACTCAACCTGCACCTCAGCGATGAGGGCCGATGAGACTCAACCTGCACCTCAGCGATGAGGGCCGATGAGACTCAACCTGCACCCCAGCGATGAGGGTCGATGAGACTCAACCTGCACCTCAGCGATGAGGGCCACTGAGACTCAACCTGCACCTCAGCGATGAGGGCCGTTGAGACTCAACCTGCACCTCAGCGATGAGGGCCACTGAGACTCAACCTGCACCTCAGCGATGAGGGCCGATGAGACTCAACCTGCACCCCAGCGATGAGGGTCGATGAGACTCAACCTGCACCTCAGCGATGAGGGCCACTGAGACTCAACCTGCACCTCAGCGATGAGGGCCGATGAGACTCAACCTGCACCTCAGCGATGAGGGCCGATGAGACTCAACCTGCACCTCAGCGATGAGGGCCACTGAGACTCAACCTGCACCTCAGCGATGAGGGCCGATGAGACTCAACCTGCACCTCAGCGATGAGGGCCGATGAGACTCAACCTGCACCTCAGCGATGAGGGCCATTGAGACTCAACCTGCACCTCAGCGGTGAGGACCGATGAGACTCAACCTGCACCTCAGCGATGAGGGCCAATGAGACTCAACCTGCACCTCAGCGATGAGGGCCACTGAGACTCAACCTGCACCTCAGCGATGAGGGACAATGAGACTCAACCTGCACCTCAGCGATGAGGGCCGATGAGACTCAACCTGCAACTCAGCGATGAGGGCTCATGAGACTCAACCTGCACCTCAGCGATGAGGGCCACTGAGACTCAACCTGCACCTCAGCGATGAGGGCCACTGAGACTCAACCTGCACCTCATCAATGAGGGCTGATGAGGCTCAACCTGCACCTCAGCGATGAGGGCTGATGAGGCTCAACCTGCACCTCAGCGATTAGGGCCAATGAGGCTCAACCTGCACCTCAGCGATGAGGGCCACAGAGACTCAACCTGCACTTCAGCGATGAGGGCCACTGAGACTCAACCTGCACCTCAGCGATGAGGGCCACTGAGACTCAACCTGCACCTCAGCGATGAGGGCCACTGAGACTCAACCTGCACCTCAGCGATGAAGACCAATGAGAGTCTAGCTGCACCTCAGCGATGAGGGCTGATGAGACTCAACCTGCACCTCAGTGATGAGGGCCAGTGAGACTCAACCCGCACCTCAGCGATGAGGACCAATGAGACTCAACCTGCACCTCAGCGATGAGGACCAATAAGGCTCAACCTTCAGGTCAGCGATGAGGGCCGATGAGACTCAACCTGCACCTCAGCGATGAGGGCCGATGAGACTCAACCTGCACCTCAGCGATGAGGGCGACTGAGACTCAACCTGCACCTCAGCGATGAGGGCCAATGAGGCTCAACCTGCACCTCAGCGATGAGGGCCAATGAGACTCAACCTGCACCTCAGCGATGAGGGCAAATGAGGATCAACCTGCACCTCAACTATGAGGGCCGATGAGACTCAACCTGAACCTCAGTGATGAGGGCCAATGAGACTCAACCTTCACCTCAGCGATGAGGGCCAATGGGGCTCAACCTGCACCTCAGCGATGAGGGCCGATGAGACTCAACCTACACCTCAGCTATGAGGGCCACTGAGACTCAACCTGCATCTCAGCGATGAGGGCCGATGAGACTCAACCTGCACCTCAGCGATGAGGGCGACTGAGACTCGACCTGCACCTCAGCGATGAGGGCCAATGAGGCTCAACCTGCACCTCAGCAATGAGGGCCAATGAGACTCAACCTGCACCTCAGCGATGAGGGCCAATGAGGCCCAACCTGCACCTCAGCGATGAGGGCCGATGAGGCTCAACCTGCACCTCAGCGATGAGGGCCGATGAGACTCAACCTGCACCTCAGCGATGAGGGCCAATGGGACTCAACCTGCACCTCAGCGATGAGGGCCAATGAGACTCAACCTGCACCTCAGCGATGAGGGCCACTAAGACTCAACCTGCACCTCAGCGATGAGGGCCGATGAGACTCACCCTGCACCTCAGCGATGAGGGCCGATGAGACTCAACCTGCACCCCAGCGATGAGGGCCGATGAGACTCAACCTGCACCTCAGCGATGAGGGCCACTGAGACTCAACCTGCACCTCAGCGATGAGGGCCGTTGAGACTCAACCTGCACCTCAGCGATGAGGGCCACTAAGACTCAACCTGCACCTCAGCGATGAGGGCCGATGAGTCTCAACCTGCACCTCAGCGATGAGGGCCGATGAGACTCAACCTGCACCTCAGCGATGAGGGCCGATGAGACTCAACCTGCACCTCAGCGATGAGGGCCACTGAGACTCAACCGGCACCTCAGCGATGAGGGCCACTGAGACTCAACCTGCACCTCAGCGATGAGGGCCGATGAGACTCAACCTGCACCTCAGCGATGAGGGCCGTTGAGACTCAACCTGCACCTCAGCGATGAGGGCCACTGAGACTCAACCTGCACCTCAGCGATGAGGGCTGATGAGACTCAACCTGCACCCCAGCGATGAGGGTCGATGAGACTCAACCTGCACCTCAGCGATGAGGGCCACTGAGACTCAACCTGCACCTCAGCGATGAGGGCCGATGAGACTCAACCTGCACCTCAGCGATGAGGGCCACTGAGACTCAACCTGCACCTCAGCTATGAGGGCCGATGAGACTCAACCTGCACCTCAGCGATGAGGGCCGATGAGACTCAACCTGCACCTCAGCGATGAGGGCCGATGAGACTCAACCTGCACCTCAGCGATGAGGGCCACTGAGACTCAACCTGCACCTCAGCGATGAGGGCCACTGAGACTCAACCTGCACCTCAGCGATGAGGGCCACTGAGACTCAACCTGCACCTCAGCGATGAGGGCTGATGAGACTCAACCTGCACCTCAGCGATGAGGGCCACTGAGACTCAACCTGCACCTCAGTGATGAGGGCCGATGAGACTCAACCTGTACCTCAGCGATGAGGGCCGATGAGACTCAACCTGCACCTCAGCGATGAGGGCCACTGAGACTCAACCTGCACCTCAGCGATGAGGGCCAATGCGACTCAACCTGCACCTCAGCGATGAGGGCCAATGCGACTCAACCTGCACCTCAGCGATGAGGGCCGATGAGATTCAACCTGCGCCTCAGCGATGAGGGCCACTGAGGCTCAACCTGCACCTCAGCGATGAGGGCTGATGAGACTCAACCTGCACCTCAGCAATGAGGGACAATGAGACTCAACCTGCACCTCAGCGATGAGGGCCGATGAGACTCAACCTGCAACTCAGCGATGAGGGCTCATGAGACTCAACCTGCACCTCAGCGATGAGGGCCACTGAGACTCAACCTGCACCTCAGCGATGAGGGCCACTGAGACTCAACCTGCACCTCAGCGATGAGGGCTGATGAGGCTCACCTGCACCTCAGCGATTAGGGCCAATGAGGCTCAACCTGCACCTCAGCAATGAGGGCCACCGAGACTCAACCTGCACTTCAGCGATGAGGGCCACTGAGACTCAACCTGCACCTCAGCGATGAGGGCCACTGAGACTCAACCTGCACCTCAGCGATGAGGGCCACTGAGACTCAACCTGCACCTCAGCGATGAAGACCAATGAGAGTCTAGCTGCACCTCAGCGATGAGGGCCGATGAGACTCAACCTGCACCTCAGCGATGAGGGCCACTGAGACTCAACCTGCACCTCAGCGATGAGGGCCTATGAGACTCAACCTGCACCTCAGTGATGAGGGCCACTGAGACTCAACCCGCACCTCAGCGATGAGGACCAATGAGACTCAACCTGCACCTCAGCGATGAGGGCCACTGAGACTCAACCTACACCTCAGCGATGAGGGCCGATGAGACTCAACCTGCACCTCAGCGATGAGGGCCGATGAGACTCAACCTGCACCTCAGCGATGAGGGCCGATGAGACTCAACCTGCACCTCAGCGATGAGGGCGACTGAGACTCAACTGCACCTCAGCGATGAGGGCCAATGAGGCTCAACCTGCACCTCAGCGATGAGGGCCAATGAGACTCAACCTGCACCTCAGCGATGAGGGCAAATGAGGATCAACCTGCACCTCAGCGATGAGGGCCGATGAGACTCAACCTGCACCTCAGTGATGAGGGCCAATGAGACTCAACCTTCACCTCAGCGATGAGGGCCAATGGGGCTCAACCTGCACCTCAGCGATGAGGGCCGATGAGACTCAACCTACACCTCAGCTATGAGGGCCACTGAGACTCAACCTGCACCTCAGCGATGAGGGCCGAAGAGACTCAACCTGCACCTCAGCAATGAGGGCGACTGAGACTCGACCTGCACCTCAGCGATGAGGGCCAATGAGGCTCAACCTGCACCTCAGCAATGAGGGCCAATGAGACTCAACCTGCACCTCAGCGATGAGGGCCAATGAGGCCCAACCTGCACCTCAGCGATGAGGGCCGATGAGGCTCAACCTGCACCTCAGCGATGAGGGCCACTGAGACTCAACCTGCACCTCAGCTATGAGGGCCACTGAGACTCAACCTGCACCTCAGCGATGAGGGCCGATGAGACTCAACCTGCACCTCAGCGATGAGGGCCGTTGAGACTCAACCTGCACCTCAGCGATGAGGGCCACTGAGACTCAACCGGCACCTCAGCGATGAGGGCCACTGAGACTCAACCTGCACCTCAGCGATGAGGGTCGATGAGACTCAACCTGCACCTCAGCGATGAGGGCCGATGAGACTCAACCTGCACCTCAGCGATGAGGGCCACTGAGACTCAACCTGCACCTCAGCGATGAGGGCCACTGAGACTCAACCTGCACCTCAGCGATGAGGGCTGATGAGACTCAACCTGCACCTCAGCGATGAGGGCCAATGAGGCTCAACCTGCACCTCAGCGATTAGGGCCAATGAGGCTCAACCTGCACCTCAGCGATGAGGGCCACTGAGACTCAACCTGCACCTCAGCGATGAGGGCCACTGAGACTCAACCTGCACCTCAGCGATGAGGGCCACTGAGACTCAACCTGCACCTCAGCGATGAAGACCAATGAGAGTCAACCTGCACCTCAGCGATGAGGGCCGATGAGACTCAACCTGCACCTCAGCGATGAGGGCCGATGAGACTCAACCTGCACCTCAGCGATGAGGGCCACTGAGACTCAACCTGCACCTCAGCGATGAGGGCCACTGAGACTCAACCTGCACCTCAGCGATGAGGACCAATGAGACTCAACCTGCACCTCAGCGATGAGGACCAATAAGGCTCAACCTGCAGCTCAGCGATGAGGGCCGATGAGACTCAACTTGCACCTCAGCGATGAGGGCCGATGAGACTCAACCTGCACCTCAGCGATGAGGGCGACTGAGACTCAACCTGCACCTCAGCGATGAGGGCCAATGAGGCTCAACCTGCACCTCAGCGATGAGGGCCAATGAGACTCAACCTGCACCTCAGCGATGAGGGCCAATGAGGCTCAACCTGCACCTCAGCGATGAGGGCCGATGAGACTCAACCTGCACCTCAGCGATGAGGGCCACTGAGACTCAACCTCCACCTCAGCGATGAGGGCCACTGAGACTCAACCTGCACCTCAGCTATGAGGGCCACTGAGACTCAACCTGCACCTCAGCGATGAGGGCTGATGAGACTCAACCTGCACCTCAGCGATGAGGGCCAATGAGGCTCAACCTGCACCTCAGCAATGAGGGCCAATGAGACTCAACCTGCACCTCAGCGATGAGGGCCAATGAGGCCCGACCTGCACCTCAGCGATGAGGGCAGATGAGGCTCAACCTGCACCTCAGCGATGAGGGCGGATGAGACTCAACCTGCACCTCAGCGATGAGGGCGACTGAGACTCAACCTGCACCTCAGTGATGAGGGCCAATGAGACTCAACCTGCACCTCAGCGATGAGGGCCAATGTGACTCAACCTGCACCTCGGCGATGAGGGCCACTAAGACTCAACCTCCACCTCAGCAATGAGGGCCGATGAGACTCACCCTGCACCTCAGCAATGAGGGCAGATGAGACTCAACCTGCACCCCAGCGATGAGGGCCAATGAGACTCAACCTGCACCTCAGCGATGAGGGCCACTGAGACTCAACCTGCACCTCAGCGATGAGGGCCAATGAGGCTCAACCTGCACCTCAGCGATGAGGGCCACTGAGACTCAACCTGCACCTCAGCGATGAGGGCCACTGAGACTCAACCTGCACCTCAGCGATGAGGGCCACTGAGACTCAACCTGCACCTCAGCGATGAAGACCAATGAGAGTCAACCTGCACCTCAGCGCTGAGGGCCACTGAGACTCAACCTGCACCTCAGCGATGAGGGCCGATGAGACTCAACCTGCACCTCAGCGATGAGGGCCACTGAGACTCAACCTGCACCTCAGCGATGAGGGCCACTGAGACTCAACCTGCACCTCAGCGATGAGGGCTGATGAGACTCAACCTGCACCTCAGTGATGAGGGCCACTGAGACTCAACCCGCACCTCAGCGATGAGGGCGACTGAGACTCAACCTGCACCTCAGCGATGAGGGCCAATGAGGCTCAACCTGCACCTCAGCGATGAGGGCCAATGAGACTCAACCTGCACCGTAGCGATGAGGGCCGATGAGACTCAACCTGCACCTCAGCGATGAGGGCCGATGAGACTCAACCTGCACCTCAGCGATGAGGGCCACTATGACTCAACCTGCACCTCAGCGATGAGGGCCGATGAGACTCAACCTGCACCTCAGCGATGAGGGCCACTGAGACTCAACCTGCACCTCAGCGATGAGGGCCGATGAGACTCAACCTGTACCTCAGCGATGAGGGCCACTGAGACTCAACCTGCACCTCAGCGATGAGGACCACTGAGACTCAACCTGCACCTCAGCGATGAGGGCCACGGAGACTCAACCTGCACCTCAGCGATGAGGGCCGATGAGACTCAACCTGCACCTCAGCGATGAGGGCCGATGAGACTCAACCTGCACCTCAGCGATCAGGGCCACTGAGACTCAACCTGCACCTCAGCGATGAGGGCCGATGAGACTCAACCTGTACCTCAGCGATGAGGGCCACTGAGACTCAACCTGCACCTCAGCGATGAGGACCACTGAGACTCAACCTGCACCTCAGCGATGAGGACCACTGAGACTCAACCTGCACCTCAGCGATGAGGGCCACTGAGACTCAACCTGCACTTCAGCGATGAGGACCGATGAGACTCAACCTGCACCTCAGCGATGAGGACCAATGAGGCTCAACCTGCACCTCAGCGATGAGGGCTGATGAGACTCAACCTGCACCTCAGCGATGAGGGCCGATGAAACTCAACCTGCACCTCAGCGATGAGGGACAATGAGACTCAACCTGCACCTCAGCGATGAGGGGCAATGAGACTCAACCTGCACCTCAGCGATGAGGGCCGATGAGATTCAACCTGCACCTCAGTGATGAGGGCCACTGAGGCTCAACCTGCACCTCAGCGATGAGGGTCACTGAGACTCAACCTGCACCTCAGCGATGAGGGCTGATGAGACTCAACCTGCACCTCAGCGATGAGGGCCGATGAGACTCAACCTGCACCTCAGCGATGAGGGCTGATGAGACTCAACCTGCACCTCAGCGATGAGGGCCGATGAGACTCAACCTGCACCTCAGCGATGAGGGCCACTGAGACTCAACCTGCACCTCAGCGATGAGGGCTGATGAGGCTCAACCTGCACCTCAGCGATGAGGGCCACTGAGACTCAACCTGTACCTCAGCAATGAGGGCCACTGAGACTCAACCTGTACCTCAGCGATGAGGGCCACTGAGACTCAACCTGCACCTCAGCGATGAGGGCCACTGAGACTCAACCTGCACCTCAGCGATGAGGGCTGATGAGGCTCAACCTGCACCTCAGCGATGAGGGCTGATGAGACTCAACCTGCACCTCAGCGATGAGGGCTGATGAGACTCAACCTGCACCTCAGCGATGAGGGCCGATGAGACTCAACCTGCACCTCAGCGATGAGGGCCACTGAGACTCAACCTGCACCTCAGCGATGAGGGCCGATGAGACTCAACCTGCACCTCAGCGATGAGGGCCAATGAGACTCAACCTGCACCTCAGCGATGAGAGTCACCGAGACTCAACCTGTACCTCAGCGATGAGGGCCGATGAGACTCAACCTGCACCTCAGCGATGAGGGCCAATGCGACTCAACCTGCACCTCAGCGATGAGGGCCACGAAGACTCAACCTGCACCTCAGCTATGAGGGTCACTGAGACTCAACCTGCACCTCAGCGATGAGGGCCGATAACACTCAACCTGCACCTCAGCGATGAGGGCCAATGGGGCTCAACCTGCACCTCAGCGATGAGGGCCGATGAGACTCAACCTGCACCTCAGCGATGAGGATCAGCGATGAGGAAAAATGAGGCTCAACCTGCACCTCTGATGAGGACCAATGAGACTCAACCTGCACCTCAGTGATAAGGGCCATTGAGACTCAACCTGCACCTCAGCGATGAGGACCAATGAGACTCAACCTGCACCTCAGCGATGAGGGCCACTGAGACTCAACTTGCACCTCAGTGATGAGGGCCATTGAGACTCAACCTGCACCTCAGTGATGAGGGCCATTGAGACTCAACCTGCACCTCAGCGATGAGGACCAATGAGACTCAACCTGCACCTCAGCGATGAGGGCCACTGAGACTCAACCTGCACCTCAGCGATGAGGGCCGATGAGGCTCAACCTGCACCTCAGCGATGAGGGCCAATGAGACTCAACCTGCACCTCAGCGATGAGGGCCACTGAGACTCAACCTGCACCTCAGCGATGAGGGCCAATGAGACTCAACCTGCACCTCAGCGATGAGGGCCACTGAGACTCAACCTGCACCTCAGCGATGAGGGCCGATGAGGCTCAACCTGCACCTCAGCGATGAGGGCCAATGAGACTCAACCTGCACCTCAGCGATGAGGGCCACTGAGACTCAACCTGCACCTCAGCGATGAGGGCCACTGAGACTCAACCTGCACCTCAGCGATGAGGGCTGATGAGACTCAACCTGCACCTCAGCGATGAGGGCCACTGAGACTCAACCTGCATCTCAGCGATGAGGACCAATGAGACTCAACCTGCACCTCAGCGATGAGGGCCACTGAGACTCAACCTGCACCTCACCGATGAGACCGATGAGGCTCAACCTGCACCTCAGCGATGAGGGCCGATGAGACTCAACCTGCACCTCAGCGATGAGGGCCAATGAGATTCAACCTGCACCTCAGCGATGAGGGCCGTTGAGACTCAACCTGCACCTCAGTGATGAGGGCCACCGAGACTCAACCTGCACTTCAGCGATGAGGGCCACTGAGACTCAACCTGCACCTCAGCGATGAGGGACGATGAGACTCAACCTGCACCTCAGCGATGAGGGCCACCGAGACTCAACCTGCACCTCAGTGATGAGGACCAATGAGACTCAACCTGCACCTCAGCGATGAGGGCCACTGAGACTCAACCTGCACCTCAGCGATGAGAGCCGATGAGACTCAACCTGCACCTCAGCGATGAGGGACAATGAGACTCAACCTGCACCTCAGCGATGAGGGCCAATGAGACTCAACCTGCACCTCAGCGATGAGGGCCGATGAGGCTCAACCTGCACCTCAGCGATGAGGGCCAATGAGACTCAACCTGCACCTCAGTGATGAGGGCCGATGAGACTCAACCTGCACCTCAGCGATGAGGGCCACTGAGACTCAACCTCCACCTCAGCGATGAGGGCCGATGAGACTCAACCTGCACCTCAGCGATGAGGGCCACTGAGACTCAACCTGCACCTCAGCGATGAGAGCCGATGAGACTCAACCTGCACCTCAGCGATGAGGGCCACTGAGACTCAACCTGCACCTCAGCGATGAGGGCCGTTGAGACTCAACCTGCACCTCAGTGATGAGGGCCACCGAGACTCAACCTGCACTTCAGCGATGAGGGCCACTGAGACTCAACCTGCACCTCAGCGATGAGGGCCGATGAGACTCAACCTGCACCTCAGCGATGAGGGCCACCGAGACTCAACCTGCACCTCAGTGATGAGGACCAATGAGACTCAACCTGCACCTCAGCGATGAGGGCCACTGAGACTCAACCTGCACCTCAGCGATGAGAGCCGATGAGACTCAACCTGCACCTCAACGATGAGGGACAATGAGACTCAACCTGCACCTCAGCGATGAGGGCCAATGAGACTCAACCTGCACCTCAGCGATGAGGGCCGATGAGACTCAACCTGCACCTCAGCGATGAGGGCCACTGAGACTCAACCTGCACCTCAGCGATGAGGGCCACTGAGACTCAACCTGCACCTCAGCGATGAGGGCCGATGAGGCTCAACCTGCACCTCAGCGATGAGAGCCACCGAGACTCAACCTGCACCTCAGTGATGAGGACCAATGAGACTCAACCTGCACCTCAGCGATGAGGGCCGATGAGACTCAACCTGCACCTCAGTGATGAGGACCAATGAGACTCAACCTGCACCTCAGCGATGAGGGCCACTGAGACTCAACCTGCACCTCAGCGATGAGGGCTGATGAGACTCAACCTGCACCTCAGTGATGAGGGCCACTGAGACTCAACCTGCACCTCAGCGATGAGGGCCACTGAGACTCAACCTGCACCTCAGCGATGAGGGCCGATGAGACTCAACCTGCACCTCAGCGATGAGGGCTGATGAGACTCAACCTGCACCTCAGCGATGAGAGCCACCGAGACTCAACCTGCACCTCAATGATGAGGACCAATGAGACTCAACCTGCACCTCAGCGATGAGGGCCACTGAGACTCAACCTCCACCTCAGCGATGAGGGCCGATGAGACTCAACCTGCACCTCAGCGATGAGGGCCACTGAGACTCAACCTGCACCTCAGCGATGAGAGCCGATGAGACTCAACCTGCACCTCATCGATGAGGACCGATGAGATTCAACCTGCACCTCAGCGATGAGGGCCGTTGAGACTCAACCTGCACCTCAGTGATGAGGGCCACCGAGACTCAACCTGCACTTCAGCGATGAGGGCCACTGAGACTCAACCTGCACCTCAGCGATGAGGGCCGATGAGACTCAACCTGCACCTCAGCGATGAGGGCCACCGAGACTCAACCTGCACCTCAGTGATGAGGACCAATGAGACTCAACCTGCACCTCAGCGATGAGGGCCACTGAGACTCAACCTGCACCTCAGCGATGAGAGCCGATGAGACTCAACCTGCACCTCAGCGATGAGGGACAATGAGACTCAACCTGCACCTCAGCGATGAGGGCCAATGAGACTCAACCTGCACCTCAGCGATGAGGGCCGATGAGACTCAACCTGCACCTCAGCGATAAGGGCCACTGAGACTCAACCTGCACCTCAGCGATGAGGGCCGATGAGGCTCAACCTGCACCTCAGCGATGAGAGCCACCGAGACTCAACCTGCACCTCAGTGATGAGGACCAATGAGACTCAACCTGCACCTCAGCGATGAGGGCCGATGAGACTCAACCTGCACCTCAGTGATGAGGACCAATGAGACTCAACCTGCACCTCAGCGATGAGGGCCACTGAGACTCAACCTGCACCTCAGCGATGAGGGCTGATGAGACTCAACCTGCACCTCAGTGATGAGGGCCACTGAGACTCAACCTGCACCTCAGCGATGAGGGCCACTGAGACTCAACCTGCACCTAAGCGATGAGGGCCGATGAGACTCAACCTGCACCTCAGCGATGAGGGCTGATGAGACTCAACCTGCACCTCAGCGATGAGAGCCACCGAGACTCAACCTGCACCTCAGTGATGAGGACCAATGAGACTCAACCTGCACCTCAGCGATGAGGGCCACTGAGACTCAACCTGCACCTCACCGACGAGGGCCGATGAGACTCAACCTGCACCTCAGCCATGAGGGCCACCGAGACTCAACCTGCACCTCAGCGATGAGGGCCAATGAGACTCAACCTGCACCTCAGCGATGAGGGCCGATGAGACTCAACCTGCACCCCAGCGATGAGGGCCGATGAGACTCAACCTGCACCTCAGCGATGAGGGCCACTGAGACTCAACCTGCACCTCAGCGATGAGGGCCGTTGAGACTCAACCTGCACCTCAGCGATGAGGGCCACTGAGACTCAACCTGCACCTCAGCGATGAGGGCCGATGAGTCTCAACCTGCACCTCAGCGATGAGGGCCGATGAGACTCAACCTGCACCTCAGCGATGAGGGCCGATGAGACTCAACCTGCACCTCAGCGATGAGGGCCACTGAGACTCAACCGGCACCTCAGCGATGAGGGCCACTGAGACTCAACCTGCACCTCAGCGATGAGGGCCGTTGAGACTCAACCTGCACCTCAGCGATGAGGGCCACTGAGACTCAACCTGCACCTCAGCGATGAGGGCCACTGAGACTCAACCTGCACCTCAGCAATGAGGGCCATTGTGACTCAACCTGCACCTCAGCGATGAGGCTCAACCTGCACCTCAGCGATGAGGGCCACTGAGACTCAACCTGCACCTCAGCGATGAGGGCCGATGAGGCTCAACCTGCACCTCAGCGATGAGGGCCGATGAGACTCAACCTGCACCTCAGCGATGAGGGCCACTGAGACTCAACCTGCACCTCAGCGATGAGGGTCACTGAGACTCAACCTGCACCTCAGCGATGAGGGCCACCGAGACTCAACCTGCACCTCAACGATGAGGGCCACTGAGACTCAACCTGCACCTCAGCGATGAGGGCCACTGAGACTCAAGCTACACCTCAGCGATGAGGGCCACCGAGACTCAACCTGCACCTCAGCGATGAGGGCCACCGAGACTCAACCTGCACCTCAGCGGGTGAGGACCGATGAGGCTCAACCTGCACCTCTGATGAGGGCCGATGAGACTCAACCTGCACCTCAGCGATGAGGGTCGATGAGACTCAACCTGCACCTCAGCGGTGAGGGCCACTGAGACTCAACCTGCACCTCATCGATGAGGGCTGATGAGACTCAACCTACACCTCAGCGATGAGGGCCGATGAGACTCAACCTGCACCTCAGCGATGAGGGCTGATGAGACTCAACCTGCACCTCAGCGGTGAGGACCGATGAGACTCAACCTGCACCTCAGCGATGAGGGCCAATGAGACTCAACCTGCACCTCAGCGATGAGGGCCAATGAGGCTCAACCTGCACCTCAGCGATGAGGGCCGATGAGACTCAACCTGCACCTCAGCGATGAGGGCTGATGAGACTCAACCTGCACCTCAGTGATGAGGGCCAATGAGACTCAACCTGCACCTCAGCGATGAGGGCTGATGAGACTCAACCTGCACCTCAGTGATGAGGGCCAATGAGACTAAACCTGCACCTAAGCGATGAGGGCCGATGAGACTCAACCTGCACCTCAGCGATGAGGGCCACTGAGACTCAACCTGCACCTCAGCGATGAGGGCCAATGAGACTCAACCTGCACCGTAGCGATGAGGGCCACTGAGACTCAAACTGCACCTCAGCGATGAGAGCCGATGAGACTCAACCTGCACCTCAGCGATGAGGGCCGATGAGACTCAACCTGCACCTCAGCGATGAGGGCCAATGAGACTCAACCTGCACCTCAGCGATGAGGGCCAATGAGGCTCAACCTGCACCTCAGCGATGAGGGCCGATGAGACTCAACCTGCACCTCAGCGATGAGGGCTGATGAGACTCAACCTGCACCTCAGTGATGAGGGCCAATGAGACTCAACCTGCACCTCAGCGATGAGGGCTGATGAGACTCAACCTGCACCTCAGTGATGAGGGCCAATGAGACTCAACCTGCACCTAAGCGATGAGGGCTGATGAGACTCAACCTGCACCTCAGCGATGAGGGCCACTGAGACTCAACCTGCACCTCAGCGATGAGGGCCGATGAGACTCAACCTGCACCTCAGCGATAAGGGCCACTGAGACTCAACCTGCACCTCAGCGATGAGGGCCACGGAGACTCAACCTGCACCTCAGCGATGAGGGCCACTGAGACTCAACCTGCACCTCAGCGATGAGGACCAATGAGACTCAACCTGCACCTCAGCGATTCGGGCCACCGAGACTCAACCTGCACCTCAGCGATGAGGGCCAATGAGACTCAACCTGCACCTCAGCGATGAGGGCCAATGGGGCTCAACCTGCACCTCAGCGATGAGGGCCGATGAGACTCAACCTGCACCTCAGTGATGAGGACCAATGAGACTCAACCTGCACCTCAGCGATGAGGGCCACTGAGACTCAACCTGCACCTCAGCGATGAGGGCTGATGAGACTCAACCTGCACCTCAGTGATGAGGGCCACTGAGACTCAACCTGCACCTCAGCGATGAGGGCCACTGAGACTCAACCTGCACCTCAGCGATGAGGGCCGATGAGACTCAACCTGCACCTCAGCGATGAGGGCTGATGAGACTCAACCTGCACCTCAGCGATGAGAGCCACCGAGACTCAACCTGCACCTCAATGATGAGGACCAATGAGACTCAACCTGCACCTCAGCGATGAGGGCCACTGAGACTCAACCTGCACCTCACCGATGAGGGCCGATGAGACTCAACCTGCACCTCAGCCGTGAGAGCCACCGAGACTCAACCTGCACCTCAGCGATGAGGGCCAATGAGACTCAACCTGCACCTCAGCGATGAGGGCCGATGAGACTCAACCTGCACCCCAGCGATGAGGGCCGATGAGACTCAACCTGCACCTCAGTGATGAGGGCCACTGAGACTCAACCTGCACCTCAGCGATGAGGGCCGTTGAGACTCAACCTGCACCTCAGCGATGAGGGCCACTGAGACTCAACCTCCACCTCAGCGATGAGGGCCGATGAGACTCAACCTGCACCTCAGCGATGAGGGCCACTGAGACTCAACCTGCACCTCAGCGATGAGAGCCGATGAGACTCAACCTGCACCTCATCGATGAGGACCGATGAGATTCAACCTGCACCTCAGCGATGAGGGCCGTTGAGACTCAACCTGCACCTCAGTGATGAGGGCCACCGAGACTCAACCTGCACTTCAGCAATGAGGGCCACTGAGACTCAACCTGCACCTCAGCGATGAGGGCCGATGAGACTCAACCTGCACCTCAGCGATGAGGGCCACCGAGACTCAACCTGCACCTCAGTGATGAGGACCAATGAGACTCAACCTGCACCTCAGTGATGAGGGCCAATGAGACTAAACCTGCACCTAAGCGATGAGGGCCGATGAGACTCAACCTGCACCTCAGCGATGAGGGCCACTGAGACTCAACCTGCACCTCAGCGATGAGGGCCAATGAGACTCAACCTGCACCGTAGCGATGAGGGCCACTGAGACTCAAACTGCACCTCAGCGATGAGAGCCGATGAGACTCAACCTGCACCTCAGCGATGAGGGCCGATGAGACTCAACCTGCACCTCAGCGATGAGGGCCAATGAGACTCAACCTGCACCTCAGCGATGAGGGCCAATGAGGCTCAACCTGCACCTCAGCGATGAGGGCCGATGAGACTCAACCTGCACCTCAGCGATGAGGGCTGATGAGACTCAACCTGCACCTCAGTGATGAGGGCCAATGAGACTCAACCTGCACCTCAGCGATGAGGGCTGATGAGACTCAACCTGCACCTCAGTGATGAGGGCCAATGAGACTCAACCTGCACCTAAGCGATGAGGGCTGATGAGACTCAACCTGCACCTCAGCGATGAGGGCCACTGAGACTCAACCTGCACCTCAGCGATGAGGGCCGATGAGACTCAACCTGCACCTCAGCGATAAGGGCCACTGAGACTCAACCTGCACCTCAGCGATGAGGGCCACGGAGACTCAACCTGCACCTCAGCGATGAGGGCCACTGAGACTCAACCTGCACCTCAGCGATGAGGACCAATGAGACTCAACCTGCACCTCAGCGATTCGGGCCACCGAGACTCAACCTGCACCTCAGCGATGAGGGCCAATGAGACTCAACCTGCACCTCAGCGATGAGGGCCAATGGGGCTCAACCTGCACCTCAGCGATGAGGGCCGATGAGACTCAACCTGCACCTCAGTGATGAGGACCAATGAGACTCAACCTGCACCTCAGCGATGAGGGCCACTGAGACTCAACCTGCACCTCAGCGATGAGGGCTGATGAGACTCAACCTGCACCTCAGTGATGAGGGCCACTGAGACTCAACCTGCACCTCAGCGATGAGGGCCACTGAGACTCAACCTGCACCTCAGCGATGAGGGCCGATGAGACTCAACCTGCACCTCAGCGATGAGGGCTGATGAGACTCAACCTGCACCTCAGCGATGAGAGCCACCGAGACTCAACCTGCACCTCAATGATGAGGACCAATGAGACTCAACCTGCACCTCAGCGATGAGGGCCACTGAGACTCAACCTGCACCTCACCGATGAGGGCCGATGAGACTCAACCTGCACCTCAGCCGTGAGAGCCACCGAGACTCAACCTGCACCTCAGCGATGAGGGCCAATGAGACTCAACCTGCACCTCAGCGATGAGGGCCGATGAGACTCAACCTGCACCCCAGCGATGAGGGCCGATGAGACTCAACCTGCACCTCAGCGATGAGGGCCACTGAGACTCAACCTGCACCTCAGCGATGAGGGCCGTTGAGACTCAACCTGCACCTCAGCGATGAGGGCCACTGAGACTCAACCTCCACCTCAGCGATGAGGGCCGATGAGACTCAACCTGCACCTCAGCGATGAGGGCCACTGAGACTCAACCTGCACCTCAGCGATGAGAGCCGATGAGACTCAACCTGCACCTCATCGATGAGGACCGATGAGATTCAACCTGCACCTCAGCGATGAGGGCCGTTGAGACTCAACCTGCACCTCAGTGATGAGGGCCACCGAGACTCAACCTGCACTTCAGCGATGAGGGCCACTGAGACTCAACCTGCACCTCAGCGATGAGGGCCGATGAGACTCAACCTGCACCTCAGCGATGAGGGCCACCGAGACTCAACCTGCACCTCAGTGATGAGGACCAATGAGACTCAACCTGCACCTCAGCGATGAGGGCCACTGAGACTCAACCTGCACCTCAGCGATGAGAGCCGATGAGACTCAACCTGCACCTCAGCGATGAGGGACAATGAGACTCAACCTGCACCTCAGCGATGAGGGCCGATGAGACTCAACCTGCACCTCAGCGATGAGGGCCAATGAGACTCAACCTGCACCTCAGCGATGAGGGCCAATGAGGCTCAACCTGCACCTCAGCGATGAGGGCCGATGAGACTCAACCTGCACCTCAGCGATGAGGGCTGATGAGACTCAACCTGCACCTCAGTGATGAGGGCCAATGAGACTCAACCTGCACCTCAGCGATGAGGGCTGATGAGACTCAACCTGCACCTCAGTGATGAGGGCCAATGAGACTCAACCTGCACCTAAGCGATGAGGGCTGATGAGACTCAACCTGCACCTCAGCGATGAGGGCCACTGAGACTCAACCTGCACCTCAGCGATGAGGGCCGATGAGACTCAACCTGCACCTCAGCGATAAGGGCCACTGAGACTCAACCTGCACCTCAGCGATGAGGGCCACGGAGACTCAACCTGCACCTCAGCGATGAGGGCCACTGAGACTCAACCTGCACCTCAGCGATGAGGACCAATGAGACTCAACCTGCACCTCAGCGATTCGGGCCACCGAGACTCAACCTGCACCTCAGCGATGAGGGCCAATGAGACTCAACCTGCACCTCAGCGATGAGGGCCAATGGGGCTCAACCTGCACCTCAGCGATGAGGGCCGATGAGACTCAACCTGCACCTCAGTGATGAGGACCAATGAGACTCAACCTGCACCTCAGCGATGAGGGCCACTGAGACTCAACCTGCACCTCAGCGATGAGGGCTGATGAGACTCAACCTGCACCTCAGTGATGAGGGCCACTGAGACTCAACCTGCACCTCAGCGATGAGGGCCACTGAGACTCAACCTGCACCTCAGCGATGAGGGCCGATGAGACTCAACCTGCACCTCAGCGATGAGGGCTGATGAGACTCAACCTGCACCTCAGCGATGAGAGCCACCGAGACTCAACCTGCACCTCAATGATGAGGACCAATGAGACTCAACCTGCACCTCAGCGATGAGGGCCACTGAGACTCAACCTGCACCTCACCGATGAGGGCCGATGAGACTCAACCTGCACCTCAGCCGTGAGAGCCACCGAGACTCAACCTGCACCTCAGCGATGAGGGCCAATGAGACTCAACCTGCACCTCAGCGATGAGGGCCGATGAGACTCAACCTGCACCCCAGCGATGAGGGCCGATGAGACTCAACCTGCACCTCAGCGATGAGGGCCACTGAGACTCAACCTGCACCTCAGCGATGAGGGCCGTTGAGACTCAACCTGCACCTCAGCGATGAGGGCCACTGAGACTCAACCTCCACCTCAGCGATGAGGGCCGATGAGACTCAACCTGCACCTCAGCGATGAGGGCCACTGAGACTCAACCTGCACCTCAGCGATGAGAGCCGATGAGACTCAACCTGCACCTCATCGATGAGGACCGATGAGATTCAACCTGCACCTCAGCGATGAGGGCCGTTGAGACTCAACCTGCACCTCAGTGATGAGGGCCACCGAGACTCAACCTGCACTTCAGCGATGAGGGCCACTGAGACTCAACCTGCACCTCAGCGATGAGGGCCGATGAGACTCAACCTGCACCTCAGCGATGAGGGCCACCGAGACTCAACCTGCACCTCAGTGATGAGGACCAATGAGACTCAACCTGCACCTCAGCGATGAGGGCCACTGAGACTCAACCTGCACCTCAGCGATGAGAGCCGATGAGACTCAACCTGCACCTCAGCGATGAGGGACAATGAGACTCAACCTGCACCTCAGCGATGAGGGCCAATGAGACTCAACCTGCACCTCAGCGATGAGGGCCGATGAGACTCAACCTGCACCTCAGCGATGAGGGCCGATGAGGCTCAACCTGCACCTCAGCGATGAGGGCCGATGAGGCTCAACCTGCACCTCAGCGATGAGAGCCACCGAGACTCAACCTGCACCTCAGTGATGAGGACCAATGAGACTCAACCTGCACCTCAGCGATGAGGGCCGATGAGACTCAACCTGCACCTCAGTGATGAGGACCAATGAGACTCAACCTGCACCTCAGCGATGAGGGCCACTGAGACTCAACCTGCACCTCAGCGATGAGGGCTGATGAGACTCAACCTGCACCTCAGTGATGAGGGCCACTGAGACTCAACCTGCACCTCAGCGATGAGGGCCACTGAGACTCAACCTGCACCTCAGCGATGAGGGCCGATGAGGCTCAACCTGCACCTCAGTGATGAGGGCCGATGAGACTCAACCTGCACCTCACCGATGAGGGCCGATGAGACTCAACCTGCACCTCAGCCATGAGGGCCACCGAGACTCAACCTGCACCTCAGCGATGAGGGCCACTGAGACTCAACCTGCACCTCAGCGATGAGGGCCGTTGAGACTCAACCTGCACCTCAGCGATGAGGGCCACTGAGACTCAACCTGCACCTCAGCGATGAGGGCCACTGAGACTCAACCTGCACCTCAGCAATGAGGGCCAATGTGACTCAACCTGCACCTCAGCGATGAGGCTCAACCTGCACCTCAGCGATGAGGGCCACTGAGACTCAACCTGCACCTCAGCGATGAGGGCCGATGAGGCTCAACCTGCACCTCAGCGATGAGGGCCAATGAGACTCAACCTGCACCTCAGCGATGAGGGCCACTGAGACTCAACCTGCACCTCAGCGATGAGGGTCACTGAGACTCAACCTGCACCTCAGCGATGAGGGCCACCGAGACTCAACCTGCACCTCAACGATGAGGGCCACTGAGACTCAACCTGCACCTCAGCGATGAGGGCCACTGAGACTCAAGCTACACCTCAGCGATGAGGGCCACCGAGACTCAACCTGCACCTCAGCGATGAGGGCCACCGAGACTCAACCTGCACCTCAGCGGGTGAGGACCGATGAGGCTCAACCTGCACCTCTGATGAGGGCCGATGAGACTCAACCTGCACCTCAGCGATGAGGGTCGATGAGACTCAACCTGCACCTCAGCGGTGAGGGCCACTGAGACTCAACCTGCACCTCATCGATGAGGGCTGATGAGACTCAACCTGCACCTCAGCGATGAGGGCCGATGAGACTCAACCTGCACCTCAGCGATGAGGGCTGATGAGACTCAACCTGCACCTCAGCGGTGAGGACCGATGAGACTCAACCTGCACCTCAGCGATGAGGGCCAATGAGACTCAACCTGCACCTCAGCGATGAGGGCCAATGAGGCTCAACCTGCACCTCAGCGATGAGGGCCGATGAGACTCAACCTGCACCTCAGCGATGAGGGCTGATGAGACTCAACCTGCACCTCAGTGATGAGGGCCAATGAGACTCAACCTGCACCTCAGCGATGAGGGCTGATGAGACTCAACCTGCACCTCAGTGATGAGGGCCAATGAGACTCAACCTGCACCTAAGCGATGAGGGCCGATGAGACTCAACCTGCACCTCAGCGATGAGGGCCACTGAGACTCAACCTGCACCTCAGCGATGAGGGCCAATGAGACTCAACCTGCACCGTAGCGATGAGGGCCACTGAGACTCAACCTGCACCTCAGCGATGAGAGCCGATGAGACTCAACCTGCACCTCAGCGATGAGGGCCGATGAGACTCAACCTGCACCTCAGCGATGAGGGCCAATGAGACTCAACCTGCACCTCAGCGATGAGGGCCAATGAGGCTCAACCTGCACCTCAGCGATGAGGGCCGATGAGACTCAACCTGCACCTCAGCGATGAGGGCTGATGAGACTCAACCTGCACCTCAGTGATGAGGGCCAATGAGACTCAACCTGCACCTCAGCGATGAGGGCTGATGAGACTCAACCTGCACCTCAGTGATGAGGGCCAATGAGACTCAACCTGCACCTAAGCGATGAGGGCTGATGAGACTCAACCTGCACCTCAGTGATGAGGGCCGATGAGACTCAACCTGCACCTCAGCGATGAGGGCCGATGAGACTCAACCTGCACCTCAGCGATAAGGGCCACTGAGACTCAACCTGCACCTCAGCGATGAGGGCCACGGAGACTCAACCTGCACCTCAGCGATGAGGGCCACTGAGACTCAACCTGCACCTCAGCGATGAGGACCAATGAGACTCAACCTGCACCTCAGCGATGAGGGCCACCGAGACTCAACCTGCACCTCAGCGATGAGGGCCAATGAGACTCAACCTGCACCTCAGCGATGAGGGCCGATGAGACTCAACCTGCACCTCAGCGATGAGGGCCAATGGGGCTCAACCTGCACCTCAGCGATGAGGGCCGATGAGACTCAACCTGCACCTCAGCGATGAGGGCCAAGGAGACTAAACCTGCACCTCAGCGATGAGGGCCGCTGAGACTCAACCTGCACCTCAGCGATGAGGGCCGATGAGACTCAACCTGCACCTCAGCGATGAGGGCCAAGGAGACTCAACCTGCACCTCAGCGATGAGGGCCACCGAGACTCAACCTGCACCTCAGCGATGAGGGCCAATGAGACTCAACCTGCACCTCAGCGATGAGGGCCGATGAGACTCAACCTGCACCTCAGCGATGAGGGCCAATGGGGCTCAACCTGCACCTCAGCGATGAGGGCCGATGAGACTCAACCTGCACCTCAGCGATGAGGGCCAAGGAGACTAAACCTGCACCTCAGCGATGAGGGCCGCTGAGACTCAACCTGCACCTCAGCGATGAGGGCCGATGAGACTCAACCTGCACCTCAGTGATGAGGGCCGATGAGACTCAACCTGCACCTCAGCGATGAGGGCCGATGAGACTCAACCTGCACCTCAGCGATAAGGGCCACTGAGACTCAACCTGCACCTCAGCGATGAGGGCCACGGAGACTCAACCTGCACCTCAGCGATGAGGGCCACTGAGACTCAACCTGCACCTCAGCGATGAGGACCAATGAGACTCAACCTGCACCTCAGCGATGAGGGCCACCGAGACTCAACCTGCACCTCAGCGATGAGGGCCAATGAGACTCAACCTGCACCTCAGCGATGAGGGCCGATGAGACTCAACCTGCACCTCAGCGATGAGGGCCAATGGGGCTCAACCTGCACCTCAGCGATGAGGGCCGATGAGACTCAACCTGCACCTCAGCGATGAGGGCCAAGGAGACTAAACCTGCACCTCAGCGATGAGGGCCGCTGAGACTCAACCTGCACCTCAGCGATGAGGGCCGATGAGACTCAACCTGCACCTCAGCGATGAGGGCCGATGAGACTCAACCTGCACCTCAGCGATGAGGGCCAAGGAGACTAAACCTGCACCTCAGCGATGAGGGCCGATGAGACTCAACCTGCACCTCAGCGATGAGGGCCGATGAGACTCAACCTGCACCTCAGCGATGAGGGCCACTGAGACTCAACCTGCACCTCAGTGATGAGGGCCACTGAGACTCAACCTGCACCTCAGCGATGAGGGCCACTGAGACTCAACCTGCACCTCAGCGATGAGGGCCGATGAGACTCAACCTGCACCTCAGCGATGAGGGCCGATGAGACTCAACCTGCACCTCAGCGATGAGGGCTGATGAGACTCAACCTGCACCTCAGTGATGAGGGCCAATGAGACTCAACCTGCACCTCAGCGATGAGGGCTGATGAGACTCAACCTGCACCTCAGTGATGAGGGCCAATGAGACTCAACCTGCACCTAAGCGATGAGGGCTGATGAGACTCAACCTGCACCTCAGTGATGAGGGCCGATGAGACTCAACCTGCACCTCAGCGATGAGGGCCACTGAGACTCAACCTGCACCTCAGCGATGAGGACCAATGAGACTCAACCTGCACCTCAGCGATGAGGGCCACCGAGACTCAACCTGCACCTCAGCGATGAGGGCCAATGAGACTCAACCTGCACCTCAGCGATGAGGGCCGATGAGACTCAACCTGCACCTCAGCGATGAGGGCCAATGGGGCTCAACCTGCACCTCAGCGATGAGGGCCGATGAGACTCAACCTGCACCTCAGCGATGAGGGCCAAGGAGACTAAACCTGCACCTCAGCGATGAGGGCCGATGAGACTCAACCTGCACCTCAGCGATGAGGGCCACTGAGACTCAACCTGCACCTCAGCGATGAGGGCCACCGAGACTCAACCTGCACCTCAACGATGAGGGCCACTGAGACTCAACCTGCACCTCAGCGATGAGGGCCACTGAGACTCAAGCTACACCTCAGCGATGAGGGCCACCGAGACTCAACCTGCACCTCAGCGATGAGGGCCACCGAGACTCAACCTGCACCTCAGCGATGAGGGCCACCGAGACTCAACCTGCACCTCAGCGATGAGGGCCAAGGAGACTAAACCTGCACCTCAGCGATGAGGGCCGATGAGACTCAACCTGCACCTCAGCGATGAGGGCCGATGAGACTCAACCTGCACCTCAGCGATAAGGGCCACTGAGACTCAACCTGCATCTCAGCGATGAGGGCCACGGAGACTCAACCTGCACCTCAGCGATGAGGGCCACTGAGACTCAACCTGCACCTCAGCGATGAGGACCAATGAGACTCAACCTGCACCTCAGCGATGAGGGCCACCGAGACTCAACCTGCACCTCAGCGATGAGGGCCAATGAGACTCAACCTGCACCTCAGCGATGAGGGCCGATGAGACTCAACCTGCACCTCAGCGATGAGGGCCAATGGGGCTCAACCTGCACCTCAGCGATGAGGGCCGATGAGACTCAACCTGCACCTCAGCGATGAGGGCCAAGGAGACTAAACCTGCACCTCAGCGATGAGGGCCGATGAGACTCAACCTGCACCTCAGCGATGAGGGCCGATGAGACTCAACCTGCACCTCAGCGATGAGGGCCAAGGAGACTAAACCTGCACCTCAGCGATGAGGGCCGATGAGACTCAACCTGCACCTCAGCGATGAGGGCCGATGAGACTCAACCTGCACCTCAGCGATGAGGGCCAAGGAGACTAAACCTGCACCTCAGCGATGAGGGCCGATGAGACTCAACCTGCACCTCAGCGATGAGGGCCGATGAGACTCAACCTGCACCTCAGCGATGAGGGCCACTGAGACTCAACCTGCACCTCAGCGATGAGGGCCACTGAGACTCAACCTGCACCTCAGTGATGAGGGCCACTGAGACTCAACCTGCACCTCAGCGATGAGGGCCACTGAGACTCAACCTGCACCTCAGCGATGAGGGCCGATGAGACTCAACCTGCACCTCAGCGATGAGGGCTGATGAAACTCAACCTGCACCTCAGCGATGAGGGCCGATGAGACTCAACCTGCACCTCAGCGATGAGGGCCGATGAGACTCAACCTGCACCTCAGCGATGAGGGCCACTGAGACTCAACCTGCACCTCAGTGATGAGGGCCACTGAGACTCAACCTGCACCTCAGCGATGAGGGTCACTGAGACTCAACCTGCACCTCAGCGATGAGGGCCACCGAGACTCAACCTGCACCTCAACGATGAGGGCCACTGAGACTCAACCTGCACCTCAGCGATGAGGGCCACTGAGACTCAAGCTACACCTCAGCGATGAGGGCCACCGAGACTCAACCTGCACCTCAGCGATGAGGGCCACCGAGACTCAACCTGCACCTCAGCGATGAGGGCCACCGAGACTCAACCTGCACCTCAGCGGGTGAGGACCGATGAGGCTCAACCTGCACCTCTGATGAGGGCCGATGAGACTCAACCTGCACCTCAGCGATGAGGGTCGATGAGACTCAACCTGCACCTCAGCGGTGAGGGCCACTGAGACTCAACCTGCACCTCATCGATGAGGGCTGATGAGACTCAACCTGCACCTCAGCGATGAGGGCCGATGAGACTCAACCTGCACCTCAGCGATGAGGGCTGATGAGACTCAACCTGCACCTCAGCGGTGAGGGCCACTGAGACTCAACCTGCACCTCAGCGATAAGGGCCACTGAGACTCAACCTGCACCTCAGCGATGAGGGCCACGGAGACTCAACCTGCACCTCAGCGATGAGGGCCACTGAGACTCAACCTGCACCTCAGCGATGAGGACCAATGAGACTCAACCTGCACCTCAGCCATGAGGGCCACCGAGACTCAACCTGCACCTCAGCGGTGAGGACCGATGAGACTCAACCTGCACCTCAGCGATGAGGGCCAATGAGACTCAACCTGCACCTCAGCGATGAGGGCCACCGAGACTCAACCTGCACCTCAGCGATGAGGGCCAATGAGACTCAACCTGCACCTCAGCGATGAGGGCCGATGAGACTCAACCTGCACCTCAGCGATGAGGGCCAATGGGGCTCAACCTGCACCTCAGCGATGAGGGCCGATGAGACTCAACCTGCACCTCAGCGATGAGGGCCAAGGAGACTAAACCTGCACCTCAGCGATGAGGGCCGATGAGACTCAACCTGCACCTCAGCGATGAGGGCCGATGAGACTCAACCTGCACCTCAGCGATGAGGGCCGATGAGACTCAACTCACACCTCAGCGATGAGGGCCACTAAGACTCAACCTGCACCTCAGTGATGAGGGCCACTGAGACTTAACCTGCACCTCAGCCTTGAGGGTCAATGAGACTCAACCTGCACCTCAGCGATGAGGGCTGATGAGACTCAACCTGCACCTCAGCGATGAGGGCCGATGAGACTCAACCTGCACCTCAGCGATGAGGGCCGATGAGACTCAACCTGCACCTCAGCGATGAGGGCTGATGAGACTCAACCTGCACCTCAGCGATGAGGGCCGATGAGACTCAACCTGCACCTCAGCGATGAGGGGCTGATGAGGCTCAACCTGCACCTCAGCGATGAGGGCCACTGAGGCTCAACCTGCACCTCAGCGATGAGGGCCGATGAGACTCAACCTGCACCTCAGCGATGAGGGGCTGATGAGGCTCAACCTGCACCTCAGCGATGAGGGCCACTGAGACTCAACCTGCACCTCAGCGATGAGGGCCGATGAGGCTCAACCTGCACCTCAGTGATGAGGGCTGATGAGGCTCAACCTGCACCTCAGCGATGAGGGCCGATGAGACTCAACCTGCACCTCAGCGATGAGGGCCGATGAGACTCAACCTGCACCTCAGCGATGAGGGCCAAGGAGACTAAACCTGCACCTCAGCGATGAGGGCCACCGAGACTCAACCTGCACCTCAGCGATGAGGGCCGATGAGACTCAACCTGCACCTCAGCGATGAGGGCCGATGAGACTCAACCTGCACCTCAGCGATGAGGGCCGTTGAGACTCAACCTGCACCTCAGCGATGAGGGCCACTGAGACTCAACCTGCACCTCAGCGATGAGGGCCAATGAGACTCAACCTGCACCTCAGCGATGAGGGCCACTGAGACTCAACCTGCACCTCAGCGATGAGGGCCACTGAGACTCAACCTGCACCTCAGCGATGAGGGACAATGAGGCTCAACCTGCACCTCAGCGATGAAGGCCGATGAGACTCAACCTGCACCTCAGCGATGAGGGCCACTGAGACTCAACCTGCACCTCAGCGATGAGGGACAATGAGGCTCAACCTGCACCTCAGCGATGAAGGCCGATGAGACTCAACCTGCACCTCAGCGATGAGGGCCGATGAGACTCAACCTGCACCTCAGCGATGAGGGCCACCGAGACTCAACCTGCACCTCAGTGATGAGGGCCACTGAGACTCAACCTGCACCTCAGCGATGAGGGCCACTGAGACTCAACCTGCACCTCAGCGATGAGGGCCACTGAGACTCAACCTGCACCTCAGCGATGAGGGCCACTGAGACTCAACCTGCACCTCAGCCATGGAGCCAAGTCTGTCCAAAACACCAGGGTTGTACCACAACCCCCTGCAGCATGGGGGCCAACCCTTCAGGGGCCCTCATTCAGCTCAAGGCCAATGAATATCTGTGAGATATGAAAGACTCTGGGGCCCCTCTTCGCCTTTTACAGGGGGTCGCATCCTTTTGCCTCAGGTGTGTGTGGTTCCTTGTGCCCTGAGCCCTTCGGCTGCTCAGGGACCAGGAAGTCTCTGCGCCCGGTCACTTACACTGGACGCATTGAATGCTGGGTAAAGCAGCTCCCAGCGGTTCACTGACTTCTGCCCAGGTGTGCGCACTCGTTCATTTTGTATTTCCACAAGAGCCCTCACCCCTCTGTCACTGCACTTTGTACGGTTCACGAACGTCTGGTTCTTGACCCCAAACCCCTGGTGTCACCAAGAAAAGGGAAGGGAGCAAAGGTCGTCTCCGGCCTCTCGGGTCTGTCCTACATTTAGCTGTACCGTTTACTCACAGTCACATGACGTGACAACTCAGATTTGCATTACCTCAAAGTAACACAACCATACATTCACACCAGCCGGACACGAGAGGGCACAGGCTTGCAATCAAGCATCGGCCAGCTTGACGTTTGCACACTTGGAGCACATTCTCACAAGTACTGCTTCACATGGCTTTGTCATGCCACACACAGGTCCACGTATGTGGCACGCTAACACAGATGAGCCCAGATGTGTACGGGCTCGTCAGCATGTCCACACATGTGCCCACCTACGTGGCATGTTCATATACAATACTCAGTTATGGTCAAGCTCATATCATGTCCACGGATAAGTCATTACCATGACATGCTGAGGTAGGTGGGAAAGTCACATGACTTGCTAAGTGGGAAAGTCACATGACTTGCTGCCGTGTTCTGAACCACGTCGTGTTGACACCAGTCCAACATAACATGTCGAAGTGTACACACACGTGTACATTCATGCCTTTACACGTGCCTACTACAATGACGGATCATGAATACGATGTGCCATAGTGTGCACATAAAAACATGGCAAGCCCACGTCCGGACATTTCGATGACATGACCACATGTGTGGACATAGGCATCCCTTGTCCACAGATATGCACACACACACACACACTGCCTGCTCGCGTTTGCACATGCCTACACATGCAAAAGGGATCCATGCACACTGACACACTCGCATCACGCATCCGTGCAGTTACGTGACCTCACCTGAAGACAGACGAGTAAGACACAATCACATTGTGCCCCACTGAGAAGCACACAGATGACTTCGGAAACCTGCAAACATGCCAGCAGCACACACAGGCCTCCGGGCACCTGCAAACATGCCAGCAGCACACACAGGCCTCCGGGCACCTGCAAACATGCCAGCAGCACACATAGGACTCCGGACACCTGCAAACATGCCAGCAGCACACACAGGACTCCGGACACCTGCAAACATGCCAGCAGCACACACAGGACTCCGGACACCTGCAAACATGCCAGCAGCAGAAACAGGACTCTGGACACCTGCAAACATGCCAGCGGCACACACAGGACTCCGGACACCTGCAAACATGCCAGCAGCACACACAGGACTCCGGACACCTGCAAACATGCCAGCAGCACACACAGGACTCCGGACACCTGCAAACATGCCAGCAGCAGAAACAGGACTCTGGACACCTGCAAACATGCCAGCGGCACACACAGGACTCCGGACACCTGCAAACATGCCAGCAGCAGAAACAGGACTCTGGACACCTGCAAACATGCCAGCAGCACACACAGGACTCCGGACAGCTGCAAACATGCCAGCAGCAGAAACAGGACTCTGGACACCAGCAAACATGCCAGCGGCACACACAGGACTCCGGACACCTGCAAACATGCCAGCAGCACACACAGGACTCCGGACACTTGCAAACATGCCAGCGGCATACACAGGACTCCGGACACCTGCAAACATGCCAGCAGCACACACAGGACTCTGGACACATGCAAACATGCCAGCAGCACACATAGGACTCCGGACACCTGCAAACATGCCAGCAGCACACACAGGACTCCGGGCACCTGAAAACATGCCAGCAGCACACAGAGGACTCCGGACACCTGCAAACATGCCAGCAGCACACACAGGACTCTGGACACATGCAAACATGCCAGCAGCACACATAGGACTCCGGACACCTGCAAACATGCCAGCAGCACACACAGGACTCCGGACACCTGCAAACATGCCAGCAGCACACACAGGACTCCGGGCACCTGCAAACATGCCAGCAGCAGAAACAGGACTCTGGACACCTGCAAACATGCCAGCAGCACACACAGGACTCCGGACAGCTGCAAACATGCCAGCAGCAGAAACAGGACTCTGGACACCAGCAAACATGCCAGCGGCACACACAGGACTCCGGACACCTGCAAACATGCCAGCAGCACACACAGGACTCCGGACACTTGCAAACATGCCAGCGGCATACACAGGACTCCGGACACCTGCAAACATGCCAGCAGCACACACAGGACTCTGGACACATGCAAACATGCCAGCAGCACACATAGGACTCCGGACACCTGCAAACATGCCAGCAGCACACACAGGACTCCGGGCACCTGCAAACATGCCAGCAGCACACACAGGACTCCGGACACCTGCAAACATGCCAGCAGCACACACAGGACTCTGGACACATGCAAACATGCCAGCAGCACACATAGGACTCCGGACACCTGCAAACATGCCAGCAGCACACACAGGACTCCGGACACCTGCAAACATGCCAGCAGCACACACAGGACTCCGGACACCTGCAAACATGCCAGCAGCACACACAGGACTCCGGACACCTGCAAACATGCCAGCAGCACACACAGAAGAACACGTGGTGTCCTGCCTCTAAAAATCAGCCCAATGGAGGAAATAAATAATGACACAATAACATAATATTACTGAGTAATATTATAACAATCATGAGTGTGCTTATTTGTAATATATAATATTTTGGGCGCTCGCTCTTTAAATAAACATAACACAATTGTGTGGTGCAGTTTAGGGCAGCAGTGACCTTAACCGGGCCGGCAGCCCTGCAGACAGACAGACAGCTGCAAGGGGCGCTTCTGAAAGATGTATTTTCCATATAAACAAAAACAGGGAGAATAACGCACACGAACTAATGTTTTCCCAGTGATTAAATAAAGCTAAGACAATTCATTATAGATCGAAGAAGATGAAGAGGCTGAACACAACAACAACAGTGAATCACAATGACATCAGTGCACGTCCTCGCGCCGGGCTCCCCCCAGCCTGCTGCACGCGCCCGAGCTCTGCTTTTAAAGGTCATTATTAATACACGAGCCCCTACTTGGTGCCGCTGCTGGGGCTGGAGCCAGGTCCTCCCGGCCTCCCTTTGTCCGGGGATGGATGCTCTGGGGCAGAGGGCAGGGTGCAGGGTGGGCTGAGGCACGTGCAGTGGTGCCTTCTGCGGCTCACTCGTGCAGGCTGCAGAGGAATGCCCCGCCTGCAGTCACCTCTCGGCTCCTTCTCTCCAGGTGCTGCCTCCACTCTGCGGTACTGCCCCGCATCCCACTCTCCTCCCACGCCCTCCCAGCCTGAGCCTGCCCGTGGCTATGACAAGGCAGGACGGCCAGACCGCACAGGCCCCGCCCCCTGGCTGCTGCATCCCTCCTCTGATCACTGCCTGCCGAGGGCAGACCGCACAGGCTCCGCCCCCAAATGCAGCATCCCTCCCACCTGATCACTGCAGGCCCAGGGATATGAAGGGCAGCCAGACCGCACAGGCCCCGCCCCCTGTCTGCAGCATCCCTCCTCCTGATCACTGCCTGCCAAGGGCAGACCGCACAGGCCCCGCCCCCTGTCTGCAGCATCCCTCCCTCCTGCCCACTGCATGCCCGTGGCAATGACAAGGCAGGACGGCCAGACCGCACAGGCCCCGCCCCATGGCTGCTGCATCCCTCCTCCTGATCACTGCAGGCCCAGGGATACGACAAGGCAACAGGACTGCCAGGCCGCACAGGCCCCGCCCCCTGACTGCAGCATCCCGTCTGTTCCCCGGTTCTGACTCAGGAGCACAGACCCTGCCATATAGGCCCGCCCCCTCTGCCCTGAGTCCCTCCCACGCTCCTCCCCTCCTCCTGGTCATGTATGCAGGCGAGGCCCAGCCTTCTTGTCAAATCACAGAGTCCACGTGGCTGCCTGACACGTTTCACCGGGACCGCAGAGGAAAGAAAGATCTACGCCCCAGGCCGCCTCTGCACCAGTCTGTGTCCGCCCTGCACCCCCGAGGCTCTGCCAGCTAGGCATGGCACCCTCCCCCCCTGTCTGAACTCCCACAGCCCTGAGAGCCGAGGCCTGGGGGTGCCCAGCTTCACACGTCATAAAAACATGTCTAGTTATCTGTTAAGGCCACAGAGGCCAGGATTATGCTTCTCAGCCTGTACTGCAAAAACTGACAGAAACACAGTAAATTGGAAAACTACATTTCCCTTAAATATATGTGTACACTGCCATACGTCACATGCTCCAATCACATCGTATGGAGTCCCTTAAGTATCTGAGACACCATTTTGCTTCCCCTCTCTTTGCTCATTTAGAACTTTTAACCACCAAGAAACTTTGAACATTCTAGAATTCTTCAACTGAAACTGTTTCTACAGACTAAGCGGTCCTTGAGTCCACACGCCGCGCAACAACTGTGGCAACAGTGTCCTCGAACCCGGAAAAAGCGATGTTAAAACAGCTCTACTACGCTGTGGTCCCCCGCACCAGAAAGACCAGATCGAGAGGCCGCTCCTTCTCCTTCCGCGCGGCCAGAGCCTGGAACGACCTTTCGCTCCACCTCAGACAGATAACATCACTCCTCATCTTCGCAAGAAACCTCAAAACCTGGCTCTTCGACAGACCCCCTCCTTGATGGACTGGAACCTGCGAACCCCCTCCCACACCCCCCATCGCCTTGAGACCCTTACGGGTGAGTAGTTGCGCTTAACAAACACCTGATTTGATTTGATACGTCCCCCAGTCACTATTCAACTGAAGACGGCTCTCACCACCATTGGAGTCCGCTCCCCATCTAGCATTTGCTCTGATCCACAAAACATCACTCTTGCGTCTGTTGACTCCCTAAAAGTAAAGAAAACACAAAGCTGTGACTTCAGCAACAAACTCAAGTAAATAGCAAATATGGGTAGGTTAACATAGTAGATCAGAGTAAGCTTTGCATCACAGTAAATGCAATATAATAAGCATTATGTCCTGTTGTTAACATAACCTTTTTAGCTGAGTAGTAGTGGGTGGGATAATACTCTCCTCGTGTCTTTAATAGAATTGAAAATTCTTGACGCGATAGCTAACAATTGTTTTATTCTGTGTCAGGAGCTGAGGCTTCGATTATGCTAGCTTAAAGCTGTGCCACCACAACAGACGCAACACCAATAAGGGGTTTATAAGAAAAGGCTCTGAAAGTAGACTTCGCTGACCAATTGGCCGCTCTTATGATCTAATCCAGTTGGGAATCCAGAGCTTAGGTTTTAGATGCCATTGCCCCTCCAGGAGAGTGAGCTCCAAATTTGGAGACATCAACGTACCCACCTGGCCAAAGTCACAGTAGAAACTGGTTTGTAAAATTTTACCCACCACTGAGCTGACCTGTAGAGACCACAGCATTGTTCAGTTCTCCATCAACAGCTCACCGGAACAGCAGTCAAAACACCACTCCCTCCTTCAACGCAACTGTAGCAAAGTCACCAAACCCCTCTGGACCTCCGCTCTCATTAAAGCAAGGCCTGTTCATACTGATTCCATCGAACTCAACATCCAAAAGTTCTCCAACGAGATCTCCTCAACCGCTGATACCACCACCATCCTCACCCCCCTGGGAAGAACACCAGCAGAAGATTGGCCAAGCAAGCCTGGTGGTTCACCCCAGAACTACTGACCCTCAAGCGCCACTGTAAGGAACGGGAGAGACACTGTCACTCCAACAAAACCCAGGCCAAACTCAACTCCTTCAGGATCGCCCTCAACAACTACCACCACCAGCTCAGAGAAACCAAGAAAGAAGCCCTCACCACCTGCATCGAGTCGAGCGCCAACCACACCAAGGAACTTCTCTGCATCGTCTGAGATTTCCTCTGCCAACCGCCACTGAGAATACAATCCCCCCATCCCAAGCCCTCTGCGACTCTCTAATAGACTACTTTCATAGCAAGATCTCCAACATCTATGGCTAGTTCGACCTACCACCCTCAACCACCTCCTCACCCTAACCAACGCCACCTCACCCCAACCAAATCACTGACTGGAACTAGCTCCCAACCGAAGACACGATCTCAATCATGTACTCCATCCACTCTGGATCTTCCTCGGGCACCTGCCCCCACCACATCTACAACCAAGGAAGAGAAGCAATCGGATGCTCCCTCGCAGGACTCCTCAACGACTCCATCACCACAGCCACCATCCCCAACGCTTGGAAGTACGTCAAGGTCAAACCTCTTCTGTAGAAGCCCACAGCTAACATCAACAACCTCAAAAACTACTGACCCATCTCGCACCTCCTCTTCGCCGCCAAAGTCTTGGAGTAAGCCATCAACCGCCAGCTTATAGAATACCTAGAAGAAAACAACCTGCTTGGCCACTCCCAATCAGGCTTTCGGCCTAATCACAGCACAAAGATCACCATGATCGCAGCAACGGACGACATCAGAATCCTCCTCGACCTAGGCGGATCAGCTGCCCTCATCCTCCTCCACCTTTCAGCAGCCTTCGATATCATCTCCCACCACACCCTCATCATCAGACTCCACCACATAGGGATCCAGGGCCAGGCACTCAACTGGATCTCCTCTTTCCTCTCCTGCCGAAAACAGAGGATCCACCTTCCACCCTTCTCCTCCACACCTAAAGATATCATATGCGACGCCCCCTCGGGGCTTCTCCCTGAGCCCCACCCTCTTTAACGCTTACATGGCACCTCTGCTGGCGAACATCGCCTGCACCCATGGACTCAACATCATCTCCTACATCGAGAACACCCAGCTCGTCCTTTCCCTCATAGAAGACGCAGACACCACAAGAATCAGCTTCCAAACCACCATGACCGACATCACCACCTGGATGGGTACCAACTGCCTAATACTCAACTCGGATAAAACAGAGGTCATCATCTTCAGCAACAAGCCCTTTCCCTGAGACGACACCTTGTGGTCCCCTGCCCTTGGCCCTGCACCCTCCCCTACTAACCACGTTTGCAACCTCGGAATCATCCTGGATACCCAACTCTACATGAAGCAACAGATCAACACCATCTCCTCTGCCTGCTGTCACATCCTCTACATGCTCGGCGAGATCTTTCTATGGATCCCCTTCTCAACCGGGAAGATAGTCACCCAGGCCCTCATCTCCAGCTGAATCAACTACAGCAACACACTTAATGCTGGAACCACCAAGCAGCTCCTGAATCGATTCCAAACCATTCAGAACTCAACGTCAAGACTCATCCTTGACCTTCCCAGAAGAGTCAGCATCACCCCGCAACTCAGGGCCATCCACCGGCTCCCAATACAGAAAGGATGACTCTTCGAACTCCTCCTGCCCGTCTAGAAAACCCTCCACAAAACCAGACCCTCCAACTTTAACAACCGCCTTACATTCTACCCTATGACCAGAGAGCTCCGATCCTCCACCCTCACCTTGGCTAGCATCTATCGCAACCACTGCAGAGGTCGCTCCTTCTTCTGCAAAGTCCTGAAATGAGCTTCCCCTCCACCTGCGCACCTCCCCATCTCTGAAAGACTTCAGGAAACAGCCCAAGACTTGGCTTTTCAACCACCGTCTCTCCGACCGAGGTTCACACAACTACCTAGCGCCTGGAAACCCCTGGGGTGACAAGCTGCGCTCTACAAGACCCACTGATTGATTGATTGTTTCAAACACCCTTGGACATCTAACCACACACAGCTTGCCATTATTGGGAAAGGACATATAAGACACAGATCTAGAATTAGTCTTTGTATGTTTCGAAATAGAGAAAGAAACTTCATCTGGAGAAAATACTCTACCTTTGAGGTCAACAGTACGAATATCTGGAACTTTACTACATGAAATCAAATACAGGAGCATAGTGAGTTTGGCCGACAGTTGTTTTTGTGATAAATCTTTATTGTACGACCATCTCCCCAAAAATCGAAGAACCCCACTCACTTCCCACAGGCCTGTGTGCCTTGATTGGGGAAGATTCATTAATCTAACAATTCTCATAAGTTTACAAACAAATGGATGTTCCTCAACTGGCATACTTTGCAGTGGGAGATGCCCTGCCCATAAGACTGACCCAAAATTGTTTACTGATCCGTAAGCAAGACCGGAAGCCGCCAACTGAGACAAACAATTCAATACAGAATGTAAGTTGGATCCCAAGGGATCAACACATAGTTTGTCACACCAGTTAACCCATCTCTATGCTCATGCATATTGGTTATGGGTATTGGCTAACGGGGCTTGTTGGATATAAAAGGTCCGATGATGAAGCATGGCACCTCTCGGGGTGCGTGAGGGCAACAAGAGACAAAGTGTGTTCTCCCCCTTACATAGTGGATCCCAGACCTAGACTTAATCCGATTCTCTTTCAGTTCTAACATGTTTTTCTCTTGTCCTTTTTTTGTGTGAGGGTGACTCATTAGCACCCACACCAATGGAACAGTGACACCCTTATTTGGTTAAATGGATATAAAAGGCCGCCTGCTGCGAAATTCCTGGAATGCTCCAATTTTCCCCCAAAATCCTCCAAGCCAAGAGAGTGAGTTGCTCCGCGAGGATCAACGGGTGATATTATTCTGTTGGGTCCCAGCCGCGGTTGGTAGGGGAGAACCTGCTGGAGCGGTGACGTGGGGAGGGGTAGGGTGGGGGTTAGTAATGTATGGATAATGGAGATTTGCAGGTAAGTAAACATTTAAATAAATCAAATGAATTTCGTTGCGCGCACTGCATCCCAAAATGCAATGCAGTGCGCGCAACAAAATTCATTTGATTTATTTAAATGTTTACTTACCTGCAAACCTCCATTATCCATACATTACTAACCCCCACCCTGCCCCTCCCCCTCCCCACGTCACCGCCCCGGCAGGGATGTACGTTGTTACAACGCATGCTTTTACCACGCATGCCTTTACAACGCAGGTTTTTCAACGCAAGTCGTTACAACGACTTGCTTTGGGGGGCACTGGATAGTGAATAGTTTAATTTACTATTCCAACTCCAGTCCCCGTGGATAGTAGGGAAGGTGTTGGATAGTAAATTAAACTATTACCTATCCTAGAGCGCCCCCCAGCACAATTCGTTGTAATGACTTGCGTTGAAAAACCTGCGTTGTAAAGGCACTGCGTGGTAAAAGTTGCGTCGTAAAGGATGTTTCCCCCCCCGGCAGGTACTCCCCAACCGACCGCGGCTGTTGGGTCCAGCAGAAGGTTGCGAAGTGCTGGCAGTTTCGCTAGGCAATTGCAGTATCCAAAACGCATTCCTGGGAACTTATCAGTCGCAACTTCCAATGAGTGCTTCTGTGAATTAAAAAAAAATAGCATTTTAATAGCAGATATAGGGGAAATCTAGAGAAGTATGATTCTGACTGTTTTTTGTGAATAATTGACCCTGCCATATTAAAAGGAAGCATGCTGACCATGTTTGCAGAGAATTCTTACTGCTAAATCCACGTGCCTACCATACATCAGATTATTACATGACAGAGCGTTACAAATAACCTTCAGTACAATATGGCCGGGACCCACCAGCCGTGATGCTATCTCGGCTGAATGAACTGTGCCCTGCTTTGCACGTGGCTGCACAGGACCCAGAGGAATTGTTGTGGTGTTAGATGAGTGCAAAGGTCACGCGTCCTGTCCTTGGATCCCGAGGGCTGTTTCAGGTTTACTTCTGTGAACAAGAGTAAAATGTCCCTGTCACAAGGAGCGCCTCACAGCCTTCTTACATGCATGTGACCCGGTCCCCAAGGTACTCACGAAATAGACCCAATTTTGACATTTTGGGAAAAGCTCCTCTCTTCGTGTTATTAATGCAGGCTCCTCGGATAACTGCACCAGGTGTGGAATTCCAGAAGTATTCACATGCGTCAGATGTATGCATGCATGTAAACTGCAAATGTGGATCCAGAACACATATGTGGTTTGTACATTTGGGCCCTATTCACAAAAGTAAATGTGGTCATAAACGTGTTTATGATCAAATGTACCCTTATCAAGAACTCACAAAGGCAGGTGTAAATCCAAATATGGTGGGGTAAATCTCCATCACAACTGCAGATATCTCAGCAACTTTAAATCCCACTCAAGGGGTGGGAAAGTGCGCGCTCCATAGCATGGATTGATTTTGAACTGAGGGCCAGATGTTCAATGCTTTTAGCAGTCGCAAACGGAAAGTCGCTTCGTTTGCGATCACTAAAAAAGGTTGTAGCATGTACAAACCCTATTTTGCGAGTCGGTAATCTATTGCCAACTCACAAAATAGGGTTTGCCAGTCGTTATGTGGAAGGGGCGTGCAAAGGCGTCCCTTCCTAATAGCGAGGTACAGGTGGATGTACGATTGTTTTGCAATCACAAATGCGGTAGCGAATGAATTGCAGTTTACCACTGATTTCAAGTTGGTGGTAAGCCAGTCGCTAACAGGAAGGGGTGCCCAGGGAACCCCTTCCTCTTTGTGTTTGGCAGCAAAAATATTTTTTAAGAGCAGGCGTCCTCTTAAAAAATAAAAAGAAACTTTTTATTTTTTTATTTTAAATGCATCCCGTTTACTGTGAGGAAAACGGGCTTCATGTGAAAAATAAACGTTGCTTTATTTAAAAAACAAAGCAAACACAGACATGGTAGTCTGCTGTCCCCAGCAGGCCACCATCCCTGTGATTGTTGGCCATTCCCAATGAGTTGCAAATTGCAACCTGCCTCATGAATATTGATGAGGCAGGTCATTAGGGACCCAATTAGAAATCGCTAAATGTGTTTGAGACACATTAGTACATTCCGTTTTGCGAGTCGGAAACTAAAAGTCACAAAAAACGCAATTTGCGACCTGCAAAACGGAGTTGTCGTACATCTGGCCCTCTGTCACACCTTTCCACTCTGTAAATAGAGATTTACTCCAGCCAAGTGCCGCAGTAATTTTCCTTCCAGAGTGGGAAGGGGAACGGATCACCCCAGGATTGCTGGGGGTGTAGGGGAAGGTGTTTTTCCACGGGGAAAAATATTTTCACTGCAAAGAAAAAGAACAAAGTGCATTTGCAGAGAGATCCTGTTCCCACTGAACGCCGTTCTCGCGATGCCGTACTCCGTACAGGGAGCTTAGCAGCACGCGTGGAAAGTCTCATCACCTTCCCAGGAGTACATCTGGAAACCTGCATCTGGCACCGCTTTCCCAGGCATGCTACTGGGAATAGTAGGCAAATACATTCTGGTGGGGATCCCTACCCATACTTTTCTAACTTTGTTTGCCAGGTGGGCACTTGCACCCTCATCAATTTCATCCCCATTTCCACTCTGGAAACGCAAATATTTGTGCTCGTGAAGCCCATTGCTGAGGATAATCTGCAATTCCTGATTCTACACATATTGAAGGAGGAGGTACTATAGCCAGGAGATTATGTTGCACACTTTAGTCAATTTTTAATGCAAACACTGTTTAGAGAGTATACTCCATCTGGTTTTATAAACAGCTCTTTATACTGTTACCATTCAGTTGCACATTATCTACACCGTTAGCCTTTACTACAGGTAAACATGCATTTTTCCCTTGGCAGTAGTAATCTTCTCACAGTTACGGGCCAGGAGTTACAGCAAATGGGGTATAACTTGTTCTGGACTAATAGAAAATGTATGTATCACATGGGTCTCCCTAGAATTTGCATACATTTTCAACTTTAGGCAAACTTACAAAAATCCTTGAACATTTAAATATTTTACCTTTTTTTTCAAATGGAATATGTTTTCCAGGGTGAAGAGAGCAGTAGCTGTTTGCCACAACTCGTGCAAGAAAAAAAAGCCATTAGGACTGCTGTTGGCCGCCAACTTTTTGACTTTATGAATGCTTGTTTTTTTATCATGGTTTTTGCAAAGCTTAATTATTGGGGAGGATGCCTGATCCTCATCAAATAAAAAAAAAAACATTGGCTTAAAACAGAAATATGTTTAGAACTCAAAACTCACACACTGCTGTAGTAGTTCTGGCATAAAAGGGAAGTGGACAGTTTGGTGTGGATGTGCTCCTTGTGAAAGGGCAGAATGCCATCACTCACAGTGAAGTCAGCCAATGGGTGAAGTCGGCTGACCCATTGTCCCATGCTGTGCGCTGTAGTGGGCGGAAGAAAAATGTCAATGATGCAACAACGGGCCAATATATGAAGAGGGCTGAATGAAAACTCCTATGGGTAAGTAGGTTACATTGATCAACTGCACTGTTCAGCATTTGCTAATTGAAATAATCCCTAGTGGTATGGATATTTATCAACAAGAACTATGAGAAATTGCAAGGGGCCCCAAGGGCAGGATGTGGGAAATGAGGAGAGGGGAGAGAGAGTCGAGTATATATACACAATTTATGCTGCCACTGTTATTGTTCCGTTGTTCCGTTGTTTTATGAGTAAATCATGTTTCAAGGATAGAGCTGAATGGTCAGCACTGGACCGCACAAGACGCCAGGAGGTAAACGCACTGCTTTTCTACTGTAACCTCAGAGACTGCATCATGATTATTGGACTGCAGTAAAGCTGGCTCTTAGGCGAGCACTCCTTGTTTCACTCAGTAAAGCCCGAATGCATGCGAAACTAATGTGGCCGCACATTCATGTGTTGGCGAGCAACCTTAAGTATGATTGTAAGCTTATACATGAGATGCCTGTTATGACTAAGTGTAAACTTAAATCAATAAAAACAGATTTGACAAAAAAAAGAACTATGAGAAATTGCGATTTTAACGGTTCAATGAATCCCTGATGATGAACTGTTTTGTCGGAAATGCATTGGGGATTGTTTTAATTGGCCAATGTTGTGGGAGTTGGAGGTATCATTGAGGACCTGGGACATCGCCGGGCTATGGAGAGGCAGAGTGGGGCACAGATACACGTTAGTGTGAACCTCATGTGAATTGAGGTGAGCTGGGGCTTCTGCTGCTGCTAGCGAGAGAGCAAGGCAGCAGGAGGCTCCAGGGGGCCTCCAGGGATCAGGCTCTGAAGAGCAGAAAGGCACAGGGAAGGTTGGTAGAGAGGTACAAGACAGTCTGGGGATGCTGGTGAGTAATTGGAAGTGATGGGGGTGGACAGCAAGGAATAATATATTGTTATGTTCCACTGTAGAACGTTGGCTTGGGTAGAATGTTGCTGAGGTTCCTCGCTGGGTGTTCCAGATCTGGCAGTTGATGTGGGAGCGGGAGCAGTCAGTAGGGTCTCCGGGGCCCGATTAACAGAACTAACTTAAGACAAAATCCTAAACTTACTACCATTTTCGTATTCAAAGAAGGCACTTACTCATTTTTGTATTCACAGAAGACACTTACACATTTCGGTATTCACAGAAGTTAGGAGTCCTAACTGTAGGACTCCAAATGCCTTCTGTGAATACCGAAAGTCCTAAAGTTAGGGTTTTTTTCAGTTTAGTAGTAGTAAAGTTAGGACTCCTAACTTTAGGACTCCTAAATGCCTTCTGTGAATACCAAAAGTCTTAAAATTAAGATTTTTCTCAGTTTAGTTAGTAGTAAAGTTGAGAAAAATCCTAACTTCTGTGAATAACGAAATTAGGGGCTCATTAGGATGGCGGACGGACCTGCGTCCGTCCGCCACCCTAGAGGAGGAGGGACCATCGGCAGGGGCAGCGGCGGTCCCTCCAGTGCAATTAGGATGTGTCTGGTAGACACCGCCAGCCATGTTGGAGCTTTTCCGCCGCGGTCGGAAGGCGACCGCGGCGGAAAAGCTGCGGACCGATTTTGAGACCCACCGTCATCCTAATTTGGCGGTGGGTCTTTTGTGCCTCCCCAGCGATTTTCCCGCATCCTCCGGGCCGGCGGAAGCCACCGCCGGCCCGGAGGATGCAGGAAAACCGCGATCGTAATGTGCTCCTATGTAAGTGCCTTCTGTGAATACCAAAATGCGTAAGTGCCTTATGTGAATACCAAAATGGTAGTAAGTTTAGGATTTTGTCTTAAGTTAGTTCTGTGAATCGGACCCACCGTGAGGTGTCTGATTTATACGATCAATAAAAAGTAATTTCAACATATCCTGCTTTCAGCAAGTTTTATTCGACATAACACAATGTGGCGACGAGGATGGGATGCGATTGACTTTGCTAAACAGACAACATGTGTATAGAGATTTCAAGACCTTGAAGATTATCTTTCTCAAGCAGCGTTAACGGCATCTGCTCGAGCCAAGAGAGAACATAAAGTGAACCTAAGGCTACATGGAGCTTTGATTTTTAATGCAGTAGTTCATTGGCTCTCGAGCACAACATTCACCTCGAGATCCAGCGCGCTCTGCCGTCACCTACCCGGTGCGAGCATTCATCTCGACCACTGAGGCTGTCTCGAGCTTCACCGCTCTTACCAGTATTGGAGGTGGCAATCATTCGAACAGCGCATTACTGAGTGTTGGCGGCCTTCATATCCGCCACTGATTGCCTGATTACCGCGTTCTCTGTACTTTGTGCAACGTTGCCGTCTACACGGTGGGCTGCAGTTTATGATACCAAGGCCTGAGGGCTGTGGATCTATGCGGTGCTAGTCACCCGTCTGCTCTCTGCTCAGTCTCATTTGCTCTGCAGCTTTAAAAAAACTTTATTTTAAAGTTTTACAACTTTATAGAAAACAATGACAGATATACAATTGGCATGGCATCAATTAGGTACCATCATAATTTCCATCACTTGTGTCGTGTTATACAGGAGAGCAGACTATCACATGTTGACAACTGGTTAACAGGGTACAAAGCTGTTTACTTGCAGCATATCGCACAAATAACTTCAGGCATCAACATGGCACAAAGTCCCCTTAACCCCTAATCTCACGAACCTGCATCCAATCAGAGGCGGTCACTGCCCTTCCCCCATAGCTCCTCGGAGTATCCTCTTTGTTTATCACATGTCACAGGGATTATTATCAGTTGGCATCATTTCACACACTCTGATATAAACCGGTTGTATGACAAAACAACGAATACCTTAACCATGCATGCCTTTACAACACAAGTGTTACAACGACCCTACCAGTACAATGTAGGTCTTAACCACGCAAGACAATACCACATATATTAATAGGGATTTGCTACAAGTACCTTTACCATGCATACCATTACCACGCATACCAGTACAATGAATGCACTCCAATACGATAGAAAAGTACTCTTCCACACAAAAACGTCAGTTTTTTCTTTTTAAAATACAATAAAATAAAAACAAGCAGTACATTCATATTCTCGAGCTCATATTTCACAATTCAACATTAGCACAAAAATTGTGGCCAAATACACACCTTAACTAGATACACGATTTCCAGGGTCCCTTTTTCCAGACTAGTCCTTCCTTCATTTTCACTAAACATTATATGTTGTCCCACTTTAAAATGGCTAACGTTCTATGTAAGGAACACGGGTAAAAACATTTTTTTTAAACAAACAAAGCAAATATACGCTCTGCCAAAATCAAGTATGCATTATAAAATGGAGCCCAAAACATATTTTTATTTGAATCATAGAACACTACGCCAGAAACATTTATAAACAGCTGTTCACCATTTTGTGGTCAGTGGTACACTGACTTCATTGGTGACTACACACCATTTGGATCAGGAGACAGACAGTTACAGCCAATTGAAAATAGTGCCATCTACTTACCCAAGTAGGTTTAAAATGAACAAAAACTGTTCCATATTAACACTAGCAATGTATCCAAAACATATATTTTACCTCTTCGCCGCTGCGCAAATTCCGCCGTGGCGCGGGTGGGGCTAGGGGGTGGGCGTGGCGCTCCCTTACTCATTTACAACAGAAAATATTTGTCCCTACATACAGGTTGTTTAACCAGTTATACAGAAATGTCCTCTTCCCTGCCCCAGTGAAACTGTGGGAGGTAAATAAGCCACTCGTGATCGCAAATCTGGTCTTACAAAGAAACACTATAGACTGTAGATATACACTTCCTCTTACTTAACACAGTATTTGTAGAACAAACAGACACCATCATAAGAGCACAAGAGTTATCATGCATAAACCAATATTTTTGAATAAAAATGATTAAATTTTATTCTTAAAAACAAGGCATTCACCTTGCATAGTTTCATACATGCTTATGACGGTGTGGAGCCGTCATGACCCCGCCCACTCACTAATTCGCCCGCACAGGCAGGAAATTAGTGCCGCGCAGGCGGAGCGTGGGCGAAGCGGCAGTTGATGACGGCTCCACGCTGTCATGAGCACACGCCGCCCATGGCTCATGACGGCGTGGAGCCGTCATGAGCATGGAAAGGGTTAATCAGATTTTTTTTTACATTTTGTAGACTTTGAAAATAATTTCTGTAGTGGATTACTCGAGTTCCATTACTTATTCCACAACACCGGAAGGTAAAATAACATAACATTTTTATAAGGCTACTAATTATAATGTTTGTTTTTAAATTTTACATTTATTTGTCTACTCAGATTTGTATCTCAACAGGGCCGGTGCTCAAAAGCATTTTGGGGATCAAACTAACAATTTTAAAGCACCCGGCATCATAACTCAAGGCTGGTGCTGGACAGTGACTAGGGGGGGGGGGCTAAATTACTATTCTAACTCTGCTGGGGATGTCCTTCAGGGAAGGTGCTGGACAGTGACTGGGGGCAAAAGTACTACTTTAACTCTGCAGGTACTTACCTTGGGGAAGGTGCTGGACAGTGACTGCGGGCAAAATTACTATTCTAAGTCTGCCGGGCACTTACCTCAGGGCAGGAGCTGGACACTGACTGGGGGTCAAAAGTACGGTAAAGTATGGTGGCTATCTCTATTGTAAGGGAAGGTTGACTGAACCCAGCAGTCATTGGAGGTGCGTAGAGTATTTTTAATCCCATTGCACAGGCAGAGCAGTTACTCCCAAAGACACCGTTGTTAGGACAACTGAGCATAACCACTATACGTGAAAAAGTAAAACAAAACAAATTAAACTACTTGCCCGCACCTCTTATGAGCCCTGGTGCAACGTTTTTGGAGAGGTAGCCGAAGACATTCCCATGCACGTTGCTAGGAGCAGGTCTACCATACTGTAGTAGGTTCCCACACCGGAACGACGATTCAGATACAGCTGTGGAGTTTAAGTAGTTATTCTTAGCTGCCGTCACGCAGCCAAACAGCATCCTAAACAGGTTTTCAACTGCCGTCTAGAAAATGTCTGCATTCTCCGGTCACATTCGACATTCTATGGAAAGCTATGATTATGTTCTATTTAACTATTAAATGCACAGTACTAGACGTACCCAACCTTGGGAGAATGATCCAGAAATAAAAACTGACAAGTCAATCAATCAATCAGTTGGGGTTTGTAAAGCGTGATTAATCACCCAGGAGGGTATCCAGGCACAAGTAATCCCCAGCGTGTAACGTCTCAAACCTATGGAGACATTAACATCCCCCATTGAATTAACTGTTACTTTCTCTGATGAACCTTTCTTACTACATGATAACGAAAACTCTCGGAAAAAAATATGAATATTTAGTACAACCCATAACCTGGTAACTCTTGAGAATAGTGACATTTGGATAATGGAAGGGAGTTTTAAATCAACTCCCCATCCATTCGCCCAAATTTATACTATTCATGCTAACATAAATACCACAAATTCCCCATTAGTGTGTAGCTTACTCCCTGAGAACAGTCCTCAACCTACACAGAATTTTGGACAGTGATTAAATCCAAATCAATGAATACAAGTCCAAGAAAATATTGATTTTGAATTGACAATTAATAATATGGTCACCAAACTGTACCCTGAAACCCAAATTCAAAGATTGGCTTTTCACTTTTCACAGGCATATTGGCAAAAAATTAATTTTTAGTTGAGGATTAAATGACAAGCAGTAAACTGCAGTAGAAGTTAAGAAAACTAACTGCATTATGCTTCGTTCCACCTAAAAGTGTAGATGAGTTCTACACTTCAATTACAGAATCAGAATTTTATTACCAAAACAAAGACGAATTGGTGTCCCTACTATATTATTTTGAAGATACATGGATTTGCTGTCTAAGCAGATCAGGTTGCTTGAGGAGGCCAAGGTTTCTAATTGAATGGTGGAACTGTTACGCAGCCTGCTTAGAGGGGCGTGCAAAGACTATCAATGCCATAGAGGGATGGCCCAATTGCTTCAGTAAATCAATTGGCAGACATCACCCAAACCTAAATCATTTTTTGGAAATATTGAAGAAGGAACAACGTTTCCAATATTTCATACTTGCGCAATCACTGTCAGGTAGCCTGAATCCATGTGTCTCCTAAAAAAGTAAAGAAATGTCCGAGAAACTGTTGGGAAAAATGCAACAATTTTAATTGATTGGGGCTTCATTGATAGGGCTTCAGACTACCTGGACCGTCTTGCCCTGCCAAGTACCACACATCGGGGGTAAGACTAACGCATTTTAATGCTGGTGTCCACATCACTGCATTATAATGCATTAGTCACGCATGCATAGTTCCTAGACACACTCTCGAGATCATGCAGTGCTTCAAAAAACAGTCTAATGAGTAGCACTTGGGGGCCTATTAGGAAGGCAGGAGGACCTGAGTCCGCCCGCCATCGCGAAGCGGGACCACCGCATGTCTGGCGGCTGGTCCCAACACCCCGAATCAGGATGCGACCGCCACCCTGCATTTTGACATTGCACCGGTGCTGCTTACAACAGCACCCGCCACGATGTTCTTGCTAGTTTCAAGAGTAGCGCTGAAATCGCTTCTTCTGCACCAGGCCCGGCTCCAGGAATTTTTATTTGGGTGGGCCAAGGATGCTTTCGGGTGGCCCACTGCCGGCCCAATTTGTCGCTTCTGGAGGTAGTCCACAAGCCATAGATGACATCATATCTACTTGCAAACAGTCACCAAGATACAAGGATTGCTTCTGTGTGTATATAGAGCATGTGGAGAGTTATTTATTGGCGCCCCACCACTAACCTCTTTCTCTGTAGATACCTTTATTACCATCCTCCAACAGTGCACTCCATCTCTCTGCGGCCCCTCCCCCTCATGACCTCCTCCCTAGACTCCCTCACTTCCACCCTACACCAGTGCCCTTCCTCTCTCCATATCTCCCACCCTCCCCCAATGACTTCCTCCTCGGATTCCCTCACTGCTACCCTCCAACAGTGCCCTTCATCTCTCCAAAGCCCCTCCCCCTCATGACTTCGTCCTCGAATACCCTCTGTACCACCCTCCAACTGCACCCTCCTCTCTCCAAAGGCCCTCCTCCTTGGATTCCCTCATTGCCACCCTCCACCAGTGCCCCTCATCGCCCCATAGCTTCTCCCTTATAAACCTCCTCCGCTGATTCCCTCATTGCCACCCTCCAACAGTGCCTCTCATCCCTCCGTAGTCCCTCCCCCAATGACTTCCTTCTCAGATTCCCTTAATTCCTCCCTCCAACAGTGATCCTATTCGCCCCAAAGCCCCTCCCCTCATGACCTCCTCCTCGCATGCCCTCACTGCCACCCTCCAACAGTGCCCCTCACAATCTCTCCATAGCCCCTCCATAGCCCCCCATGACCTTCTCCTCAGTCTCCCTCACTACTATCCTCCACCAGTGCCCCTCATCTCTCCGTGTCGCCCACCCTCCCCCATGACCTCCTCCCTGGATTCACTAATCGCCACCCTCCATCAGTGCCCCTCATCGCTCCATAGCCTCTCCCCCCATGACCTTCTCCTCGGATTCCCTCATCGCTCCATAGCCTCTATCCTTTTTGACCTCCTCCTCGGATTCCCTAATTGCCACCCTCCACCAGTGCCCCTCATTGCTCCATAGCCCCTCCCCCTCATCACCTCCTCCTCAGACTCCCTCACTACCACCCTCCAACAGTTCACTTCATCTCTCCGTAGCCCCCCATGACCTCTTCCTTGGATTCCCTCACTGTCACCCTCCACCAGTGCCCCTCATAGCTCCATTGCCTCTCCCCTATTGACCTCCTCCTCGGATTCCCTAATTGTCACCCTCCAACAGTGTCCTTCATCTCTCTGTAGCCCCTCCCTCACATTCGATTTCATTTGTTGTATAGCGCTACTCATAGTGTGTAGGGTGTCACAGTACTTACATCATGCAGAGACAATGAATCATACAAGTATGTAAATCAGTCTATAGGGAATGTCACATAAGCCAATGAGGATTACAAGGTGTAGGTATCACATGTCATCCATACTGGTGGGCAGCATGTTTGAAGAGGGTTTGGTCTGGAGAAATACAAACACAGAAATTAAAGCATATCCCAGTGGTTGAGGAGTTGGCTTTACTGATTAAAATGTATATCTGCCAAAACAAACTCTTTATAGCAACATTAGAGAAATGAAAGACAGGGTACATTTTAACTATATCGCAACACCAACGTTCTAATTATACCATTCAGGTTTGTATGCAGCTCTCTGATGTCAGTTCATAGGTCACTGTCCTATTTTAGGATTGTAACTTCTGAACTGCAAGTAACCCACTGAACTATCCACATAAATACAGTTTATCTGCATTTAAAAATTAGGAACAGACAAAATATTGCTCTCCAGCAGGATCATTAATCACCAGAGTTATCTGGACATTTTAGTAGTTGTGTCTTGCATCCATCATGATAACGATACAACGATATAATATATACACAGCATACACGAAGTATGTGTCATGCTGGGCCCTCAGTTTAAAAAAAAACTAATATACACACATCCTCGAAGCATACATCTAGCTGGGCCTTTGCAGATTAAAACAAGCATTTACAATGCAATGGTTTCGCCTTTTGAAAAGTTTGAGCTATTGGCATTGTAAATGACAAAATTTGTATTTATGTGTTTGTTTTGAAAACAGATAAATAAATTGCATTGTCATTTACAATGCCAATAGTTTAATCTCTGGCAAATGCCACACAAAAACACACAGACCCAGACACACACACAGACCCACACACAGACCCACACACACCAACAGAGCCCCCCCCACACACACACACCTAGGACAACAGTGCAGTTACCAACTCCTGGCCTAAGAGTAAGTAGCATATACCCACCTAATATACCACACGTCACTACCCATGTTTACCACCAAGCAGATACTCATCACTTGCATAGCACTGCAGAACCCAGTGTTCAGAGCTATAAACCGCAAAGGACACCGAGCTATCCCCCCACGAATATCATTGCACACACTGTGGATAACTTTCGAAAGCACATTAAGCACTAAAACCCTTTGCACTTTTTTCAGCAGTTTATCTTATAATGTATTACAGTTCTTAAACTGTGGTACTCTATCAACATTTTTAAACTAATGATTAACATATTCACAGTGGTTTCATTACAGGCTGAGATCTCGTAGCACTATAAATACACATGACAGTGTTCCAAAGTGTACCAACCAGGAATCAAATCTGTCCCAGTTCGTTTGCATATTCATACACCTGAAGTGACTGCATTAACCACATCGCTGCATTGTACACAAATTAGTTTAACTTGCATGTATTTTTTATTTAAGGTGTATATATTGAATATAATCAGTTACCTGTAAATGAAACACATCAAAATAGTTAGAGATAGAGTCAAGATAGGGCAATCAGGTAGTGTCCAATGGACTGGTCTGACAGATACACGGTATCTTGGCCGTCTTTTTAGCAGTTTGTGGGTCTTTTTATGGTCTAGTGGTCCAGGTTTTTACTGTGGATTATCCTGATATTACTACAAACGTTGACTGCCAGAAACATAAATGAATCCAGTCTCTCATATCGTGCATAATATCCTTGCATTGTGTTTTTACAAGTTTAAAACTGGTCTGATTTGCAAACGAGGGACCCTTTTCAGCTATCTGGTTCGCTAGTGGGGGCAACTATTACTTTGGTTCCAAGGCCTATTTTTTACTAGTCCGACCCTGGATATGGAATATTTTTTTTTATTTGCTAATCTGTGACCAGCCTCCACACTCACTAACCCCGCCCCCATTGTGCTCAGGATGACACCACTGTCCCTACTTTTGATGTACTTCGACCTCTGACTAAGGTCCCTGTTGCTTTGTCCGTGACTGTTACCTGATTCCGCCTGCAGGGGGAGCAGTAGCAGAGCCGCCAGGATCCACGGGGCCCGGGCGGTGCCCTTCGCCCACCTCCAGTGGGCTGGCTGCATCACTGAAGGTGAAATGTGGAGCTCGTGTTGATGTCTGACTGGAAGCGCCCGGGCCTCCCGGGCGGCATGGCGGGGATCCGTCAAGCCAGGCCGGAGCTCTCCTCTAGGTATCCTCCCGCTGCTCCGGCAGAGACACCTGCGCTCTGGACATGGCGGGGCGAGGCGCTCACGGTCCCTCCCTTCATACACCTGCTTCGCTCTCGGACGTGCTGTGTGGGCAGTGCAGGAATGCCGGTGTGGGCGGTCCGCCCACAACCGCCTCACCTCACACCTTCGCCCATTTGCCGCCTCGCCTCACATCTATACAGCTACGCTGCGGTGTGCGGTATCTGTCCTTTGAAATGGAATGACAGCAAGTGCGTAGTTAAAAACACGGCGACTGTGAGAATGAAAACACTCTCACGCCAATAGTTCTTGAAATGCGCTGTGAGAGCCTAATAGTTCTTGAAATGCGCTGTGAGAGCCTAATTGTAGACACAGGAGCCGAGCTGTCGAATCTCACATTACGTAATTCAATTTAGAAACCAAAAATGCATTAAAATGACAATACTCTGAGAAATGTGAAACAAGTCAGGTTCCGGGCTGGCAGCCAATCACAGCGCGGCCCGGGGAATGACGTCACGGGGGTTTCCCAGGCCGGCAGCCAATCACAGCGCGGCCCGGGACACACGGCAACAAGGGGCGGGGCTTAAAAAAAGACCCAGAAACGCCCCTGAATCGCGTTTTCACGGGAAAACGTGATTGACAGCCAATCTCTTCCAATGGCTAGCCTCCATTTATGGAGCTAGCCAATGGAAGAAGGGGCGGTTTCAAGTCCCCACTATAGAGATAACATTAGATTTCGCCCTGGGCGGAGCAACTGCTACGCAGTTGCAACGCCAGGGCGAAACCTAAAAAACGGAACAATAGCCACACACTGCTCTGTTCAAACTCTGTGGAACAGCCCGATCTCATAAACAACTGAAGGGGTCAGGAAAGGTGAGTTTGGATCAACAAACTCCTTTTCTCCAGCGCTGAAATATACACGCAGTAGGACAGTGTGCACACATTATCCGGTGCCAAAGAGGATTTCTCCCCTTCGCCATGCCCTGCACGTGCACAAGTGAGTGGGGACACAACCCACCTTCCTAAAAGGAGATGCTTGATTAGGGGTGCCTGTGAGAAAAAGCCCAGGCCCACCCGGGCTCAGAGCCCCCAGTAGCACCATGGATTGCACAGTTCACTTTGGCCTGGGCGTTAGATAAAGGTACGATCAGGGTGGTATTACCGGCAGTGGCAGCTCCTCCGCTAAGTCGGAGGAGCATCGTCCCACTGCCTTGAAGCAGCAAAAGACAGGAAAAAAATAAAATGATAATAACGTAATGTTATCATCATTTTATTTTGTCCTCCTGCTGCTGCAGCTTGCTTGAAGGGGTGGGCATGGCTGCAGAGCAGGGGAGGAGAGGTAGAACACTCCTATGCGCAGTGACCGCAACTGCCTAAATGACTTGCCAGATTTAAAAACACAGTGCATTTTAATTGGTATTCTTGCAATTTTTGAGGGGAATAAAAGAAAGGAATTTTGTGGTTCCTACCTGTAAGTGCCTATTCTCCTCAGGTGTCACATGGTCTTTATCCTGAGAAAACAGCCATGTACCTGAGGCTTAACAGTAACAAGCATGTGCAATGCAATAGGTCTCGCATTAGGAAAGTGTGAGCTATTGGTATTGTAAATGACTTTTTTTATATGTGTTGGCTTTGAAAATATATAAATTAATAGCATTGTTATTCACAAAGCCAATAGCTTACACTTTCCTGATGCTGTTGTGGTGCTGAGTGATGATGTGGTTGGGCTGAGTGATGTGGTGGTGTAGTTAGAGTGATGTGGTGGTGTCCCAGAGTGATGTGGTGGTGTCCCAGAGTGATGTGGTGGAATCCTAGAGTGATATGGTGCTGTCACTGAGTGATGTGGTGGTGTTCCTGAGTGATGTGGTGGTGTCATTGAGTGATGTGGTTGTGTCCTTGAGTGATGTGGTGGTGCCCCTGAGTGATGTGGTGGTGCCCCTGAGTGGTGCCCCTGAGTGATGTGGTGGTGTCCCAGAGTGATGTGGTGGTGTCCCAGAGTGATGTGGTGGTGTCCCAGAGTGATGTGGTGGTGCCCCTGAGTGATGTGGTGGTGTTCCTGAGTGATGTGGTGGTGTCTGTGAGTGATGTGGTTGTGTCCCAGAGTGATGTGGTGGTGTTCCAGAGTGATGTGGTGGTGCCCCTGAGTGATGTGGTGGTGCCCCTGAGTGATGTGGTGGTGTCCCTGAGTGATGTGGATGTGTCCCAGGGTGATGTGGTGGTATCCTAGAGTGATATGGTGGTGTCCCAGAGTGATGTGGTGGTGTTCCTGAGTGATGTGGTGGTGCCCCTGAGTGATGTGGTGGTGTTCCTGAGTGATGTGGTGGTGTCTGTGAGTGATGTGGTTGTGTCCTTGAGTGATGTGGTGGTGCCCCTGAGTGATGTGGTGGTGCCCCAGAGTGATGTGGTGGTGTTCCTGAGTGATGTGGTGGTGCCCCTGAGTGATGTGGTGGTGCCCCTGAGTGATGTGGTGGTGTCCCTGAGTGATGTGGATGTGTCCCTGAGTGATGTGGTGGTGTCCCTGAGTGATGTGGTGGTGTCCTAGAGTGATATGGTGGTGTCCCCGAGTGATGTGGTGGTGTTGTGTGGCGTTCAGCAGTGTGAGGCGTGCAGCAGTGTGAGGCATTCAGCAGTGTGGCGTGCAGCAGTGTGAGGCGTGCAGCAGTGTGAGGGGTGCAGCAGTGTGTGGTGTGCAGCAGTGTGAGGCGTGCAGCAGTGTGAGGCATGCAGCAGTGTGAGGCGTGCAGCAGTGTGAGGCATGCAGCAGTGTGTAGCTTGCAGCAGTGTGAGGCGTGCAGCAGTGCGTGGCGTGCAGCAGTGTGCAGCACGCAGCAGTGTGAGTAATGCAGCAGTGTGCAGCAGTGTGAGGCGTGCAGCAGTGTGAGGCGTGCAGCAGTGTGAGGCGTGCATCAGTGTGGCATGCAGCAGTGTGCAGCATGCAGCAGTGTGAGGCGTGCAGCAGTGTAAGGCGTGCAGCAGTGTGAGGCGTGCAGCAGTGTGAGGCATGCGGCAGTGTGCAGCATGCAGCAGTGTGAGTAATGCAGCAGTGTGCAGCAGTGTGAGGCGTGCAGCAGTGTGAGGCGTGCAGCAGTGTGAGGCGTGCAGCAGTGTAGCATGCAGCAGTGTGCAGCATGCACAGTGTGAGGCGTGCAGCAGTGTGAGGCGTGCAGCAGTGTGAGGCGTGCAGCAGTGTGAGGCATGCAGCAGTGTGAGGCATGCAGCCGCGTGAGGCGTGCAGCAGTGTAAGTCGTGCAACAGTGTAAGTGCTTTGATACTAGAGTATGCATGCTCTCGTATCAGTGCGCGCACACTCTACTGCGACAGTGTGCGTGTTCCATTCTCAGGGTGAGTGCGTTTCGGGTTCTTAGTCACAAACAGAAGGGCAGTCATGCGGGGCGTGCGTGTTTTCTAATCAGAAATTGTGAGCGAGTGAACCAACGCAATGGTTTGTAAACAACAAGAAAAGCGGACATCAAAGGAAGGGTGGGAGGGAACGAGCAAATGGGGTGTGAGCGATAAGGAAAGTTAATTGTTGTAAGAGGGGGAGCAGGAAGTGATGCCGAGCGCGCGCTGGCGAAAGTGTGAGGCGTGCAGCAGTGTGAGGCGTGCAGCAGTGTGAGGCGTACAGCAGTGTGAGGCGTGCAGCAGTGTGGCATGCAGCAGTGTGAGGCGTGCTGCAGTGTGTGGCGTGCAGCAGTGTGTGGTGTGCAGCAGTGTGAGGCGTGCAGCAGTGTGAGGCGTGTAACAGTGAGAGGGGTGCAGCAGTGTGAGGTGTACAGCAGTGTGTCGTGCAGCAGTGTGCAGCATGCAGCAGTGTGAGGCGTGCAGCAGTGTGAGGCGTACCGCAGTGTGCAGCATGCAGCAGTGTGAGGCATGCAGCAGTGTGCAGCATGCAGCAGTGTGAGTAATACAGCAGTGTGCAGCAGTGTGAGGCGTGCAGCAGTGTGAGGCGTGCAGCAGTGTGAGGCGTGCAGCAGTGTAGCGTGCAGCAGTGTGCAGCATGCACAGTGTGAGGTGTGCAGCAGTGTGAGGCGTGCAGCAGTGTGAGGCGTGCAGCAGTGTGAGGCAGTGTGAGGCATGCAGCCGTGTGAGGCGTGCAGCAGTGTAAGTCATGCAACAGTGTAAGTGCTTTGATACTAGAGTATGCATGCTCTCGTATCAGTGCGCGCACACTCTACTGCGACAATGTGCGTGTTCCATTCTCAGGGTGAGTGCGTTTCGGGTTCTTAGTCACAAGCAGAAGGGCAGTCATGCGGGGCGTGCGTGTTTTCTAATCAGAAATTGTGAGCGAGTGAACCAATACAATGGTTTGTAAACAACAAGAAAAGCGAACATCAAAGGAAGGGTGGGAGGGAACGAGCACATGGGGTGTGAGCGATAATGAAAGTTAATTGTTGTAAGAGGGGGAGCAGGAAGTGAGGCCGAGCGCGCGCTGGCGAAAGCAGTCTGCTGCTTTCAAGTCCGATGCCAGATGCCAGATGCCAGCTTCGCGCTTGAATGCCTCACATGCACTGGCCATAAACCGCATTCCAAAGGTATTTGGGAGCATTTCCTGGTGCACTTTCTAAATCTCTCGCCTAGCGATCGCTTATGCGATACTAGGCGAGACCTAAAAAGGACAATTTTTATAATTGAAAGCAACGGAAAAGTGTGTTAGACTACTTTCAACAATTTTTAAACAAATATTATACATTGAAATAAAATATTGTTTTATATTTATTAGTATTTTTCTAAATGCTTTCGCTATTTTAAACAATACCTGGTGTTTTTTTGTCTCCTACAACTTACTCCAAACCAATGTTTGTTTCACTGCAAATTAAATGTAAAATATTTATTTGGGTTTTAAAAATGGGTAAGGTAAAATATATATTAATCTCACCATATTAACTAGCTGTTTTCTATTTTTAGAAAGTATTAATGAGTTTTTTAAGATGAATAGTATTACAATTAATTCCTGTGTATTAATACACTCCCCAACCCAATACCCCTATATCGCTTGCATCCCGTTCCTAAAAGTTGGTGCCACCGGTTTAAAAAAAAAAATTTATGGTTTGTAATAATATTAATTTTAAATATACTTTAATGTTTCATAATTACTACTCAAGTATTACAATTAATCCCTGGGTATTAACACAATACCGTATCTCCCTTGCATCCCATCCCTAAAAGTTGGTGTTACAGTTTTTGTATTAAATATTTAAGCATCATTTTAAAAATATGATTTTTAAATATATCGTATACCCTAATATTTATTCCTCAAGTATTAAAATGAATTCTTCAGTACTAATACACTCCCCCACCCAATAACACTTTATTCCTTGCACCCTGTCCCCAAATGTTAGTGTTACGCTAATTTAATTAATTATTTAATGTTCATTTTAAATATATTTTATATTTATTTGTTTAACAATAAATACTCAAGTATTACAATTAATATCTGGCTATTGATACGCTCCCATGCCCAATACCCCTATATTCCTTGCATCATGTTCCTTAAGGTGGGTGTCACAGTTATTTAAACATATTTTAATACTAATAATAAATTCTCAAGTACTAAAATTAATACCTGGGTACTCATACATTCCCCACCCAATGCCCCTATATTGCTTGCATCCCTGGGGATGGGGCCTCTGACGATCTCTCAGCAATCCCGCTGTGTGGGCCTTACTGGTGATAACAGGAGGGGTTCTTTGCCCCCAAGGACTGTCAGCATCCAAGGGGACTTCATCCACAAACGAGTAGTGCGCCAGGAGACGTGTTTGCAGAGTGGTTGAGAAAAGGGGCGGGCCTCTGATGAGCTCTCAGCAAAACTGCTGTGTGGGACTTACTGGTGGTAACAGGAGGGGTTCTTGGCCCCTAATGACCTTCAGCATCCAAAGGGACTTCATTAGGGGTGGCCGCACAATACGTTGAATTTGGCTGAATTTTTTGGTAAGTCTGTGGAATTTCGGGGAGTGAAACTCTGCAAGATCTATCCAGGTCTCGTCCTGTCATGGTGAGAGCAGAGTCCACGGTTCTCCCTTTAAATTACTACGAGAATGCAAATTTACAAATCACCTGGAAGCTCTGCCCATTTGGCACCACCCCATTCACCTTAGTAGTACACAAAGGTCTTCCCGCCTTTTGCCAGGATGATGGACAGCTTAATAAAAGGACCTCTGGGGTGTTTCCCACCGATTTTGGTGACATGGGGGGATATTTCCAACAAAGGGGCTGATTACAATGTGGACTGAATTAACTCCGATTGTCGGTCGAAGCCGTGCCGATCGCATCATAATCAGCCGGTTAGATTCCTTTCCGACCGACCCATTACGATGGAGTCGGTTGAAAAGGAATGCAACCGGTCATTCTGGGATTAGGATGTCAGTGGAGATAGCCTTTCTGTGCCAGCCTTTACGACACAGAAAGGCTGTCGGGCCCACTTTCATGCGTGGCCTCCCGTTGGAGGCCAAGGGGAGCACGTATAGTGCCTCCCTGTTGATCCCTGCACCGTGTAGTAGGCTCCTTGAGGTGCCTGCCATGGGGTGCAGGGATGAACTGCACCTTGCATTTTTACAATGGGTGCATGCATTCCGGTCAGAATGCATACCCCAATTGTAAAGAATAGGCATGCGACTGAACAGTGTTGACTGAGACGATGTCGGGTGGCGAAACTCAGCCTGACATTGTAATAGGGCCCAAAACGTTGGAGCATGGTGTTACACCAAAATTGGCAACACCGCACTCTGAGATTTTTAAAACACAGGGTGGCACTGATTTTACAATATGGCGCACCCCTGTGTTTCTCTTAGTGTTGGTGCTAATGAAGCTGCCTAGCACCAGCACAGGCACTGTTTAACCATGTTGCAAGGGTGCCTGCGCTGATTATTTATGTGCAGGTAACGTCACCTTTCTTCACATAAACAATCTTGAAAGACATTCGCTCTTTCTATGTGTGCTGCAGAATGCAGTACACATGGAAAGAGCAAACAATGATGAGAAATTAATCATTTCTGCTTGTATCGTCAGCCTAAGACCAGGTATTCCCTGGTCTTAATTTGTGGCGCTGCCCCAGCCTTGTAAATATGGGGCAGTGTCAAAAAGCAATGGGTGTTGCAGCAGAACGCCCACTGCAACACTTATTGCATGCCCCTTTCACGTTAAGTGACGCGTGAAAAGGGGTTTTGTTTACAAGGCGGCGTTAAGTGGCTTTTTTAAATGAGGAGAGGGGAACGGTGCCATCAAAACGATGCTAAATGTGATGTTCTGGTGGCGATATCCTTTTAAATATGCCCTTCGTTCTTGATTCCAAGGAATATGAGGACATCTCCACCAAGCAAAGAAGCACTTACTAGTTAAGAGGACGGACCCTTGTTTGATGAAGATTTACCACTTTTCAGTCTTGTGTTCTCCATAGAAGGATTCATGTTATCACAGATTGCTAGATCAAGCGGCACGAGGAACAATCACATTGCTGAAACATACACAAGGCACACACTCACACACACACTTGCAGACTTGCACACACTCACACACACACACTTGCAGACTAATATAGCTAGTCACACATCCAGTCACAGACCCATACAACCACTCACACACCCACTGACAGACCCACACGCCACTCACACTCACTCACTGACCCAGATAGCAACTCACACACCAACCAAAACACTCCCTCACTGACCCATACACCCACTCACAAACCCATTTACTGACCTATAAAGCCACTCCCACACACACTCTCAGAGGTGACAAGTTACAGTTAGGATTTTATTTAAACTGTAGAAATTCACTGAAAAAAAACAAAGATTACTGGGATGCTATACCTAGGAAAGAACCTTTTTTTAAAACATAGAAATTCCCTGAAAAAAACAAAGGTTACAGGGATTTTATAGTTAGGAAATAGAATGAAAAAACCTTACAAATTAAGTGTAAAAAACAAAGGTCACATGGATGTTATAGTTAGGAAATAACATTAAAAACCATTGAAATTCAGTGAAAAAAACAAAGGTTACATGGACATTATAGTTAGAAAATAGAAAAAAAAAACTTAGAAATTCACTGAAAAAGCAAAGGTCACAGGGACACTATAGTTAGGCTCGGATTGCACTTGTACAAAACCAACGAAATTCAGCAATTATAATTACCTGAGCTAACTATAACTTACGCCCCCGCAATGCACTGCTTATGACCTCATATATTACATCACTCATGACATGGTCAGTGACATCACTGAGGACATCACTGATGATATCTCAAATGACATCCCTGTTGGCATCACCAACAGAACCACTCATACATCCACTCACATACCCACACAACCCCTCATATACCAATACAACAATTCACGCACCCACTCACTCATCAATAGCTACTCACACACCCACTCACTCACCCATATAGTCATTCATACAGCCACTCACTTACCCATACAGCTAATCACACACCCACTTATTCACCCACATAGCCCTTGATGACATCACCAACAGAACCACTCATACATCCACTCATATACCCACACAACCCCTCATATACCAATACAACAATTCACGCACCATCTCACTCATCAATAGCTACTCACACATCCACTCACTCACCCATATAGTCATTCATACAGCCACTCACTTACCCATACAGCTAATCACACACCCACTTATTCACCCACATAGCCCTTCACACACCCACTCACTCACCCATACAACCACTCAACAGATTCACTCTCTCACTCATACAACCACTCACATACCATACAAGCATTCACACGCCTACTCATTTACCCATACAGCCACTCACACAGTCATTCACTCTCCAGTACAGCCAATCACACACCCACTCAGTTAACCAAACACCCACTCAAACAATCACTCAGTCACCCATACAGACACTTACACAAAGGCACTCACCAATACAGCCACTTACACAACCACTTAGTCAGCGATACAGCCACTCACCTATCCACTCATACAGGCACTCACACTGGCATTCACTCAACCATAGAGCAACTCATACACCCAGTCACTACCCAATACAGGCACTCACAGAACAATTCACTCACCCATACAGCTACTCCCACATCCACATATTCAACCATACAGTCGCTCACTCACCCACTTGCACACCCATACAGCCACTCACACACCCACTCACACATGGATACACTCAGTCACACAACGACCCACATTATATATATTGGAAATACTATCACTCATTAGTAGAACACAAAGTATACTAATCTAACTTTTGTAATACCTTAGTATATATGCTTAACATTCATAAACTCTTAGAAAACACTCACCATCACGGGATGATTTAATCAGTGATGCCATTTGAGATGTCATCAGTGATTTCATCAGTGATGTCACTGAATATGTGAGGTCATAAGCGGCACATTACGGGGACATAAGTTATAGTTAGCTCAGGTACATAAGTAATAGTTAGCGCAGGTAACTATAATTGCTATATTTCACTGGTTTTGTATGAGTGAAATCTGAGCCTAACTCCTAACTATAATGTCCCTGTATCCTTTGGTTATTTCAGTGTACGATAGATAGATAGATAGATTAAATAATGTACCTTGCGTGGTAAAGGCATGCACTGTAAAGGCATATGCGCGGTAAAAATGTGCGTGCTAAAAAATGTGTGGTAAAGGCGCTGCTGCTAATTACTGCATTGTAAAGGTCGTTTGCCCAACCAGTAGGCCTTCTAGAAAGTCGCCTTGTTTGATGATGTCACCTGAAGTTTTGAAACATGTTGTGACATCATTGTCAGACTGGCTTATTTAAGTGTAAGCTCCTATACACACACTCTGCAAATATGTTGATTGCTAGGAGCTGATTCCATTTCCCTTACTTTGAGAATGGTCTTGTATCTTAAGTCTGTACCTGTAATTTAAGCTAAAATGTCAGACTATCTCTTTCTGAGTGTGCTCAGATTCTCCAGTTTAAGGCATTAGCAGTTCAGACTGTCTCAAAAATCGTTTGTGATTCAGAGATAGATTTGTAGACCTGATTTTATCTAATATTATGAACAGGACACATGTCCCAGAATGCACCGCTGCCTCCGGGGCAGGATGAGCTGCACCTCGGAAGCGTGAAAGCCTGGCGTGTGCTGGTCTGCTGCTCTGCTGCTGCAGGAAGTGTTCCAGGGCGAGAGCGCGTGCCCAGCAGAGGCACCCGCAGTCCGTGAGGGCAGTGCCAGGCAGGCTCCCTGCCCCTCACAAACATGGGCGCTGGTCCGGGCAGAGCTGCCTGCGAGGATGCCTGCATCGGTCGAGACAGCGCCTTGATCTCCCGCACTTGAAGCCCCGAGCACAGGCGCGGCGCCTTGAAGCTGTGACGGGATTTATCGGCGCTTCCGGTGATACCTCACACTGGTGGCATCTGACGGGCACGTCAGGCAGCTGCTGCTGGCAGAGACCGGTGCGGGCTGAAGTGTGCGCGGCTCGCGGGAGGCGCTAGGAGCGGAGGATGCTCGGGTACACGCAGATCGTGCACGATGCCCTGCTGCCCACCTGGGGCAGGCCCCTGCCCCTGATCCTGGGCGTCAGCACCGCCTACCTCTGCTACTACTGGGCCTGCGTCCCCAAGGTGGGTGAGAGTGCCGGCCGGCTCAGCTGCTTCCGGGGTGGGTGAGAGTGCCGGGCTCAGCTGCTTCCTACTCACGGGGTGGGTGAGAGTGCCGAGCTGCTTCCTGGGTGGGTGAGAGTGCTGTTTCCTACTCCCGGGGTGGGTGAGAGTGCCGAGCTGCTTCCTGGGTGGGTGAGAGTGCTGTTTCCTACTCCCGGGGTGGGTGAGAGTGCCGGCCGGCTCAGCTGCTTCCTACTCACGGGGTGAATGAGAGTGCCGGGTTCAGCTGCACCCTGCTCCTGGGGTGGGTGAGAGTGCCAGGCTCAGCTGCTTCCTGGGTGGGTGAGAGTGCCTGGCTCAGCTGCGTCCTGGGTGGGTGAGAGTGCCGGGCTCAGCTGCGTCCTGGGTGGGTGAGAGTGCTGGGCTCAGCTGCTTCCTGGGTGGGTGAGAGTGCCGGGCTCAGCTGCGTCCTGGGTGGGTGAGAGTGCCGGGCTCAGCTGCGTCCTGGGTGGGTGAGAGTGCCTGGCTCAGCTGCGTCCTGGGTGGGTGAGAGTGCCTGGCTCAGCTGTGCTTCCTGGGTGGGTGAGAGTGCCTGGCTCAGCTGCGTCCTGGGTGGGAGAGAGTGCCGGGCTTAGCTGCGTCCTGGGTGGGCGAGAGTGCCGGGCTCAGCTGCGTCCTGGGTGGGTGAGGAAGAGGTGTGGCGCCGCGGCCAGGGCGACTGACGCTGGAATCTGGGGACCACAGTTCGATCCCCGGCTCCGGCGGCAGGGTAGCCCAGCACCATGTGACTCTGGGCAATAGCTCGCTTAATCTTCCCGACGGCCCCCCAGCGCCTAGAGACCCTTACGGGTGATTGTGCGCTTTACAAATGTGGACTTTACTTTTTTACTTTGAGAGTGCCGGGCTCAGCCGCGTCCTGGGTGGGTGAGAGTGCCTGGCTCAGCTGTGCTTCCTGGGTGGGTGAGAGTGCCTGGCTCAGCTGCGTCCTGGGTGGGTGAGAGTGCCGGGCTCAGCTGCTTCCTGGGTGGGTGAGAGTGCCTGGCTCAGCTGCGTCCTGGGTGGGTGAGAGTGCCGGGCTCAGCTGCTTCCTGGGTGGGTGAGAGTGCCGGGCTCAGCCGCGTCCTGGGTGGGTGAGAGTGCCGACCGGCTCAGCGGCGTCCTGGGTGGGTGAGAGTGCCGGGCTCAGCTGCTTCCTGGGTGGGTGAGAGTGCTGGGCTCAGCTGCTTCCTGGGTGTGTGAGAGTGCTGGGCTCAGCTGCTTCCTGGGTGGGTGAGAGTGCCGGGCTCAGCTGCGTCCTGGGTGGGTGAGAGTGCTGGGCTCAGCTGCTTCCTGGGTGGGTGAGCGTGCTGGGTTCAGCTGCTTCCTGGGTGGGTGAGAGTGCTGCTTCCTACTCCCGGGGTGGGTGAGAGTGCTACTTCCTACTCCCGGGGTGGGTGAGAGTGCCGGGCTCAGCTGCTTCCTTCTCCCGGTATGGGTGAGAGTGCCGGGCTCAGCTGCACCCTGCTCCTGGGGTGGGTGAGAGTACCGGGCTCAGCTGCACCCTGCTCCTGGGGTGGGTGAGAGTGCCGGGCTCAGCTGCACCCTGCTCCTGGGGTGGGTGAGAGTGCCAAGCTCAGCTGCTTCCTGGGTGGGTGAGAGCGCCGGGCTCAGCTGTGTCCTGGGTGGGTGAGAGTGCCGGGCTCAGCTGTGTCCTGGGTGGGTGAGAGTGCCGGGCTCAGCCGCGTCCTGGGTGGGTGAGAGTGCCGGGCTCAGCTGCGTCCTGGGTGGGTGAGAGCGCCTGGCTCAGCTGCGTCCTGGCTGGGTGAGAGTGCCGGGCTCAGCTGCGTCCTGGCTGGGTGAGAGCGCCGGGCTCAGCTGCGTCCTGGCTGGGTGAGAGCGCCGGGCTCAGCTGCGTCCTGGGTGGGTGAGAGTGCCGGGCTCAGCTGCGTCCTGGGTGGGTGAGAGTGCCGGGCTCAGCTGCGTCCTGGGTGGGTGAGAGTGCCGGGCTCAGCTGCGTCCTGGGTGGGTGAGAGTGCCGGGCTCAGCTGCGTCCTGGGTGGGTGAGAGTGCCGGGCTCAGCCGCGTCCTGGGTGGGTGAGAGTGCCGGGCTCAGCCGCGTCCTGGGTGGGTGAGAGTGCCGGGCTCAGCCGCGTCCTGGGTGGGTGAGAGTGCCGGGCTCAGCCGCGTCCTGGGTGGGTGAGAGTGCCGGGCTCAGCCGCGTCCTGGGTGGGTGAGAGTGCCGGGCTCAGCCGCGTCCTGGGTGGGTGAGAGTGCCGGGCTCAGCCGCGTCCTGGGTGGGTGAGAGTGCCGGGCTCAGCCGCCTCCTGGGTGGGTGAGAGTGCCGGGCTCAGCCGCCTCCTGGGTGGGTGAGAGTGCCGGGCTCAGCCGCCTCCTGGGTGGGTGAGAGTGCCGGGCTCAGCCGCGTCCTGGGTGGGTGAGAGTGCCGGGCTCAGCCGCGTCCTGGGTGGGTGAGAGTGCCGGGCTCAGCCGCGTCCTGGGTGAGTGAGAGTGCCGGGCTCAGCCGCGTCCTGGGTGGGCGAGAGTGCCGGGCTCAGCCGCGTCCTGGGTGGGCGAGAGTGCCGGGCTCAGCCGCGTCCTGGGTGGGCGAGAGTGCCGGGCTCAGCCGCGTCCTGGGTGGGCGAGAGTGCCGGGCTCAGCCGCGTCCTGGGTGGGCGAGAGTGCCGGGCTCAGCCGCGTCCTGGGTGGGCGAGAGTGCCGGGCTCAGCCGCGTCCTGGGTGGGCGAGAGTGCCGGGCTCAGCTGCGTCCCGGGTGGGTGAGAGTGCCGGGCTCAGCTGCACCCTGCTCCTGGGGTGGGTGAGAGTGCCGGGTTATCTGCCCCCTGGGGTGGGTGAGAGTGCCGGGCTCAGCTGCGTCCTGGGTGGGTGAGAGTGCCGGGCTCAGCTGCGTCCCGGGTGGGTGAGAGTGCCGGGCTCAGCTGCACCCTGCTCCTGGGGTGGGTGAGAGTGCCGGGTTATCTGCCCCCTGGGGTGGGTGAGAGTGCCGGGCTCAGCTGCGTCCTGGGTGGGTGAGAGTGCCGGGCTCAGCTGCGTCCCGGGTGGGTGAGAGTGCCGGGCTCAGCTGCACCCTGCTCCTGGGGTGGGTGAGAGTGCCGGGTTATCTGCCCCCTGGGGTGGGTGAGAGTGCTGTCCTTCTGGTGGATAAGAGTGCTGCTTCCTGCTCCGTTTGGTGGGTGGGAGTGCTGCTTCCTGCTCTCTGTTGTGGGTGAGAGTGCGCCTGGCTCAGATGCTTCCTGGGTGGGTGAGAGTGCCGGGCTTGTCTCTGCTCTCTCTTGTGGGTGAGAGTGCACCTGCCTCAGCTGTTTCCTGGAATGGCCTAGAGTGCGCCTGGCTCACATTTCCTCCTCCCTGGGGTGGTGTCGGTGTCGGTGTGTCTGTCTCAGATGTCCCCTGCGGTGTGCCAGTATGCAGCAGCTGTCAGGACACCTCTGTTCTCTCCCTGGCATCGAGGAAACACGAGTGCAGCCTGTCTCCTGCGGGGGAAAGAAAGTCAGACAGGGTGTGCTTGCTGCCAGCAGGAAGAGAGACCCCGGTGTGCCCGGTGCCCACTCTCAGCTGAGTCTAGGCCGGGGTCACACGTGCGCCCTGACTAGTTTCCCCAGGTGGCTCTATGTTCCCCAGGGATAGCCTATTAAAACCCCTGATTTTCCACCAAACATTACAAGATGGTCACAGTGCCGATAATGGCAACCCCCCCCCCCTTAGTACAAGCTGCAGTCAATAATCACGCCACACACATTTTGTTGGAAAACCGTTTGCTGCAGGTTTATTTCATACAAGGAGTATGCCAACGTGGTGGGTTAACTTATGGGCTATCCAAGGGCAGGCAGCGATGAGTAACCTGAGCTGCCCACCCACCTGATGAGCCAAACTACACCGTGGCCAACCCAATCGGTGCTACCATTTATGTGGGGATTCTCCCCCTTAAATACCGTGGACCACCAGTCCGTGACTTTACTCACGCCGTTTTAGTGGTGGAGCGTTGCAAGGTAAGCCCCCGGTTGCTCAGGCTTACAACCGCCCGAAGGACTAGCGGGGCGCCGTCGTTTCCATCCAGGGTCCTGCCGTAAAGACTCCTGGGGTTTGACATAGAGCACCCCTGCTGTGCCCAATCAGAGAGTACCCCGTAGTACCAATCGGCCAACGCCCTAGATGTGGCCACCGTCCTATCCGGGGCTCCCCACCACCATGGCAGGCTCCATAACTTCCTGCAACCTGCAGTTACCAGTCCTGCTAGCCAGCAAATTTGCATACATCACTGATATGACCCTGCAAATATTCCTAGCTGCGGTCTAAAGCACTACAAGCAGAAGAAGAGCAGAGGTCCCAATACAAAAGTCCTATTCTACAATGCAGAGGCATAAGTGCCTACAGCCTGACCATTACAATACGTAACCAGTGGCTAGTGCACGGTTACACCTGTGTTATGACCGGACCCCACTGACGTCACTGTGTGAATATCGAGTGCATGTGTATGAGTGGAAGCAGAGCTCTGTACTGTTCGCAAGAGTGTATGTATGCTGTTACTAGTGGTGTATGTATGCTGTTACTAGTTGTGTATGTATGCTGTTACTTTTGGTGTATGTATGCTGTTACTAATGGTGTATGTATGCTGTTACTAGTGGTGTATGTATGCTGTTACTTTTGGTGTATGTATGCTGTTACTTTTGGTGTATGCATGCTGTTACTAGTGGTGTATGTATGCTGTTACTAGTGGGGTATGTATGCTGTTACTAGTGGGGTATGTATGCTGTTACTAGTGGTGTATGTATGCTGTTACTAGTGGTGTATGTATGCTGTTACTAGTGGTGCATGTATGCTGTTACTAGTGGTGTAAGTATGCTGTTACTAGTGGTGTATGTATTCTGTTACTAATGGTGTATGTATGCTGTTACTAATGGTGTAAGTATGCTGTTACTAGTGGTGTATGTATTCTGTTACTAATGGTGTATGTATGCTGTTACTAATGGTGTATGTATGCTGTTACTAGTGGTGTATGTATGCTGTTACTAGTGGTGTAAGTATGCTGTTACTAGTGGTGTATGTATTCTGTTACTAATGGTGTATGTATGCTGTTACTAGCGGTGTATGTATGCTGTTACTAGTGGTGTATGCATGCTGTTACTAGTGGTGTATGTATGCTGTTACTAGTGGTGTATGTATGCTGTTACTAGTGGTGTATGTATGCTGTTACTAGTGGTGTATGTATGCTGTTACTAGTGGTGTATGCATGCTGTTACTAGTGGTGTATGCATGCTGTTACTAATGGTGTATGTATGCTGTTACTAGTGGGGTATGTATGCTGTTACTAGTGGTGTATGTATGCTGTTACTAGTGGTGTATGTATGCTGTTACTAGTGGTGTATGTATGCTGTTACTAGTGGTGTATGTATGCTGTTACTAGTGGTGTATGCATGCTGTTACTAGTGGTGTATGTATGCTGTTACTAGTGGTGTATGTATGCTGTTACTAGTGGTGTATGTATGCTGTTACTAGTGGTGTATGTATGCTGTTACTAGTGGGGTATGTATGCTGTTACTAGTGGTGTATGTATGCTGTTACTAGTGGTGTATGTATGCTGTTACTAGTGGTGTATGTATGCTGTTACTAGTGGGGTATGTATGCTGTTACTAGTGGGGTATGTATGCTGTTACTAGTGGGGTATGTATGCTGTTACTAGTGGGGTATGTATGCTGTTACTAGTGGGGTATGTATGCTGTTACTAGTGGGGTATGTATGCTGTTACTAGTGGGGTATGTATGCTGTTACTAGTGGGGTATGCATGCTGTTACTAGTGGTGTATGCATGCTGTTACTAGTGGTGTATGCATGCTGTTACTAGTGGTGTATGTATGCTGTTACTAGTGGTGTATGTATGCTGTTACTAGTGGTGTATGTATGCTGTTACTAGTGGTGTATGTATGCTGTTACTAGTGGTGTATGTATGCTGTTACTAGTGGTGTATGTATGCTGTTACTAGTGGTGTATGTATGCTGTTACTAGTGGTGTATGTATGCTGTTACTAGTGGTGTATGTATGCTGTTACTAGTGGTGTATGTATGCTGTTACTAGTGGTGTATGTATGCTGTTACTAGTGGTGTATGTATGCTGTTACTAAAGGTGTATGTATGCTGTTACTAGTGGTGTATGTATGCTGTTACTAGTGGTGTAAGTATGCTGTTACTAGTGGTGTTAGTATGCTAGTGGGGTATGTATGCTCTTACTAGTGGTGTATGTATGCTGTTACTAGTGGTGTATGTATGCTGTTACTAGTGGTGTATGTATGCTGTTACTAGTGGTGTATGTATGCTGTTACTAGTGGTGTATGTATGCTGTTACTAGTGGTGTATGTATGCTGTTACTAGTGGTGTATCTATGCTGTTACTAGTGGTGTATGTATGCTGTTACTAATGGTGTATGTATGCTGTTACTTTTGGTGTATGTATGCTGTTACTTTTGGTGTATGTATGCTGTTAGTAGTGGTGTATGTATGCTGTTACTAGTGGTGTATGTATGCTGTTACTAGTGGTGTATGTATGCTGTTACTAGTGGTGTATGTATGCTGTTACTAGTGGTGTAAGTATGCTGTTACTAGTGGTGCATGTATGATGTTCACCACTAGTGGTGTATGGATGCTGTTACTAGTGGTGTATGGATGCTGTTACTAGTGGTGCATGTATGCTGTTACTAGTGGTGCATGTATGCTGTTACTAGTGGTGCATGTATGCTGTTACTAGTGGTGCATGTATGCTGTTACTAGTGGTGCATGTATGCTGTTACTAGTGGTGCATGTATGCTGTTACTAGTGGTGCATGTATGTATATGCTGTTACTAGTGGTGTATGGATGCTGTTACTAGTGGTGTATGGATGCTGTTACTAGTGGTGTATGCATGCTGTTACTAGTGGTGTATGCATGCTGTTACTAGTGGTGTATGTATGCTGTTACTAGTGGTGTATGTATGCTGTTACTAGTGGTGTATGCATGCTGTTACTAGTGGTGTATGCATGCTGTTACTAGTGGTGTATGTATGCTGTTACTAATGGTGTAAGTATGCTGTTACTAATGGTGTATGTATGCTGTTACTAATGGTGTATGTATGCTGTTACTAATGGTGTATGCATGCTGTTACTAGTGGTGTATGCATGCTGTTACTAGTGGTGTATGTATGCTGTTACTAGTGGTGTATGTATGCTGTTACTAGTGGTGTATGTATGCTGTTACTAATGGTGTATGTATGCTGTTACTAATGGTGTATGTATGCTGTTAGTAGTGGTGTATGTATGCTGTTAGTAGTGGTGTATGTATGCTGTTACTAGTGGTGTATGTATGCTGTTACTAGTGGTGTATGTATGCTGTTACTAGTGGCTTATGTATGCTGTTACTAGTGGTGTATGTATGCTGTTACTAATGGTGTATGTATGCTGTTACTAATGGTGTATGTATGCTGTTAGTAGTGGTGTATGTATGCTGTTAGTAGTGGTGTATGTATGCTGTTACTAGTGGTGTATGTATGCTGTTACTAGTGGCTTATGTATGCTGTTACTAGTGGCTTATGTATGCTGTTACTAGGGGCTTATGTATGCTGTTACTAGTGGTGTATGTATGCTGTTACTAGTGGTGTATGTATGCTGTTACTAGTGGTGTATGTATGCTGTTACTAGTGGTGTATGTATGCTGTTACTAGTGGTGTATGTATGCTGTTACTAGTGGTGCATGTATGCTGTTACTAGTGGTGTAAGTATGCTGTTACTAGTGGTGTAAGTATGCTGTTACTAGTGTTGTATGTATGCTCTTACTTTTGGTGTATGTATGCTGTTACTAGTGGTGTATGTATGCTGTTACTAGTGGTGTATGTATGCTGTTACTAGTGGTGTAAGTATGCTGTTACTAGTGGTGTAAGTATGCTGTTACTAGTGGTGTATGTATGCTGTTACTAATGGTGTAAGTATGCTAGTGGGGTATGTATGCTGTTACTAGTGGTGTAAGTATGCTGTTACTAGTGGTGTATGTATTCTGTTACTAATGGTGTATGTATGCTGTTACTAGTGGTGTATGTATGCTGTTACTAGTGGTGTATGTATGCTGTTACTAGTGGTGTATGTATGCTGTTACTAGTGGTGTATGTATGCTGTTACTAGTGGTGTAAGTATGCTGTTACTAGTGGTGTAAGTATGCTGTTACTAGTGGTGTAAGTATGCTGTTACTAGTGGTGTAAGTATGCTGTTAGTAGTGGTGTATGTATGCTGTTACTAGTGGTGTAAGTATGCTGTTACTAGTGGTGTAAGTATGCTGTTACTAGTGGTGTAAGTATGCTGTTACTAGTGGTGTATGCATGCTGTTACTAGTGGTGTATGCATGCTGTTACTAGTGGTGTATGTATGCTGTTACTAATGGTGTATGTATGCTGTTACTAATGGTGTATGTATGCTGTTAGTAGTGGTGTATGTATGCTGTTACTAATGGTGTATGTATGCTGTTACTTTTGGTGTATGTATGCTGTTACTTTTGGTGTATGTATGCTGTTAGTAGTGGTGTATGTATGCTGTTACTAGTGGTGTATGTATGCTGTTACTAGTGGTGTATGTATGCTGTTACTAGTGGTGTATGTATGCTGTTACTAGTGGTGTATGTATGCTGTTACTAGTGGTGTATGTATGCTGTTACTAGTGGTGTAAGTATGCTGTTACTAGTGGTGCATGTATGATGTTCACCACTAGTGGTGTATGGATGCTGTTACTAGTGGTGTATGGATGCTGTTACTAGTGGTGCATGTATGCTGTTACTAGTGGTGCATGTATGCTGTTACTAGTGGTGCATGTATGCTGTTACTAGTGGTGCATGTATGCTGTTACTAGTGGTGCATGTATGTGTATGCTGTTACTAGTGGTGTATGGATGCTGTTACTAGTGGTGTATGCATGCTGTTACTAGTGGTGTATGCATGCTGTTACTAGTGGTGTATGTATGCTGTTACTAGTGGTGTATGTATGCTGTTACTAGTGGTGTATGCATGCTGTTACTAGTGGTGTATGCATGCTGTTACTAGTGGTGTATGCATGCTGTTACTAGTGGTGTATGTATGCTGTTACTAATGGTGTAAGTATGCTGTTACTAATGGTGTATGTATGCTGTTACTAATGGTGTATGTATGCTGTTATTAATGGTGTATGTATGCTGTTACTAGTGGTGTATGCATGCTGTTACTAGTGGTGTATGTATGCTGTTACTAATGGTGTATGTATGCTGTTACTAGTGGTGTATGTATGCTGTTACTAATGGTGTATGTATGCTGTTACTAATGGTGTATGTATGCTGTTAGTAGTGGTGTATGTATGCTGTTACTAGTGGTGTATGTATGCTGTTACTAGTGGTGTATGTATGCTGTTACTAGTGGTGTATGTATGCTGTTACTAGTGGTGTATGTATGCTGTTACTAGTGGTGTATGCATGCTGTTACTAGTGGTGTATGCATGCTGTTACTAGTGGTGTATGCATGCTGTTACTAGTGGTGTATGCATGCTGTTACTAGTGGTGTATGTATGCTGTTACTAATGGTGTATGTATGCTGTTAGTAGTGGTGTATGTATGCTGTTAGTAGTGGTGTATGTGTGCTGTTAGTAGTGGTGTATGTGTGCTGTTAGTAGTGGTGTATGTGTGCTGTTACTAATGGTGTATGTATGCTGTTACTAATGGTGTATGTATGCTGTTACTAATGGTGTATGTATGCTGTTACTAATGGTGTATGTATGCTGTTAGTAGTGGTGTATGTATGCTGTTAGTAGTGGTGTATGTATGCTGTTAGTAGTGGTGTATGTATGCTGTTAGTAGTGGTGTATGTGTGCTGTTACTAATGGTGTATGTATGCTGTTACTAATGGTGTATGTATGCTGTTACTAGTGGTGCATGTATGCTGTTACTAGTGGTGCGTGTATGCTGTTACTAGTGGTGCGTGTATGCTGTTACTAGTGGTGCGTGTATGCTGTTACTAGTGGTGCATGTATGCTGTTACTAGTGGTGTGTGTATGCTGTTACTAGTGGTGTAACCACTAGTGGTGTATGTATGCTGTTACTAGTGGTGTATGTATGCTGTTACTAATGGTGTATGTATGCTGTTACTAATGGTGTATGTATGCTGTTACTAATGGTGTATGTATGCTGTTAGTAGTGGTGTATGTATGCTGTTAGTAGTGGTGTATGTATGCTGTTAGTGGTGGTGTATGTATGCTGTTAGTAATGGTGTATGTATGCTGTTACTAATGGTGTATGTATGCTGTTAGTAGTGGTGTATCTATGCTTTTACTAGTGGTGTATGCATGCTGTTACTAGTGGTGTATGCATGCTGTTACTAGTGGTGTATGCATGCTGTTACTAGTGGTGTATGCATGCTGTTACTAGTGGTGTATGCATGCTGTTACTAGTGGTGTATGTATGCTGTTACTAGTGGTGTATGTATGCTGTTACTAGTGGCTTATGTATGCTGTTACTAGTGGTGTATGTATGCTGTTACTAGTGGTGTATGTATGCTGTTACTAGTGGTGTATGTATGCTGTTACTAGTGGTGTATGTATGCTGTTACTAGTGGTGTATGTATGCTGTTACTAGTGGTGTATGTATGCTGTTACTAGTGGTGTATGTATGCTGTTACTAGTGGTGTATGTATGCTGTTAGTAGTGGTGCATGTATGCTGTTACTAGTGGTGCATGTATGCTGTTACTAGTGGTGTAAGTATGCTGTTACTAGTGGTGTAAGTATGCTGTTACTAGTGTTGTATTTATGCTGTTACTAGTGGTGTAAGTATGCTGTTACTAGTGGTGTATGTATGCTGTTACTAGTGGTGTATGTATGCTGTTACTAGTGGTGTATGTATGCTGTTACTAGTGGTGTATGTATGCTGTTACTAGTGGTGTATGTATGCTGTTACTAGTGGTGTAAGTATGCTGTTACTAGTGGTGTAAGTATGCTGTTACTAGTGGTGTATGTATGCTGTTACTAATGGTGTAAGTATGCTAGTGGGGTATGTATGCTGTTACTAGTGGTGTAAGTATGCTGTTACTAGTGGTGTATGTATTCTGTTACTAATGGTGTATGTATGCTGTTACTAATGGTGTATGTATGCTGTTACTAATGGTGTATGTATGCTGTTACTAGTGGTGTATGTATGCTGTTACTAGTGGTGTATGTATGCTGTTACTAGTGGTGTAAGTATGCTGTTACTAGTGGTGTAAGTATGCTAGTGGGGTATGTATGCTGTTACTAGTGGTGTATGTATGCTGTTACTAGTGGTGTATGTATGCTGTTACTAGTGGTGTATGTATGCTGTTACTAGTGGTGTAAGTATGCTGTTACTAGTGGTGTAAGTATGCTGTTACTAGTGGTGTAAGTATGCTGTTACTAGTGGTGTAAGTATGCTGTTACTAGTGGTGTAAGTATGCTGTTACTAGTGGTGTAAGTATGCTGTTACTAGTGGTGTAAGTATGCTGTTACTAGTGGTGTAAGTATGCTGTTACTAGTGGTGTAAGTATGCTGTTACTAGTGGTGTAAGTATGCTGTTACTAGTGGTGTAAGTATGCTGTTACTAGTGGTGTAAGTATGCTGTTACTAGTGGTGTAAGTATGCTGTTACTAGTGGTGTAAGTATGCTGTTAGTAGTGGTGTATGTATGCTGTTACTAGTGGTGTAAGTATGCTGTTACTAGTGGTGTAAGTATGCTGTTACTAGTGGTGTATGCATGCTGTTACTAGTGGTGTATGTATGCTGTTAGTAGTGGTGTATGTATGCTGTTAGTAGTGGTGTATGTATGCTGTTAGTAGTGGTGTATGTATGCTGTTACTAGTGGTGTATGTATGCTGTTACTAGTGGTGTATGTATGCTGTTACTAGTGGTGTATGTATGCTGTTAGTAGTGGTGTATGTATGCTGTTACTAAAGGTGTATGTATGCTGTTACTAGTGGTGTATGTATGCTGTTACTAGTGGTGTAAGTATGCTGTTACTAGAGGTGTTAGTATGCTAGTGGGGTATGTATGCTCTTACTAGTGGTGTATGTATGCTGTTACTAGTGGTGTATGTATGCTGTTACTAGTGGTGTATGTATGCTGTTACTAGTGGTGTATGTATGCTGTTACTAGTGGTGTATGTATGCTGTTACTAGTGGTGTATCTATGCTGTTACTAGTGGTGTATGTATGCTGTTACTAATGATGTATGTATGCTGTTACTTTTGGTGTATGTATGCTGTTACTTTTGGTGTATGTATGCTGTTAGTAGTGGTGTATGTATGCTGTTACTAGTGGTGTATGTATGCTGTTACTAGTGGTGTATGTATGCTGTTACTAGTGGTGTATGTATGCTGTTACTAGTGGTGTATGTATGCTGTTACTAGTGGTGTAAGTATGCTGTTACTAGTGGTGCATGTATGATGTTCACCACTAGTGGTGTATGGATGCTGTTACTAGTGGTGTATGGATGCTGTTACTAGTGGTGCATGTATGCTGTTACTAGTGGTGCATGTATGCTGTTACTAGTGGTGCATGTATGCTGTTACTAGTGGTGCATGTATGCTGTTACTAGTGGTGCATGTATGCTGTTACTAGTGGTGCATGTATGCTGTTACTAGTGGTGCATGTATGCTGTTACTAGTGGTGCATGTATGCTGTTACTAGTGGTGCATGTATGCTGTTACTAGTGGTGCATGTATGCTGTTACTAGTGGTGCATGTATGCTGTTACTAGTGGTGCATGTATGTGTATGCTGTTACTAGTGGTGTATGTATGCTGTTACTAGTGGTGTATGCATGCTGTTACTAGTGGTGTATGCATGCTGTTACTAGTGGTGTATGCATGCTGTTACTAGTGGTGTATGTATGCTGTTACTAGTGGTGTATGTATGCTGTTACTAGTGGTGTATGCATGCTGTTACTAGTGGTGTATGTATGCTGTTACTAATGGTGTATGTATGCTGTTACTAATGGTGTATGTATGCTGTTACTAATGGTGTATGTATGCTGTTACTAGTGGTGTATGCATGCTGTTACTAGTGGTGTATGTATGCTGTTACTAGTGGTGTATGTATGCTGTTACTAGTGGTGTATGTATGCTGTTACTAATGGTGTATGTATGCTGTTACTAATGGTGTATGTATGCTGTTAGTAGTGGTGTATGCATGCTGTTAGTAGTGGTGTATGCATGCTGTTACTAGTGGTGTATGTATGCTGTTACTAGTGGTGTATGTATGCTGTTACTAGTGGTGTATGTATGCTGTTACTAGTGGTGTATGCATGCTGTTACTAGTGGTGTATGCATGCTGTTACTAGTGGTGTATGTATGCTGTTACTAATGGTGTATGTATGCTGTTACTAATGGTGTATGTATGCTGTTACTAATGGTGTATGTATGCTGTTAGTAGTGGTGTATGTATGCTGTTAGTAGTGGTGTATGTATGCTGTTAGTAGTGGTGTATGTATGCTGTTAGTAGTGGTGTATGTGTGCTGTTACTAATGGTGTATGTATGCTGTTACTAATGGTGTATGTATGCTGTTACTAATGGTGTATGTATGCTGTTACTAATGGTGTATGTATGCTGTTAGTAGTGGTGTATGTATGCTGTTAGTAGTGGTGTATGTATGCTGTTAGTAGTGGTGTATGTATGCTGTTAGTAGTGGTGTATGTATGCTGTTAGTAGTGGTGTATGTATGCTGTTAGTAGTGGTGTATGTGTGCTGTTACTAATGGTGTATGTATGCTGTTACTAATGGTGTATGTATGCTGTTACTAGTGGTGCATGTATGCTGTTACTAGTGGTGCATGTATGCTGTTACTAGTGGTGCATGTATGCTGTTACTAGTGGTGCGTGTATGCTGTTACTAGTGGTGCGTGTATGCTGTTACTAGTGGTGCATGTATGCTGTTACTAGTGGTGCATGTATGCTGTTACTAGTGGTGTGTGTATGCTGTTACTAGTGGTGTAACCACTAGTGGTGTATGTATGCTGTTACTAGTGGTGTATGTATGCTGTTACTAGTGGTGTAAGTATGCTGTTTCTAGTGGTGTATGTATGCTGTTACTAATGGTGTATGTATGCTGTTAGTAGTGGTGTATGTATGCTGTTAGTAGTGGTGTATGTATGCTGTTAGTAGTGGTGTATGTGTGCTGTTACTAATGGTGTATGTATGCTGTTACTAATGGTGTATGTATGCTGTTACTAATGGTGTATGTATGCTGTTAGTAGTGGTGTATGTATGCTGTTAGTAGTGGTGTATGTATGCTGTTAGTGGTGGTGTATGTATGCTGTTAGTAATGGTGTATGTATGCTGTTACTAATGGTGTATGTATGCTGTTAGTAGTGGTGTATCTATGCTTTTACTAGTGGTGTATGCATGCTGTTACTAGTGGTGTATGCATGCTGTTACTAGTGGTGTATGCATGCTGTTACTAGTGGTGTATGTATGCTGTTACTAGTGGTGTATGTATGCTGTTACTAGTGGTGTATGTATGCTGTTACTAGTGGCTTATGTATGCTGTTACTAGTGGTGTATGTATGCTGTTACTAGTGGTGTATGTATGCTGTTACTAGTGGTGTATGTATGCTGTTACTAGTGGTGTATGTATGCTGTTAGTAGTGGTGTATGTATGCTGTTACTAGTGGTGCATGTATGCTGTTACTAGTGGTGTAAGTATGCTGTTACTAGTGGTGTAAGTATGCTGTTACTAGTGTTGTATGTATGCTCTTACTTTTGGTGTATGTATGCTGTTACTAATGGTGTATGTATGCTGTTACTAGTGGTGTATGTATGCTGTTACTAGTGGTGTATGTATGCTGTTACTAGTGGTGTAAGTATGCTGTTACTAGTGGTGTAAGTATGCTGTTACTAGTGGTGTATGTATGCTGTTACTAATGGTGTAAGTATGCTAGTGGGGTATGTATGCTGTTACTAGTGGTGTAAGTATGCTGTTACTAGTGGTGTATGTATTCTGTTACTAATGGTGTATGTATGCTGTTACTAATGGTGTATGTATGCTGTTACTAATGGTGTATGTATGCTGTTACTAGTGGTGTATGTATGCTGTTACTAGTGGTGTAAGTATGCTGTTACTAGTGGTGTAAGTATGCTAGTGGGGTATGTATGCTGTTACTAGTGGTGTATGTATGCTGTTACTAGTGGTGTATGTATGCTGTTACTAGTGGTGTATGTATGCTGTTACTAGTGGTGTATGTATGCTGTTACTAGTGGTGTATGTATGCTGTTACTAGTGGTGTAAGTATGCTGTTACTAGTGGTGTAAGTATGCTGTTACTAGTGGTGTAAGTATGCTGTTACTAGTGGTGTAAGTATGCTGTTAGTAGTGGTGTATGTATGCTGTTACTAGTGGTGTATGTATGCTGTTACTAGTGGTGTATGTATGCTGTTACTAGTGGCTTATGTATGCTGTTACTAGTGGTGTATGTATGCTGTTACTAGTGGTGTATGTATGCTGTTACTAGTGGTGTATGTATGCTGTTACTAGTGGTGTATGTATGCTGTTACTAGTGGTGTATGTATGCTGTTACTAGTGGTGTATGTATGCTGTTACTAGTGGTGTATGTATGCTGTTACTAGTGGTGTATGTATGCTGTTACTAGTGGTGTATGTATGCTGTTACTAGTGGTGTATGTATGCTGTTACTAGTGGTGTATGTATGCTGTTAGTAGTGGTGTATGTATGCTGTTACTAGTGGTGCATGTATGCTGTTACTAGTGGTGTAAGTATGCTGTTACTAGTGGTGTAAGTATACTGTTACTAGTGTTGTATGTATGCTCTTACTTTTGGTGTATGTATGCTGTTACTAATGGTGTATGTATGCTGTTACTAGTGGTGTAAGTATGCTGTTACTAGTGGTGTAAGTATGCTGTTACTAGTGGTGTAAGTATGCTGTTACTAGTGGTGTATGTATGCTGTTACTAATGGTGTAAGTATGCTAGTGGGGTATGTATGCTGTTACTAGTGGTGTAAGTATGCTGTTACTAGTGGTGTATGTATTCTGTTACTAATGGTGTATGTATGCTGTTACTAATGGTGTATGTATGCTGTTACTAATGGTGTATGTATGCTGTTACTAGTGGTGTATGTATGCTGTTACTAGTGGTGTAAGTATGCTGTTACTAGTGGTGTAAGTATGCTAGTGGGGTATGTATGCTGTTACTAGTGGTGTATGTATGCTGTTACTAGTGGTGTATGTATGCTGTTACTAGTGGTGTATGTATGCTGTTACTAGTGGTGTATGTATGCTGTTACTAGTGGTGTAAGTATGCTGTTACTAGTGGTGTAAGTATGCTGTTACTAGTGGTGTAAGTATGCTGTTACTAGTGGTGTAAGTATACTGTTAGTAGTGGTGTATGTATGCTGTTACTAGTGGTGTAAGTATGCTGTTACTAGTGGTGTATGCATGCTGTTACTAGTGGTGTATGCATGCTGTTACTAATGGTGTATGCATGCTGTTACTAATGGTGTATGTATGCTGTTACTAATGGTGTATGTATGCTGTTACTAATGGTGTATGTATGCTGTTAGTAGTGGTGTATGTATGCTGTTAGTAGTGGTGTATGTATGCTGTTAGTAGTGGTGTATGTGTGCTGTTACTAATGGTGTATGTATGCTGTTACTAATGGTGTATGTATGCTGTTACTAATGGTGTATGTATGCTGTTACTAATGGTGTATGTATGCTGTTAGTAGTGGTGTATGTATGCTGTTAGTAGTGGTGTATGTATGCTGTTACTAGTGGTGTATGTATGCTGTTACTAATGGTGTATGTATGCTGTTAGTAGTGGTGTATCTATGCTTTTACTAGTGGTGTATGCATGCTGTAACTAGTGGTGTATGTATGCTGTTACTAGTGGTGTATGTATGCTGTTACTAGTGGTGTATGTATGCTGTTACTAGTGGTGTATGTATGCTGTTACTAGTGGTGTATGTATGCTGTTACTAGTGGTGTATGTATGCTGTTACTAGTGGTGTATGTATGCTGTTACTAGTGGTGTATGTATGCTGTTACTAGTGGTGTATGTATGCTAGTGGTGTATGTATGCTGTTACTAGTGGTGTATGTATGCTGTTACTAGTGGTGTAAGTATGCTGTTACTAGTGGTGTAAGTATGCGGTTACTAGTGGTGTAAGTATGCTGTATGCTGTTACTAGTGGTGTATGTATGCTGTTACTAGTGGTGCATGTATGATGTTCACCACTAGTGGTGTATGGATGCTGTTACTAGTGGTGTATGGATGCTGTTACTAGTGGTGCATGTATGCTGTTACTAGTGGTGCATGTATGCTGTTACTAGTGGTTCGTGTATGCTGTTACTAGTGGTGTAAGTATGCTGTTTCTAGTGGTGTATGTATGCTGTTACTAATGGTGTATGTATGCTGTTAGTAGTGGTGTATGTATGCTGTTAGTAGTGGTGTATGTATGCTGTTAGTAGTGGTGTATGTATGCTGTTAGTAGTGGTGTATGTATGCTGTTAGTAGTGGTGTATGTGTGCTGTTACTAATGGTGTATGTATGCTGTTACTAATGGTGTATGTATGCTGTTACTAATGGTGTATGTATGCTGTTAGTAGTGGTGTATGTATGCTGTTAGTAGTGGTGTATGTATGCTGTTAGTAGTGGTGTATGTATGCTGTTACTAGTGGTGTATGTATGCTGTTACTAGTGGTGTAAGTATGCTGTTACTAGTGGTGTAAGTATGCTGTAACTAGTGGTGTATGTATGCTGTTACTAGTGGTGTATGTATGCTGTTACTAATGGTGTATGTATGCTGTTACTAGTGGTGTATGTATGCTGTTACTAGTGGTGTATGTATGCTGTTACTAGTGGTGTATGTATGCTGTTACTAGTGGTGTAAGTATGCTGTTACTAGTGGTGTTAGTATGCTAGTGGTGTATGTATGCTGTTACTAGTGGTGTATGTATGCTGTTACTAGTGGTGTATGTATGCTGTTACTAGTGGTGTATGTATGCTGTTACTAGTGGTGTATGTATGCTGTTACTAGTGGTGTATGTATGCTGTTACTAGTGGTGTATGTATGCTGTTACTAGTGGTGTATGTATGCTGTTACTAGTGGTGTATGTATGCTGTTACTAGTGGTGTATGTATGCTGTTACTAGTGGTGTATGTATGCTGTTACTAATGGTGTATGTATGCTGTTACTTTTGGTGTATGTATGCTGTTACTTTTGGTGTATGTATGCTGTTACTAGTGGTGTATGTATGCTGTTACTAGTGGTGTATGTATGCTGTTACTAGTGGTGTATGTATGCTGTTACTAGTGGTGTATGTATGCTGTTACTAGTGGTGTATGTATGCTGTTACTAGTGGTGTATGTATGCTGTTACTAGTGGTGTATGTATGCTGTTACTAGTGGTGTATGTATGCTGTTAGTAGTGGTGTATGTATGCTGTTACTAGTGGTGTATGTATGCTGTTACTAGTGGTGTAAGTATGCTGTTACTAGTGGTGTATGTATGCTGTTACTAATGGTGTATGTATGCTGTTACTAGTGGTGTATGTATGCTGTTACTAGTGGTGTATGTATGCTGTTACTAGTGGTGTAAGTATGCTGTTACTAGTGGTGTAAGTATGCGGTTACTAGTGGTGTAAGTATGCTGTATGCTGTTACTAGTGGTGTATGTATGCTGTTACTAGTGGTGCATGTATGATGTTCACCACTAGTGGTGTATGGATGCTGTTACTAGTGGTGTATGGATGCTGTTACTAGTGGTGCATGTATGCTGTTACTAGTGGTGCATGTATGCTGTTACTAGTGGTGCGTGTATGCTGTTACTAGTGGTGTAAGTATGCTGTTTCTAGTGGTGTATGTATGCTGTTACTAATGGTGTATGTATGCTGTTAGTAGTGGTGTATGTATGCTGTTAGTAGTGGTGTATGTATGCTGTTAGTAGTGGTGTATGTATGCTGTTAGTAGTGGTGTATGTATGCTGTTAGTAGTGGTGTATGTCTGCTGTTATTAGTGGTGTATGTGTGCTGTTACTAATGGTGTATGTATGCTGTTACTAATGGTGTATGTGTGCTGTTACTAATGGTGTATGTATGCTGTTAGTAGTGGTGTATGTATGCTGTTAGTAGTGGTGTATGTATGCTGTTAGTAGTGGTGTATGTATGCTGTTACTAGTGGTGTATGTATGCTGTTACTAGTGGTGTAAGTATGCTGTTACTAGTGGTGTAAGTATGCTGTAACTAGTGGTGTATGTATGCTGTTACTAGTGGTGTATGTATGCTGTTACTAATGGTGTATGTATGCTGTTACTAGTGGTGTATGTATGCTGTTACTAGTGGTGTATGTATGCTGTTACTAGTGGTGTATGTATGCTGTTACTAGTGGTGTAAGTATGCTGTTACTAGTGGTGTTAGTATGCTAGTGGTGTATGTATGCTGTTACTAGTGGTGTATGTATGCTGTTACTAGTGGTGTATGTATGCTGTTACTAGTGGTGTATGTATGCTGTTACTAGTGGTGTATGTATGCTGTTACTAGTGGTGTATGTATGCTGTTACTAGTGGTGTATGTATGCTGTTACTAATGGTGTATGTATGCTGTTACTTTTGGTGTATGTATGCTGTTAGTAGTGGTGTATGTATGCAGTTACTAGTGGTGTATGTATGCTGTTACTAGTGGTGTATGTATGCTGTTACTAGTGGTGTATGTATGCTGTTACTAGTGGTGTATGTATGCTGTTACTAATGGTGTATGTATGCTGTTACTTTTGGTGTATGTATGCTGTTAGTAGTGGTGTATGTATGCTGTTACTAGTGGTGTATGTATGCTGTTACTAGTGGTGTATGTATGCTTTTACTAGTGGTGTATGTATGCTGTTACTAGTGGTGTATGTATGCTGTTACTAGTGGTGTATGTATGCTGTTACTAGTGGTGTATGTATGCTGTTACTAATGGTGTATGTATGCTGTTACTTTTGGTGTATGTATGCTGTTAGTAGTGGTGTATGTATGCTGTTAGTAGTGGTGTATGTATGCTGTTAGTAGTGGTGTATGTATGCTGTTAGTAGTGGTGTATGTCTGCTGTTATTAGTGGTGTATGTGTGCTGTTACTAATGGTGTATGTATGCTGTTACTAATGGTGTATGTGTGCTGTTACTAATGGTGTATGTATGCTGTTAGTAGTGGTGTATGTATGCTGTTAGTAGTGGTGTATGTATGCTGTTAGTAGTGGTGTATGTATGCTGTTACTAGTGGTGTATGTATGCTGTTACTAGTGGTGTAAGTATGCTGTTACTAGTGGTGTAAGTATGCTGTAACTAGTGGTGTATGTATGCTGTTACTAGTGGTGTATGTATGCTGTTACTAATGGTGTATGTATGCTGTTACTAGTGGTGTATGTATGCTGTTACTAGTGGTGTATGTATGCTGTTACTAGTGGTGTATGTATGCTGTTACTAGTGGTGTAAGTATGCTGTTACTAGTGGTGTTAGTATGCTAGTGGTGTATGTATGCTGTTACTAGTGGTGTATGTATGCTGTTACTAGTGGTGTATGTATGCTGTTACTAGTGGTGTATGTATGCTGTTACTAGTGGTGTATGTATGCTGTTACTAGTGGTGTATGTATGCTGTTACTAGTGGTGTATGTATGCTGTTACTAGTGGTGTATGTATGCTGTTACTTTTGGTGTATGTATGCTGTTAGTAGTGGTGTATGTATGCTGTTAGTAGTGGTGTATGTATGCTGTTACTAGTGGTGTATGTATGCTGTTACTAGTGGTGTATGTATGCTGTTACTAGTGGTGTATGTATGCTGTTACTAGTGGTGTATGTATGCTGTTACTAGTGGTGTATGTATGCTGTTACTAGTGGTGTATGTATGCTGTTACTAATGGTGTATGTATGCTGTTACTTTTGGTGTATGTATGCTGTTAGTAGTGGTGTATGTATGCTGTTAGTAGTGGTGTATGTATGCTGTTACTAGTGGTGTATGTATGCTGTTACTAGTGGTGTATGTATGCTGTTACTAGTGGTGTATGTATGCTGTTACTAGTGGTGTATGTATGCTGTTACTAGTGGTGTATGTATGCTGTTACTAGTGGTGCATGTATGATGTTCACCACTAGTGGTGTATGGATGCTGTTAGTAGTGGTGTATGGATGCTGTTAGTAGTGGTGTATGTATGCTGTTAGTAGTGGTGTATGTATGCTGTTAGTAGTGGTGTATGTGTGCTGTTACTAATGGTGTATGTATGCTGTTACTAATGGTGTATGTATGCTGTTACTAATGGTGTATGTATGCTGTTACTAATGGTGTATGTATGCTGTTAGTAGTGGTGTATGTATGCTGTTAGTAGTGGTGTATGTATGCTGTTAGTAGTGGTGTATGTATGCTGTTAGTAGTGGTGTATGTGTGCTGTTACTAATGGTGTATGTATGCTGTTACTAATGGTGTATGTATGCTGTTACTAGTGGTGCATGTATGCTGTTACTAGTGGTGCATGTATGCTGTTACTAGTGGTGCGTGTATGCTGTTACTAGTGGTGCGTGTATGCTGTTACTAGTGGTGCATGTATGCTGTTACTAGTGGTGCATGTATGCTGTTACTAGTGGTGTGTGTATGCTGTTACTAGTGGTGTAACCACTAGTGGTGTATGTATGCTGTTACTAGTGGTGTATGTATGCTGTTACTAGTGGTGTAAGTATGCTGTTTCTAGTGGTGTATGTATCCTGTTACTAATGGTGTATGTATGCTGTTAGTAGTGGTGTATGTATGCTGTTAGTAGTGGTGTATGTATGCTGTTAGTAGTGGTGTATGTGTGCTGTTACTAATGGTGTATGTATGCTGTTACTAATGGTGTATGTATGCTGTTACTAATGGTGTATGTATGCTGTTAGTAGTGGTGTATGTATGCTGTTAGTAGTGGTGTATGTATGCTGTTAGTAGTGGTGTATGTATGCTGTTAGTAGTGGTGTATGTATGCTGTTAGTAATGGTGTATGTATGCTGTTACTAGTGGTGTATGTATGCTGTTAGTAGTGGTGTATCTATGCTTTTACTAGTGGTGTATGCATGCTGTTACTAGTGGTGTATGCATGCTGTTACTAGTGGTGTATGCATGCTGTTACTAGTGGTGTATGCATGCTGTTACTAGTGGTGTATGTATGCTGTTACTAGTGGTGTATGTATGCTGTTACTAGTGGCTTATGTATGCTGTTACTAGTGGTGTGTGTATGCTGTTACTAGTGGTGTATGTATGCTGTTACTAGTGGTGTATGTATGCTGTTACTAGTGGTGTATGTATGCTGTTAGTAGTGGTGTATGTATGCTGTTACTAGTGGTGCATGTATGCTGTTACTAGTGGTGTAAGTATGCTGTTACTAGTGGTGTAAGTATGCTGTTACTAGTGGTGTATGTATGCTGTTACTTTTGGTGTATGTATGCTGTTACTAATGGTGTATGTATGCTGTTACTAGTGGTGTATGTATACTGTTACTAATGGTGTATGTATGCTGTTACTAGTGGGGTATGTATGCTGTTACTAGTGGTGTAAGTATGCTGTTACTAGTGGTGTAAGTATGCTGTTACTAGTGGTGTATGTATGCTGTTACTAATGGTGTAAGTATGCTAGTGGGGTATGTATGCTGTTACTAGTGGTGTAAGTATGCTGTTACTAGTGGTGTATGTATTCTGTTACTAATGGTGTATGTATGCTGTTACTAATGGTGTATGTATGCTGTTACTAATGGTGTATGTATGCTGTTACTAGTGGTGTATGTATGCTTTTACTAGTGGTGTAAGTATGCTGTTACTAGTGGTGTAAGTATGCTAGTGGGGTATGTATGCTGTTACTAGTGGTGTATGTATGCTGTTACTAGTGGTGTATGTATGCTGTTACTAGTGGTGTATGTATGCTGTTACTAGTGGTGTATGTATGCTGTTACTAGTGGTGTATGTATGCTGTTACTAGTGGTGTATGTATGCTGTTACTAGTGGTGTATGTATGCTGTTACTAGTGGTGTAAGTATGCTGTTACTAGTGGTGTAAGTATGCTGTTACTAGTGGTGTAAGTATGCTGTTACTAGTGGTGTAAGTATGCTGTTACTAGTGGTGTAAGTATGCTGTTAGTAGTGGCGTATGTATGCTGTTAGTAGTGGTGTATGTATGCTGTTACTAGTGGTGCATGTATGCTGTTACTAGTGGTGCATGTATGCTGTTACTAGTGGTGCATGTATGCTGTTACTAGTGGTGCATGTATGCTGTTACTAGTGGTGCATGTATGCTGTTACTAGTGGTGCATGTATGCTGTTACTAGTGGTGCATGTATGCTGTTACTAGTGGTGTATGTATGCTGTTACTAGTGGGGTATGTATGCTGTTACTAGTGGTGTAAGTATGCTGTTACTAGTGGTGTATGTATTCTGTTACTAATGGTGTATGTATGCTGTTACTAATGGTGTATGTATGCTGTTACTAATGGTGTATGTATGCTGTTACTAGTGGTGTATGTATGCTGTTACTAGTGGTGTAAGTATGCTGTTACTAGTGGTGTAAGTATGCTAGTGGGGTATGTATGCTGTTGCTAGTGGGGTATGTATGCTGTTACTAGTGGTGTATGTATGCTGTTACTAGTGGTGTATGTATGCTGTTACTAGTGGTGTATGTATGCTGTTACTAGTGGTGTAAGTATGCTGTTACTAGTGGCTTATGTATGCTGTTACTAGTGGCTTATGTATGCTGTTACTAGTGGCGTATGTATGCTGTTACTAGTGGCGTATGTATGCTGTTACTAGTGGCGTATGTATGCTGTTACTAGTGGCGTATTTATGCTGTTACTAGTGGTGTATGTATGCTGTTACTAGTGGTGTATGTATGCTGGTACTAGTGGTGTATGTATGCTGTTACTAATGGTGTATGTATGCTGTTACTAATGGTGTATGTATGCTGTTAGTAGTGGTGTATGTATGCTGTTAGTAGTGGTGTATGTATGCTGTTAGTAGTGGTGTATGTATGCTGTTACTAATGGTGTATGTATGCTGTTAGTAGTGGTGTATCTATGCTTTTACTAGTGGTGTATGTATGCTGTTACTAGTGGTGTATGTATGCTGTTACTAGTGGTGTATGTATGCTGTTACTAGTGGTGTATGTATGCTGTTACTAGTGGTGTATGTATGCTGTTACTAGTGGTGTATGTATGCTAGTGGTGTATGTATGCTGTTACTAGTGGTGTATGTATGCTGTTACTAGTGGTGTATGTATGCTGTTACTAGTGGTGTAAGTATGCTGTTACTAGTGGTGTATTGCAAACACAACAGTGATGGACAGAATGTGGATTAATGTCACACATTCACCCCAGTCCAAAGATCTGGGCCCAAATCCATCGTTTTTCCACTCCACACCACCCTGGGTTAGACAATGGCGATATGCAAATCAGCGCTGACCCTGTGCCCCATGGGAACAGTCCAGTCCGAACTACAAAAGCCATGTCCTTCCCAGAACGGAATCAAGCATCCGAGGACCGGCCCGGTTTCGAGGTAACACCTCTCATCAGCCCGGCTAGCTTGACTCCAGTGGTGTGGAGTGTCTGGGACTCACGTCTGAGCATCCCCAGTACACTTAGAGCGGTAATTGCAAACACAACAGTGATTGACAGAATATGGATCAATGTCACACATTCACCCCAGTCCAAAGATCTGGGCCCAAATCCATCGATTTTCCACTCCACACCACCCTGGGTTAGACAGTGGCGATATGCAAATCAGCGCTGACCCTGTGCCCCATGGGAACAGTCCAGTCCGAACTACAAAAGCCATGTCCTTCCCAGAACGGAATCAAGCATCCGAGGACCGGCCCGGTTTCGAGGTAACACCTCTCATCAGCCCGGCTAGCTTGACTCCAGTGGTGTGGAGTGTCTGGGACTCACGTCTGAGCATCCCCAGTACACTTAGAGCGGTAATTGCAAACACAACAGTGATGGACAGAATGTGGATCAATGTCACACATTCACCCCAGTCCAAAGATCTGGGCCCAAATCCATCGTTTTTCCACTCCACACCACCCTGGGTTAGACAATGGCGATATGCAAATCAGCGCTGACCCTGTGCCCCATGGGAACAGTCCAGTCCGAACTACAAAAGCCATGTCCTTCCCAGAACGGAATCAAGCATCCGAGGACCGGCCCGGTTTCGAGGTAACACCTCTCATCAGCCCGGCTAGCTTGACTCCAGTGGTGTGGAGTGTCTGGGACTCACGTCTGAGCATCCCCAGTACACTTAGAGCGGTAATTGCAAACACAACAGTGATGGACAGAATGTGGATCAATGTCACACATTCACCCCAGTCCAAAGATCTGGGCCCAAATCCATCGTTTTTCCACTCCACACCACCCTGGGTTAGACAATGGCGATATGCAAATCAGCGCTGACCCTGTGCCCCATGGGAACAGTCCAGTCCGAACTACAAAAGCCATGTCCTTCCCAGAACGGAATCAAGCATCCGAGGACCGGCCCGGTTTCGAGGTAACACCTCTCATCAGCCCGGCTAGCTTGACTCCAGTGGTGTGGAGTGTCTGGGACTCACGTCTGAGCATCCCCAGTACACTTAGAGCGGTAATTGCAAACACAACAGTGATGGACAGAATGTGGATCAATGTCACACATTCACCCCAGTCCAAGGATCTGGGCCCAAATCCATCGTTTTTCCACTCCACACCACCCTGGGTTAGACAATGGCGATATGCAAATCAGCGCTGACCCTGTGCCCCATGGGAACAGTCCAGTCCGAACTACAAAAGCCATGTCCTTCCCAGAACGGAATCAAGCATCCGAGGACCGGCCCGGTTTCGAGGTAACACCTCTCATCAGCCCGGCTAGCTTGACTCCAGTGGTGTGGAGTGTCTGGGACTCACGTCTGAGCATCCCCAGTACACTTAGAGCGGTAATTGCAAACACAACAGTGATGGACAGAATGTGGATCAATGTCACACATTCACCCCAGTCCAAAGATCTGGGCCCAAATCCATCGTTTTTCCACTCCACACCACCCTGGGTTAGACAATGGCGATATGCAAATCAGCGCTGACCCTGTGCCCCATGGGAACAGTCCAGTCCGAACTACAAAAGCCATGTCCTTCCCAGAACGGAATCAAGCATCCGAGGACCGGCCCGGTTTCGAGGTAACACCTCTCATCAGCCCGGCTAGCTTAACTCCAGTGGTGTGGAGTGTCTGGGACTCACGTCTGAGCATCCCCAGTACACTTAGAGCGGTAATTGCAAACACAACAGTGATGGACAGAATGTGGATCAATGTCACACATTCACCCCAGTCCAAAGATCTGGGCCCAAATCCATCGTTTTTCCACTCCACACCACCCTGGGTTAGACAATGGCGATATGCAAATCAGCGCTGACCCTGTGCCCCATGGGAACAGTCCAGTCCGAACTACAAAAGCCATGTCCTTCCCAGAACGGAATCAAGCATCCGAGGACCGGCCCGGTTTCGAGGTAACACCTCTCATCAGCCCGGCTAGCTTGACTCCAGTGGTGTGGAGTGTCTGGGATACTAGTGGTGTAAGTATGCTGTATGCTGTTACTAGTGGTGTATGTATGCTGTTACTAGTGGTGTATGTATGCTGTTACTAGTGGTGTATGTATGCTGTTACTAGTGGTGCGTGTATGCTGTTACTAGTGGTGCGTGTATGCTGTTACTAGTGGTGCGTGTATGCTGTTACTAGTGGTGCGTGTATGCTGTTACTAGTGGTGCATGTATGCTGTTACTAGTGGTGCATGTATGCTGTTACTAGTGGTGTGTGTATGCTGTTACTAGTGGTGTAACCACTAGTGGTGTATGTATGCTGTTACTAGTGGTGTATGTATGCTGTTACTAGTGGTGTAAGTATGCTGTTTCTAGTGGTGTATGTATGCTGTTACTAGTGGTGTATGTATGCTGTTACTAATGGTGTATGTATGCTGTTAGTAGTGGTGTATGTATGCTATTAGTAGTGGTGTATGTATGCTGTTAGTAGTGGTGTATGTATGCTGTTAGTAGTGGTGTATGTATGCTGTTAGTAGTGGTGTATGTATGCTGTTAGTAGTGGTGTATGTGTGCTGTTACTAATGGTGTATGTATGCTGTTACTAATGGTGTATGTATGCTGTTACTAATGGTGTATGTATGCTGTTAGTAGTGGTGTATGTATGCTGTTACTAGTGGTGTATGCATGCTGTTACTAGTGGTGTATGCATGCTGTTACTAGTGGTGTATGTATGCTGTTACTAGTGGTGTATGTATGCTGTTACTAGTGGTGTATGTATGCTGTTACTAGTGGTGTAAGTATGCTGTTACTAGTGGTGTAAGTATGCTGTTACTAGTGGTGTAAGTATGCTGTTACTAGTGGTGTAAGTATGCTGTTACTAGTGGTGTAAGTATGCTGTTACTAGTGGTGTAAGTATGCTGTTACTAGTGGTGTAAGTATGCTGTTACTAGTGGTGTAAGTATGCTGTTACTAGTGGTGTATGTATGCTGTTACTAGTGGTGTAAGTATGCTGTTACTAGTGGTGTATGTATGCTGTTACTAATGGTGTAAGTATGCTAGTGGGGTATGTATGCTGTTACTAGTGGTGTAAGTAAGCTGTTACTAGTGGTGTATGTATGCTGTTACTAGTGGTGTATGTATTCTGTTACTAATGGTGTATGTATGCTGTTACTAATGGTGTATGTATGCTGTTACTAGTGGTGTATGTATGCTGTTACTAGTGGTGTAAGTATGCTGTTACTAGTGGTGCAAGTATGCTAGTGGGGTATGTATGCTGTTACTAGTGGGGTATGTATGCTGTTACTAGTGGTGTATGTATGCTGTTACTAGTGGTGTATGTATGCTGTTACTAGTGGTGTATGTATGCTGTTACTAGTGGTGTAAGTATGCTGTTACTAGTGGTGTAAGTATGCTGTTACTAGTGGTGTAAGTATGCTGTTACTAGTGGTGTAAGTATGCTGTTACTAGTGGTGTAAGTATGCTGTTACTAGTGGTGTATGTATGCTGTTACTAGTGGCTTATGTATGCTGTTAGTAGTGGCGTATGTATGCTGTTAGTAGTGGCGTATGTATGCTGTTACTAGTGGCGCATGTATGCTGTTACTAGTGGCGCATGTATGCTGTTACTAGTGGTGCATGTATGCTGTTACTAGTGGTGCATGTATGCTGTTACTAGTGATGCATGTATGCTGTTACTAGTGGTGCATGTATGCTGTTACTAGTGGTGCATGTATGCTGTTACTAGTGGTGCATGTATGCTGTTACTAGTGGTGCATGTATGCTGTTACTAGTGGTGCATGTATGCTGTTACTAGTGGTGCATGTAGGCTGTTACTAGTGGTGCATGTAGGCCAGTGGTTCCCAAACTTTTTTGACCCGTGGCTCCCTTGACCTAATTGGCAGTTGGCCGTGGCTCCCCACCATTTTTTTACCCGCGCACCGGGGTGCTGCGGCGCACCCTTTGGGAACCTCTGGTCTACATGAAGAATGAAGCCTAGACGTGATGAGGGATTCAGAGAGTAGCCATCACTATCATAAAACTTTATTTGCAATCACAAAGACCTTATAAAGTACATCTCAATGCATACAACACCACCATAGAGTAGTATAAAGCACTCCCACTAAAAGTAACCAGGCTAGAGAAAGGCTCAAGGAGCTCTTTGGCGTTACAAGAAGTTTACGTGAGGTGGGCTCTGATCATGGGCATCCGCAGAAATGTTTTTGGGAGGGGGGGGATTTTTAACTTCATCACCATCCCCCTTGCACCCTTTTCCCCTCTGCCTTACACCCTTCTCCCCTCCACCTTGCACCCTTCTCCCCCTCCCCCTTGTACCCTACTCCACCTCCGCCTTGCACCCTTTTCTACCTTGTACCATTCTCCCCTCTGCCTTGCACCCTTCTCCCCACTGCCTTGCACCCTTCTCCCCACTGCCTTGCACCCTTCTCCCCACTGCCTTGCACCCTTCTCCTCTCTGCCTTGCACCCTTCTCCTCTCTGCCTTGCACCCTTCTCCCCTCTGCCTTGCACCCCTCTCCCCTCCACCTTGCACCCTACTCCCCTCCACCTTGCACCCTACTCCCCTCTGCCTTGCACCCTTCTCCCCTCCGCCTTGCACCCTTCTCCTCTCTGCCTTGCACCCTTCTCCTCTCTGCCTTGCACCCTTCTCCTCTCTGCCTTGCACCCTTCTCCCCTCTGTCTTGCACCCTTCTCCCCTCTGCCGTGTACCCTTCTCCCCTCCGCCTTGCACCCTTCTCCTCTCTGCCGTATACCCTTCTCCCATCCGCCTTGCACCCTTCTCCTCTCTGCCTTGCACCCTTCTCCTCTCTGCCTTGCACCCTTCTCCATTCTGTCTTGCACCCTTCTCCCCTCCGCCTTGCACCCTTCTCCTCTCTGCCGTATACCCTTCTCCCATCCGCCTTGCACCCTTCTCCTCTCTGCCTTGCACCCTTCTCCCCTCCGCCTTGCACTCTTCTCCTCTCTGCCTTGCACCCTACGTGAGGTGGGCTCTGATCATGGGCATCCGCAGAAATGTTTTCAGGGGGAGGCACATTTTTAACTTCATCACCATCCCCCTTGCACCCTTTTCCCCTCTGCCTTACACCCTTCTCCCCCTCCACCTTGCACCCTTCTCCCTCTCCCCCTTGTACCCTACTCCACCTCCGCCTTGCACCCTTCTCTACCTTGCACCCTTCTCCTCTCTGCCATGCAACCTTCTCCCCTCTACCTTGCACCATTCTCCCTTCTGCCTTGCACCCTTCTCCCCTCTGCCTTGCACCCTTCTCCCCTCTGCCTTGCACCATTCTCCCTTGCACCCTTCTCCCCTCTGCCTTGCACCATTCTCCCTTGCACCCTTCTCCCCTCTGCCTTGCACCCTTCCCCCCTCGCCTTGCACCCTTCTCCTCTCTGCCTTGCACCCTTCTTTTCTCTGCCTTGCACCCTTCTCCTCTCTGCCTTGCACCCTTCTCCTCTCTGCCTTGCACCCTTCTCCTCTCTGCCTTGCACCCTTCTCCTCTCTGCCTTGCACCCTTCTCCCCTCTGCCGTGTACCCTTCTCCTCTCTGCCTTGCACCCTTCTCCTCTCTGCCTTGCACCCTTCTCCTCTCTGCCTTGCACCCTTCTTTTCTCTGCCTTGCACCCTTCTCCTCTCTGCCTTGCACCCTTCTCCGCCATGCCCGGTACCCTTCTCCCCTCCACCTTGCACCCTTCTCCCCTCTGCCTTGCACCTTTTCCCCTCTGCCTTGCACCCTTCTCCGCCATGCCCGGTACCCTTCTCCCCTCCACCTTGCACCCTTCTCCCCTCTGCCTTGCACCTTTTCCCCTCTGCCTTGCACCCTTCTCCGCCATGCCCGGTACCCTTCTCCCCTCCACCTTGCACCCTTTTCCCCTCCGCCTTGCACCCTTCCCCCCTCCGCCTTGCACTCTTCTCCTCTCTGCCTTGCACCCTTCCCCCCTCCACCTTGCACCCTTCTCCTCTCTGCCTTGCACCCTTCTCCCCTCTGCCTTGCACCCACCCACCCAATGCTCTCCACCAGGACCTGACCCTGCACCCACCCTCCCAACGCTCTCCAGCAGGCTCCTCACCCTGCACCCACCCACCCAACGCTCTCCTGCAGGCCCCTCACCCTGCACCCACCCACCCAACGCTCTCCTGCAGGCCCCTCACCCTGCACCCACCCAATGGTCCGAGGAATAAGAGATGTGCTTGAATTGCAGCCTGATATGTGTCTCTGACATTCCACCTGAGTCCCTTTCGAAATGCTGGGCCTTGTCTTTCAGAAAGCAGGTCTCTGGCAGTACATGAGCCTCGCGCACACACGAACCTCGCGCACACAAGACCTTCGCGCTCCCAGTTCAGCTACTGAACAATGTGGAAGGACCCAGCCCACCCCCGGGCTCTTATAAATTATTGGTGGGGTCTTAAGCCCTAATAACCTACGGCCTACGCATGCCACTGAGGCTCAGCCCCTCTGCTTGACTCCTGGCACGCTGGATGAGAGCGGGCAGTGTGCCGGTCTTGGAACACTTCGAACCAGAAGCCAACAGGCTCTCCAGGGGTCGATCTTGAACGGGAGCCCTGCCATACAGATGACAAGACGTGAAAGCTTCTTGGGTTCAAACACGCGGCGACGACTGATTCTCCTGTTAGAAAGGGGTATTATTAATAGAGCTTGCTGGACATTAAAACATATCATATTAACCATTCATATAGCACACCCCAAAAAATGCATGTTTGCAGATGGTCACCATAAACAACCAGAGTTTTGCATTGGAATTACGAAGGGTACGTGTTATACACACACAGTTCAAATGCTGAAAGCCGTCGAAAGGTCCCTTGTGAAAGGCCAATAGAAAAATACGCAGAAATCGATGCAGGAACACCGATTCTCGCATGTGCGTTCACAAATTATGAAAAACCCTATTATTTCCCTACCTATGAAATAACGGGGGCCGGTTATGGTAAATTGGGAGAACCTGGCCTTACATGGGATTTTAACGAGCCACTTGGAAAAAGAGCCTGACAGCAGGGTCGGATTGGGATGAAAATTCGGCCCGGGCACACAAAAAAATAGTGGCCCACAATTGCAGTTCGCAACCATTTATGCCGAAAAAGGTGATCGATTTCTTCTTAGCCGTTTGTAGTTAGATTTTTTTTATTGCAAAGTTATTTAAAACTTTTGCGTTTCTTGTTTTTTCTCTTATTCCATTGCAAAGTATTTGAATGGAACTCCTAACCTCAATCTGATAAAACTGTCAGCAGGCACCTGAGGCTTGTCTGTCTGGTCCTTGTAACCTGCTGTGGGGGGGACAAAAGCTTCCTCCCCACACTGACGACGAGTTAATCACACTGGTCAAAAGACACAACTCTCTCAAAAGGCTTACTGACACCTACTAGGGCCTAAGATGGAAGAAGGTGCACCAATGGTGTCCTCCTGGCGCCTTACTGTCATTCTGCAAATAACAATGAATGGGCCCAATATGTGGCCTGCTCAGACTACCTCTTACCTGAACCTGGAGCTCTACGGGGAAACCAGCCCAGGTATTTGGAGTTTCTTGAGCCACAGCCTAAAAAAATCGGCCCACAAGCTGGCCTCTGCCACAGGCCCCTCGGGCACAGGCCAACTGCCCGTCCTGCCAATCCGACCCTGCCTGACAGTGAAACTCTTAAACTCTGGGTGTGGCAGGGCCAAGCGCTGCGTGAAGCGCCTGTGCTTCGGGTGTGGGAAAACCCTGACTCAAACTGAAACACACGTGTGTGCATCGCGTTTGGTCCCGGGGTGTAGCTTCCATTGGTGAACCAGCTGCAGTGCCAGTGTCTCACCGCGACTTTTCTCAGATCCACATCCTGCACGGCGGCGCGGCGCCCCTGGCTTCCCTTCACGTCGCACCAGGGCGCCGCGGCGCACACTTTGGGAACCACAGATGTAGGCTGTTACTAGTGGTGCATGTATGCTGTTACTAGTGGTGTATGTATGCTGTTACTAGTGGTGCATGTATGCTGTTACTAGTGGTGTATGTATGCTGTTACTAGTGGTGCATGTATGCTGTTACTAGTGGCTTATGTATGCTGTTACTAGTGGTGTATGCATGCTGTTACTAGTGGTGTATGTATGCTGTTACTAGTGGTGCATGTATGCTGTTACTAGTGGTGCATGTATGCTGTTACTAGTGGTGTATGTATGCTGTTACTAGTGGTGTATGTATGCTGTTACTAGTGGCTTATGTATGCTGTTACTAGTGGCTTATGTATGCTGTTACTAGTGGCTTATGTATGCTGTTACTAGTGGCGTATGTATGCTGTTACTAGTGGCGTATGTATGCTGTTACTAGTGGCGTATGTATGCTGTTACTAGTGGCGTATGTATGCTGTTACTAGTGGTGTATGTATGCTGTTACTAGTGGTGTATGTATGCTGTTACTAGTGGTGTATGTATGCTGTTACCAGTGGTGTATGTATGCTGTTACCAGTGGTGTATGTATGCTGTTACCAGTGGTGTATGTATGCTGTTACCAGTGGTGTATGTATGCTGTTAGTAGTGGTGTATGTATGCTGTTAGTAGTGGTGCATGTATGCTGTTACTAGTGGTGCGTGTATGCTGTTTCTAGTGGTGCGTGTATGCTGTTTCTAGTGGTGTATGTATGCTGTTTCTAGTGGTGTATGTATGCTGTTACTAATGGTGTATGTATCCTGTTACTAATGGTGTATGTATGCTGTTAGTAGTGGTGTATGTATGCTGTTACTAGTGGTGTATGTATGCTGTTACTAGTGGCTTATGTATGCTGTTACTAGTGGCTTATGTATGCTGTTACTAGTGGCTTATGTATGCTGTTACTAGTGGCGTATGTATGCTGTTACTAGTGGCGTATGTATGCTGTTACTAGTGGCGTATGTATGCTGTTACTAGTGGCGTATGTATGCTGTTACTAGTGGTGTATGTATGCTGTTACTAGTGGTGTATGTATGCTGTTACCAGTGGTGTATGTATGCTGTTACCAGTGGTGTATGTATGCTGTTACCAGTGGTGTATGTATGCTGTTAGTAGTGGTGTATGTATGCTGTTAGTAGTGGTGTATGTATGCTGTTAGTAGTGGTGTATGTATGCTATTAGTAGTGGTGTATGTATGCTGTTACTAATGGTGTATGTATGCTGTTACTAATGGTGTATGTATGCTGTTACTAGTGGTGTAAGTATGCTGTTACTAGTGGTGTAAGTATGCTGTTACTAGTGGTGTATGTATGCTGTTACTAGTGGTGTATGGATGCTGTTACTAGTGGGGTATGTATGCTGTTACTAGTGGTGTATGGATGCTGTTACTAATGGTGTATGTATGCTGTTACTAGTGGTGTAAGTATGCTGTTACTAGTGGTGTAAGTATGCTGTTACTAGTGGTGTATGGATGCTGTTACTAGTGGTGTATGGATGCTGTTACTAGTGGTGCATGTATGCTGTTAGTAGTGGTGTATGTATGCTGTTACTAATGGTGTATGTATGCTGTTAGTAGTGGTGTATGTATGCTGTTACTAGTGGTGTATGTATGCTGTTAGTAGTGGTGTATGTATGCTGTTAGTAGTGGTGTATGTATGCTGTTAGTAGTGGTGTATGTATGCTGTTAGTAGTGGTGTATGTATGCTGTTAGTAGTGGTGTATGTATGCTGTTAGTAGTGGTGTATGTATGCTGTTAGTAGTGGTGTATGTATGCTGTTACTAATGGTGTATGTATGCTGTTACTAGTGGTGTATGTATGCTGTTACTAGTGGTGTATGTATGCTGTTACTAGTGGTGTATGTATGCTGTTACTAGTGGTGTATGTATGCTGTTACTAGTGGTGTATGTATGCTGTTACTAGTGGTGCATGTATGCTGTTACTAGTGGTGTATGTATGCTGTTACTAGTGGTGTATGTATGCTGTTACTAGTGGCTTATGTATGCTGTTACTAGTGGCTTATGTATGCTGTTACTAGTGGCTTATGTATGCTGTTACTAGTGGCGTATGTATGCTGTTACTAGTGGCGTATGTATGCTGTTACTAGTGGCGTATGTATGCTGTTACTAGTGGCGTATGTATGCTGTTACTAGTGGTGTATGTATGCTGTTACTAGTGGTGTATGTATGCTGTTACTAGTGGTGTATGTATGCTGTTACCAGTGGTGTATGTATGCTGTTACCAGTGGTGTATGTATGCTGTTACCAGTGGTGTATGTATGCTGTTAGTAGTGGTGTATGTATGCTGTTAGTAGTGGTGCATGTATGCTGTTACTAGTGGTGCGTGTATGCTGTTTCTAGTGGTGCATGTATGCTGTTTCTAGTGGTGTATGTATGCTGTTACTAATGGTGTATGTATCCTGTTACTAATGGTGTATGTATGCTGTTAGTAGTGGTGTATGTATGCTGTTACTAGTGGTGTATGTATGCTGTTACTAGTGGCTTATGTATGCTGTTACTAGTGGCTTATGTATGCTGTTACTAGTGGCTTATGTATGCTGTTACTAGTGGCGTATGTATGCTGTTACTAGTGGCGTATGTATGCTGTTACTAGTGGCGTATGTATGCTGTTACTAGTGGTGTATGTATGCTGTTACTAGTGGTGTATGTATGCTGTTACTAGTGGTGTATGTATGCTGTTACTAGTGGTGTATGTATGCTGTTACCAGTGGTGTATGTATGCTGTTACCAGTGGTGTATGTATGCTGTTACCAGTGGTGTATGTATGCTGTTACCAGTGGTGTATGTATGCTGTTACCAGTGGTGTATGTATGCTGTTAGTAGTGGTGTATGTATGCTGTTAGTAGTGGTGTATGTATGCTGTTAGTAGTGGTGTATGTATGCTATTAGTAGTGGTGTATGTATGCTGTTACTAATGGTGTATGTATGCTGTTACTAATGGTGTATGTATGCTGTTACTAGTGGTGTAAGTATGCTGTTACTAGTGGTGTAAGTATGCTGTTACTAGTGGTGTATGTATGCTGTTACTAGTGGTGTATGGATGCTGTTACTAGTGGGGTATGTATGCTGTTACTAGTGGTGTATGGATGCTGTTACTAATGGTGTATGTATGCTGTTACTAGTGGTGTAAGTATGCTGTTACTAGTGGTGTAAGTATGCTGTTACTAGTGGTGTATGGATGCTGTTACTAGTGGTGTATGGATGCTGTTACTAGTGGTGCATGTATGCTGTTAGTAGTGGTGTATGTATGCTGTTACTAATGGTGTATGTATGCTGTTAGTAGTGGTGTATGTATGCTGTTACTAGTGGTGTATGTATGCTGTTAGTAGTGGTGTATGTATGCTGTTAGTAGTGGTGTATGTATGCTGTTAGTAGTGGTGTATGTATGCTGTTAGTAGTGGTGTATGTATGCTGTTAGTAGTGGTGTATGTATGCTGTTAGTAGTGGTGTATGTATGCTGTTAGTAGTGGTGTATGTATGCTGTTACTAATGGTGTATGTATGCTGTTACTAGTGGTGTATGTATGCTGTTACTAATGGTGTATGTATGCTGTTACTAGTGGTGTATGTATGCTGTTACTAGTGGTGTATGTATGCTGTTACTAGTGGTGTATGTATGCTGTTACTAGTGGTGTATGTATGCTGTTACTAGTGGTGTAAGTATGCTGTTACTAGTGGTGTATGTATGCTGTTACTAGTGGTGTATGTATGCTGTTACTAGTGGTGTAAGTATGCTGTTACTAGTGGTGTAAGTATGCTGTTAGTAGTGGTGTATGTATGCTGTTACTAATGGTGTATGTATGCTGTTACTAATGGTGTATGTATGCTGTTACTAGTGGTGTATGTATGCTGCTACTAGTGGTGTATGTATGCTTTTACTAGTGGGATCCATTTTGGTTTGCTCCAGGTCTTACATGGCTTCAAGATGGACGCCGTGCAAAAGCCCCCAGGCAGTGGATGTGCATTGCCTGGATTTAGATAGCTAAGGGTGTAACTGTGGACACAGAAGTGCAGCGGACTGGAGACAGGACTGCCTTCAGAAATGTTATGTGAACTATTTAGCAAGGGGTTGGTGCTTAGTCCTTCCTGAGCACTGCTATTTGGTGGATAGTGGATGAATGGGGTGACTTCAAAGAGACAGTTGCCTGTGAAAGAGAACTTTCTTTGGGGAGCTTGGGTCCTTTGTTTTCCTGTGAGGGGCCCATCCTGGAAGACTGATGGGAGCCTAATGGGGAACTTTGTACTTAATATGGTTTGTGTCCTGCCTGGAGCCAGCATCTTCTTTACCTGCTGTGAGGGGCCATCACCCTGCTCAAAGAGGCCAGCAGGCTTAGAACAGAGTGACCGACTGCCCTCCTGCCCTCATCTGAGTAGTTCCAGGGTCTGTACCCCAGCTCCTTGTTTATTACCCATGAGGCAAAATGAGTCTCCATCATTTGATACCGGAGCCACAACATAGCAGCAACACCTTCTCCTGGTCATGAAGTGTGTGGAGGCCTGAGCGTTCTGATCTGTATTTCTGTGCAGCTAAAAGTTGTTCCTATTCCCATTAGTTTTACAGGGATCAGATTTTAAGGGTGGTCTCTTCATGGAACTCACATTTCTTTTTGGTAAATTTCTTTAACTCCGTCGGGGACCTTGGTTGTCAGATCATGGTGTTATTTCAGGCATTATTAATTTTAGAAGCCAGGTCACTTGCTTATTTTAAGGTTTTTAACGTTCTCTTGGCAGGGGATTTTAATGCAAAGCTGGGTGCATATCAAATTGGAGGTAGCCCTTTTACTGATTCCCCTCTCTCCACACCTATTTGTGACTAGGGGGCGGGAGCTTTCTTAAACCCATGTGCTCGTTGGCATTTGTAATGTGATTTTTGTTGGAGGCTGTTTGACGAACGATTTACCTAAATTCTATTGGGGTAAAGGAATGATAATAGACTATGTTTTTATTTTTAGGTCCCTTGTGAATTTAGTAAGCCCAAGAGCTGTACATGATACTGGATTTACTGATCATAACCCCATTGAAATAAGCGTGCTGGCTCCTTCTGGGCATGACAGGCCTAACAACCAAAAACAAGGGGATAGGGATTCGGTGGAGTAACCTCCCAATTTCTGCCTTATTTGAGACCCTAGTTAGATCCAATTTAAACTTTATTGATGAACATCTGCTAGCTAGTGAACCACCCTGCATAGTGATCTTGGAGGCCTTTTTCCAATTGTATGTGTCAGCTAACACCATCATGAGGGAGTTGGCGGGTCGGTGCCCAGCCGTACAATGTGGTTGGTTTGATAAAACTTGTAGAGTGGCCAACAGCAAACTCATGGAAGCTCTTGACGCAAGCCCTCACAACCAGCAGGCCATGATAGTGGCTATGAAGGGCTATAATCAGGCAATCAAGAATCGGGAAGCTGAGCATAAAGAGTCCTCCTGGGAGAAATTGCTGCTTAACTGCGACTCCCGGGAATCAAGGGCTTTTGGCCCAATTATAAATGGTAGACAACCCACCCTGAATGCCCCAGACGATATTGGTTGTATCATTAGACCAGAGCAATCTGTATCCCACTTCGAAAAGGTCTGTGCTCTTGGTTCTGATGCCCCTCTGGCGATGTATGAGGATAATGACCTTTATCCAGGGCTCCTCTCTTTCCCCTGCTTCTTTTTAATTTGTATCTCCTTCCTTTAATTTCCTCTCATCGGGAAAGGAAAGTCGTGACATATAACTATGCCGATGACCTCCAATTAATTTTTAGGTTTAAAGTATTTTATTGCATTTTCACAAACAAGGAAAACAGTACAAACAAGGAAGACGGCCGTCGTGATAATGTACTGCAATGCTCTCCTCTTGAACACCACCTGGGTTCTGTATCATATTATCCAAACAAATGCAATTCCATAGTTTGAGCATAACTGTCGTGACGGCAAATTCCAAAACCAACAACCCCTCTCAACTCTCCCCCCCCCCCTGCCCTCCCTCCCAACCCTCCCCTCCCACTGTGCCCGTGCAAATGTCCCGCGCCTCCTGCACTCCTGTAAAGGGTCCGACCCCTCCACTGCACCCTCTCTCCATGTCGGCTAGGTGATCGGAGCCGTCAGTCTCATTAGTCTAAGATATCGTGGGCAGGTGATCTCTTTGAACTCTGACTGCAACAAAATATGGAAAGGCTGCCACAGGTCATCAAATCGGTCCACCTCCCCCGCCACTGTAAGGGACGTTTTCTCCATCCCAGAACGTGCCATAACCTATGCAGCCAGCCTACGTTAGAGGGGAGTGTGGTGGTACGCCAATATATAAGTATGTTTTGAATCGCCGAGCCTAGCACGATCGCTATCTGTCTACCCTTCCTGGATCGCAGGGGGTACATCAAGCCATTGGGTAACCCTAGTGGAACATAGGCAGGGAGGCGAGGCAACTCAATGTTAAAGCACTGGTCCAACTCGTCTAGTACCTCCTTCCAGTACGGACCCAACATCGGACATTCCCATAAAATGTGCGTGAGAGTGCCTGTCTGTCCGCATTCGTGCCAGCAAGTGTCCGGAATGTGATGGTTCATTTCGTGTAGCCTCTGAGGCGTGTAATACCAGTATGTGGACACCTTGGTGAAGGTTTCTGTGAGCCCAGTGTGGTATGCGGAGTGACGCGCTCGGTAGGAGATATCATCCCACTCTTTGTGACTCAGTTCCCTCCCCAGCTCACGCTCCCAACGGGCTCTCCCTGGGTTATGTATATGGTAAGGGGGGGGCTGTAAGAGTCGGTATATGTCGGAGATGAGTTTGGCGTCCGAAGAACGCGTCGCAAGCCACATCTCGTAGGGAGTGAGATTCCGATCGGCCAGGTCCCGCACTTGCGGCTGAAGCGCCCAGTGGCGCACTTGCATGTACCGCATACGCTCAGTCTCGGGTAGCTGGTATTCCCGGCGAAGGTCTTCGAACGATACAGCGCCCTCTGGGCCGTAGATATGGAACAGCGCGCAGCATCTGGCTGCCTGCCATAGCGAGAACGCTCCCGGTTCCGTTCCAGGACTAAAGTCGGGGTTCCCCACCAGTGGTGTAAGCAGTGACGGGAAGGTGGTAAGGTCATGCTTAGTATTCATGGCGTCCCAGACGCGAAGCGGAACCTGTGTAACAAGGGACGCATAGAGGTTGGGGGGCCTATGACTTTTGCGCAGAAAGGGTATCTCCTGTAGAGTTCTGCCCGCCACTGCTTGGTCTAGGAACAGCCAGTGTCTGTCAGATTCCCACTTGCTCCATTCCACCAAGTCCCGCAGCTGCGCCGCCTGATAATACTTGTGGAGATCCGGAATGCCGAGTCCACCGGACTCGGGTGCCAGCGTAGACAGGGTTCTCTTGAGTCTGGGCTTACGACCTTGCCAGACAAAGCGAGCGATATCAGATTGAGCCTGTCGTATCCACCCTTTCGGCGGCTGGAGCGGCAGGGCTCGGAACAAGTACAACACCTGCGGCAAGAGGGTCATCTTCACCGCGGCGATCCGACCCAACAACGATAATGTACCTTTGTTCCAACGAAGTAGTTCCTCCTTCATTTTCTTGCCCAAGGCAGCATAGTTAGCAGCGACCATGGCAGGCAGGGAGGGCGCCAGCAGCACCCCCAGGTACGGGATCGGATCTCTAGACCACCGCATGGGGAATTGTCCCTGTAATTCAAGTCGTGTGGCAGAGGCAAGCGAGACGTCAAGGGCCGCTGATTTCCTCATGTTCATTTTAAAACCCGCCACCGCGGCGAAAGCGTCTATCTCGGCAATGCAAGCGGGAAGTGCTTCCCTCGGGTTGTCAAGCATCAGGATCACATCATCCGCATACAAACTGATGGTGTGGATGTACCCTCCCATTCGGACGCCAGTCACCGCCGGGTTCCGACGAATCCTCTGGGCAAAAGGCTCCATGTATAGAGCGAAGAGCAGTGGGGATAGAGGGCACCCCTGTCTGGTCCCCCTCTCTATCACGAACCGGTCGGAGTTGCAACCATTCACCCTCACCATCGCCGTAGGGGATTTGTAACAATTAAATATGAGGGTGCGGAACTTCTCACCGATGCCCAGTTTGCAAAGCACCTTCTCGAGGTAAGGCCAATGCACCCGATCGAACGCTTTCTCCGCGTCAACCGAGAGCAGCATGCGCTCTCCGGGGATACGGGAGGCTTTCTCCAAAATGTGGACCACCCTCTTAGTGTTGTCCACCGTCTGTCGACCGGGGACAAATCCGGCCTGATCCGGGTCCACCAGTCCCGGCAAGTGCGGTGCCAGACGTGCCGCCAGAATACCAGTATAAAGCTTGAGGTCCACATTGAGCAATGAGATCGGCCGATAGGAGGCGCATTCAGTTCGGTCTTTTCCCGATTTGGGGATAACTGTTACCGTTGCCCGCAGGAGATCCGGGGGGATGGCCCCAGGCTCGGCAAAAGAATTAAAAAGCCGGGTCAAGAGCGGCGCCAGCTCATGACAAAAGGTCTTATAGAACAGTGGAGTATAGCCGTCGGGCCCCGGGGCCTTCCCAAGTTTGAGTCGGGAGATAGCCACAATCACCTCTTCCGGTCGGATGTCCCGGTCCAGGTGTTCCGCCTGTTCCGGTGTGAGAACAGGAAGGTCGACCGACGCAAGATAATCTGCCTCAGCCGCGGCCGAGGGGGGCTCACCCGCATACAGATCAGCGTAGTAGCGACGGAAGCCGTCCGCGATCTGGTGGTCCTCCGTGGCCAACGTACCGCCAGGGACGGACAACTCCTTGACCCGTTGGCGCTGGTGTTGCACCCGCAATTTATTTGCAAGTAATCGGCCGCATCGGTCACCACCGGCGTAATACGCATGCTTCATGCGTAGCGCCGCATATTCGGCCCTGTCCATATCCAGCGCGGAAAGGAGCTTCCGGGCCGCCTTGAGCTGTCTCCATACTCTAGGGGCCCCCGTTCTCTGGTGCATCTGCTCCAGCTCCCGTACCGAGGTAGTCAGTTCGTCCCTTTTCCGTTGCCTATCCCTGTTCTCCGCTGAAGAGATGGAGATAAACTCACCCCGGAGCACCGCTTTCAGGGCTGCCCACTGCGTCGCCCGGGTGGTATCTCCGTTCTCATTATGGTCTCGAAACTCTTTGATTGCAGCGCGTACCTGTTTCAGAACCGCCGCTCTATGTAACAGGGTATCTCGGAGGCGCCAGACTCCTCGCGACTGAGACACCGGCGGCAGCAGGAAGGATCCTGACACCGGGGCGTGGTCAGACAACGTGAGGACCCCTATATCGGAAGCAGTAGCTAATTCGGCCACCGGACCCGTAACCAGGAGATAGTCCAATCTCGCGTATGTCCTGTGTGCGTGGGAGTAATAGGAGTAGGCACGGGTGTTGGGGTGTAGGCGTCTCCAGAGATCAAGCATGTCTAAATCTCCCAAGTGTGAGTTACTCAACTGTGAGAATTCCCCTGTGTGTGGGTGGCGCTGCGCTGACCTATCTAAGGACGAGTTAAAGACCATATTCAGGTCGCCTCCAATGATTGTGTCTGTCGGGGGTAGTCGCGATGTTTGCTAGAGCAGTTTGCAAAAACAGATCCTGATGATCATTAGTACTGTATATGGAGCCTATCGTGAACAGAAACCCCCCGATCTTCACCCTGTATGCCAGGAGCCTCCCCTTTTGCTCCGCGACTTTGTGCAATACTTCCCCTTTGAACGCCCTTGACACTAAGATAGCAACCCCTGCCGTTTTGGCAGTCCCTGAGGAAAAGAGTTGTACTGGAAACTTGGGAGACCGCAACCTGGGACAGTCTCGGGCCAGTAGGTGAGTTTCTTGTAAAAGACAGATGTCTGCCCGGGTGTTCTCTAGTAGGGACAGTATCGCCCTCCGTTTGACCGGGTTATTCAACCCCTTCACATTAAGAGTGACAATCCTAAGAGCCATGGGCAACCAGTGAAAAGGGGCCGCTAAACGGGCCCGAAGCAATGGGGAATCCAGTACAAGTCGGCCAAATGGGTCGGAACAATTGCATTAGAAGGCTCACACAACACTCTGTCCTCCGCACCTGCGGAGTATGGGTAAGGCAACAGCGGCAGCAAGGAACAGCAACAACAACCATACCTGAGGTCCGGATCCCTCCCTGAACAGTCCTCAACCAGCCCCAAAAAACTAACATGAGGGCGAAGCAAACGCGGCAGAAAGCAAGTGCAGCACAGCAGAAACCCCGTGCCCTATCCACCCTAACTCCCCGAACAGTCCTTGAACTTCCCAACTCCCCGTGTCCCCCCCCCCCTTTCCCATGCCCTACCCTCGTCCTCCCGATCCCCCCGCAACCCCATCCTCAACCATTCAGAAAACACCATTGTCCCAGTCCGGTCCTTAACGGACAAGTCTGTGGAGAAGAGTTCGAGTGGACGTCCAGCCACCACCTCTGCCCCCCCGGAGTACCCCCTCCCCCCCAGAACCCTCGAACCTGCAATGTTGAAGGTGCCAATGCGATCTCCCCCGGAGGTTGCTCAGGCCGTCAGGGCCACTTCACCAGACGACGTGTCTCTGGACACCTCCCGTATGGCGCTGTCCATTTCAGCTCTGATCGTGGGTGAGTCCGGTCGTGGAGGTGGGAGCGTGGATCGCCGCCGTCGAACCGTCTGCCAACCGTCCCTAGGGGCCCGGCGGCGAGGCGTTGGAGCGTCGTCATCTGCTGCGGTGATACCCAGCACTCCACAAGTGTCCTGGAGGGACCGCATCTGATGTAGCGTCCCATTCCAACGGAAGATAAGCCTGAAGGGATGGCCCCACGAATACTGGGTGTCGTGCTCCCGCAGAAAGTCCGTGGCAATCCTGTAGGACTTGCGTTACTGCAGCGTGATCGTGGACAAGTGCTGAAACAGTGCTATTTGATGACCTCGGAAGCTCACCGGATGTTTCTGTCGTGCCTCGCGTAGGATACGTTCCTTCAGAGGAAAATCCGGCAGGAAGGCCAAAATGTCTGGAGGTCGTGCCGAGGCTCGGCGTGGGAGACCCACTCTATGCGCCCTGTCGATTCTCACCGGGAAGTCTCCGGGTTCACCCAATATGTCCCGAAACAGGTCCCGCAGGTAGGCAGCTGCGTCTTCCCCCTCTTCACGAGATGGAACACCTCGGACCCTGATGTTGTTGCGCCTGGACCTATTCTCAAGATCCTCGGCGTGGGCCTGGAGATCAATCTGTTGGTCCCTGAGCCGCACCACCTCCTGCTGTAGGAGCTCCATCTCTTCATCCCGGGAGTGAGTGGCGTCTTCCATTGTGGAGACACGTTCACCGAGCGAGTCGACTTCTCTCCTCACCTCCCGGATCTCTCCAGCCACCTCCTGCTTCAGCGACTGGAAGTCCTCCCTGAGAGTGCCAAACAACGACTCCAAGAAAGACCTAGTAACCGGAGGCTCCCCTCCTTCCGCTCCCCGAGAGCTAGTAGGAGGGCTCGGGGCTGGCTGGGCCCTGTCGTGTCTCGGAGTGTTTCTGCCCAGCATTTCAGGCAGGGTGCGCTCACCTTTCTTGCCCCCTCTGTTGCCCGCCATTTCGGAGGTGGAGGTCCGTCGCAGGGGGAGGGGGGGGGCCTGCCGGTGTGGTGGCGGGACTGCGTTTCTTCCTCAACTCCAAGACCCAAAGGCTACGGCCCAGGCTGTCGTGTGGTTATCGGCACACAGCCGCAGGGCAACCGGCCAACGACCAGAGCCCGGCAACGACAGTCAGCAAGTGCGCCCTTCGCCCTCAGGATCGGGCCAGCTCATCCGTTCTGGGTTGAAGCCTGGGGTGCAGCTCCCCCTCAAGGGTCCAGAGTGGGCACCGTCGCCGCACAGGGGGAAGTGGTAGGGGCTGGGTCCACCCTCGGCCGGGTCGCGCCTCCGCAGCTAGCCAAGCAGATGTCCAGGGGGACCCGGGATGTCCCTCGGGCCCGACCGGTCCCCACGAACACGGGTCCACCACTCAGGCTCGTCCTCACCGGGGTAGAAATCGGGGGGCAAGGGCTCGGCGGTAGGCCAGTCCGCCCGTCAGCTCCGACACCCAGGCCTAATGCAGACACCTCCCAGGCCAGAAATGCGGGTCCCCGGCACGTCACCTGGGGCGTCGCACGGCCCACCCCACAGCCGGAGCCGCGAGAGGGGGTCCGCCGGTCGTCCCGGTGAGCTAGGCCTCCCGGCCTCTCAATCCTCGGGGTCGCGCAGTAGATCTGCGCCGGCGCCTCCCCCGGTCCGCTCCGGGAGGCGCGTCAGCGTCGAGTCCGGCACATCCGCCTTCAGAAGCCCGTCGGCGGCCAGGAGGGTAGTCCCCGTGTCCTCCGGTCCTTGATGTGGCTCACAGGGGCATTACGGCCCTCAGGGTCCAGGGGCTGATCGCGGCCTCCATCACACGCGGCTGCGCTCGCGCAGCGATCCCCGCCTGCTCCAGGGGCCGGTGGGTCGGGGCGTCGCGCTGCACTCGCGGAGCCACCAGAGGCTCCGAGCTGTCTCCACCGTGCTCGCGGACGTGTCGGGGCTCCCCCCGCTGAATCCGGGGGAGATCAGCGGCATAGAACGGTTCAGGGGCTCCGGGGATTCAGGAGCTCACGGCAAGAGCGTCTTGTCAGCCCGCCATCTTGGCCACGCCCCTCCAATTAATTTTTGACATTAACCTTCATCCTTCTTCTGTGACTCATTTTCAAGACCCCATGATTTTTATAAGCAAGTGGATGGATGAAAATCAACTGAAGCTTAACCCCGAAAAAACTGAGCTGATCCTTACTGGTGGACTTGCTAACCCTTGGAACTCCAGCTTTTGGCCGTCTACCTTAGGCAACCCTCCACTTCCGACTAGTTCAGCCAAGAGTCTGGGTATAGTGGTGAGCAATGATCTATCAATGAAAGCTCAGATCAGCTCAGTGGTTTCTGCTGGGTTTTTTCAACTACGCAGAATTAAGATGATTAGCAGATTTTTGTCTCAGGAAGCTCTGACCTTAGTGATCCTGGCCTTGGTCATCTCCCGTCTGGACTATTCTAACTCTCTCTATGTAGGCATCCCGGCCTACCAACTTAGACACCTTCAGCTAGTCCAGAATCAGGCTGCCAGATTGATCTTCCATCAACCCAAATGGCACCGTATTCGGCCCCTGATGAAAAGCCTTCATTGGCTCCCTGTGGCCATGCGTGGCCTGTTTAAGGTGGGATGCACAATCTTTAAAGCTCTCCAGGGCACGAGTCCAGCTTTTATTTCTTCCAAAATTTTACACTATGTTCCCACTCGAAATTTACGATCTTCCCACTTGAATCTGCTAGTTACCCCAATCTTTAAACGTAAGAAACATGGAGGCTCTCATTTTGCAGTTCTAGCCCCTCCGTTCTGGAACTCGCTTCCGATGGAGCTACGGTCGGTCTCCTCCTATGCACCGTTCAGAAAGCAGCTGAAGACATGGCTGTTCCATCAGGCATATGATAACTAGGTCTCCTCCCTGTACTGCTGCCTCACGCCTCCCTCAGCGCCAAGAAGCCGTTGGTGAACGAGCGCTTGATAAGTTCTTCATAACATAACATAACATCCATTGGAGATCAGGTTTGACCTTGAAGAGGTGTACGTGGCAATAAAGGAGCCTGTCCAGTAAAGCCCCCGGCCTGGATGGGATACCTGTGGACCTTTATACGGCCGAATCCAATTTCTGGGCCCCTATCTTAACAAACGTTCTGATTGCTGCCGTACAGATAGGTCTCGCTCTGACTTGGAAATCCGCAGTTTTAGTTCCTGTTTTTAAAAAAAAAAAAGGAAAAAGACAAGATCCCACATTCTACAGAGCCATTTCTTTGCTCAATTCCGTAGTGAAGGTGGTGGGCTGTATCATATTACAATGCATAGAATTGTGGGCTCAACCTCACAATATTCTCTGCCCAGTCCAGTATGGATTTGGGGAAGTAAAAGGCACCATGGAACAGTGCCTGAACCTCAATCTTAAAATCTGAAAATATGTATTTGCAAAGCAACGGACTATCCACCTTGCATTCATGGACTTGAGTAGTGCCTTTGACTGGGTGAACAGGTCAAAGCTATGGACACATTTGGTGACGTTAGCGCTACCCACTTCACTGATCGAATTCTTACCGGCACTGCACGCGGTTGTGAGTGCTTCAGCGAGATATGGCATGGGTGGGGAATGTGCTGAATCTTTTGCCCCCCAACGTGGGGTTAGTCAGGGATGTTTGCTAGCAACATTACTTTTCCTCAGTGGTCTGAATAGTTACTTGCCGCACATGGGAAAGACCCGCCAAAGGTAGAATCCGTCCCTGTGGCCTCCCCACTCTACGCGGACGATGCTGTGATTGCGGCCCGAATGGCCAATGGGTTAACAATTCTTGTTGACCTTTTTGTCAACCTATTGGTATGGGCTGGAGGTGAATAGCAGCAAAACACATTACATGGTATGTGGGAGAAAAATCCCTAAAACTAGGCCTATCATTATAAAGGGTAACCGGGTTACTACGGTGCCCAATTTCCCCTATCTGGGGGTTACTTTCGACTACTTGAACAACTGGCTTACATGTTTATCTAAGCGGTGCTCCCGCTTTTCTTTAGCCTGTAGTGCTCTTTTCAGATTTTCCAAACAGATTGGCAATAAACCCATATTACCCTTACTTCCGATCTATCGAATGAAATGCCTACTGATACTTCTGTAGTGTGCAGCTATTTGGGGATATCAAACTTGTAAGGCTTTACAGCCAGAGGAGAATTACATCTGCAGGCAGTTGTTGGGCCTAGCTCCTAATAGCTCACCTTTATTTGCACATGAGGAATTGGGCCTTGACTACGCGGAGGATTCTGTGCAGCTGGCTCCCGTGCTACTGTGGATGTCATAGTGGGCTGGGTATCACACTGGATTTCATAGGGACGTGATTGAGGACTGTCTTGGGTGTGAGTATGGTCTTAGAATACCATGGCTGAGTTAAGTTAAGTCTGTTTCTTTGACCCTGTTTCATAAGCTGCGTCTCCTTAGCAAGGGGGATAGAAGAGTAGTCGGGGATCGGTTTTCACAGCATCTAAAGGAAGTTAGGGATTCAGAGGCGACCTCTAGATGGCTTCTGTCCCTGCACACTGTGCTGTTACGCATCAGTTGGAACAATCACTTTTGACTAAATTCTAAAATCTGGTTTCTGCCTTGCCAGTTTGACTAAACAAGTATTGGCATAGCCAATAGGTCTCGCTTTTGGGACCTTATAAGTATTTAGTTATGCAGCACAATATCTTTGGTGCAACAACATTAACTGTTGCATTGTTAAACACTTATAAGGCCCCTAAGGCGAGACCTATTGGCTATGTCAATGCTTTTTACTTCTGTTATTTTTTACACACGGACAAAGGTCTGATCTACCGACCATCTGTCAGACTACCTTCAGCTGAGGCAACAGTCAGCCCACAGCTCTTCAAGGTGGGCAATGATAGGGACTTAAAATGTGGAACGCCTGTAAGGACACACAAAATATTAAATTAAAGGAACATGACAAGATGGCAAAAAGGAAGGAGGTAAGATCTATCATTTGTCATAAAATTGTGGTCTTGTAGTCGTGGTGCATCACAGGGAGCCCGCGGTAAGAGCCAGCATGTAAGACAGACAATGACACGAGCCAATGGCAAACGTGGGTTGAGAGTGGGCGGGGCTTCTATTCGCTACTCTTCTACAATAATTCTCGCAGAGCAGTGCATGCGCCCTGGCTCAGGCTCGACCTAAAAAATACATTTAAACTTGCAGTAGGCTGATTCAGGGCAAGGGTTCACGCTTGCAAAGCCATTCAGCAGACATTCACAACTATGTAACAGCAAAAGACTGGTTGCATTTTTGAGTAGCAAGTATTTAGTATACTTCACAGCCACAAAACTCCGAGGAAGTAGGGAGCAGAAGATAGTGTTAAGTTACTCCCTGAACCATAAGCCTTAACAAAATGTATTTTTTGAAAAGAACGGAAAGAATGTGACAAGGACCCTGGGGCAGCATTCCGACAAAATGCGGGCTGCTTATTGCCAAGAAGAAAAAGCAGCAAAACTGCATCCACAAAATGTGAGGTGCTACTAATAGGTTTCGCCTTTGGGACCTTGTAAGTGTTTAGCCATGCAGCACACTATCCGAGGTGCGGTGCCACTAGGGATTGAACAGCTATACAATTACTACACACTGGGTCATGCAGTCTGACTCAGGAATATATGTTTGCTTGATACACAGAAGGGAAAGTGTATCAACCAAACGGCACAGTTTAAAATATTTGGCAAAGGACGCCCTGCTGCGCCTTAGCCTTTCAATGAGGTAGAATAGAGGCAAACAGAGAAGGGGGGGTGCATAAAAGGAACTTACAACAATGAAATGGAGAGAGAGAGAGATATGGGGTGTTGTGTTAAATCAAGTGTCCTGTTCCCCAGCCATCTAATTGAAGAGGTTACTTTATTTCAGACCCCTAGTTCAGCGCTATTTTCAAAAATTTGTACCACACACAAGTTAAAATTGTCCTATTTCAAATGCCGGCAAACATACCGTGACTTTGTTAATCAGCTCTCCCATGTCATGTATGTTGTGATTTTTTCCATCAGCTCTCCCATGTTATGTTTTCGTTGTATTTCGTGTATTTTTTATTCAACGCTCTCATGTCAGATTTTAAACTCTGTGGGTGCTAATTAACTTTACGAGGTCATGTCTTATGTATGCACTTTTACCGACAGGGTGATATGTTGAAAAGTGAACTGCACAGCTGTGTTATGTTTTATGTAGAGGTGCCAAAACCAACCCCTGCAATTTCACACAGGTCAATGTAGGTGTGCTGAAATGAAACCCAACTTGAAGACGCCAGCCCCCAAGAGACGCCATATCTGTCAGTGCACTGAGTAGTGTTAGGGCCACACACGTGGAAGGAGCAGGCTAGACAAATGTCAAGTAACAAAAACAACCTGTCCTGAAGCTAAGTGAAGGGTGTCCAGAGACATAAACCAAGGCCACACATCCATGGGATTTAAAGGCAGTGCATGGCGACCATACAACCTGACAGCAGAGACAGATTAGGAAATGCCAAGGTAAACTTTTACAACCAGCCCTCACTTATTCAGATTCACAGTGTCACGGCCATGTAACAGTAAAAAGCAATGAGAGGTTGTTTTTTAATGTTTCAAAATTGTTATTTTATTAGTTGAAAATATAACATGTATTCTTCCGTCAAAGTCTCACTCCTGCTACTGTCTCTAAATGTAAACAAGCGTGAAAGTGAATTAGCCTGTGAATGGTGCTTTAAGCCCCAGTCCATGTACAGCGGGAGAGAGAGGCGGAGGGAGTTGTGTGCGCGCTAAAAAAAAAAAACACGCTGTCAAAGTCTCACTCCTGCTACTGTCTCTAAATGTAAACAAGCTTGAAAGTGAATTAGCCCGTGAGCGGTGCTTTAAGCCTCAGTCCTTGTACAGCGGGAGAGAGAGGCGGAGGGAGTTGTGTGTGCGCACTAAAGAACATTTAAATTTAGATGTGCGTGCACCATGACGAGAGAGGAAAGCCAGATGGCGCCTCTGCTCGTCACTGTGCGTGTAACTGCACGCTCTATGCCAGCCAGAAAGCTGTGGTAGGACTTTTAAAAGCCCACACACTAAATGTCTCGCAGAGCAGCATATGCGCTGGCTCAGGCGAGACCTAAAAATGACTGAGGTTTGTCCTTGTGATGGTTGCTCACAGCAGACTTTGGAGCCTTCGGTGGTGTTTTGTAAATTTTGTGAGTTTTTATGATGCAAGTATTTAATTCCTTTTTTTAAATCATGGGTATTTCAACAGTTTCGGCCTTGCCTTTTATACTTAGTTATTATCTGATCATGCAGAAATCCTGGCTGTCTCCTCTTTCCTGAATGGTGCATTTTATTTTTTTAGATCGGATAATGCCCCCGCCCTAATGCACCATAATGGTATTGCCTGGTGTTCACGGGTTCCCGAAAACTCATCAGGAAAGGGGAGTGATTGGAAAGGTATCTGGCTAAATAGGTCATCCATTTCACCTCAGAGGAAAACTCAGATGAGAGGAAACAATATTCCAGGCGGCTGAAAGTATCAGACACCGAAAACACTCTCTTGATGGGGTAGTGGTCCCTCCTCGTCACACAGCTGCATGCCCTGCAGGATATCTTTTAAGGCTTCAGTCATTCATGGTTTAGTATGCACGGGGGGTGATTCCCGATCCATCGACCCATCCAAAATACAGTTAACGTCACCTACCATTATTATTGCAGTGCCTAGATAGGGGGTTGCAGCCGCCAACATGGCAGGAAAAAAGGCAGGGCAGTCAGTGTTAGGGGCATAGATGTTAAGTCTACATATTCCTATCCTGTCCAGCTTACCATGCAAAATAATGTATCTCCCCTTGGGCTCTGCCTCCTGATGTAAATATTGGAAGGAACCCCTTTGAATGGTACTTTATATTGGAATAAGACTATAAATTCTTAGTACTGCATTGCAGATGAAAAATGGACTATGAAAAGAAACTAAGCCAAACTTTACTGTTAACACGTGGGTCCCAAACTTCCCCATTCTCTTCCAGTTCAAGCTACTTCACTGCCAGAGGAGAAGAGCCACTGTGTTGTGGGACTGGCATCATTGACAGCTAGTCTTCCGTAGGTGAGGGGTCATCAACTGGTGTCTGTAAGCCCTGCTGGAAGAAACTGTGGGTGGCCAGTGACCCTGGAAGCTCTCTGCCTGCTTAGAGGAGAGAACCTTGTCTTGCAGGTGCGTGCTTGCTTATGAAGAAGAACCTAGCTTCCAAGCCTGGGATGAGGAGCGGCCCAGAGGGAACAGAGAAAATATGGGAAGATTCGTGAAGTGCCTGTCGGACTGCCCAGTCAAGTCAAATTGAAGAGAGGTTGTGGCCAACTTGCCAGTGTTAACTCCACAGTACAGACTCCCCGATTCCAAGAAAGATGTAAGCGTCCTGTGCAGACTCTTCCGTTGTTGCCCTTCAGTGATTACACTAGCACCGAGGGCTATAGCGCCTTCCCCAGTGTGGGTACCCGCAAATGACTACGCCACACACAGAGCTTAATATTACAGGTCTTTATAGGTCTGTGTGTAACTGCGAACTCAACATTCTAAAACAAGGTTCCATTGCATTCCGCTCTGACACCTACGTCACAGCTCTACTGAGTCCATCAGGAGCCAAAAGTGTTCCATCATAAAACTCGCAAGACACTACAAGGACCGAAGGAGGAAGATCCCTGCACCCCAACGTCTGGTGCACACTGAGGGAGGTGTCTTCATGAAGCGGTGTTTGTGCCAGCCTACTGACCATCAAGAGATGGAGGAGGGGGTTGCACGACTGTGCCCTCGTGCATGTGACAGCTCATCCTGTACCCGTCTCCCGGTACGCCTGTGCTTCATGTCAGATAATACGATACACCTGAGAGACATTGACAGTGAACTTGTGACTGACTGAGTGGTGGTACGATTTATCGAACACTACTATCCCAGCACAGGAACTGAATACTGAATATTTGTTTGCTACGCACTGACCTTTGGGTCACAGAATACCAGGAAACTGCTCCACTGCAACACAATGATCCTGCACCCGAGCTTTAATTGTGATTACTTACTTATTTTTATTCCGTAAAGAACCTAGCAGTGAGTGTGTCCCTGCAGATTTGCGCGCTCGGATCTACCATATCAAGTTCTGTTTTGGTTAAAATACTGATCTTTTTCTAAAGGGACAGGGATTGGACCAGACATGACATTATTACACATGTTGTGTGTGTTTGAGTTCTGAGCCCCAATCTGCAACCACATTCCCCCCCCCAACCTCCCTGAGACACCTTCGACTGATCATCCTTCGTACTCTGGGAGCCAAATGCAGAAAGGGTGAACTTGGCCCAGTTTGCAGAGCGAAAACAGGATGGATTCCAAGGTAACAAAAGGAAACTACGTCAACTACCATGGTTGGGGCCCAGTCCCCTCTGTCTGGCCTGTGACTGACCACAAATGGGGTCTGAGACCCCTCAGCACTTTTCATCTTGGAATTTCATTACCTTGACTTGCATTATTACAAGCAAAACTTCAGGTCCTAGAATGCAACATGCTTTAAGGTAAAAAGCTTGGACTTTAGGAAGGTATCACATATGGCATGGGGCCACTTGACATCTGCTTGTGTCCCCTCACAGGAGTATAAAAAGGAATGGGGTGTGTAGTATTTCCTCCTTTAATAGAAACTAGGAGTACAGTATGTGCCCCTCTCAGTGGAGTAGTCCCAGGAATGTTGTAATCACTTGCATTAATTCTACTCTTAGGTGTCCACACCTTAAAGACAGGTACCCCACGGCCTTCCTAACAGTTTAGGCTTCTGCCCCTCTATGCTATGATAAACCACCTTTAACAGGAGGAAATGGAATGAGCTTACTGGTAATCCAAGCATTACCCTCCTCACTTCCTCGCCCCAGGCCTTACATCTTAAAGACCTATCGAAGCAGGCGTCACCGGCTTCCATCATCCAGGAAGGAGGTAGCCTGCAAGAAAGGACAAAGTCAAGGGGCATGCAGGAAAGACCGAACACAGAAGGCCTATATAGACGCAAGCACAATCCGCAAACCAGCATGCACGCACTAGGAACTGAAAGACAGAAGGCATAACCAGTATTCCCAGAGGAGTGGGGGTCACAAAAGTGGGGACACCCTCAGTATCTGACCCCCTTCCAAGCAACATCAGAGCCAGGGAAGCTAAGGGAGCGCTGGTCTTGGCTCCATCATACACATCCAGTAATGCTGGGAAAGAAAAAAGCTAATAGCGTCCATAAGGCAGAAAAAAAAAAAAAAAAACAAGGACCGAGGACACAAGAAGTGATTTGCCTACTCAAGCGGTTACACCCCACTCCAAGCAGAGCACTGGGGAGAGACCCACTGACTCCCCCACTCCAGAGGTTCAGGAACAGGAAGCCAAACAAAAATATTGAGGGAACAAAGGCCCACCGGGCTAAGTTAGGTAACAAAAGCAAACCAAAGGAGAAGTCAGAAACACTGAGGACACCTACCCCGGAGGCTGCAGAACAGTGCAACAACGCTCAGGAGGAGAAGACCAAGCCCAAGATAAGAGACAGCAGGGGAACCATCCCAAAATGTGGATCTTTAAAGGCACACGTAGAGGGGGGGGTTTAACATTGTACCTTTAGGTAGTGAGAAGTGTGCCTGTGTCAGGGTGTCAAAGCGATACCAAAGGGGATGATGGACGGAGCGTTTGAGCAAATCAAAAACTGACCCCCAGTCAGCGCCAGGAAACCTGCAAGGTGTCAGCAGCGCTTTATAAATTCTTTAAATAAATAAATAAATAAATCTGGGTTTAATCCATCACCGTTCTTTAGCTCACGCCGCCACCCCAGTTCAGACATGGCCATATGCAAATCAGTCTGACCCTGTGCCTCAAAGGAACAGTCCAGCCCGAACTGCCAAGCCGTGTCTTCCCTGGATCGGAAACAAGCATCCTGGGACCGGTTTCGGGTTCCTAACCTTCATCAGGGTGTCGACACACCTCCTGTTGTAAGGACTGCGAGGAGGAAGTGGTTAGGAGGTGATGCAGTGTGGGCCTGGCTCTGCTTCCTGTTTCTTGCAGTGGTGTGTTTGCAACTGAGACCAGGGACTCTGTCCCAGTGCCCTCGTGCCCTGCAGAGGAGGCAGCAATGCAGTGTGTGCCTTTCAGAGAGTATCCGAGATAGACACTTTTTATGCCCCCATCTAGAGAGTAAAATGATTCATTACATTGTGTTCCTTCTCTGAATGACATCTTTTTAAAACTGTTTACCCTCATTGGTAGAGAATATAGGGGCTTGACAGCTCTCCCCTGGGTAGGCATTCCAGTTCACCAGTTGCTGGAGAAGTGTGGCTCAATGGTTAGAGCGGCAGACCCTGATGCAGAGGTCTAGCCCGGGACCAGGGTTCAATTCCTGCCTCGGCGGGTCTTGGGCTCAATTTCCTCGGACCTGATAATTCTCGCCTCGGTGCCTATTCTAATCATGGGTCCCACTCTGCAACTCTGGGCAATAGCTTGCTTAATCTCCACAACGGCCCCAACAACACTAGGATGTCTGGCTTCACCCTGGGGGTGCCCAGGAGTGGGCACCTCACAGGGAAAAAGCCAGGAAGGGTTCCACAGCGATATGCGTACAAGCGCAGAGATACCCTCATGGGTCGATTCGTGCGCTATACAAGTACTACTACATTACATTACATTGTTAATGGGTCTTCAGGGCTCAGTTGCAGCATATGTATTTTGGGATCTGGATTATAAATTTCCAGTGGAAAAAAGCAAGTGAAGTTCTACTGGTTAAATAAAGGCCCATCTGTAACTGGTAGACGCAGCGAGGTCTCCTTCACTAATGAGAGTGGTTGGAGGTTTAGATTTTGTTAAAGACACAGAGGAGAATTTTACGCTTTTATTTTCTTGGCGACTCAAATAGCAAATGGAACATGATACCGTTTTCATTTATTCTACTTTATCGCAGCCTCTGCCCCTTCATTTCGGGGCATGAGCACAAGGCTCAACAATCTCCCCATTTCTTTTTAACATATATACTCCTGTGCTTCTAAAGAATTTTATTGTGATCACATACCTTTTTTATTCCACGGATACTCGGATTCCAATCAACCATAAAACAATCCCGGGTACCCAGTCACCAGTAGGACTCTGACTTTCGAGGCTGTAAGCAGCGGATGAATATAAACTACCTTATATTAAACCCTCTAAAACATAAATCCTTCCGATTAACAGCAAAGTAAGCCGGTAGGATTCTCGCTTATGACCCACCTCAATGGGGATCTGTGCAGAACCGATCAAATCAGTATGAAGTCCTGGTTTCTTTATACATTCTGATATAAATCTAGAGCAGCAAATTAACGAAGTTACAAAAACCTTTCCCAACCAAATACTTGGACTGCATTAAATCTTTCTGCGTCTTTTCAAATATTGTAGTCCTAGCCAATGACTTTGTTCGATCCAAGTTAGATTATGGCAGCGTAGCCTGTCCGAGCATATCCATAGATGTCATTAGACTCCTTCAGTATTTTCAGAACACCTTAGTGAGTTGCATCATCAACCTAAGGAAATATTACTCCATTGCGGACTCCATTGGCAACTACATTGGCATCCCATTGAGGAAAGATTCATCTTTAAATCATTGTGCACTAATCACAAAACATTCCGCTAAATGGGTCAAACATTGCTGAGGAAAAACTTCTAGTAATATGATTCTGATCGTAACTTTATCCCATAATAATTCACTATTTGTAATCCCCAAAAGGAGATTCTCAAATTGAGGGAAGAGGAGTGTTCCACGCTCAAGGTGCAGTTTTATAGAATTCCACCCATGCCTCGAACCATTATTAATTTCCCTAAAGCCCTGTAAATGTGGCTATTCACTCTATAAGGTGCTCAACTTCTGTTTCCCTAAGCGTCAAAAGGCACTAGCAGTACGGTTGTGATGCTATATTGACACCCTAAAGTAAATAAGGCAATATTATTGCTAAGGGAAAGATATATGGTTTAGCAATAGTGATGAGGTATAGCTCCTAACAGGAAGATTTTGAAATAATTGTAAAATTAATTATAGATCCAGGCATTCAAGGTAAATAAAAATGAAATAAAATGTAGTGAATTGCGTTTAAAGGTATTTATGACAGGGTAATGGTATGCGTGTTAATGGCGGGCAATGTTATTGTGCTTGTGTGTGTGTCTATATTTTTTTATTTCTACTGTCTTTGAAAATTATTTGGCTGGTGGCATAGGACAGTGGATGCAGCATCTATACTGTGCAGTGCCCGGACCCACAAGGATCACATCTGCAAGTGTTTTCAGGTGGCACAATGCTGCCTACTGTTGTCCGCACAGCGACTCATTGTTGCAGGATTTGGCGCTGAAAGAATTCAGCACTGATGACCAGTTCCCAGATGCAAATGGAAACCAGTGAAATTTCTCATTGGAATTCATTGTATGTTCTGGAACCAAAATATTAATATTTGTGTCTGTTACCAAGCATCCTAGAACCTTTAATTTTACTTTTCTAAAAAGAAACTACTGCTGCATTTGGTAGAACCAGCTGGATAGGACACGTTAAACGCAGCCATCTCTTCCAACCAGATTACCATTGCAATTAAGAACATGCAGAGTGGGAGTCCCAGGAAGCAGTCCATCCCAAACTCCCAGAAGGGACCACAAGCAACCTTAGACTGCTCGCGGTGGTAGGATGCTGATAGGCAGTGTCGATTCGGCAGCCTTGATCCCTCCTGATCTATACGTTTCATTCCATACCGTGTCTTAAACAATACTTATCGACAGATTGCCAAAGGCCGGCATCGGAGGCAAAGCTCGGCAGTGGATCACCTCGTTTTTGTCAGACCGCACGCAGGCTGTCAGGTTATCAATTTCACCTTTTCTTCTGGAGCTGTTACTTGTGGCACTGCTCAAGGGTCTTCTCTCAACCCAACCCTCTTGAGTATACATGTAGCTCTCCTGGCAAAGCTCATTCTTCAAATAACAACAAATCATATCAAAAGTCACCTTGATTTAGGAACAACTTAAATCCAGCTTTCGGAATTGCATGCTTTCTGGTGTTAAATTCATGAGTAGTAATCATTTAAATTAGGCTGAAATCTTATTTAGCCTTGAAATTAGTACCTAGTTTAAATAGTGACCAATGGGTTGGGGAACTGCCCCGGACCAGTCGATCTGCTCTCAATGTGGGGGCCATTTTTGATCATTCTCTTATCTTTCTCTGGTAATGTCTCTAAAGATGCATCTCAATGCTTCCTAATTCTTAGAACTCTGAGGAGATTCTGCCTTTTCTACTAAAACAAACGCAATTCATTGCCATTTAATCCACTCTCGGAACCAAACTCGATTATTCCGATAGTCTGTATCATGCTTCTACTCTGATAGTTGAAAAGAATAGTGAGGCTCAGCTGGGAAGGAAGGTCCATACCTTTACTTTCAGACTTGTAAAATCTGGAACTCTTTGCCAATAAACAGCTGTTTTATAATTGATCATCTCCAGCTCCGATAGGCACCCCAAAACCTGAAGTTCACTTTGTAACTGGCTATCCCTGTTATATCAATTCTGTCAGTGCCTAGATGCCTGATCTCACGCGTTATAGAACCCAATCAAAATCAGAAAATCAAATCAAAATACAGGTTAGGGAATACGACTTCAAAGGACTTGGAATGTCCTCGGAGAAGGATAAGATCAAATTCTTGGGGACGTGGTTGCTCTGTCGCAGCTGTATGACCTGAATAGTAAACCCTTTTTGGCCACATTAAAATCCACCTTTGAAAGGTGGCGCCCCCTGATCTTCTTCTGACTTATAGTTAAAGAGGAAACACCCGTTCCTGTTTATTATGTTGCCCACAATCCTGATTTTGAGATATGTTTGGGTAACAAGACGATTGGTTAGGAATGACAGAAAATGTAGACTGGTACAAAAGGGGGTGGTGATGGACGGAGCATCCGAACCAATCAAACACTCACACCCAGTCAAAAGATCTGGGTTGAATCCATCACCGTTCTTTAGCCCACTCTGCCACCCCAGTTCAGACATGGCCATATGCAAATCAGTCTGACCCTGTGCCTCATGGGAACAGTCCAGCCCGAACTGCCAAGCCATGCCTTCCCTGGACCGGGAACAAGCTTCCGAGGACCGGTTTCTGGCATTACAACCGTCTTCAGCCCGGCTTGCTTGAATCCAGTGGCAAAGTGAGCAAGGGACTCACGTCTGAGCATACCCTGCCACACTTATGGCGGCCAAAAGCGGTACAAAAGGGGGTGGTGATGGACGGAGCATCCGAACCAATCAAACACTCACACCCAGTCAAAAGATCTGGGTTGAATCCATCACCGTTCTTTAGCCCACTCTGCCACCCCAGTTCAGACATGCCTTCCCTGGACCGGAAACAAGCTTCCGAGGACCGGTTTCTGGCATTACAGCCGTCTTCAGCCCGGCTTGCTTGAATCCAGTGGCAAAGTGAGCAAGGGACTCACGTCTGAGCAAGCCGGGCTTAAGACGGCTGTAATGCCAGAAACGGTGATGGGTCAAACCCAGATCTTTTGACTGGGTGTGAGTGTTTGATTGGTTCAGATGCTCCGTCCATCACCACCCCCTTTTGTACCAGAAAATGTAGATTGGCCAACATCGTCTCACTCCAAGAAAGAAGGCAGGTTTGCCTTTCCTGACATCATCTAGACCCCAGGAAACTGATCCCTAAAAGTTTACTAAAGACCAAGCTTTATGGGTCTTTTGGAAAATGTAGAGGTAATAACTGTCTAATGCACATATCTTTACTTAGCCCTCTCCCCTAAGCCTGTTGTGGTCATGCCAAATTTGTTTCATACAAGAGTGACCTAAGGTGACCATAGCAAACTCTGGATTCATCAATCAACTAAAACTCCTGTTCTTGTGTTTCCTTTCATCACACGGAAACAGACTTTTAATATTATTCTTTTGTAACTTTTTGAAATCACTGAAGGGCCACATCGCTAATTTACGGAAGGGGTGATAATGTTCCAGGTGGAGGGGGTTGGTTGTCTAATGTTTGCTTTAAGGAGAAAGCTTTTCCTTCTTTTTCTTATCAATGCCATATGTGGTGAGTAATTGCTGTCCTCCTTTGTCTAACAAACTGTGCTCCTTTCAGATTTGAATGAACTTTTCAGCTATAGCTCTGTTACTTGGTATGTACAGGACATGGTTTTTGTATTGATATGTTGAAACTTAAAGAAAACATTCAATAAGACTTTTTTCCTTCTCTTTTCTAGAGACCCCAGTTGGTGGCAGGACCTGCATTGAAGTCCTTCTTGCAAAGGTACTGCCCGATTGTCACCGAGAAGTTCTACCCAACGCCTTGGTGTTTTGGAGGGCGACTCCAGACCGTCTTCAGAGTTCTCTTAAAGTCAAAGCCTCAGTTGTCATACAGGAAGTAAGTTTTTCTAATCCTTCATACATGTTAGTGAGTCAAGCAGGGAAATGTGTGTCCAGTGTCTTGCGGGGGATCCTGGATTTCTATGTAATCATGGACTCTGATGAACAGGCACAGAAACAGAGGTCACCGTTCAGACAACCACTGGCTTTCATTTCAATTTTCATTTTAGTGAACTTCTTGAGGTCCCTCACTGAAGTGCTGTGTAAACATTAGATATACAAATGGCAATTCATATGAAGAGTTACATGAGGATGTGGAACAGAGACAAAAATAATTAGCATTGAGGAACTGAGGAGGTGAGGCAGGGTCTGTAGAAGAAGGTTTGTAAATTTGCAGCAGAGCACTTCTTAGGAGGCACGCGTTCCATAGCAGAAAGGAAGGACAGATCAGTGATTAAGACAGGAAGAGCGGGGTTGAAAGCAAACCTGGTAAGAGGATGGAAGAAGGTGAATAGGAACATAAAGTGAGACAAGATCAACTGCAGTTAAGCTCTGAATTCATTTGAAGATGATCGTGAGAATGTGCAACAGTATATGTTACTGGAATATACGCCAATGCAGAGGAAAAGGGAGGAAGATGAAAGATGAGCCTGTTTGAAACATTAAAACTAGATTTGATGGAAGCAAGTAAGAGGCAAAAGAATTAATTGAGGGAAGAGATAATAGATCGCAGTTGAAGTTAGAGTCTTATTGGCATGGAAAGTGAGAAGAGGCTGGAATTTACAGAGGTTATAGGTTTGGATTCGGCCGAAGCGTACAGTTCCTGAGAGAGGTGCAAGAGTTCAGGCCTTATGGTGGCCTTTTTGGGTGGGTCCATACTATAAAAGGCGGCTGTACCCTCCTCCAACCACCAGTCAATATTGTTTTGACCAGCACTAACTAAGAGTGGATGCGTCTCACAAAAAACGCCTTGCCAACGTTTCCTCTTGGATACAAGCGACAAGCAGTGAGTCGCTCTGGAGTTTCTTTGAGAAGTCTTCAGTGGGAACACAGCAGTTTGAGAAAGCTTTGCTTGGCTATTGCTGGGCAGTGGAGGTTCACCTGGCAGAGGCGTTCTGCAAATGTAACTTCAAGTCCTTGATAACACGAGCTGTGGCTTGCGGGTTGCGCTTAAGGAGCGGTCAGAATAGAAGGCCCTGGAGTGATGCTCTATTACATTATTGAGTTTTTAATATTCTCCTGCCAAAATATGGAATCTAGGATATCAATTACCCCTACATTGTGATGGTAAGTATGTTTAGGAAATTAAAGATGTACTTTTCTAAAGTCCACATCTATATTCCTTGAAAACCTACACATATTATAAAGACAATACCATTTCAGGCTTAGAGTGCTGCATAAATTATGCAAAAAAAGAACCAGGGAGCTTTGGGTAGTTCCAATGTTTAGGTGGAGAGCAGCTCCTATATATGGAGTACTCTCCAACACCATCAACACTCTGAATCTGCTCACCTCAAATATCTGTTTCTCTAGCAGCCTTTTACCATTTTTTCCACCAAAGTCTTTAAGCATAGGATTAGCAAGTGCCCTCCACGCCAATATGAAAAATGACAAAAGCCTTTTGCAATGCCAGACACAGTATTACAGCTTTGGATTAGTGAAACACCATCTAAGTCAACCTAGACTAAATAAAAGCCGCCCCTGACATGTTTAGCTCTAATTAGAGCTAATCAAAGAGGTATAGATTTGTCAAGGGACCACCCAGTATAAATCAAGACATTATTCTTTCAGGCTTAGGGTGCTGCATGAATTATACAAAAAAGGACTAACTTATACCTTTGAGGAATGTCCTATTAGGAACGAAAAGCATCAGGAGTTGTGAAAAGTACAAACAAAAGTAACTCACCGAGAGTCAAAATCTTTTTCCCTGTGAGTAAGGGAAATGGTGAGGTATCTCAGGTGAATATGTAACTTAAATTAAGAAATATTTAAAAATACGTTTTTTTTTTAAACACATTTTTTTCCACTGGGAAAAACAAAGGTTAAATTGATGTTCTAGTTAGGTATGGTAAAAAGATCTTAGCTTACTTTAAAAACGAAAAAAAAACAGAAAGAGACGTCATAGTTAGGAGTTGAAATGAGGTTAGAACTAATGTTTACAAAATGTAATTAGCCAGTTATAGTTTAATAACTAACTATAACTTGTGCTGCCACTTTTTATGACCTCACATTTTGCATCACTCCTCACATGTTAAATGATATCGCTGATGACATCTTAAAGTAATCAAAAAATGGCTTTCCTATGGAAAGTCTGACCTAGCCATAACTACAGAGAGAGACCAGCTCTGGGTAGTTCCCAAGTTTAGTTAGTGCATATTACACTAATGTGGAGCTAAGAAGACTAAATCTACACTAATCATCACAATAAAGCTGTAGTGTGTAGCCTGGATTTCATATTTTAAAGGATGATATTATTTACCACCCCTGGATCCAGATGCAAGAGTCCCTGGGCCTGAGCAGCAGTTTAGAAGCCCTTTCTGGAAGGAAGGGTTCCACTTTCTTTAGTAGAGAGAACTCGTACCAGGCAGTGGCGTAACAGCCACCGTGGTGCGGGGGGCTCGAGCTCCAAGGGCCCCCTCCAGCACGGTGCATGGGCGGTGGGCTCCTGGCCTGAGAGCTCCTGACTGGGTAAGGAGCGTGGTGGGTGAGGGGGGCGCGTCCTCGTAATTTTCAGGGGAGACCCTTCAAGTTTCGCCACAGATACCAGGCCGGCCATCTTGGTTTTCTTGGCAATGTGTTCATTTGCCTGTGAACCTGGAAGACTTCTACAGCTTATAATATTTCTCTGAGGAGAATCGTGTTATTTTGTGTTAACACATTACAGTGTCACGCCACTGCCAACAAATTGGATCGTCCCTGTGCACTGGCCTTACAATTGTTTAAGTCCTTCATTTTTAATATCCAGGACTTTTCATGCCTTACATTTTTTTCCCCTCAACTGATTCAAAAGCTGTTGTTAAACTCTGGTTTCTCACTAGCTATACAAATCAGAGAAAAGTAGCAGGAAAGTTCCTGAAATGATTTTAACAGCACTCCGTGGGTGTCGGGCGGCAGGAACGCGAGCAGAAGGTCCTCTATTTTTAGATATGCCTGCGCATACTCGCCTCTGCACGTGCCAGTTGTTGTCCTGGGAGGTGTTTGTTGCTTTCTGCTGCTGAAACCTTGCTATGTTCTTTTCTTTCAGTGAGTTGATCGCAACTGCTGATGGGGGGCAGATCTCGCTGGACTGGTCAGACAATGAAGACAGCTTAAGGTACCCAGACTCTGCGTCTCGCCCAACTGTGATTCTACTACCCGGCCTTACGGGCAACAGCGAGCAGACATACATGTTACACATGGTGAGGCAAGCCTCCCAGGAGGGGTACAGGTAAGGAAACCATTTCTGTACCAAATGAATGGTAGATTTGGCCAGCCAGATGTTAAAAAAAATAAACCATTTTAAAATATTGTCCAATGTTTTTTTTTTTATATGAAGATGAACTATTTCGGCAAGAAGAACTTAGGCTTCTTTCGTATACCCACTAAAAAGTAAAATCCAGTCAGTTTTCCTCGCTTTCCACAATGAATATGTACATCTATTGAATTTCTTTGGAGATAATTTGCATGTTGTTTTTCATACATTGTGCAACTTGATGAGTTGTTATGCCCAGCCCTGAGGAAAGTACTAAATAGCATTTCTCTTGCCATACTCTTTTTGAGGGTTTCGGGGGGGGGGGGGACACGGGGGGAGAGGGGTGGTGGATACTGTATGATAGAATAGAGCCAGAAGTACTAAACAAGGGGGAAAGTGGGCATAGAGAAGACATTGCATAAAATGTGCTAAAGGAGCACAAAAAAGAAAAGTTGGTATGTAGGGCAGAGTGCAAAGTAACACACAAAGTATGGCTAAGAGGCGATACATCCTGTTTGGGTGAAAATAAATTGAAGTTACCCACTGAATGTAAACCCCCAAAAATGAAAAACAAAGTAAAAAAATATTAATGTTTTGGAATGTCAATTTGTTTGTTATCAAAATAATAATATAGTTCAATTTTGTATGTGGTGAGTGATATGGTTAAGTGGTGCATTTTCCTGTGAATATTATAACCTTTTTTAATTAAATGAAAAGCAAAGGGGAGCACAAGCTCCTGGAAAGAGCATTAGTGCCAAAGCCCCAGACTCCAAAACATTCATGTCCTTAAAGAAGCTAGGAAAGTGTGCAAAAGAAATTCTAAAAGCTAAAGCTGTTCTCTAACAAAAAGAGCATTGAGCAGCACAAACAATATCCCACTCCCACACTCCCTGACATGCCAGATAAGAAATGGAAAATGTTTACTACTTTCTTTGCCAACAAACCTCAATCAGAAATGGAACGAGAAAAATGAACAGTCTTCCCTTTCGTCACCAAATATACAAAACAAAGACACCATTGCATGAAATAAATGTACCCTAATATCTGTCAACACTCTGTGTACACCACTGAAGCATATGATGCCCTACTCACAGCTGGAGGATACACCATGACCATATCAATAGCCCAACACATCACCCCCTTCTGGGCTTCACATTGTAACCAGCAATCTAGCAAGAGGAAACCAATCTATGACAAATTAAACTCCATTAAAAAAGTCATCTAGCCTTTTTTTTTTCTTTTTTTTTTTTTCCCCGGGTCCTATGATTATGCCTGTTATGCTCCATGGACCACCGTTACAGGTCTCCTAGTTAGAAAATATGGTCTACAAACAAAAAAAAAAAAAACATGGTCAAGCAGGTTTAATGCAACCTTGGTGGAGTTAAATAAATAACCTTCCACCTCTGGAGGCTCCTTCCGCCAAAAACTTTTCTGTGTCTTGGGGTGAGACCTAAAAAGATCTTGTGGTCTCGCCCAGGTAAGACACGCGAGGTGGTCGGTGTTTTCTATAGGAGGGTTTAGGCAAATGAGGACAAAAAAAAAATTATTCAAAAAAAGTCATCTAGCCTCATCGAAGAACTTAGCAATTTAAAAAAAAAACACTATCCGAGCAGTCCTAGACACAATGAATTATTGTGAATGCTCTTATGATAAAAAAGTAACACCTCCAACAAGCTGCTTAACAGTTACCAATCTCCTTTAAGAGAAGGATACAACAACAAACACCCATCAGTTTGTGACAAATGATGCCCTCATGGTCCCTGACCAGAGCAAATTCTGCATGCAGGCACTTAAAGACCTTTCAAAAGCCTTGAGTACCATTGACCATGCATCCCTCATTCAACTCTATGGTGCAAAGAGATGGTTCACAAGATACATCGATGGCCGATCCAACACTGAAACGACAGGAGAATACTCGCCCTCACAAACCCTATTAGACTGGGTTCCTCATTGATGCATGCGAGACCCAACCCCCGTTCAATCATAATGTGGAATCTCTGAAAGAAGAGCGCCAAGGCCTAGGCCTTACCCAGCACCAAAAGGCTGAAGGGACACTCCTTACCGTAACAAGACACTTAAACCTTAACAATTTCCCTAGAAAAATTCAAAACTATCAAAATACTTCCTTAAACTTCACCGATCCAAAACAAAATTTGAAACACCAAACATTTGGTGCCTGAAGAAAACCTCCACACATGAGGACACACACTTGTTCTGTGTGGGATTGTTTACTATATTTGCATGCTTAAAAGTCTTCCTGAATCTAAACTAACTTCTGATTGTAGTATTCAACTCAGCAGCCAGTCTGTCCACCACCCTGGAATCTTACCGTACCACCAGTGGCGGCTGGTAACATTTTGAAAGTGGTGAGGTGTAAAAGTTTGGGATGAGTGCCATGTGGCAAGCAACCATAGTGAGAGAGCCTGACCATCATAGGGGGAGTTATCCTCTCCTGGGAAAATTTGTAAAAAGAAGTGGACAAATAGTGTATTTTCAAGCAAATTTCAGAAAGCAAGATTTATAAAGCAATTGTGAAAGTGTAGACTTTAAATATTAATGCACATAAAATGCTCCATATCTTACTGAATTAAAATTGTTTAACTGTTAGTGTAGTGTGTAAATTGTCCCTTGGGGCAAGCAAGGTTTGTAATTATCTTACCTGGACACAGGGTTGTCTCTGCACTGCATCTGGCTGGTAAGTGAAAATCTTCCTCCGAAATTGATTATCTTATAACAACAAGTGAGGGTTTTCCAAAATGAAAATTATGTTTTGAGCAAAATGTTAACAAGCTGTACTTAACTACGCCGGCACACAAGGGTCCCTGCACGCTGCGATCCTTTAAATGAGCCGTGCAGCCAGTGCACAGGAACAGCAGTGCACAAGTGGAGCAGTCTGCGGGGCTGCAATGCTCAATGCGGCTTGTGCTCAGGTCTGCCTGCAGAGGTTTCTTGCATTGGGAGACTTCAGCGCAGGACTACCTGGGCACATGGCTAGCAGAGTGCACAAATGCCTGTAAAGATGTCCGTGCACAGAATTAGCTGTCCACAAAGCCTGCTGTGCAGGGTCTGCCTCTGTTAGCCTGCTAGAGAGTGCATCAACTGTTTCCTGGGCTACTGTGCACAGAGCTAGCAATGCACAGAGCGGGGGAGGAGCCTAGCTCGCGTCCGAGATGGCCGCGTTTTAGCTCGGCTCCGTTCGCCTGCCTGTTTTAATCGTCTATCCTGTCGTTATCCTGCCCCGGGAAGCCCTCTTTGCTGTGCTGTAGTGCGAAGACGCCTTGCAGGCACTCACCCTTTGCTCCGGTGGTCCTGGGTGCCGTGGATCCTGTGCGGCGCTCCCGCTCGCATCGGAGCCTCCGGGGCGGGCTGGCCTGGACCTCTCGGCGGCGCCCGGACGGGACGGAGCACGATGATCAGCCCTTGATGGCGCAGTGGACGTGGTCGTGGAGGCCGTTGTGCGTGTAGGCCGGCTGTGCTTGGTGGCCGACTCCGGTGGGCCGGAGGCCTTGGGTGGAGGCGCTGCCGTCCATTGGCTGGGCTACTTGTATATCTGGCTTGCTCCCCCTTTGTTCTCCGGTCCGGCCATTTTGATTTCTTCCGCCCGGACTCGGAGAACGGGACCGGCGGCACTGGGGAGCCGGCGATTACCCTTCTTCTGGTGGCCCTCCTTCCTGCCCCGGGATGCCCTGCCGCCGGTCGGCTGGTCTTCATTTGTCTCGCTGCTGCCCCGACGGAGGTTGCCGGCCGCCGCGGCCTCGCCGGGCTTCCAAGATGGCGGCCGACCCTGAGTGTCTCAGCCGGGCCTGGACGAGCGCTGGAGGCCCGCCGCATGGCCCGGGTGCCGGATGTGGTAAAGGTTCTCCTACACTTCTGGATATCCTGGATGCCCTGCACTCCTGGCGAGCTTCTGTGGCTGCACCCGTTTTCGCTCTGGAGGCGGATCCTCTCTTCGGGCCGTTTGGGCCCCCAACATCGGGGGTGGCCTCACCGTTGCTGGGTGCGGCTGGAAATATCCTGGGAAGTATGGCCCCGGCGACAGCCGCGTCTGTGGGTGTACGGGGTTCCGTTGCCCTTCATCGTCCTGTGCGGTCTCCTTTGCCGCTGGTCTGGGGGCCGGATTCCGTCTGGCCTGGACTCGATGACTCTTCCTGCCCCTTCTCGCCTCGGCTGGCCGGCCATGGCTCCTGCGCCAACCCAGCTGGGTCGGCCTCGCTTGAACTATCCCTGGAACTGTGCCTGCGATGTGTGCGATGTACCATGACTTTCCTGGATCTTCCGTGTTTTACTCCACGTGCCTTATCCGGACTGCCGTCAGATCTCCCTGTTCTATGCCTTCGGTTCTTCGCGGTCTGGTTCTTGTTGGATCGGACGGCTATGACTTTGGACAAACAAGGACAGGGTTGATATATATTTGCCTCTATGTGCGGTAGTCTTGTATTGGTTGGATGATCGGCATGTTACGGTATGATTATGTGTGACTTTAAGGTGCTCCTGGAGTGTATCCTGATAATTTTGACTTCCCGTGGGCTTTGCCCTTTTTCTCAGGCGGGTGGGTGGGTGCAGATAATACTGTCCCTTGGCCCTCTCCCGTGTGTGATTCCTTCCCTTTTCCTTTCCCCTCCCCCGTTTTTGTCCTTTGTTTCCGTCCTGTCTTGCTCTTCTATATTTCGGGTTCTAATTAGGGCGACAGGCACGCTGCCGGGGGGTAGGCCATAGCCTTCTGCAGGGGTGCAGGGTGGGCTTGTGGGGTGGGCGGGGGGGTCTGTCATTTTGGGGAGTCTTTTTCCTCCCCTTTTTTCTTCCTTTTTTGTTCTATGGCTCTTTAGTATTCACTGTTTCTGGACTCTGTCTCGTCATGTGTCCCCCTGGTGTATTTTTGATGCATTTACCTTCCGGTCGTACTGTGATTGTGGTTCGCTATGTGTTCTATCATCAACCTTTAATGTATGCTGTGTACCGGATTCTGTTTTCCTGCCTGTCCCCGGGGGGCGCGTGATTGGGTAGGAGTCCCTTCTCTTTCCTTTTTCTTCCTTCCCCTCCCTCTTTGTGAGGGGTTTCTTTCCTTATGTTGGGGTGCGTATCGTATTGTTTTTTTTACGGTGGGGTCCTTTTTTTGTACTTAGGTTTGTCAAGTCGGGTGGTTGCTGTGGTGGGTGGGCGCTGGACGGCGAACGCCATTGCCTCTCCTTGTGGTCCTCCGATTGGGCTTGTACTTATTGCTATGTTTACTTCATGTTGGTTTTATCCTGTATTTTATGATCGCCGGACCGCGGCTCACCGCGGCCCCTCCCTTGTTGCTGGATTCACTGCCCGTCATGATCCTGTACTCCCCGCCCTGTAAAAAAAGAAAATTACCCTTCTAATTTCCTGTTCCTGCTGATTGCTCTATGGCTTTTGGTGTATCTCCTGTTTTCTTGCCGTCATATCCTGTGTACACTTTTATATTGCTACTTATGCTTTCGCTATGTGGTGGCCAGCCCGTTGGGTTGTAGGCCCGTATTTGTGAGCACTCTTTGTACAATAAAGGTTTAAAAAAAAAAAAAAAAAAAAAAAAAGCAATGCACAGAGCAGCCTTGCACAGTATTGTACCTGTACGGTGTACACTGCTCCCCGCAGGGTAGTCAATGTGCACAGTAGCCCTCCTGGCTGCGAGAATATCTGTTCTTTCCCTCTCGTCCTCTCCTAGCTCCCTACCCCCTCTTCTGGTTTTGCAGAATTTAAACAGTTTTTTGATCTGTATCAAGATTGGAGAAAAGTCTTCGGTTCGGCTCTGGCGCAAAAGGTCTTATCACGACAAAGTAAAAATCAAAACATGACGGAAAATAAGGGAAGGGGACCCAGTTACTACAGTGCAGTACACCGGAGTCGCGCCAACATTGACTTAACACTCAGGCAGTGGCACATGCAAGTTCAACACATTGAGCCACAAACTGATTCCAATTTTTTTTACCTCCTTATATAGTTCTATTCGTATTCAACACCTTAGCAATTAGCAGCAAACCATAATCGCACAAAACCATACTGTCCTGACCATTTCAGACAGGATGCATGATGTAAATGTGTCCACTGTCCACTCGACTCCACTCCAGCTGTGATCCACGATGCAAGCTGTGATCTACGTGATCAGGAGGCTCAGAGTCAGGACAATTCAAGTGCGAGGTCAGGTATGGTCTGGCTGATCTCCACCACTCCCTTGTGCAATGTGTGCGGTTATCAACGCGCCATGCCTGAAGAGGGGAAAGACTGAGAGAGAGAGACAGGCTGGTTGAGCAGCAAGGGCAGAAATAGCCAATCCCTGCACGGTTTCACAAGTCTACAGTGATTGGCCATGCTCCGTGGACAGGAGCCTTCCACTCCCGCGCTGCTTCATGTGCTAACCACTGCGCCACATGCCTAGTAACCACGTCTCTCAGCCAATCCAGACACAGTTCCCTTGCTGTTGCACAGCATGAGAGCAGCACCAGGATTGGCTCGGGCAGGCAAACTCAACTCTCATTGGAGACCAGGGGCTGTGGCTTTGATTCACCCCCCCCCCCCCCTGCTCACTAATGTGCAGATTGAAACTCCTGGAGAGAGGCTTCTAGGGCGCATGTCAAGCTGGCCGGATAAACAAGGCAGCAGTCCTACCGGACATGCTCACTTTGTGGGCTCTGGTGTGCTTGCTGTTGAGTATTGTCTCTGTCAAATTAAACATTGTTTAAGCCCCACTGCCTCAACCCTGCATGCACTGGCTTCCAGGAGCCGCCTCAGACAACAGGTTGAAGGCTGACTGGCAGAATAGAATAAACTTTAAAATGTATTTACGTTTATTCACATTTAATAGGAGGACTGGGGCCATTTAATAGGGGGAACGGGGGCCAAAATATAAGTGGGGCAACGCCCGAACGCCATAAGGGAGGAACCACCCGTGCGTACCACTCTTTGTCTTTCAAAATCTAAACTAGCAATGAAGGTGTCAAGTGTTGCACCAAATACAAGGGCTTTTGAGAACCCCAGATTCAGATGGTAATGGTTTCACTGTTTGGATAGAAACTGTTTGCTGACCATCTGACCATCTGTACCTCCTTGTTTTTTTCACAGAGCCATCGTCTTCAACAATAGAGGGTTTGGAGGTGAAGAGCTGCTGGTGAGTTGGATTTCTCTATATTCAGTGGTTGCCTTGCGTTCAGTTGCTCCTCATGCGTTACTTCTTCACTTGGGTCTAAATTTTCTTTCCTCCCTAAGAACACTCTGTACTCCCATTCACCTTCTCTTCTGTGGGTCACGTATTTCGCCTGCTCACAACATCACGATGCTTCGTGGTGGAGCTGATAAAATAGTGATTTGCTAGCAGATGGACTATATTTTATTCCTGGTCTTATGACTTTGCTCTACAGTCATCCCAGAAGTAGATATCTTACGTCACACTCACTGGCTGTCACAGATGGGCGCACGTCTACTGTACGCTTTTAGTCCCATTTCAAATATATTTCATGGGAAAAGTAATAGAGCTATGGGGTCATGGGTACCCCAGACTAACATCTTGAGTACACTCTCAAGTCGAACCCTAATTTTTCCAACCTAAAGTCAAACCCTTATAACTCGCGTAAACACTGAACACATTGAACTGAATGGTAAACACATTTCTCCAGGAGGGATAAGAGGGGAATTTTTCTTACTAATTATTAACTGGAGGGGGGGGGGGCATTCCTCCCCAGCCTATGAACTGAAGGGTATTAAGCATTCATTAAGGGGCTTTGACTGGAGGGCAGCGGTCATGCCTCAAGACCCTAGGACAATTGCCTTTCCTCGACACGGTAAACCTCGTTTACAACGCGGTGTTTACACCGCATGACCTTTACCACGCTGCCATTACAACGCAAGTCATTACTACGACTTGCGCCGGATGGCGCTGTTGGTTAAGGAATATTGGAATTTTCTATTCCAACACCTTCCCTACTGTTACGTGGGCTGGAGTTGGAATAGAAAATTATAATAATCCTCAATCCGCGCCCTCCAACGCAAGTCGTTGTAACGATTTGCGTTGTAAAAACTGCGTTGTCAAGTACCGCGATCATTTTGATCTCGTTGTACTGACATACATCCCTCGACATGCTATGCACTGAAGGGCAGGATGCATTACACAAGGGACTGGAAATTGCAAGACATTAAACTTTTCACCAGAGACTATTTTCTCATAAATGGACATTGCAGTCAGCTTTTTAAATTGGGATCATTACTATGTCCATTACCTAGGTGAGAGATATGGGAATTCCTTTCAAAGTTTGTCGTTACTTTTGTTTCCGCCTATGATTATCAGTGGTGTACTTGGCTCCTCTGTGCTTCTCATTTCCCTCAATGAACAGAATGAGTAGAGATACCTTGGATCTACAGGACCACTCTGTCTTGCATTTTCTCCGGCGGGCCTGGCTTTAAATACTGCAATGCTAGCTTGCAAGTCTCTAATGTACTTCTATCAACACCTCCTTCTCACTCCATTCAGAGCCCTAAGCTTCTGTCCAGGGTAGAGAAAGTAACAAAAACAGGTAACTGGAAGCTTTGTATTTAAAAGGCTCTTTAAAGATGATGGGATACTGCCACTGCCAATGTACAGGAGTCGGAGTATACATCCAAATCTGCATCATGGGTCACCCCATCAGTGTGTTGGGGAAAAGCAGGGGTAGATTAGTACTGAGCTGGTTTCCATAAACTAAGTGCATCTACTTGTGTGATAGTTTCAAAGCTTCCTTGAGAATGGGGCAAGTTTTCGTATATTGTGTCCCCGTGATCGTGCAATAGTATAACTCTTCTCGGCTTAAACCCCGTTCCTGTGATCACATCATTCTGTCAAGATGGTGGATTTCCTTATAATGTGATCACATGGCCCTGTTGGCATTGATGTGAGGCTCTGATTGCCTTACAGAGTGGTGCCCTGATAATACCATGCTGTGCCTGGTGCTTTAAGTGTTTGTATACAGTCAGGACAATAGTCTCTTTGCATTACGCTGTGGTCATTGACAACGTTGGCATGGCTTAGTGTGGCGATAAGTATAATGAAGAACCTCAAGGTGCTTTCTGGATGAGGAAGTGTTGCCGTAGCCAATAGCCATTAGAAAATGCAAAGTGGTTTGCCTTGAGGCAGATATTGTTCAGTGGAAATATTTCTTATTTATTTGCTGGTGGTAAGTGCTGGAAATGACAGAAGTTTATCTGAATTGCAAAGCACCATTTACTCTTTTAGTTAGTGTTTTAGAACAGTGAGTTTTGATGGCCGCAAAAGAGATTTTGCTTAGGGTTACCTGGTCCTTGGTCCCAGTGAGCTGTGTGGCTGTGGTTTACCGGAGGTCTCTGTAACTGAAATCCATTTGGCTTTGGTTTGCTAGGAAGCTCTAACCCAGCTCTATTCATATGTTTGCAGACATACCGCACGTTTTGTGCTTCGAACACCGAAGACCTGGAGACCGTGATCTCTCATGTCAAAAGCCTATACCCCAAGGCTCCGCTCCTCGCTGTTGGCGTATCTCTGGGAGGGTAAGCGCTTAATGACTTTATAATTATGTTATGTCTGGGAAGGAAAGACTATTCCATGTTTACTGGAGACACTGTAGATACAGCTGGGGTGTTGTGTTGCCAACACTTGAAGTTACACCTACATCACTCTTACAAAGTTTAGAAAGTAGCATGACGCATTTGATCAGTTTATCCTTGTCCGCACATGCTGATGGGTGGTTAGTTTATGTGTCTGATCTCCGCATACTTGACAAAAGACAACGTAATTTCTGCTGGTGGACGATCCATTGGTTTTCCGCCAAGAACACAGATTTCCTCTTGGCTTATAGGCACCTCCGATTTGTGTAACTTCTCTATTTCCCTTGTTATGTGTTTATGTATTCCATTATCATGGCACATAAACGCCGGGGAAAGATAAGACCAATATCAAGTCTTAAAGAACCTGAATGGATGCGAGTACAAAGTTACTGAGTAGGATCCTGACTCGCAGCATAGTATAGTTAGATAAAAAGAGGCTCATAATGAGGTCTGCAACTCATTTGTGTAATATCCAGGTGCCTACCTGAATCCTGAAGCAGCATTCAGTTTGAGAGGGAGAAAATACCTGTTTACATGCTATACGCAAAGGATTCTGGGTGAAACACAGCCCTATTGATAAGAATACAAGTCTGTCAGGTCAGGTTGAATATACCCAGAAAGATGGTAAATACAGGGGTGGATCAGAGCAGATGTCCGCTTTTCAAAATGTTGGAATATGAATCAGGCATGCTGCAGATGTAGGGGGGATGCCAACTGTAGGAAGTTGTGTAAAGTTCTGTGGTCACTGCCCCTCGTCTAACGTATCACCATATGGTGTGTGTTGCACTTTTTTTGCTCTGTAGGATGACCTTACTGAATTATCTGGCACGGAAAGGGAAGGACACGGGCCTCGTTGCAGGGGTCACCTTTTCAGTCGTGTGGAATACATTAGAATCCAGCTCGTCCTTGGAAGAGCCGCTCAACTTCTTTTTGTTTAATCAACGCCTTACATACAGCTTATGCAAAGCCATCAACAGGTACATTATGTTCGTTTATGACTGTGTGTACGTCTTTCCCTTCTATATTTCGCCATCAGATATCATGTTACTCCATGCTCTTCCAGCACATCAGTTTGCGTCTGCTCTCCTCTGGGTTCCCAAACATACACTGTACGTGGAATGGGGTTTGCTTAGGCTCAGCCTTCGTTCCATGCAGACTGTCAAGTGTGATATGAGTGAGCTCTCTCATTTATGTTCTTAGTAATTTAGGAGGCGGCTGTAGACTGACACCTGACCTATGTATGTACAGAAAGTGGTGTCTTGACTTCTCATTTCTGTAATTGCTTCAAGCCTGCTGAGGTTGTTGATGTGAGTATTTTCTTAGCCTGGAGGCAATTTTGGGCTTGCTTGCAATTAATGCTAGGGAGCTCAAGTGGGTAACAGCATAACCCACACTTGGGTCTGGGTAATGCATTGTGCTTTGAAGGTGATGGAGGCTTGCAGAGGGAGCCGTTGTTCATTGAGGGTAGGTGATATTATCTCAAACTTTCTTAGATTCTGGTCCGTCTGGATGCGGGATTAAGAATACTCTTCTAGGGTTGGGTGTGATTTGCACACGATGGTGAGCAGTGTACTTCTCCAGTTGGGTGAGATAGGACCAGGGTTTGTTCAGCTGTTCTTAAGTCACCTTCAAAGAGAAATACGTACACTTTGCAGTGCATGATGCGTTGATTCCAATTGGTTTGCGTCTTTTTTTTTAGATGTGCATTCTGATACTGAGAGTGGTGTTAATGTAAAACCTTGGATATGGTGCAGTGGAACAGCTGGGAAGTGGAAATGTTGAGGTTCATTGCTGAAAGATCTTTCTGCATACACTTGTTTGTTTTCATTGGCCATTAGAACAAACTCTTAGCCTGATTTAGAGTTTGGTGGTCGGGATACTCGGGCACAACATGACGGATATCTCAACCACCTTATTACAAGTGCCGTACGATATAATGCACTTGTAATAAGGCGGGCGGGATAACCGTTCACGTTTGTGATAGAGTAATTCGTTCGCCAAACTATAAATCAAGCCCTCTGTTTGAAAATGCATTTCAAATGTGACTTTAATATACAGAAAGTGAAGGTATATTTGATCCCGATACTTTTATTGCCTCAGGTGTCCTGTAGGTACAGTTGTGTGTTGACTGCTTACTGATGGATCTTGATGTTGTGATTGTCTGCCATTAGAGTTCCCAGGGTTTCCATTTGGAGAATACGAGAGATAGGATGTGTCATGGGGTCTACAAGGGACACAGAAAGACAGTACAATTTTAAAGTGCTTATTTTATTGAGCTCGGTTTCCCTCAAAGCCTGAGACAGCCGGCCAAACCGACATGCACACTTTACAGTGCCCATCACTCCTCCCCCCGCCAAGGTCTGCCCCCACCGCCCTACACTCATATCGGGTTAGCAAACCAGTGGTAAATAAAATTATTTTTCGCTGACTGACTTTGATAAGTGGGGTGACGCTTATCCGCCATTGCGAAGGAGCTGCCCCTCGATGGATTTGATATCTTCTTTAATGGCATTTTTTTTCATCCTCTAGACACAGAAAAGTCATGGAAAGCAAAGTGGACGTGGACCATGTGCTGAAGGTAAAGGCCGTATCCTTCTCTCCGATTATCAATCGGCTATGGATCCGTTCATAGAGCGTCTCGAAGAGTTGCCGTCTCTGTACGCTCATTGTATCTTTAACTGCTTCACTCTCCATTTCCCCACTTTCTTTTCACCCAGTGCTGTCGTCTTCCAAATATCTTTCAAACCCTTTCCTCACTGTGTACGTTACCTGGATTCCGCCCCTACCCAGAATCTATTTTAACACCCATTTTTTTTTCACTTTGCATCTCCCCCTCACCCCTCCATTCTCCTCCCTGTGCAAAATCTTTTTATGCCCTTTTCCTCACTGTTGGACGTCTTCACAAAGGTACATTTGGTTGTAAACATACATTTAAGACCAAATGTACCTATTTTGATGTACAACGTTAATTCACAGAGAGATACCTAGATGGGATAAAACCTTGTCCGTGTGTGGAGATTTATGGAGCCATAATTCCCACTCAAGGAGTGAGAAGTGGGCATTCCAAGCTGGCAGTTGCCGCGGGTGTTTGGCAATGCTGAGAAACTCATACATTTGTGTGAATTCCCAAACTAAAATAGATTTCCTTTCCACCCGGGAAAGGATCAGAAATTTACTCCAGCACAGGGAAGGTATGCAGGGAAGGGAAACAGATCAACTCCAGATTTGTTGGGAGTGTAGGGGAACGTCTTTCTCCTTGGGGTCCAATATTTTAGCTACAGGAAAAAAATCTGCATTTGAAAATCCTGCTGTGAGGAGATTTCCGCTTTGGAGAACTCCGTCCAGTAGAAAAAGGATCCTACTGGAAATTGCATGACATTCCCATAGTTAGGCCTGCAAACCTGCAACTTGCACTTGTGAATTCCAAAAAGTAGGAAACATTTGTTTAGGCAGAGACATAGACCATTTGCCTGTAAATTTCCTGCTCCATTTATTTTTTGGGGGTTGAATCAGGCCCTGCTGTTTCACTGACGCTCCTAACCCTTTTTCGAAAGTATTTTCACTCTTCCTTCTTTTTCACAACTTTTTAAATCTGGCTCTTTCCATCCTCTTTCTCACTCAGCCTCTGTATAATTCTTCCCCTTTTTCTGTTACTCTCGTTTGAGTCCTGTTTTTCTCTCTGTCCCCCTCTCACATATTGGATGTATGACGTTACAACGCATGCTTTTACCACGCATGCTGTTACAACGTGGTTTTTACAACGCAAACCTTTACAACGCATAGCGCTTTGGGGTGCTGGATAGTGAATAGTTTAATTTACTATTCCAACTCCAGTCCCCGTGGAAACTAGGGAAGGTGTTGGATAGTAAATTAAATCTATTCCCTATCCTAGAGCGCCCCCAGCGCAATGCGTTGTAATGGTTTTCGTTGTAAAACCTGCGTTGTAAAAGCACTAGGTTGTAAAAGTTTCATTGTAAAGGATGTTTCCCCACATTTTTGCTTGTTAATGCTCTATGACTTTGAGATTGCAAGTGTTGACAAGAGACCCGGATGTATTGAAGTAGTTTACAGAAGAATTTTGGGTATTAAATGCTATGACAAGCTAACAGGTTTTCATGTTCTGCCAATTCTGGGTTTTCTTCAAAAAGAATACAGATCTTGTGCTAATAATCAGGCTTTGTGACGTTTGATCCTGTGGTAGAATTCAATCCCCAGATCTCTTTCTTGTTTCTTATTCAGGGCAGAGGAAGAGACTCATCTCTGCGTTGCACATTGTGGAAAGAGCCGGTCTTCCTTTGCGAGTCTGTTTGTGCTGTTTCTTCTCATTCTCCCAGATGTGATTGCTGAATTTTGTCTCTTCCGTTCGTGTCAGATCTATAATACTTTATTGGCAGGACTTAAGTTGCCACAAATGTCAGCAAAGCTTGACTCATTCAATGGATTTACAATGTTGTAGGTTTGTGAATTTGCGCCTTTATGATGTCAGATTGTATTTGCTGATCCTTCTGTCAGTTATGAGATTTCTCGTCAGAATATGTATCTTGTGTTTCTCTTCAAGCCTTGTGAAGGTCCTGATCATATGGAGGGTTCCTCAGAGTAGTCGTTTCTCATTGTCTCCTCTTAAGGGGGGCAGTGAACTAAAGATTATATAGTTTATTTTATACAAGATCTTAGTTCTGTTTGACCGGTTTTGTTCAATACTTTGATCTGGAAATTCACAATTGTATATAGAAAATTGTTCTGTTGGGTTAGTGTTGCACGTTGTGTAGTTTTGGCTGTGGGCAGGTCCAATGACGTTGCTGTTGAGAAACATTTGTTCGATACCTTCATGGAATTTATGTGTACATTAATATTTTGAATTCATGAAGCACAATGACCACCAAACAAGTGTATCTTGATGCTGATTAAAAACAAGATAGATCACCAGGAAGGCACAGTCTGCTGTGGAAAGAGAGGGGACATATAAAAAGGCATAACTAAGCCCTAGCTAGATGGAAACAGGCAAGCCTTTACATTTTATAAAACGTTGTTAGGTTTACTCTTGACCATTGAGTCCCATATTTGTATCCATCACCATGGAGATATGTGGTTAAGGATTAGAAAGTGCACAGTGCTGAATTGTATGGCTTCTGTACATTTTCCAAAGGTGCTGAGAGTTATTAAAAAGAAGTGGTCTTTAGATGGATGTGTGATACTTCACCTGTTTAGCTAAAAGTTTAAACTGTTATTAGTTTTGTTTTTGTTTTTACTGTGGATTTGTCTCTGGTACATCATGATTTGTGTTCTGTTTTCAGGCTCTGTAGGTGGCAGTCATTTTTCCATGTGCCAAGGCCCTCGTGGTTAGGAGAGCATCTTGTCTGCATAGAGTGGATTGTTCTTCCCTGTACGATTCCAGCCACGTTTGTTCACACGCGGGACGCTTTTGCCTTAGCGCCAGAGGGAGTGCACGCTGCAAGTTTTCCAGCGCGATTAATGACCCCGGCACTCTATGAAACCTACTAATAAGGAATATCTATACTTCAACTGTATGAGTCTTAATGACCATAACCGTACCGCGTGTGAGGCATTTTCACTAGATATCTATAGTTATATGCACTGATAAGTGGCATATGTGGTGAGCTAAGAAGCCGAGGAACTACGTAGAATATTAATGCGGTTGTCCGCCTATGATTATCCAGTGATATTTGGAGGATAATACCATTTTTAACTTTGAAGAGATAGTTCGCTGGACGAATATCTTGTGAGACTGGAAAGGAGGCAGAGCGCACCCCTGACCTAGACTGTACGATATATAACTTTTGAGAAACATTGGGAAACATTGAATTTGTCCTGATGAAGGTGGTTAAACACTAACTACACCACCGAAACGCGTCGATGCTTAAGGAGTAATACTAGGAAAATAAATTAAGGAAAATTCTGTATTTTGTCGGAATTTAATCCCTTACCTGTACCTCCTTTTTTACTGAAATGTTGGATGTATTTTGTATATAATGGTCTGTTCTGTGTATGTTTCCCATTTTTAACAAACTATAGTGTATGGTAATAAACTGTGCAGATCTACTTTTATTATGGTGCTTTTTCTTTAAACCTTTTGAATATTTCTTGCATTGTTTCCTTGTTATGACTTGATATTATTTATTGTTGAGTGTATATGTGCCTACTGGTAAGAATTTGTCTTTCCATGATAATTCGCCCAAAGGGAATTATATATTTTGACTTGCGTTCTAGTGATAAGCCAGCAGTTGTTTCTCAGGATGTCAGGACATTTGCCCCGGCTTGCTTCATGTTCATATGTTATATATGTTTATAGATTTTGTAGCGTGCATCTATCACCCCTACTGGGCCATCCTGATGCTGAAACCAGTCAGTATTGTTATGTGGTTATTGGAGTCCATATAGTTGCTTTAAAAAAAATTTTTTAGGACATGTCTGCCCGACAGTGCAAGTTGTCTGGCTGCGAAAGACCAATTGTGGGCATACCAAGAATGTACAATGGGCTTACAGCCCGCCTATTGCTCATCATTAATTGGCTTCATTGCCACTCTTATTTGCTTGCTTCATGGTCCATGGTTGAACTTGTCACTTCTTATCCATCTATTTGACCCTACCCTGGATCATTGTTTCTTCACCATCCTTTTAGTTTGCTTACTTACATCCTTCAACTGCTCACTTTTAGGGAACTACTTTTTCTTTGTGGTTAAGCGCTTCATGAGAGTGCATGTGTTTTTCCAGCTGTCTCCCATCTCCACTCCTCCTCTTGCTATACCGCCCTCCCCCTGTGCTCCATGTTGCTCTCGCCTCATGTGATTCTGTCCTGCAAATCATCTCCCTGCCCCTGTGTTACTTTCTCCCTTGTGTGCTTCTCCTCCAACAAAGCACCCCCGTCTTGCACTGTTGCTCTCTCCCTTATGTGCTTCCCTGAAACCCCTGTGCTCAGTGTTATTCTCTCCCCCTTGTGCTTTACCTTGCAACCACCTACCCTTCGTGTTGTTTTCTTCTTCATGTCCGTCCCCTCGGCAACTCCCTGCTCCATGTTGCTGTCTGTGCTGTGTTTCACCCACCCCTGCTGTGTTGCTCTCTCCCTCGTGTGCTTCCCACTAGAGCCCTCTCGCCCGCACTCTGTTGCTCTCTCCAGTTTGTGCTTCTCCCCCATGTCCCCCTTCTCCAAACTGCACTGGCAATGGTCCCCACCGAGCAATCTGCCTCCTAAATATTATGAAGAGTGCCCTCCCCAGGGCTAGTGAGCCGCAAGTAACAGGATTTCTTGTGCTGTCAGTCCTCCTACTTCACCAAGGCAGGGCATAGTTGAGGAGTTCATAAGAATCTCCAGATAGAACTGTAGTGTAGTTCCTATATTCCTAATAGGCTCTGCGCATTGGAATAATATATACTGTAGTTTAGACGTAGGACTGAGGTCGACTAGGTCTCGATCAAATATATTAGGCTTAATTGTGAGTGCCAGCTAGCTCAGAGGTCACTAGAAACTTTCTCGAATTCACAAGAAGGGATTAGTTTCTGACAACCGCATAAACATGACAACTTTGTTTCCCAAGATAAAAACGTATCTCTAGAGTCGTGGAAACAATAGATAGATATTTCACTCAGTCAATCATGCATGCTTCGTTTCACCATGGGTGCAGAGAAATAGAGAGACGGCCGTTTTCAAAAAAAGTATTTATTGAACAGTCTTCCTTCTCATGCAGAAGAAATGAACTGCTACAATCGTAATACTGGTTGCAAAGTACAATGCGTACAGTGCGAAGAGTATTATAAAATAATACTGTAAAAGCATGGTATGGTTTCTAAGCCATATAAAATAACATAAAATACATACATTAATAAATAACGACTAAAAGTACTTCAACTGGTGCTTCTAAAGTACGCCTATCCCGGTGTACCTAACCTAGGTCTAGTACAAGGGAAGAGGTAAGTGAGGTGTAGCTTAGTTTCAGTATTCTTTGCCAAGAATCTATCCAAGATTTCTCTAAGGGTCTAATCAGCTTCGTACCTTGGTTTAGAATGTAGGAGGTCTGGTATCTCTCTCTCTCTCTCTCTCTCTCTCTCTCAGAACTCGATTTCCCAACAACCCGCCAGGGTAGCTTGGAAACACTGGAGCTGGATTTCTCGGCAAGAGAAAAGACAGCGTCTCTCTCAGTGCGTCTGCTGGAGGGTCGGCTTCCTTCGGCACTTGCTGCGGCGAGCTGTGTCGTGTAGGTAGATAGTCGAACTGCTTCAAACCACCGTGTCCTTGCCTGGGCAAGTGTGGGCATATTTATACCTTGAAGGTGCCGAGTTTGACGTAAGGTTGGACATAATAACGTCATCAAAGACTCAGTTCTTTGAAAACTCCATGAGTTATTGGACAAATCAATATTCAAGCAAGAGGAAGTCCCTGACTGCTGAAGGCGGGTTTTTCCAAGAAATCGTTGTGGATTTTCGGAACTAGTGGAAGTAGCCATGCCGTATTTGGACTGCATAGGCTAAGTCTAAATATGGTTATGATTTCTATGCCTATATAAGGATAGGGTGATTTATACCTATATAAGGGCATGAATCTGGAAAATTACACTAGGGTCCTATAAATGCTCTACAACAGAACTGGTGTCCCAGTCACAGAGGAGCCCAAGGTCCTACTCCACTGTTTTAAACTATTGTGGTCATACTGGGATCTTTAACGTGAAAAGATTCTCCCTCTTGACAAATTCAAGTTGTTACTTTGTACCTAATCCTGGTCATTCCCCCTAAGGGATCTGTCTGGTTTCCTTTTGGAACTACTCTCCTCCCGAATGAGTGGAAGTTCACAAAGTTAGTTGACAGGCATTTTCAGAAACTTTAGTAGATTGTTTTCTTCCTTGCCTCTCTAGTGTTTCCCCTCTGGTTCCACTTCTCGGGGTGATTTCCACTGTAGGGGTGTCATCTGCGTTCCACCCACAGTTCAGGTCCTGCCTCATCTGGGAGCCTCTCTCTGGAAGAGGTGAACTTGAGAGGTCACAAGGTAGATGTATGGGTGCCATTTTAGCTCATGCTACGCTTTTGGGTTCAAGGTTGCAACATATTGTGATTCCCTGTAAAAGAGCATTCAGAAAGAGGCGGATAACATGTAAAAAAATACTTAGTAGTTGAACTTGTTTCCATTTCAAGCCCCATCATGTGGTTTTAGCACCTGTTTTATTGCTGCCTCTTTCTTTCACTTTTCTCAAGTATTGCTCCCTCTTTCTTGACAAATGTTGTTCTCGGCATCCTGGTATCTTTTTCACTTGGTCTTCCACTTTACCTGTCTCATTCTGTAATTATTCAATTCACCTTCTTTGGATAGTACTTTTTTCTCTCTCTTTCTCTCTTTCTCTCTTTCTCTTGCACACCCTTGTCGCTCTTCATTCATAGCTCACATCCTCCTTTGTCTTTGTTTCAGGCACGGTCCATCAGGGAGTTCGATGAACGTTATACCTCCGTGGTGTTTGGATACAAGACCTGTGAGGAGTATTATCAGGAAGCCAGTCCTGACTACAAGCTCAGTGCGATCTCCGTACCCCTTCTCTGCCTGAATGCTAGCGATGACCCCTTCTCACCGTGCCACAGTGAGTACTCGAGGCCGTGAAAATTAGCGGGGGCGTGCTGGGACTGATCCGTGTGTCACAGGTTAGGTGGTATTGCTGTACCACCAGGATGCCCCACATAGTGTCCATGTTTCTAGGTTAATAACAGAAAGGCCCTTTTGCTACTTAAAAGGTAATGGTTTCTAAGCTTTATTAACCACAGTTCTCCATAGCAAAGTGTATACTGAAAGAATTTAATCACTTTTGGACATTGGTCAATAACCCAAGTCGAAACTGTTGAAAAGAAGGTCTGCATGCCTTGATTATAATAAAGATATTTTATTGAACGACGAAAAGCAGCGACCAGCAAGGGCCGATCCCATAAGCAACTGCCTCAATGAACATTCTTTTTTTTTTTTTTTTTTGAAAACCTTTATTTATGTAAAAGTGTACACAGCTATTTAGCCGAACATCCCGAAGGCACGGCAGCACGATAGAAACACAGTATCAAGGCACACACAGATCATATCTCGGATAAATGAGGTTTAATTTTACTTTTAAAGCAGGATGAAATCGAAAAACGTAAAAGACTCCAATATAAAACAAAGAAATAGGGGGGGATCAGGTGCCGTACTATAAAATATAGTCGTACAATGGGCGGGCCAATTAAGCAAATCCTACACAGTTAAAACGATCACAGTTAAAACATCGGGGCCGCATCGAATGAATCGGGATATATCTGCATACAATCACTGTGTGCACCAGTCAAGCGCCCGTCCATTGATACCCACAATGCAGCAAAAATTGAGGCACAAGTTACGAAAATCAATGAGAACTCAAAGATTAGCCCATTATGCTGATCCCAGACCCAGAGAAAAGAGAAAGTGAAAGTAAAGCCAAAAAAGCAAAGAGAAAAAAGGCCATAGAAACAAAGAAAGGAAAAACAAGAAAACCCCTCCTCCAACCCCCCACCCTGCACCCCTGCAGATGGCTACGGCCTACCCCCCTAGCAGCGTGCCTGTCGCCTAGTAACAGAACCCGAAATATAGAAAGAGTAAAGAATTATTAAAGAAAAGGATGAAGCGAAACAAAAAGAAAAAGATGGAGGAGGAAAATGTATTATACGCCCCCGGTATCCTCCGTCCCCCGTCCGAAGCGTACAACCCTAAAGGACAATCAACAATGAGTAGCGACATATCAAGCAAGTCAACAAAGGGAAGACGTCAAACATCGCCCGACCTCCCGCTAAACAGTGAATTAGTGGTCCCCTCTTCTTCTAAAGCCCCAAAGTCAGATCCGACCAACCATATCATCCTTGACCCCTCCGAATTCTCGTGCGAACTCTGTCCGATAGTACCACCATGGCCCCAGAAGAGTCAAAAGGCATAAATAAGTCAAAGATAGGTAGTACGTGTCCACTCGAACTCCACGATTCTTCGTAGACCTCCATAGCTGGTATGTTCCCCGTCACCGACCCAACGTCCAAGTATTCAATAGACCACAGTTCCATAAGTTCTGCAGGGACGGGAGGGGTTCCCGGCATCAATCGAACGTCGTCAAACCCCGGGGTAGGGAGGAACAAGACTGTGCTTCCAACTGCAAGGGGCTGCGGTGGTGGAGGCAGTGATCTCTCCAGAGTCTGAAGGTCGCTAGCACTCCGTGACCAGAACAATGGCGCCAGATCAGTTTCATGTCCGGGGTCTCGGTCTTCCGTGTGATAGTCCGCTAATTGCAGGTGCTCAGATGAGACAGGCGCCAGGCACGATCGCGCAGTTTCGGTGTTGCCAGCGATCAGTTCGTGAAGCCTGGCCTTCATAAAAGAGTGGAGCTCCCCAATGGCGGCCATCACGGTCTGCAAGGACGGCTCACATTGTCCCCGGACCTCCGCCACTCGCTCTCTTCTCGACATCAGGGAATACCCGGTGTCTCCGGGCGGGCAAACTGGGGTGAGGGCGTCCGGCGAGGGGGGGTGCACAGTTGGGTCACAAATACGGCTGCTCGATCGAGGGCTCCACCCCAGCGGGGGCGGCAGCCGCCAGAGCAGAAACCCCCCCCAAAGGCAGCCAGTCGATGATATCACCCCTCCTTTGTATGTAGCAGACCGACAGCACACCACACAATCCAGGCCAGTATTTTCTGCCGCAGCAAGGGACCAGACCCGGTCTGGGTCCCACGGCCGATGTTGTTCAGTTGCGGCCCGGCCGGGTCAGCACTCGAGACCCCGGCTCATGGGGTGGGGTAGGCCGGAAACTTCAACACGACACAACTCCACACATCTGGGCGATAAAAGTCTCAGGACCACACCAATGGACTCAGCAGCTATTCATCTGTGCGGGGTCCAGCTAAAAATCAGGATTAAATGCAGGATAGTCGATCGACGGACGGAGGTCAGCGGAGCCGGGAGCTCATGCGGCCATCTTGCTTCGCTGCGTAGCTCCTCCCTCAATGAACATTCTTACTACTTTAAAACACACCAGTTCCAGTTTGGAACTGGATTGCACAACCACCCTAGAATACAACACAAACCTTTGAATTTAGGGGGGGTTTCCTCTTCATCACATGGAGCTCATCTTCACTATACATGCTTTTCTCAGTGATGCTAGTAATATTTAGAGATTGTCTTATCGTCGGGGTCAGGCCCTGCGTACTCACAACTTACTGTGTGCAAAACTAAAGGGAAAGCCAGAGAACATCCAGACAAGAACGCTAAGGCAGGTGTGGGACAGAAAGTCAGCAGTGCAGAACTAGAGACAAAAAAAGAGACCACAAAACGTATCAGATAGTTGATAAGGTGGAACTAGTGACCAGCGGTGTAACGATACTCGAGCGGACCCGGACGTACTCCTGTTATACTGAATGCACAGTCGCACCATCCCCATGTATCCTGCACTGCAATATCTCTAGAATGTATTTTTTTTTAACATACCTCAAAAGCAATTCTCTAATATAATGACAACCTAGGATTCTAGAAAAAAAAACATGTAAGTCAGTTTTGCATGACATAACAAACGTACACTGCTTTGGAGGTCTTGCTATCCAGAGAGGGGAGACTCGCAGGCCTGCAGACAAAAGCAGATTGACGTCTAAACCTAGAATGAAGATGACGATGCCTAGCCGTGATCTCCTGATATCTTCTGAAGAGTGTGTCGCTAGAGCAAGATTGGCTTTGGTATACAGCCTGAGGGCCCCCAGGAGCCCGATGGAAGCTGCAACGCGTCACGCCCTTCCAGGGTATGAAACACTATCTGCTACTGGACCATCCAGAAAAAGGCTGTAGACATCTCAAGGGGTTTGCACAGCTCTACATGAATACCAAACCAATGCAATACAACTCTACCGGTGACAAGGAGCTACATTGTGAGAGCTCAGTAAAGTTTGAGAACTCAGAGTGAGTTGCATTAGAACACAATTATATCTGGAGTGCTTTCAAGAGGTAACTAGATGTAAATCAATAAACCTGGCAGGATGCGAGAGCAGGCTTGTGAGAAACTCAGGTTACATAATTGTAAAGACCTCAATAGCACTTTTACACTTCTTCTTACCTTACAGTGATCATACGCTGTTTATTATATCAGCACTGAGCGGTGCAGAGCTAAATCCCCTCTCAGAGTTACCCATCTCCTGCCCCCACTACACCTGTTATCTACCACACCTCCACATGGGGGTCACATTAACAACAGCAAAGGAAGCAAAAGGAAGCCGGCAACCAACTGCTCTGTTCTGCTGTTTAAGCAAAGGGTAAATGGAAAGGCATTAGATGTTAAAGATGAAGTGAGGAAGCAGGAGGCTTTATGCCTCACCTTTTGCCTTCGGTTCTTGGTTCTCATCCTGTAAAAGATGTCTCTCCTCTCCTCCAGGCTCTATCTGGGCTTTGGCAAACACAAGGAGATGACGGATGGAGCGCTGAAACTTTTCAGACACTCACCCCCAGTCACAGATCTGGGTTGAATCTGTCATCATTCTTTAGCTCACTTCCCCACCCCAGTTCAGACATGGCCACATGCAAATCAGTCTTGACCCTCTGCCTCATAGGAACAGGTCAGCCCGAACTGCCAAGCCATGTCTTCCCTGGACCAGAAACAAGCTTATTGGGACCGGTTTCTGGGTAAAGCCCCTCATCAGCCAGGCTAGCTTGAATCCAGTGGCAAAGTGAGCAAGGGACCCACGTCTGGGCATTCCCTGCCAACTTAGGGCGAACAAAGCAAACACAAGGGCCTTTCCTGCCTGGTCCGGGTCTATTTCACAGTGCAGTTTAGGGGGTTGGGGGGTCACTCATTATTGAAAGTGTCCCACAGCACATGTGGAGCACTCATCCCGTCTCTCGTGCTGCGAATGCAATGTTGATGTTTTACTTACACCAGCGGATCAGGTTAGGTTGTGGGCCCCCAAACTCTGTAGTGGTAGCCAACTACATTGGGGAGGTTGCCGGACCCTGAGACCCCTGCTAGAAACATCACAGTGGACTAGAAAGTTGATGGTGCCAACCTCTGGACACCCAGAGACACACAGTTGATCTGACCTCCATCAGTATAACTACAAAACTGAACAGAAACAAAACTAAAGCCAGGAATCACACAAGGATAATTTACAACAAGGGGTGGTGATGGACAGAGTCTCTGAATTAAGCAGAGTACTCTCACCCAGTCAAGAGATCAGGGCTAGATCCAACACCGTTTTTTAGCTCATTGCACCATCCCAGTTTCAGAACCTGGCTGTATGCAAATTAGTCTGTCCCTGGCCCAGTGCATCATGGGAACAGGGCAGACCAGACTACAAAAGCCAATTCTTACACTGGGAAGGAAACAAGCTTCCGGGGACCGGTTTCTGCCATTTCAGGCGTCTTCGGCCCGGCTTGCTTGAATCCTGATGGTGCAATGAGCAAGGGACTCACATCTGAGTATACCCTTCCACGCTTAGGGTGGACAAAATAATTTACAACAAGGGGTGGTGATGGACAGAGTCTCTGAATTAAGCAGAGTACTCTCACCCAGTCAAGAGATCAGGGCTAGATCCAACACCGTTTTTTAGCTCATTGCACCATCCCAGTTTCAGAACCTGGCTGTATGCAAATTAGTCTGTCCCTGGCCCAGTGCATCATGAGAACAGGGCAGACCAGACTACAAAAGCCAATTCTTACACTGGGAAGGAAACAAGCTTCCGGGGACCGGTTTCTGCCATTTCAGGCGTCTTCGGCCCGGCTTGCTTGAATCCTGATGGTGCAATGAGCAAGGGACTCACATCTGAGTATACCCTTCCACGCTTAGGGTGGACAACATAATTTACAACAAGGGGTGGTGATGGACAGAGTCTCTGAATTAAGCAGAGTACTCTCACCCAGTCAAGAGATCAGGGCTAGATCCAACACCGTTTTTTAGCTCATTGCACCATCCCAGTTTCAGAACCTGGCTGTATGCAAATTAGTCTGTCCCTGGCCCAGTGCATCATGGGAACAGGGCAGACCAGACTACAAAAGCCAATTCTTACACTGGGAAGGAAACAAGCTTCCGGGGACCGGTTTCTGCCATTTCAGGCGTCTTCGGCCCGGCTTGCTTGAATCCTGATGGTGCAATGAGCAAGTGACTCACATCTGAGTATACCCTTCCACGCTTAGGGTGGACAAAATAATTTACAACAAGGGGTGGTGATGGACAGAGTCTCTGAATTAAGCAGAGTACTCTCACCCAGTCAAGAGATCAGGGCTAGATCCAACACCGTTTTTTAGCTCATTGCACCATCCCAGTTTCAGAACCTGGCTGTATGCAAATTAGTCTGTCCCTGGCCCAGTGCATCATGGGAACAGGGCAGACCAGACTACAAAAGCCAATTCTTACACTGGGAAGGAAACAAGCTTCCGGGGACCGGTTTCTGCCATTTCAGGCGTCTTCGGCCCGGCTTGCTTGAATCCTGATGGTGCAATGAGCAAGTGACTCACATCTGAGTATACCCTTCCACGCTTAGGGTGGACAAAATAATTTACAACAAGGGGTGGTGATGGACAGAGTCTCTGAATTAAGCAGAGTACTCTCACCCAGTCAAGAGATCAGGGCTAGATCCAACACCGTTTTTTAGCTCATTGCACCATCCCAGTTTCAGAACCTGGCTGTATGCAAATTAGTCTGTCCCTGGCCCAGTGCATCATGAGAACAGGGCAGACCAGACTACAAAAGCCAATTCTTACACTGGGAAGGAAACAAGCTTCCGGGGACCGGTTTCTGCCATTTCAGGCGTCTTCGGCCCGGCTTGCTTGAATCCTGATGGTGCAATGAGCAAGGGACTCACATCTGAGTATACCCTTCCACGCTTAGGGTGGACAACATAATTTACAACAAGGGGTGGTGATGGACAGAGTCTCTGAATTAAGCAGAGTACTCTCACCCAGTCAAGAGATCAGGGCTAGATCCAACACCGTTTTTTAGCTCATTGCACCATCCCAGTTTCAGAACCTGGCTGTATGCAAATTAGTCTGTCCCTGGCCCAGTGCATCATGGGAACAGGGCAGACCAGACTACAAAAGCCAATTCTTACACTGGGAAGGAAACAAGCTTCCGGGGACCGGTTTCTGCCATTTCAGGCGTCTTCGGCCCGGCTTGCTTGAATCCTGATGGTGCAATGAGCAAGTGACTCACATCTGAGTATACCCTTCCACGCTTAGGGTGGACAAAATAATTTACAACAAGGGGTGGTGATGGACAGAGTCTCTGAATTAAGCAGAGTACTCTCACCCAGTCAAGAGATCAGGGCTAGATCCAACACCGTTTTTTAGCTCATTGCACCATCCCAGTTTCAGAACCTGGCTGTATGCAAATTAGTCTGTCCCTGGCCCAGTGCATCATGGGAACAGGGCAGACCAGACTACAAAAGCCAATTCTTACACTGGGAAGGAAACAAGCTTCCGGGGACCGGTTTCTGCCATTTCAGGCGTCTTCGGCCCGGCTTGCTTGAATCCTGATGGTGCAATGAGCAAGGGACTCACATCTGAGTATACCCTTCCACGCTTAGGGTGGACAAAATAATTTACAACAAGGGGTGGTGATGGACAGAGTCTCTGAATTAAGCAGAGTACTCTCACCCAGTCAAGAGATCAGGGCTAGATCCAACACCGTTTTTTAGCTCATTGCACCATCCCAGTTTCAGAACCTGGCTGTATGCAAATTAGTCTGTCCCTGGCCCAGTGCATCATGGGAACAGGGCAGACCAGACTACAAAAGCCAATTCTTACACTGGGAAGGAAACAAGCTTCCGGGGACCGGTTTCTGCCATTTCAGGCGTCTTCGGCCCGGCTTGCTTGAATCCTGATGGTGCAATGAGCAAGTGACTCACATCTGAGTATACCCTTCCACGCTTAGGGTGGACAAAATAATTTACAACAAGGGGTGGTGATGGACAGAGTCTCTGAATTAATCAGAGTACTCTCACCCAGTCAAGAGATCAGGGCTAGATCCAACACCGTTTTTTAGCTCATTGCACCATCCCAGTTTCAGAACCTGGCTGTATGCAAATTAGTCTGTCCCTGGCCCAGTGCATCATGGGAACAGGGCAGACCAGACTACAAAAGCCAATTCTTACACTGGGAAGGAAACAAGCTTCCGGGGACCGGTTTCTGCCATTTCAGGCGTCTTCGGCCCGGCTTGCTTGAATCCTGATGGTGCAATGAGCAAGGGACTCACATCTGAGTATACCCTTCCACGCTTAGGGTGGACAAAATAATTTACAACAAGGGGTGGTGATGGACAGAGTCTCTGAATTAAGCAGAGTACTCTCACCCAGTCAAGAGATCAGGGCTAGATCCAACACCGTTTTTTAGCTCATTGCACCATCCCAGTTTCAGAACCTGGCTGTATGCAAATTAGTCTGTCCCTGGCCCAGTGCATCATGGGAACAGGGCAGACCAGACTACAAAAGCCAATTCTTACACTGGGAAGGAAACAAGCTTCCGGGGACCGGTTTCTGCCATTTCAGGCGTCTTCGGCCCGGCTTGCTTGAATCCTGATGGTGCAATGAGCAAGGGACTCACATCTGAGTATACCCTTCCACGCTTAGGGTGGACAAAATAATTTACAACAAGGGGTGGTGATGGACAGAGTCTCTGAATTAAGCAGAGTACTCTCACCCAGTCAAGAGATCAGGGCTAGATCCAACACCGTTTTTTAGCTCATTGCACCATCCCAGTTTCAGAACCTGGCTGTATGCAAATTAGTCTGTCCCTGGCCCAGTGCATCATGGGAACAGGGCAGACCAGACTACAAAAGCCAATTCTTACACTGGGAAGGAAACAAGCTTCCGGGGACCGGTTTCTGCCATTTCAGGCGTCTTCGTCCCGGCTTGCTTGAATCCTGATGGTGCAATGAGCAAGGGACTCACATCTGAGTATACCCTTCCACGCTTAGGGTGGACAAAATAATTTACAACAAGGGGTGGTGATGGACAGAGTCTCTGAATTAAGCAGAGTACTCTCACCCAGTCAAGAGATCAGGGCTAGATCCAACACCGTTTTTTAGCTCATTGCACCATCCCAGTTTCAGAACCTGGCTGTATGCAAATTAGTCTGTCCCTGGCCCAGTGCATCATGGGAACAGGGCAGACCAGACTACAAAAGCCAATTCTTACACTGGGAAGGAAACAAGCTTCCGGGGACCGGTTTCTGCCATTTCAGGCGTCTTCGGCCCGGCTTGCTTGAATCCTGATGGTGCAATGAGCAAGGGACTCACATCTGAGTATACCCTTCCACGCTTAGGGTGGACAAAATAATTTACAACAAGGGGTGGTGATGGACAGAGTCTCTGAATTAAGCAGAGTACTCTCACCCAGTCAAGAGATCAGGGCTAGATCCAACACCGTTTTTTAGCTCATTGCACCATCCCAGTTTCAGAACCTGGCTGTATGCAAATTAGTCTGTCCCTGGCCCAGTGCATCATGGGAACAGGGCAGACCAGACTACAAAAGCCAATTCTTACACTGGGAAGGAAACAAGCTTCCGGGGACCGGTTTCTGCCATTTCAGGCGTCTTCAGCCCGGCTTGCTTGAATCCTGATGGTGCAATGAGCAAGGGACTCACATCTGAGTATACCCTTCCACGCTTAGGGTGGACAAAATAATTTACAACAAGGGGTGGTGATGGACAGAGTCTCTGAATTAAGCAGAGTACTCTCACCCAGTCAAGAGATCAGGGCTAGATCCAACACCGTTTTTTAGCTCATTGCACCATCCCAGTTTCAGAACCTGGCTGTATGCAAATTAGTCTGTCCCTGGCCCAGTGCATCATGGGAACAGGGCAGACCAGACTACAAAAGCCAATTCTTACACTGGGAAGGAAACAAGCGTGGAAGGGTATACTCAGACATGAGTCCCTTGCTCATTGCACCATCAGGATTCAAGCAAGCCGGGCCGAAGACGGCTGTAATGCCAGAAACCGGTCCCCGGAAGCTTGTTTCCTTCCCAGTGTAAGAATTGGCTTTTGTAGTCTGGTCTGCCCTGTTCCCATGATGCACTGGGCCAGGGACAGACTAATTTGCATACAGCCAGGTTCTGAAACTGGGATGGTGCAATGAGCTAAAAAACGGTGTTGGATCTAGCCCAGATCTCTTGACTGGGTGAGAGTATTCTGCTTAATTCAGAGACTCTGTCCCTCACCACCCCTTGTTGTAAATATTTTTGTCCACCCTAAGCGTGGAAGGGTATACTCAGACATGAGTCCCTTGCTCATTGCACCATCAGGATTCAAGCAAGCCGGGCCGAAGACGGCTGTAATGCCAGAAACCGGTCCCCGGAAGCTTGTTTCCTTCCCAGTGTAAGAATTGGCTTTTGTAGTCTGGTCTGCCCTGTTCCCATGATGCACTGGGCCAGGGACAGACTCATTTGCATACAGCCAGGTTCTGAAACTGGGATGGTGCAATGAGCTAAAAAACGGTGTTGGATCTAGCCCAGATCTCTTGACTGGGTGAGAGTATTCTGCTTAATTCAGAGACTCTGTCCCTCACCACCCCTTGTTGTAAATATTTTTGTCCACCCTAAGCGTGGAAGGGTATACTCAGACATGAGTCCCTTGCTCATTGCACCATCAGGATTCAAGCAAGCCGGGCCGAAGACGGCTGTAATGCCAGAAACCGGTCCCCGGAAGCTTGTTTCCTTCCCAGTGTAAGAATTGGCTTTTGTAGTCTGGTCTGCCCTGTTCCCATGATGCACTGGGCCAGGGACAGACTAATTTGCATACAGCCAGGTTCTGAAACTGGGATGGTGCAATGAGCTAAAAAACGGTGTTGGATCTAGCCCAGATCTCTTGACTGGGTGAGAGTATTCTGCTTAATTCAGAGACTCTGTCCCTCACCACCCCTTGTTGTAAATATAGGAATCACACAAGGATTGTACTCCATTGGCTCTCCACCAATAAGAAACCTGCTGTACATGCGTTGCCCACCAGCCCGGCCAATAACTCGGGTACAGGTGAAACCATCTGGAAAGGGTCCTATGCACAGAAGAAATTAATGAATTTCTGACCCCAGATAATGGAGTGGTTTTACAGAAGCTTTCCCACAGAACCAGACACAGACCCAGGCTCAGCAAGTTCTCTGTCCAGCACCACTTACTATCCCTGGCCTATGGTACGTGCAGCAGTTTTAGCTGCTGCACCAAACAGTGTTTGAAGCCGGGGGACAGCCTGTGTTTTAGTTGCAGCAATGCCGGAAGCTCTGCTGCACTGGTTCACCAGCACACCAGTAACAAGCCTGTCTCTAAATAAGTGACTTGCTCAATAATCTGTGACCGACATCATTGACAGACACCATTGTAATACAAATACCTATAACAAGGTGGTGGTGGAAAACCCTAAAGAAAGGACAACTGTCTGGAGGAGACCTCTGTTAGCTGTGGAAAGTTCTCAGAATGAATGACGACAAATATCTAACAGTGGAAGCAGACCAGATTCCGTGGGTGGACCGACCACTGCATAGCGAGTCAGAGAAGTTTAATCAACCGGCTTTTCAACTGCTGTGGCCAATATCTGATTTTGGGCTAAGCTTCCATCGCTGATTTCTCTTAGACTCCAGAAAATATTCCAAACTCCCAATGTCACTTTATAGTACCTGACCAGGATGGACTTTCAGAAGTCCTGTTGTTACGTTATGTGACATTCACTTCTGAACACATCCTTACAAGAGTCCCCTTAGCGCTGCTTGTATAGGACCAAGGTGGGAAGGAAAGGAATTACTGGGATGGCAGACCATAGTTTTTGTGGTGAAGCTGATGACCTCTTACTAAGACCCTACCCCTTGGCTGTCCATTCTGACCTTTATAAATGGAGACTAGTGGGAACTTGGGAGTTGGCCTTACTGCGGACATGTCTTTTATCCTTCGTATCAATAATGCCAGTATCAACATAGCCGTTTATCTATACTCCGGCTTTAAGAGATTGTTCATGTTCTTGAAGAGATCATCTCCCCAGTATTGTCACAAAGGTGCAGTTAGTGAATCAATGACTGAGTGATGGTGGACACTCGGGACAGATTGTGCAGTCCTGTTACAGGCACGTCGAGAAGGAGAGAAGCAATTTAAGAGGGCAAACTGCACCTCTGTGAACCACCTGGAGGCTGTTGGCTCTCTAACAAATAGAGACGTTGAAACATAGTTATATCGGCGCTTGGACCGCTCTTCATCTTGTACTCATGCTGGCCCATATTCCCTGTCCTGCCTGTATGGAGAACTTGCCGGAATATTGTACTGGCTATACTGGAACGAACAGCCCCCCCCGTTCCAGGGTAGGCAAGTCATGGGAAGCGAAGTAGTGGCTTGAATTGTGGCAATCCTGAAGAAGGTGTTTTCAGCCAAAATGTGCGTTGAAGAGATTGAATCTAAGTCACAATAGTGCAACGTTATTGAGTTGTTGCCATTACATTTACATAGAAATTAAGTTAAAGACGGATTAAGAAAAATTGCAAAATGTTCAAATACTGATGGATTTTATGTTGATGCACAAGACCAATGTTGCTAGAGTTTCAAGACCAGTATGTGTAGGGATGTTTGATTAGCCTTTGGAACGTATGCAGCATGTGGTATGGCGTGGTACTGAATGTATATGCTTTTAAATGGACTAGTATTGTTTCCTTTGTAGACCTGTTTTGGGAATACTGAGGACAAATGCCTAAGTTCATATAAACAAGTTATGTCCTTTGAGCAATATCTGATGAGGTACAAGAAGTGTTGATGAAATTTACAAATAAAATGACAAATAAATTAAAAAACATAACCCTTTGGGCCGTACATTTATGTGTGGATTTGAGACTTATGAGCTTAAAGGCAAGGACAAGGTTGCCGGGAGATTGTTCACTGCCTCCAGATTAAGCAAAGGATTTAATTCATACCATGTGTCTTCTATACAACGGTTTGTACAATTGGTCTTCCTCACTACCTCACCACACTGATAGTTCCACGCCAACTGGCAATATGCCTGAAGTCAGTCACCCAACGCAAAATATCAATTCTCCATGAAGAGATAAGATTATTGCTCTTACCTAACCTTTTGCATTTGACCTAATTCCCCGTGATCTACTTTGGGTAACTCTGAATAGGCAAGGGCTGCCAGGCGAATTGTTAAAACTCATAATGGGCTTGCACCAGGAGAATTATGCTAAAGTTAGGTGGGGACCAAATGGGGAACTTACAAACCCAATCCCCATTAAACGGGGTGTACGCCAGGGATGCGTACTGGCCCCCACCCTTTTCTCCCTATACGTAAATGACATTGCAGCCTATATGGAAAATTGTGAGAATGATTCGCCCCGATTAGGAGGGGAACGTGTTGCGTCCCTCCTTTTTGCCGATGACACAATTTTAATTTCACAAACACCACGCGGCCTCCAGACCCTCTTAGACAGGTTCCAACAGTATTGTACTTTGAAAGGACTAGAAATCAATATAAAAAAAACTAAATACATGGCACTAGACCCGCACAAAACTTTTAAAAGGAACTTAATGTTAAACGGACAAAAATTAGACTACGAACATAGCTTTACATATCTGGGAGTCCTGCTAGATTCTTTAATGGGATGGGGCCCACAACTAGAGCAATCAAAACTGGTGTTTAAACAAAATTGTTTTCCCATATTGCAGAGACATAATAAAAGTGTCAATAAGGCGGTCACCCCAGCAGTGGAGCTTTTTAGATATAAGGTACAATCAGCCTCACTGTATGGGGCGGAAATTTGGGGGCCAGCATGTAAGAAAACTTTTGAAGTACTTGAGAATAAGTTTATTAGGGGTCTTCTAAAAATTCCTAATAACACTCCGCTGATTCCCCTATTTCTTGACTTAAACATTAAACACACAGATCATCATGCAATATTGAGACCAGTATTGTTGTGGGTCAGACTATGGACAACAATTGAACTATCAGATTATAAAAATGGCTTGAAAGAGGTCCTTGAACTTGATAGTGACAGGAAAATCCTTTGGTTTAAACATGTAAAAACCTGGCTAATCAAGCTCGGATTAATGCACTTCTGGAATGAGCCAGGTTCCTTAAACTCAGTTTCTAAGAAAATAGTTAAACTGTCTTTTTGGTCATACGTGAGCAACGATTCCGTGTACATAAGAACACATGGCCCTCTTACAGAAAAATTCCTTATGGTAAAAAATGAGGCATCTTTTGAACAATTTCTAGATGAAATCGAGCCACCACTGGCCAAAACTCTGTATTTAAAATTTAGATATGGAACGTTGAGATTCAAAGTAACAGAGAAAAGTTGGGGGAAGATAGATAATGACTGCTGCAGCATATGTACCAACAATCAAAGGGAGGATATCTATCATATATTATTTTTCTGCCCTAGTTATGCAAAGGCGAGGAAAAGATGGATTGTCCCTTTGTGCCGCAATATTGGTTCTATTTCGCATAGGGAAGCTGGTAGGATCCTAAGTACGGACACCAGCCAAGTATTCGTGTTCGGAATCAGTAAATTCCTATTGTCCGTTTACTATACCAGAAGGAAACTAAACCTTTCATTTTAAATAAGGAATACTGCCATCCTGATATCTTATAAATCATGAATTATGCCTAGCTATTTGTGTCTTCTCAAACTCCCGGTTGTTATAATCAATTTAATGTTTTTTTAATGTGATTTTAAACATTTTTAACATATTTATACATTTTTTGCGCCAAATATAAAATTGTATTCTGTGTGTCCAAATATGATGAAATGTTGCTCCTATAGCGGGGTGCTGAACCAAAATGAACTGTAAGCTGTATGTATGGTGAATTTTATCAGGTTTTGTCATATTTTATTGTATCTTTTATGTTGCAAGTCAACGAAATAAAGATTAAAACTGAACTGAATCAATGACTGAGTGATGGCGGACACTCGGGACAGATTGTGCAGTCCTGTTACAGGCACGTCGAGAAGGAGAGAAGCAATTTAAGAGGGCAAACTGCACCTCTGTGAACCACCTGGAGGCTGTTGGCTCTCTAACAAATAGAGACGTTGAAACATAGTTATATCGGCGCTTGGACCGCTCCTCATCTTGTACTCATGCTGGCCCATATTCCCTGTCCTGCCTGTATGGAGAACTTGCCGGAATATTGTACTGGCTATACTGGAACGAACAGCCCACCCCGTTCCAGGGTAGGCAAGTCATGGGAAGCGAAGTAGTGGCTTGAATTGTGGCAATCCTGAAGAAGGTGTTTTCAGCCAAAATGTGCGTTGAAGAGATTGAATCTAAGTCACAATAGTGCAACGTTATTGAGTTGTTGCCATTACATTTACATAGAAATTAAGTTAAAGACGGATTAAGAAAAATTGCAAAATGTTCAAATACTGATGGATTTTATGTTGATGCACAAGACCAATGTTGCTAGAGTTTCAAGACAAGTATGTGTAGGGATGTTTGATTAGCCTTTGTAATGTATGCAGCATGTGGTATGGCGTAGTACTGAATGTATATGCTTTTAAATGGACTAGTATTGTTTCCTTTGTAGACCTGTTTTGGGAATACTGAGGACAAATGCCTAAGTTCATATAAACAAGTTATGTCCTTTGAGCAATATCTGATGAGGTACAAGAAGTGTTGATGAAATTTACAAATAAAATGACAAATAAATTAAAAAACATAACCCTTTGGGCCGTACATTTATGTGTGGATTTGAGACTTATGAGCTTAAAGGCAAGGACAAGGTTGCCGGGAGATTGTTCACTGCCTCCAGATTAAGCAAAGGATTTAATTCATACCATGTGTCTTCTATACAACGCTTTGTACAATTGGTCTTCCTCACTACCTCACCACACTGATAGTTCCACGCCAACTGGCAATATGCCTGAAGTCAGTCACCCAACGCAAAATATCAATTCTCCATGAAGAGATAAGATTATTGCTCTTACCTAACTTTTTGCTCTGAAGAAGACCTGAAGAAGTTCCAGACCACCCTCAATGCCTACATGTTCATGGTTCGAAACATTACTCTGTAAAGATCGATTAGTTTTCATGCAAGATTAGTTTTATTTCTTTTTAATGGGAGTTGATGAGTTCTCGCTTTTCTAGCTGTATTTTCACCACCGTCTGATTCGCCCTCTTTTGTTCAATGCTCTTACCCGCTCTGAATTTTATTTAGTTTTTGTAGCTTACGTGCTTTTTACACCTGAACTTTGGGATGCCCCTTCACAGTTCTCCATCAGAAAAGCATGTTTAGTATCTGCGGTTGAATACCACCAATAGTGGAATAAAGAAAATACACCCACATATTTATCACTCTGCTGCTTTCCATGTTTTTAGTTTCCTGATTTTTAAACTTGGGATTGTCCTATTACTACTGTTATTGGTAGACTTAGCCAGTTATCATGGCATGATGTTGTATAGTTCATGCCACTGTAAATTGGATTTAGGTGCAGTACTGTAAAGTAGCATCCTATGGGTTTTTTTCTTTTGGTAATGTTTGGTACTTCCACAGAAGGTGATACTCTTTTAACAACAAATCCATAACCCCTAGTTAAATTGTAGAGTTAAGTAGGATTATACTGGGAGCTAAAGATCACATAAAAAATAAACTGACTTCTTTTTTTCAGTGCCACGAGGAAAGCCAAACTTTTTGAAAGATTTTTCTCTTAATGTTTTTTCATCATAAATTCTGTTGTGGTGAGGAATTTTTCAGTGATAGCTAGAGTGGGCATGTATATTCAATTACAAAAATAATAATAATTAGAACAGCATGAGAATGGACTGTTCTGGTTCCTAATTGTTTGCTTTTCTTTCTTCCAGCGATACCCTTAGATATTGCCCAGAATGTCCCAAACATGGCGCTGCTGGTCACCATGCACGGAGGGCACATTGGCTTCCTGGAAGGGCTTTATCCACGGCATGAGAATTACATGGACCGCGTGTACCGGCAGTTCATCAGTGCTGCATTCGAACATCCGGAGGAGCTCAGTGAAATCTGCAACGGTGACGACGACAGGAAAAGCACAACTCCTAGATAGTGACAACAAGAATATGCTCCTTTAGCCTGGGCCCAAGAGACGAAGGACATTTACTTAGGCCAGTGAAGGAGTAACTCTTAGCTCCTCCAGACAGATACGTCTAGTTCAGTGAACCACTAATATCATTTAATAGTCAAATGTATTTTTTTTTAAAGTGTGTGTGATAGACTATCTTGCACTAAAGACTCATAGAGCACAACTTTAACCCAGCTAACAATGCACTTTATAATGCGATCCTTTTTTGGGGAGAAGCCAAAAAGGGAATGTTAGAGGCCAAAATATCCCATGATCTTCTTTCTGCTTTTAAAAGTGATGTCATTGCATTATAGAACCCCATGAATCGCTCTTGCATTCCTAAACGTGGACTCTCAAGCTCGCTCTCACGTGGTGTAGAGTGACGCTATGAGACGCTCTTCTAGGGTTAAGGATAACCTCCGTAGTATTCCTTTCAGATTGGACCAGGCCGGGGCCCTTCCTGTTTCTGTAGGGTTGACTCCACCGTTGTCCTCAATGAAGTTGAGGATGAGAAAGCTAATTAAGGATCCAGTATCTCTTCCTGGCCCAGCAGATGGACGTCAAATGTGACCTCCACCGTCCTAGGCTGATGACGGTCAAGGCTGTCCCATCTGGACGGCAATGTTTCAAAAAGGCAGGTTCGTCCGGCTCCCCACGCGATCTCTCCATTCTCTGAGTAGATTAGTTATTTACGCTTCATTGCATTGTGCTAAAGTGTCCTAACTTTGGAAAGTAACAACAAATAGAAAATACATATTTTTTAACATACTGAACTTAAAATAGACTTCAAGATCAATTTGACAATATCACCCCTCACATTTGGGATAACTGGTGAACACTGTGTCAAGTGGTTTACCCAATTTTTCATAGCGAATAGTAGTCACTGACTTACACAGTGCAATCAGCAGTGTATCTATCTTCATATATAAAATATCAAAGTTTTAGCTCTTCAAACTCTGCTTTTGACAGACGTTACCCCAAATTCCTAGGATTACTTTTCAGCATGCACCAGAAACAGTATGTTTCTCTTCGAGCACCTATAGCCTGCTCCATCATAACCAAGAAGTCTTCTCAACAGAGACTCCACTGTTCGAGTCCCTTCCTTGACACCCAGGATTTGCACGGGCCACTAGCACACCGGGAACATGTAATAGTCTTGCTGACTTGTATAAATGCGACACAACAACCAGTGGTATCATGGAACAAGCGATTACATTGAGATGGCGAGTCAACATCAGTATTTCGGCCAAGGCTGTCTCTCCCGGGGGGTGCAAATGTGTTAACTTGCGCCACCGTGTAGGTGCGCGTGATTGCCTAAGCACTTACTTTCTCCGTTTGCCCAGGCAGGAATGTAACTGGCCCTACATAAGCTCTGGATCATCAAGCATGTGGTAAGAAGCACTTAGAGGACACAATCTCTAAAGTACATTCTAATAATTTTGATCCATTGACAGGTAGAGCTTGACAGAAAGAAATTGTAGGTTTAGTGGCGATCATGATATTTTAAAATAGTACAGATAGCTCAAAGGTAATGTCTTCTAACAGCCCTAACTAATTGATCATTATGTATACACTTTTAAAGGATTAGCACTTAAAATGTTTGTTTTGGTTTCCATTTTGTAAAGACTTGCCCCCTCTTACCTCCCTCTCCTTCCCAACCCAAACATTCCTCTTTCTCCACTGGCCATCAAAGTCAAAATAAGCATGTATCTCCTAGTGGTTTCAGCACAAGCATCAGGTCCCAGAGAAAGAAATGCTCACCAGACAGCATTGTACCTTTGAGGACTGAGAACAGCACATGGCTCCAACAACCTTTAGCATTGCCAGGGAGCCAAACAAAAGGGGATCCCTTAAGAAAGACACACAAAAGCTTCAAATGTAATTCTAGGTGAAACATCTATCTTTGTCTAACAGCCCTACTATAAGACTCCATTCCCTTTGAGCTCATCACTACACCTGTTCCTTGAGCAGCAGCTCTTGTGCATCTACATTTTGTGTTCTTAATCACTTTTTAGTCTTCTGACATTGGTGCCTATCAATATCCTTGTCTTTTTCACTCTCCCTCCGCCTTGATTGAAAACAATGTATATAGAGTGACTTATATTGTCTACTGCACAGGACAGATTTGTAAACTTTTCTATGAAAGTTCGGAAACTAAAGAAAATTGTTGCACTAATTCCACAGATCTGTGGACAGTTACACCAGCAGAGGGAACTTGGTTACAATAGAAAATGTGTTAGATTTCCTGGAGTAATAGATTTATGTGGGAAAGGAAGAATGCTGTTCTGTGGGGAGGGGGAGATGGTCTGACCATGTTTTGGAATGGCTGTGAGCATAAACATTTCAAAGTTTTCTTTTCAATCCCATATATCAGAAGTTAACTCCAAACTATGTGTAAGTGTGTGAATGTGGTGGAAATTTGTCCCAGGCACCCCTATGTTTTAAGGATGTGGAGCATGGGGTATCTCCAAAGGGCACAATTGATTCCTGGGGAGAAAAAAAACAGTTTATTTGGCTAATGCATATTTCTGAAATCATTACTACTATATAGTGTTCGGATGGTTTATGTGGAAAACCAGAGATCCAGGCAAATCGTCAGTAGAAAACTATAGTTTGTAGATTTGAAATAACTTTTGCGTATGCGAACCAGCCAGTTAATGACACTTTTTAGGAGTGCCATAAGGGGTTGGCTGAGCACGTGCTGCAAGTGTCTCCTATCGCATGTTCACACCCTTCTTGAGCAATCCCATTGCATCTTTTGAAGCCATATTATTACAGTTTAGGGCTCCTATTGAATCTTCTTCTATAATTCTCTTGTTCACAGCACACATACAACTCAATTCATACAACAAAAGCAGAAACATCTGTGTTATTGTTGTATGATGATATTTTGAACCAAATCGGTGAACTTGTGCACTATTGGAGTAATGTTGTGTGTTGTCTTTTCAGACATTGTCTTTTCAGAGTGATAGATCAAGCTAACAGCTCATCTCATCCAACTGAAAAAATAAAACCACTTTTTCCACAGATGTTTGTATTTTTACTTGTGTTTCTGATTTATTCAGACCAGTCATTCTTGTACAGAAGGTAGCCTACTTAATACTAAATTTATATAGGGACTGCAGACTTTTGAACTGGGAAACCAGGTTTAAGTCCCTGCATCGGCTCAACATCCTGTGATTCTGGGCAAATCACTTAGGGGACGATTATGGTGTCTTTAGGATAGTCTCCTTCCGACATCTCCGCTTTCAATTCCGACTGCTTAGTAACATTGTCGGTGGTCGGAATTGAAACCAGCCGGTCATTCTGGCTGGATACCAATGGGCCAGTTGGAGGACCTAATGTAATCCCTGGGATGGCGTTTTCGCTGTTGGGATTACATTGTCGGTTTCCGACAGGCTTTCCATGTCTGGCTTTCCGACATTGAAAGCCTGTGGGAAAGCTTAGGGCCCCCATTACTCCACGGCCTCTGGTTGGGGGCCGGGGGGGCACCTATGGTGCCCACCGTGTGGCAGGCACCCTAAGGTGCCTGCCACCTGGTGTTCGGATTAACAATCTCTAATTTCTTCATGGGAGCTCGTGCTTTGGCCGGTTTATGGCCGCAGCACAAGCTCAGATAGAGAATTGGAAGTATGCGACCGTATCATGGGCGGTCGCATTGTAATGGCGGTGTCAAGACCCATGAACGGAGGTCAGTTGGTCCCATGACCGTGGCAACATCGTAATCAGGCCCTCTATGTCCCTGTGCCTAACCAAAAATGAATCTGACCTTGTGTAACATACTTTGCTTCTCATGTAAAAGCTCTAATGTATGCCATACGCGTGTGACCTTTCACAGGACCGGGGCAGACATGGCCCTAGTTTACCCTATATACCCCACACCCTGCAAGGGATCAACACAGTGTTGATGTAAAAAGAGAAATGTTAAGAGAAGTGATGGAGATTGTAGTGTATGTTAGCATGATCTTTAGTCCTTTATTGGTTTAATTAACCTAAGTATGCGTAGCTCAGTATGGAACTGTGTATGATTAACATTTGTTCCATGTTCTGCCTTCTCGCTTTGTGAGATCCATCGCTGACTGTCTAGTCGGTTGCAGCTGGATGTCGCAGGACGAGGAACTGTTGGCCATGGGCTCCCTCCCGGTTTACAAATAACTCTCTTCAAAAGCATCTTGTGCCTCCTCCTCTTACCTTCTTGACAGGGATTTATCAGCAAATTAGACAAAACGTGTTACCAAAGAAGGGTATGGAGGAGACCGGCACAAATACACACTCACATACCTGATGTTAATCCCAAAACTATTAATGCAATAATTAGGTGTTGCCTGACTAAGCAAAATAAGATTCATTTTAGACCATTTTGAAAATAGCTTGTAGTGGACCCACATTTAATATTGCTGGTTCAAGGACTTGCCAGGCACATGTCAGGAACCAACACACACGCGAAACACCTGGCATTAATCCGTATACTATTAATGTACTAATGCCATGTTGCTCGACCAAGCGGAATAATATTAACTTTAGATCACTAGGGAAACGACTTGAAGGTAATGTACCTTATTTCACTACCACGGCTTATCAATGTTTCTTCCCCAGTGCCGAATTCTCAACTGTGTCAATCCATGAAAAGCATATTTCCAATCTTATAGACGGTGACACAAGGTATCCTGTCAATAGTGGCACTACCTCAGATTCGTAAGCTGCTTTATGAAGAGCTTGCCGCCCTACAAGCAGTAGACCTCGGTGTATCCAAGGTATATGACTTGTACACAAGCTCAGAATCTGAGGATGCTTAAAAGAATTTTTCAATGTGATGTTTTGATACACACAGAAACCCCAATTAAAATCTATGCCTGGGGGTACCAAAAACTACATTCAAGTTGAAACATGTAAGTGAAATAGATTTAATTTGCAATCTTAAATACAGATTGATGGGTACATTGAGTGGATAATTTTGTTTTCAATTAACAGACGCTTATGATGTTATGATTGCGGAGGAAGACTGGACCCCACACATTATAATTGATACTCCTAGGATTGGATTTGATTGGATTTGAGACTTGTTAAGAGCTCGATTACCCGAAGGTGTCTTGGCGCTAATGTCCAGCTGATAAAAAGAAAACCACGATTGCTTTGTTAATGTATGATTGCTTGTATTTATTGAATAGCCATGTTTTTAGCTGTTTCCTAAATTCGAGTAGTGATTTGCAGTTTTTTAGTTGTAGCGGCTGGGAGTTCCACATTCTCGTTGCCCCTAATATGAAACTTCTGCCTCCCCAACGGACCTGCCTGTGTCTGGGAGTGCTCAGTAAAAGTGCCTGGGAGGGTCTCAAGTTTCTGGCAGGGGTGTATTTTTTTTAGTTGGTTCTCAAATAAAGGGGACCTAATCCCTGTCCTGCTTTGAATGCTAGACACTGGGACTTGAATGCTATCCTCTTGTCCACAGAGAGCCAGTGGAGTTCCTTCAGCCGATGTGATACTGATTGATGTTTTGGTATATTGAGGATCAATCTTACGGCTGCGTTCTGCATCCTCTGGAGCTTAGTCAGCAGCTGGGATTGTATGCCGACATATAAGGCATTGCCCTAATCAAGTCGTGAAAGGGCCAAAGCTGTGACTACTGTTTTCACGGAATCGGGTGGAATAAAACGCTGAATTCTTTTGATCATTTTGAGGATGCCCCAAAAGGTCGATGTGAGTTTGTTAATTTGGTGCTCAAAGGTTAATCTGTCATCAAAAATTACCCCTAAATTCTTAGCTTTTTTTACTGGTTCAGGACAATCTCCCATTTCACTGGGCCACCATCTGGGGGACCAGAATGGGGTCTTTGCACCCAGAAGGAGGACTTCTGTTTTTTGCCCGTTCAGTTTTAAGCAGTTGTTTTGCATCCACCTATTGATGTTCGTCATGCAGGCATTGAAGCGGTCAGCAGTTTCATCGATGTTATTTGAGACTGAGACCACTATTTGTGTGTCATCGGCGTATGATATGGCCGAGAAACCTCCTTGTCTGATGATCTCTGCCAGTGGGGTCACATAGATGTTAAAAAGTGTGGGACTCAGGGGGGAGCCCTGAGGTACCCCACATGGCAGGTCAAAAGATTTGGAGGTGGATCCTTTCAGTTCGACTACAAATGTCCTATTGCTCAGGTATGACTGCATAAGGCGGATAGAGGTGTCATGGAATCCTAGATTCTTTAGTCGGTCTGGTAAGATTTCGTGGCTTATGGTATCGAAGGCCGCCAATAGATCTAATAATATCAAGGCGGCCTTCTTTCCAGCATCCAGGGATTTTCTAAGTTCTTCACTGACTGTAATTAGTGCAGTTTCGGTTCCATGTCCCTCTCTAAAACCATACTGCGAATGGTCAAGGAGATTGTTCTGTAGGATATACTTAGAGATTAGTTTGTTAAGTATTCTGTCCAGTACTTTAGAGAGGAAGGGCAATCTGGAGATCGGCCGATAGTTATCGGGTTCTGTTGGGTCCAGATTTGTTTTTTTAATCCTACCCAGGAATACATTATAATGGGTGTCTTCTGCTCCTTAATACCTAAGTGTTCCTTCAAGGACCACTTTGCCTCAAAATGGAAATAACAGTTGGCACCAGCTTTTTACAAAAACAGACGATTTGGGATAGGGGAGAATGGAATATGTTATTCCTTTATGGGATGAGCTAAATCTGGTGACAGTACCCTATGAAGACAAAGGGTTTAAAGAGAATTCTTGATAAACTATAGTATCAGGGATAATTGTCCTGTGCCCATCCACAATGAGCACCCGATTTGGCTGATGAGTCCTGGAAATTAGCTTCAGAACCTGAACCAACACAATATGACATATACAATACAAAATACTCCTAGTTCAGTTTGATGGCACAGCTGGCGCCCAAAATGTACAAGATGTAGCGAATGACTTTTTCACACAAAAGCTTTGCGTCACAATACCCGACAGCATTTGTATTTGGAGGGATGCATTGCAGGTTCACTTTCTTACCTCAGGGGTATAAATAGATCTGATATTTTTTTCAGCATGCATCATTGAGTTCCTGTTGGAAGATATGAGCGTAGTGTTGGGGATGGATGGCATATACACAACAAATGCTCATTTAGAAAAGTACATTCAACAAATAGAGAACATTGTCATTATAATAGCAGGTGTAGCATACGAAATAAATTTCAGGAAATCCAAAATAGGTTTCTTAAATGTGACTTTTCTGGGTTGGTAGTCGTCAAGTGAGAGAATGTGACAAGCTCCAGAGTTCTAGAACAGTGTGCAACGCTTTGACCCCTATACAAAAATTACAAGCATTAAAACGCAGAAGTGTTTTATTTTATTACTATATACCTTCCATACTATACTGAGAGAGTTTAACCATTGTAGTAATTTACTGCCCCCACATTTCCATGAAAGCTCTGGGCAGGAGAACACTTGCGTTTTGAGGGATCTACAAAGAGACATGGTGCCACTGCCTACATGAAGACCTGCAACGAGTGTAATGTTCTGATGATGGAGGCCTCATTAATGCTGAAGACAGTTCACACAGCTCACTACATTGGAAGAGATCCCAGTAAACAAAACATTGTACGATGTAACAGCTGCCGCCTGTGCTTCTCACCAAAGTAGCAGCAACTTTTGATTCACTTTCACTAAACATTTGCTTCATATGCGTGTAGCCACTGCAAAAGATCGGTTATGTTATGTTATGTTAATTGGTATTTGTTGAGCGCATTATCACCAGCAGGTCTCTAAGCGCTGTCAGAGAGGTCTTAACCTAGCCAGAGGAGTAAGATTATATCCAGGCTTCTGCAAAAAGGACTGTTTTTAATTTTTTCCTGAATGGAAGGGGGGCGTGTTCCTTATGAAGACTCTCCGGCAGGTTGTTCCAGATGGAGGGTATAGATGATGAGAATGCTCTGCCTCCTTTCGTGGACATGGCTCACTACATTGGAAGAGATCCCAGTAAACAAAACATTGTACAATGTAACAGATGCCGCCTGTGCCTCTCACCAAAGTAGCAGCAACTTTTGATTCACTTTCACTAAACATTTGCTTCATATGCGTGTAGCCACTTCAAAAGATCGGTTGTGGTTCATGGCAATGGAAGGGATGCGTACCTTATACTAAGATCAAAGGTTGGCTCTTACTTCTAAAGCACTAGCAGAGGGCTTACCGAAGTGTGAGTACTACTCCAATCCTCTAACTCATTTAAACTGGAAATGAACAGAGTTAGAGAGGTTGACGAATGATCAACTAGACTTTAACTATGAGGGTTTTAAGTAATGGAGCAACGTGGCTAACCAACATACATAGCACTAAAAGAGCATTAAGTAACTTGGCAACATACCACATTATATTTTGTTTGATATGAAGAAGTTTGCCTCCAACCAGTCACTCAGATTCTAGCAGGTCTCTATTGAATTCTAAAAAAAATAGCTCTAACCTTATTGCTAGACCACCAATACCCTCTTAACTGTCCTGTGAGTTACTGAAATACTGCAATGCTCCTGCTTGAAAGCGATGAGTCAGAATGTGATGATTCCAAACACATAAGCATGGATTGTATTACAAGTTCTGCTTTCCTTATCTTGTTGATTTGTTAACCTTAGCTCAGCTGTCTCTGATTTGGCGTTCTTTACTCCTGTTTTGATCTGCACAGGATAGTCACATATCACCTTTTTCGCCCCTCACAGGTTTCTCAATCATTACATTGTTGCTGAATCTCAACTCTTCGAGTTCATATGCTTGCATACATTTACAGTAGACTAACCTTATTGATTTTACAATCAAGTTGCTGTTTGCTTTCTTTCGGATGACCACGGTCATGTTAGGAAACTGGTTACTGGGCTCAGCAGAACTGAATACTTCTGAGCTGGTTGTGGTTACCGGTAAGTACTGAGTCAAGGTTCCTTCCATGTCCGTCTCCAACAGCCTAGCAAATCACATTGATTTAAGTATGGTTTAAATAGTAAAGCTCCCAAAATGGCCACCAAGATTTATGAAACTCACACAATTTTGGGAAATCCCTCGACACTCCCAAAGATGATGCAATAAGTTAACTCAAGCATCCAACATTACAGAGGAGCCATGTCTTAGTTACATCTGTAACGTGAGCTAGCCTCTCGCTTCACACTTGCTCGTTGATAGTCCATGTTGATCATAAACAGCCATGTTGGTGGGACCTCTGAACAGTGAGGAGGCATTTGTGGAGGTGACTGTCCTTGAGATCTGGACTGTGACAGTCACACCTTGAACTGTTACAGAATTTGTAGATGATCGGACACCGGTGCAAGCTTTTTTACACGCTGCCCTCTCTACGTTTGATGCTACTGGCTGGTTATCGAGCCTAGTGACCTCATCACAGAAAAAATAACTAAGATGTATCTGGGCATCCCTACCTGGAGGTTGTACTAGTGACAGCTATGGAAGGCACAATAGCTGTGATGCTTCTGTGGCTCAAAGAAGAAAAGGCAGGTGTCGATCGACTTAGTCAAACAGTTGTGTGGTGATGAGGCTGCAAAATCATATGTTGCACCACAGTGAGAGAACTCCCTCCATGATTTGTAACTGCCTCAAGAAGCAGCTTGAAATGTGGCAAGCACTGTGGTAGTTAAAAATGAAAGGCAGCATGACATGCATCCTGTTACGTCAGCAGCTCCTGCACTGGAAGTGTATATTATGGCAAAAGACACACAATTGATGGATGGAATGCAGAACAAATCAAAACATTCACCCCCAGTCAAGAGATCTGGGTTAAATCCATCATTATTTTGCTCACCATGCCACCCCATTTTAGACCTGGCCATATGCAAATCAGCCTTGACCCTGTGCCTCATGGGAACAGTCCAGACCGAACTACCAAGCCATGTGCTCCCTGGTCCAGAAACGAGCTTCCTGGGACCGGTTTCGGGGTTTCATATTTGTAAAATGCACTAGTCGTCTGCGAGGGTATCCTGGTGCTGAGCAGGTGTATTTGCGCCCTGCCGATGGTAGGTTGGTAATTGAAAAGCCAGAACTTCAGCTTCTTGCGTAATTCAAGAAGAGAGGAAGAGGCTCTGATGGGAATATCGATTCATGCTTTAGGAGCGGTGTAAGAGAACGCCCGTCCTCCTGACACTGGTAATGGATTTGAATTCAACTCAGTGAATGATCTATCTGAAATACACCAGACTAGGACTCACACCTGTCGGAGGATGGAACCTTTTCCATAGAACTTGACAGAGAAGATCCGAATGATGGGTGCACCATCAGTTTCCATTCATGTGCATCCAGGGTGTGCTTGGAGTCAGGACTCAACGCCCCATGACACCAGGAGGCAGAGGCCGCTTGAAGAGCGCGAGCACAAATTAAGCAGACCTTGACCGTGGCACGGGACACACACCTAGGGTGTGTTTGTACGCAGGAATCAAAGCCCCTGAACTCGTTGTCGCGAGCAGGAGTAGGCTGCTTGTCGAGCGGGAGTACCAATTCTGTGGCTCTGGACCGCACTGCGGGACATGCCTAGGTGCGTACCCAGACGAATACCGTGTTGTCATTGCCCGACGGGGACCGTGCTACCCACTCGCGCCCTCACTTACTCCTATTTCGTCTGCCTCTTAGCCACTCTCTCCACAATTTCTCTCCTTCTCCCCTTCTCATCCTCTTCCCTTCTCATCTGTTTTACCCCCTCCCTCTCTCATACACTCCTCTCCCTAGGACACATTTCACAGTGAAATTAACTGTATTTAAATTAGTCCTTAATTTTAGGCTAGGTTTTCCAGTGCGCACCATGACACTTAATAGCAAAAAAATCACCCAAAAGTATTGAAAGTAAGTTTAAATAACACCAGTTAATATCATAATGAATTTTCTTACATACAAAATACATAAAATATTATGTCTCTTTGGTTAAATAATGTTTTCTTTCATATTTAATGTACAACACCCTTTATTTTCTTTTTGTTGATGGCTTGGATAGCCTTTTAAGTCAACAGTGCACACATGGTATGCTGTCTTTTGTTTTCAAAACCTGAACCATTAAGTATTCTGTTTCCCACTTGCATCAGAAGGCCTTTTGATAATTATCAGCATCGCCTTCTTTTCTATATGCTTAATTTGTACCCAGACAGTAAACAAAACAAGTGCTTTACCGCATGCTGTTTCATTTCAGTTTGTTGTGAACTTTCAGCCAATAGGCTAAATTATTTCCTTGCAGAATACATTAAAATCCTGCTTTCAAAACACATTTGCACTTTACTATAGGTTTCTGCAAAATATTTGTACCATCCATACTGCAGATATGTTTATTTAACGCAAAGATATTAGTTTTTTTTTTAAATCACTTAATTTTCATACAGACAATAACATTACAGGATTTCCCCAAACACACATACGGTTAGGCCATGCCACGTTTGCTGTTGTAGGCTGCACAACATGTGTTTCGGTTATACAATCCGTAATGCTGCAGAGTAGGTACATTTTTTATATTTAAAGCTGTGTAACATGCTGTTTGTTTTAAACAATTTTAGCCTCTAAATTAGGGCTTAATTTGAGCTGGGGTTTACAGGTGCACACCACGGCAATTAATTATTGCCACCTGCTTTTATAGCAAAAAATTTACCCAAACAAAGTAAAGGGAATTCAAATAGCAGCAGTTAAGGCGATAACATATGTTTTTACATATAAGGAAACTAATTTATTTGCCCAGGATCACAGGATGTTGGGACCACAGCAATACTCGAAATGTAATACCCATCTTCAAGTTGGCACCTTTGTTCCTATATTTTTGCCAATGTTTTTGTTAGTCCTAGTTATGTAATATACTGTTTTTTTGCTAAAATAAAACTTATATCGACTCTAGTTTATATAAAAAAAATATATATATATATATACGTATATACATATATTCTTTATTCTGTGCAATGTTGGTTTTGAGCATGCTGTATAATGTGCCTGTTCTGTAATATGCTGTTTGTCTTTTATATCACCCAGTACTAAAAGTCATCTGTGTTATACTTACCATTTAGGTTACACTATATATTGCTTTTCTTTGTGGTGTTTTATAAATATGCAGCTACATTATTTTTACACTTTAATAACTGACATATTTGTGTTGCAAATCCGTTTTATCACATATGGTTCTGCACCCTGCAGCATGGCTTGGAAAAGAAGCATTTGCAATGCAATAGGTCTCGCTTTTATAAAAGTTATTGCTATTGGAGTTAAAAATGACAATGTTTTATACTTTTGCTTTTTATGCCAATGGCAATAGCACAATGCAAATATAATTACTCAACTGCAAATAAAAAAAATAGTACAAAATGTCATTTTGAACACCAACAGCTCTAACTTAAACAAATGCGAGAACTATTGCATTGCAAATGCTTGTTCGACTTTGTGGTACCGGTCCCGTCTAATGTTGTGAATTCAGTAGTGCACTGTCCTATCACGTAACCGATTGGTCACCGCAAATCCAGCTGCTGTATAGAGCATGTGCTTGGGTTTCTAGATTCTTGTGGGCATATGTACAAGCCCCTATAGCCACCACAACGTCACTTTTGCTGAAGTTGTGGTGGTGATAGGGGGTTAGCCTTATTTACAAGGCAGCGTAAAGCCACTTAACGTGGCTTAACACTGCCTTGTAAATAAGGCACCCTGTCACTCTGTACTTAGCATGAAAGGGGCGTGCGATGGGTGTTATGGTGTTCATTCCACCACAACACCCATTGATTTTGACGCTGCCCCCATGTACAAGGGCAGCTTACATAGGAGGCAGAACCAACATTAAGACCTGGTCTTCAGTTGGCAACATTTGGAGAAATGCATTATTTCTCCTTGTTTTTGCTGTTTCCATGTGTGCTGCCTTGTGCAGCATACATGGAAAAAGCAAACTGCCATGGATTGTTTATGTACAGGAAGATCCCCCTTCCTTCAGTTTGTGTTCAGGAAAGGACACCTTCCTACACAGAAACAACCCCTCCCTGCACGCAGACACCCTTGTACTATGACCCTGCATCAACCTAAATAATAGTATTATGTAGCATAGAAAATAGGGAGTTCTAGACTAATTGGTTATGGGTGTGTGATGAACAATATTGGGATGCATCTTTTATTTAGTCTAAATATATTTATAATTGCTCAGTGTTCATTGTAATGGTTATTCTAGCTTACATGATTTGCAGAACCAGAAAAAGCTCATAACAGATACTATTTAAAAAAGCCAGGGTGCATTGAATCTGAGGGTTCAGACAGGACCCCATAGCTTTTGCCCCATAAGACAGGTTTGTCAGATTTTAAGCACCCCTCCACCTTTTCAAAAACAACAGTTGATGGACAGTATGCAGAACACTGTCATACAGTCACCCCAGTACAGAGGTATGGGCCTAAATCCATCGTTTTTTTGCTCACCATGCCATTCCAGTTTGAACCCAGCCATATGCAAAGCAGTCTTGACCCTGTGCCCCATGGGAACAGTCCAGCCCGAACTGCCAAGCCGGGTCCTCCCTGGACTGGAAACAAGCATCGTAGGACCGGTTTCTGGCTTTCAGCCCTCATTTTTTTGGGTAAATATGTTTTTATTGCAGGAAACAGATATAATCACATAATTGGCACCTGGTCCATATCAAAATCAGCGGTAGTGGCAAAAATATCAGTACACGGCCATTTAGCCCACAACCCGGAGGTCGGGCGGCATTTGCATCTAGTTTTTAGTGAATAGCCCCACTGTCTGGCAGTGTAAGACAGGTGAAAAGAATAGGTCACTTCTTCTTTTCTAAACAACCCAAACAAAAAAAACCCTTCCCCCCCCCAACAGTCCTACCCCCCCAGAGGAGTGAATCTCCAGACTTGATGGTATAGTCTCCTGATGCTTGACGGAAGCGAATAGCGCTTCCCTTTCCTCTTTCCACCTCCCCCCTCCCTACTCGTCATCGGTACTATAGTATACGGTCTAAGAGCGTGTGACAAGAGACTTAGTCCTCTCTATTGGGAATATCTCACCAATAGTATGCTATTGGGGTCTAGGCAGTTCCTCATCAGCACTATCAGAGTCAGTATGTGTGTCATGGTCGCGTAGGGCCTGCACCAATGTCTCCCAGGTTTGCGCTGCCTCCAACGCTCGCTCATCCTGTCGCCGCCTCGCCTGTTGGTATCGCAACGTGCTCTCACTCCCTGCCCACTTGAGAAGTTCGTTGCGCCATTTAGCGCCTGTTGGACCAACCCGCGCCTTCCAGTGTCTGGTGATTTCCCGCTTAGCCAGGAGCAACCCTAAATCGATAAACTTGCTAGAAATCTTATTTTTGGGAGTATGTGGGAACCAGTGTAGAATTCCTACCGCTGCATCTATCTGCAACGATCTCCCAGTTACGTCGGATAGCGTGTCTCCCACAAACAACCAATAGGAGGTCAGCACAGGGCAGGACCATAACATGTGAAATAGGTCCGCTCCGAGTGTCCTGCATCTCGGGCAGGCTGCCGTCTCCAAGGCGAAGTATTTCTGTAGTTTCTCCGGGGTCAAATAGGCTCTGTGCAATGTATAGAAGTGGACCAATTGGAATCGAGCACTGTGTGTGCCCTTCCAGGCTCGACGCAGCAGCTGGGCCCACGTGGTCTCCGGGATTTCCTTCCCTAAGTCAGCCTCCCAGCGGGTCTTGAGCACCACCAGGGGGGTCAATCTCTCACCGATCATCCTGGAATACAAGCATGATACTGCTTTAACCGTTCCCGCAGACATCATGACGTACTGGCATGCCGCAGACAGCTGTGGTTCCTCCTGCCCAGTCTTCCAGTGCGCCTGAAGTGCTCTTGTGACCGCCGCGTGGAGTAAAAAATCGCCCCGGGGAACGTCGTAGCGATCCAAAAGTGCTTGGAAAGGCAGCAACGCCCTGTCCTCATAGAGGTCTCCCAGGGTCTGTATACCCATCTCCTCCCAAACTCCCAGTCGAGACCAGTCACCGCCATGGGGCAATGCAGTGAGCATTCCCAACGGGATCTCCGGGGCATAAGGCCGCGGCCTACCCAGTTTGCGATGTACTCGGTTCCAGCACGAGCGTATGGTGCGTTCCTCCTGGGTGAGGTCCTTCAAATCAAGCCTCTGTTGCAGTGCAATAAATGATAAAACATGTCTGGGTATGCCACTGCCCTGTGTCTCTTCCGGGCCACGAAACTCCCGCGCCACCTCCTGGGTATAGGTCTGTAGTTGAGCAGCCAAATAGTACGTTTCAAAGTCGGGCGCTGCCAGCCCCCCCCCAATCTTTGGTCTCAGCAGGGTCTTGAGCACCACTCTGCGGCGGCCCGAGCCCCACAGGAACGCCACGATCATAGAGTCCAGACCCTGAAAGCTAGACCTAGGGATCCAGATCGGAAGTGTCCGAAAGTAGTATAGTAGGCGGGGGAGTGCCACCATCTTCAGTAGCGCTATTCGTCCCGTCACCGAAAGGGGCAGGGTGGACCAAAAGGACATGCTACCCTTAAGCGCCCGGATGCCTCTGGAGATGTTACCCTCTAGGGTATCAGCAGGGTGGTGGTAAACATGCACTCCTAAGTACTTGAAACAAACAGGCTCCCATCTGATCTCCCTGTGAGTGTTCGGCTGAGGTCTATCGCTGTGGACCGGGAACAGGCAAGTTTTAGCCCAGTTTACTCGGAGCCCTGATACTTCACCGAAAGCTGTGAGCACTGCATCAGCTCCGGTCAGGTCCGTTCCAGCGTCTTCGAGGAAAAGCAGTAGGTCGTCAGCATACAGGGAAATGTGTTGGTGTCCTGACACAGACTGCAATCCCCTGTAATGGGCCCCCGTACGGATCGATATAGCCAGTGGTTCTACTGCGAGGGCGAATAACAATGGAGACAGCGAGCAGCCCTGTCTCGTGCCCCGTTCTACAGGGTATCGCTGAGATATCAGCGGGCCCGATTTCACCCTAGCCACCGCCGAGGCATACAGCACCGTGGTCCATCGCAGGAATCCCTCTCCCAGGCCAAACCGCTCAAGGACCTTACGGAGGTAGATCCACTCCAGACTGTCGAAGGTTTTCTCCAGGTCAATCGAGAGGATCATGGGATCAGGAGCATCGGTGTGATCTCCCTCCAATAGGCGAAACAGTCGCCGGATGTTCATTGTAGTATTACGCTTGGGAATGAAGCCCGCCTGGTCGACATGTACTAGGGAGCCCATATGATCCAGCAGCCGTGCGGCTAATATGCTGCTCAAGATCTTGTAGTCGACTGTGAGCATTGATAGCGGCCTGTAGGACGCTGGCTCTACACCTTCCCGATCGGGTTTAGGCAGCGGTATCACCAGGGCCTCTCGCATCGAGCTCGGTAGGCGCCCCAGGGTCTTCGCTTCCTTGTAAACCCGCAGGAGCCTGGGGGCCAGGAGTTCTATGTAGGTGGAATCAAACTCCACTGGGAGTCCGTCCAGGCCCGGCGTTTTATTTCGCGCCATCTTTTTTATGGCGCTTCTGATCTCTCCCAGCTCCACGTCGCGTCCCAAGTCCTTCGCCTGTGCAGGTTCCAGAGTGGGGATCGGCAGGTCGTGCAGGAAAACGTCAGTCGGAGTCGTGTCTGGCGGTAGCCGACTGCGATACAGCAACTTATAGTAACGCCAAAAGCAGTCAAGGATTTCGGGTTGAGTGTAGACCTCCTTGCCCTCTTCAGTGCGCATGGCCACAGTGGGCGAGGTACGTCTCGTTGGGTTGGCAAGCCAAGCCAGCAGCGCTCCCGATTTATCGCCCTCAGCCAGCGATCTAGTCAGGTAAGCCTTGTGGTTGTAGCTGCGCAGCCGCTCGACCTCCACGGCCACCGCCTCCTTCGCCGCCGGGGTCTGTTGTTGGAGCTCCGGGCGGCCAGGGCGGGCAATTTCCATTTCGCGGAGTGCCCGATCAGACTTAGCTAGATCTTCCAGGATTACCCGACGTACCCCAACCCTTTGCGTTATGCAATAGCCCCTAACTACAACCTTAAATGCGTCCCATTCCGTAGCCCTCTCATCTGTCGTGCCCTCGTTTGCCTCAAAGTATCCCGTGATCTTGCCCTCTAGGTCGCCACGGAACACCTGGTCCTCCAGCAGCTCGGGACGCAATTTCCAGGTCGGCACACAGGGGGTGCTCTGAAGCCACCGGAAATCAACCAGTAGCGGATTGTGGTCGGAGATAGTCCTCGTCAGGTACTCAGAGCGCACCGCCGAGGAAGCCAATTCTCTCGATCCCATCAGGCTATCCAACCGCACATGCAACTCGTGCATGCCGGAAAAATGGGAGTAGTCTCGGGTATGTGGGTGTTGGGCCCGCCAGATATCCGTTAGTCCCCACTTAGTCTGCCAGTCCACCCTGCCCCTGGCTACCCGACGGGTCGGGGAGTCCCGAAGGGGGGGATGGGATCTATCCAGGTTGACATCGACCACCGAATTGAAGTCGCCCCCCAACAGGATGGGTCCCGACAGGTAGCGGGCCAAGGAGCCCGATAGCGCGGTCAGAAAGGCGAGCTGGTCCGTGTTAGGCGCGTAAATGCAGCAAATGTTCACATCTCTTCCCCCTAACTTTCCTGCCAGCGCCACGTATCTCCCCTCTAGGTCCACGGTGTGACTATCTACCTGTAAGGGTACCCCAGCTCTTATCCATATTAGCGCGCCTCTAGCATAAGCTGAATACGTGGTGTTGTACACCTGCCCTCGCCATCTACGCTGTAGCGCAAGTCCCTCAGATTTGGTGAGGTGTGTTTCCTGCAGTAGTGCAATCTGTATGCCTCTGCGCACTAGGTAAGCGTGGACTTTATGTCGTCTGGACATGGAGTGCAGACCCCGCACATTCCAAGTGATGCATTTCAGAGTTGAGAGATCAGCCATTGTCCCATGTTGTGTCTTCCTGTCTCTCCAAACACATTTCAAGCATAGGCAAGCACCCTGACCAATCTATACCGATGACGAGTCCCCCCCACAACAACAATAAAACAACCTTTAAACATGATTCCCTCTCCACCCCCCCAGAACAGGTTCCAAATAGTGCCATCCAGTTCCCATCCAAACTGTACCCTCAAAACCCCTCCCCCCTTGTTCTAACCTAGCAGTAGCCACCGCAGGTGTGCCTTAAGGGCAATATGGGGGCCGAGCGTCGATGGGGGGTCCCCGCACTGCGATGCCACAATGCGACCGAGCCCTATGTCACCAGGGCCTAAACAGGGAATCACCGCAACCCTCCAGACAGTCAGTTATCTAACAGTTCCCCTTATGCATCCCATACCTCCCATTCACCCGTCCACCCCTGCCCCCCGATCAGAACCGGCTCACCCAATAGCTTCATTGTTCATCAAGTAGGCCCTCCGCCGTCTCTGGGGTGACCACCGGAAGCCTCACGCTATCTGATTCAGATCCCTCCGTGTCCGATTGGCCTCCGCTCTCTCCAGGCTCGGAGTGTGCAGCCCCACGGTCCCCCTGGGGACCAGAGATAGAAGAGACCATCTCCAGCGCTCCTCGCCGTTCCGCCTCAGTTTCCACCGTCGAGGGTCGAGGAGTCCTGCCTCTACGATGTCAGAACCTCTTAGGTTTCCGCTGTAGAATGCCCTCCATCGCGGATTGGGAAGAGGTTCCAAAGCCATCCTTGCCAGCCCTGTACAGTTCAAGCCAACCACATGCATCGTCCGGGGTATCAAAGAACTTGGTCGAGTCGTCCAGGATGATGCGGAGTCGTGCCGGAAAAAGTAGGGAGTATTGGATGCCCTCAGCACGTAGTTCTCGTTTAACGGCCAGGAAGGAGGATCGACGTCTCTGCGTCTCGTAAGTATAATCCGTAAAAATGTTCACTCAGCTGTTTTCCACTTGATAGGGTCCCTTCTGCCTGGCAGCCTGCAATAGGAAGTCTCTGTCGCGGAAATGAAGAAGCCGCGCCACCACCGGTCGGGGGGGACGGCCCTGCAACGGCGGTTTGGCCGGCACTCTGTGCGCTCGTTCCAGGGTATAAAAGGGGGACAGCCCCTCCGGTGCCACCACCGTCCGCAGCCAGTCCTCCAGAAACGTCACCATATCCTCACCTTCAATTTTTTCCGGAAGGCCTACTATTCGAGCGTTATTTCTCCGGTTGCGCCCTTCCGCATCCTCCGCACGCTTCTCGAGGGCCTCTATTCGGGACAGGGCGTCCTTCACCGTGGCGTCCAAGGCTTTCTGCGCCGGTTCCAAGTGTCGCACTGAACTCTCCACCTCCTTCACCCTATCCGAGAGCTTGCCATGGTCTGCTCTAAGCAAACCCAAGCCCGTCGCCACTTGAGCAATGTCTTCTCGGAGGGCCGATCTAGTCTCAGTGATCGCCAGCATGATTTTGTCGAGCTGCTCTTGAATGTGTGGACTCCCTGGTCCTTCTGGGTGTAGGCGCTCCTCCCTATCGGGCGGCTCCACGTCGGAGGCGGTCTGGGCACCACCTTTGGGTCCCCTTGGCTTACCCATGGCGTTCAGGGTCTTCGTGAGGGTCCCAGCAGGAGAGGGGGATGGTCAAGTCGGGGGTGCCGTCTATGCGGCGCAGCCGCCAGAAACGGCGTTGCTATTCGGTCTTCTCCTCTTTGGCTATCAGCAGGCCTCTGAGGGGGGGCGGGCCCCTGGTCGACGGTCAAGAGGAGTATTCGACGATAGGTCGGTCCGGGCCCTCAGGGCAGTGTGCGACGGCGGGTTCCGCTGGCGAACCACAGCGTAGGCAGTCCAATTGCCCCCCTCTCCCTCGGTGCGTTGAGGCAGGTGTAAGTTCTCGGCCCCAGTCTCTGGGGCAGGAGGGGCCAAGATAGGCGTAGGCAAGGCTCGGGGAACAGTATGCCCTCAGGGAGCCCCCAGTCCCCACATCATCAACCAGCGTCTCATCTGAGCACCGCAGCGCCGCTCACCGTGTTCTAGCAGGGGGGGGGGTGTGGGGGGGGGCGCTCCAAGTCTCCCCTCAGCTTCGTGGGCCTGGACCATCCGCCAATCAAGCCAGGGGTTCAAAGGGCAGGCGGCCGCGGTAATCTCCGTGCGGCGAGGATCGTTCTACTGCTCCCCTCCCCCACGCAGCTCTTCGGCAATGCGGCAGCGGTCTGGGGCTCTCCGCGTTCAGCCGCCGGGCGTCTCCGGGCTTCCCAGGGGTTGTTAGGGGACAGTCCGCTCGGTGCCTCCCTAGTGGGGAAAGGATCATCCACCTCGTTAGGGGTGCTGGGGGCGCTGGTCGCAGTCGGGTCCCCGCGCGTCTCCACAGTGTTCAGGGCGAAGCGGCCGCCATCTTGCCTTCCGCTTCGCAGTGCCTCCGATCCTCGGGTACTCTGTCTCGAAGACCGCCGCGGACCTCCAGCGCCGCCGAACGGAGCACGGGCCGCAGGGGTCTCCTATGCGGGGTTCGGGATTCCCAGGGTGCCCCCGGGAACAGGATAACAGATGGCTCGATCGCGGAGTCGAGCCACTAGGCGACCTCCGCCATCAGCGCTCAAGCCACCCCACCCCCCCCCCCTGGCTTTCAGCCCTCATCAGCCAGGATAGCTTGATTCCAGTGGCATGGAGAGCACGGTCTCACGTCTGAGCATACCCGTCCAACTCTGGGTGACAAATGCAAAAACAACAGTTGATGGACAGAATGCTGAACAATGTCATACATTCACCCCAGTACAGAGATCTGGGCCTAAATCCATCGTTTTTTTGCTCACCATGCCATTCCAGTTTGAACCCAGCCATATGAAAATCAGTCTTGACCCTGTGCCCCATGGGAACAGTCCAGCCCGAACTGCCAAGCCAGGTCCTCCCTGGACTGGAAACAAGCATCCTAGTTTCGGTTTCGGGCTTCCAGCCCTCATCAGCCAGGATAGCTTGATTCCAGTGGCATGGAGAGCATGAGACTCACGTCTGAGCATACCCGTTCCACTTGGGGTGACAAATGCAAAAACACCTTTTAGCATAAGTCAGATGTATGAGAGGGAAATACATGTCCATTCTCCTTACTTCCACAGTTTCCTTTGGGGTCTAGGGAAATATACCAGCTGCGCCCCCTTCTGGGTAACCCCTACTTTGACAGAATTACAGGGTTCTTTTATGGTGGTAGACAGGTTTACCTTCTCCACTCCATCATCATATAGTGATCTGGGCACAAAGAAAGAGATGCTATGCTTTTGTTATAATCGCATCACACTAGGGAACATAGACCTTACACAGCCACAAAAGTGACTATCTACTTATGGTTCAGCTGCATTTTCCATAGAAAATTAATTTTTGGGATTCCTAATAACTTTGGTGCCGTCTGGGGGGTGTGGCCTAACAGTATGGCTGGCTAGAGACGTTGTGTCGGAGCTCCTGCCCCAGACATTATCCTTCACAAATCCTGGCAGAACGGAAATCAAACCAGGGGACAACAGTGACGGAAGACCCGCTGCATAGCAGGATCGAGAAGTAGCAGGTGGCCCGACTTCCCCGGTGAAGAAACAGCTGAGTGAGACTCCGGGGGAGAGGCGGCCTACCTTACCACGTATGCCGGCGCCTGCCCCTCAAGCCTAATATAGACAAGGCCCTGGAAGATGCTGAAACCCGAAGCGGGGGCCCTGTGGGCAAGGGAACACCTGTATGGCAAAGTAGCTTTGTGAGGAGGTCCTACCCGGAGAGTCTGCAAATCCCAGTGTTGAGGCAGCTCACCTGCTCTTAAATGGTGGCCCACCCCTCGCAGGTAAACTGCAGGGAGCCTCGGAGGTCGGCTGGACCCTGATCGGGGTCCCTGAGTGGAGAAGTACCCCTTGTGGGCTGAAGTAGCTTCGTGGGGAGGCCCTTGGAATGTGGGGTGGTGCCAATGCCCGCCTGGCGCGCGAGGGAAGAGCTCCAGGAAGTACGAAGGTTGGAGAGGTATATGTAGCGCGGCGGGGCCCGAGTCACAAGGGCCGCAGTTGCGCTAATTAAATACACACAGAAGACAATGCTTAGACTCTCGGCCGGAAGACCCCAAGCGGTCTTCCGCCCATTTATTCATACCCTCAGGACGAGCCCACCTCGAGGGGTGCTGGATGCATGGGGTGCATCGCAACATTGTTCTGAAGAGTCCGGATGGCTCTCTACAGTATAAGCCCCCGTGGTGGGAGCGGCCAGCTGGAACCACCGGTACATAACAGCCTGGCCTAAGTGGATGGGGGTCCAACTGACTGCACGTACCGATTGCCCCCTACAGAGGCCCATATGGGAGGCCCAGATGGGCTAGGTGAGTGACCCCTTGGGACCTGCTTACCGGCATACACCCCGGTGTTCCCTGAGGCCGTGATTACTGCATGCCATTAAACCGGGGAGGAATAGTGAGACCGGCTATACGGGGTTCCCCCGAGGCTAAAGCCGGAATATTCAGGACATCAGTACAGTGCTTGGTGCAGGCAACACGCGGTGGGTGCATTGAGGGTCCCTGTGGCTGTGGTGCTACTGCTGGCGTACTGTAGCATAGACTAAGGAAGCCATAGCCGGTCTGGACTCCCTAATACCCTGGACGAGAAAGAAAGGGACACTTGGTGAGAGGCATATAACTCGTTAGAGAGGAAAGTCAAAGAACTAAAGTCAATAATTATCACCAACTTGTTGGGGACTCTGATGGCTCATGCCCAGGGGCTGGAGGAAAGATCAAGAGCCCAAGGATATGTCTGAGGACACCTTGTATGGACAGGAACATAGGTAAAGATAAACCAGCAAGGGTTGCGCAGGCCAACAAAATCATACAATACACTGTACCAGGCCAGACGACACTCGAGCACAATAGAAGAGAATCTGAACAGACCCCCCATCACAGTACTATGGCGCAAGATAAAATGGAGATTATGGACACCATCAGAGACTCCCGAGTGGTGCTCCTGGCAAAAATGGACACTATGGCAATGGATATATACCACTTGCGATTAGACTTGCGGAAAGTGGCGGATTAAGTCACTAGTACAGAAGGAGAGCTGGGTACGCTGAGTGATGAAGTCCAGCGGCTCAGCACTACAGTGACCTTGCTTCATGAACGGTCTAACCGCCTGGAGGATCGAGCTGAAGATACAGAAGGGCGGTCGAGAAGAAATAACTTCATATTTCTGGGATTTCCGGAGAAAGCAGAGGGATTGGCGGCAGACCTTTTTTTACGCGAACAATAAATAGGAGCGGCGCTCCCGAATATCAGACTCTCCAAAATGGTTGCCATAAAAAGAGCGCACCGAGCCCTTGGGCCCCCACCAAGACCAGGAGCTCCTCTCACAGCCATAATTGCTTGTTTATTTAACTACAGATATAATATTGCAGTATGTGCGTACTCAGGGCCCACCTAAATTTGAGGATCAAGACATTCATATCTACCCGGATTACACCAGGAATTTGAATTAAAAACATTTGTAAAGCGCTCATATACCTGGCGGTTTCTTGGCGCTGAAGGACAATATGAACCTGAGTGGAGACTACGAGAGAACTAGGCTGGGAAGGCTTGCAGGAATAGGTGAGTCTTAAGGGCCTTACGGAAATCAGAATAGAGCGGAATGGATCTGATGGTGGGGGGAAGGGAGTTCCAAAAGGTGGGGCCAAGGACAGCAAATTTCGCCCCGCCCATCCTCTTCTTCCTAAAACGAGGAACTGATAGCAGTGACTGGGAGGAGGAGCGGAGCTCCCTTAACGGGGTATAGCTGGAGATTGCAGAGTTTATAAAGGCTGGGGCGTTCCAGCACGAGCCTGAAACGCCGTACAACCAAGTTTGAAGAGGGCCCGTTCCCTAATGGGCAGCCAATGTAAGTTCTTCAATACAGGGGTAGCGTGATGGAGCTTGGGGAGACCATAGATAAGGCGGGCTGCTTGGTTCTGAACCAGTTGTAGGCGTCGAAGGGCATAAGCTGGGGCACCATTATACAGAATGTTGCCATAATCCAGCCTCGAAAGTACCATAGCAATCATGATAAGCTTAAGGGCAGAGGGGGAGAAGAATCTGGAGATTTTCCGGATAGTACGGAGGGTAAAGAAGCAGGAGGATACCACCGTGCTGACCTGGGAGTGCAAGGTGAGGTTTTGATTTAACGTGATCCCAAGTGTTTTGACGGAACGAGAGGGAGAAGGAGAGGGGCCAAGTGAAGGGGGCCAAAACATGGGGGTCCAGCGACTGGATGCACCGCCCGTCAAAATCAGCTCAGTTTTGTCTGGGTTGAGTTTGAGGTGGTTAAAATTCATCCAGTCCCTGATGAAAATCATAATGGACTGGAAATTATGAATGGATTCAGAAGAATGGGACAAGTTAAAAATCAACTGGAGGTCATCTGCATAGTTAGATACAGTGACCTCCAGTTGCTGTAAAGCAAAAATAAGAGGAAAAATATAGAGGTTGAAAAGAAGCGGGAAAAGGGAGGAGCCCTGGGGGACGCCACACTGCACCTCACATGGAGAGGCAGAAAACCCCTCCAGGCGAACAGCCTGGGTGCGGTCCTTCAGGAAGGAGGTAAGCCAAGCGAGAGGGGGCCCACTGATGCCCGCTGCCCTGACACGGGTGAGTAAGATGGAATGAAAAACCGTGTCAAAGGCAGCGGACAGATCTAGGAGGACCAAAGCCTGGGGGCTGCCTTTATCCATTCCCTCCCTGAGGCTGTCCAAGACAGAGACCACAACCCTCTCCGTTGAGTGGCGGGGGCGGAAGCCAGCCTGACAGGGGGCCAAGTAGCCGCTGCCCTCCACAAAAGAACTGAGGACAGAGGCGACGTGGCTCTCCAAGATTTTACCCAGGTAGGGGAGGAGGGAAATGGGGCGGTAATTAGTGAGGGAAGAGATATCAGCGCCCGGTTTTTTCAACAAAGGGATGATAGTGGCTGCCTTATGAAGATCTGGAACAATGCCATCTCTGAGGGAATTGTTCAAGAATTCCAAAGGAGGGGAAGGGCAGACCCGGAAGATTTCCCTTAGTATGGGAGCAGGGCAGACGTCAGAGGGGGAGCCTGATTTAACACGCTCCATCAGAGAAGATAGCATTTTTCTGGTCAACGGGGGGATGTGGTCTAGGTAAAACCTATTAGAGGGGGGTTCCGGGGCAGGAGGAGAGGAGGGAGGGGGGGGGGATATTAGCTTTGATATCTGCAATTTTCTCAACAAAGAAATTGTTGAGGGCATCACAGAGGGCTTGGGAAGGGGAAGGTTTAAGGGATGCTCTATCTGACAGAGCCAGCTCATGGACCGTTGAGAAAATTTCTTTGGACTGATTTCCGGCTGAAAGGATTTTGTCAGAGAAATAGTTTGTCTTAGCTGTAAGGATTGCGCTTTTATATGCATTAAGCATGGACTTATAGTGGGCTTTTAAAGTAGGGCAGTAAGAAAGCCTCCAGGCGCGTTCTGCCTGACGGGCGACTAACTTCTTACCCTTGAGCTCGTCGGTGAACCATTTATTAACATTATGGGCACGTTTCACCGTAACACGTTTCAAGGGGGCCACTTGACTGCAGGACCTGAATAGCCAGTCATTAATAGCGGCGACCTGAGATGAGGGGGATAGTTCCTCTAGGACCGGGTAGGAGACTTGGAGGGAACGACAAAGGGCAGGAATGTCGACCTTGCTCCAATTACGGGCCCAGATGTTCCTGGGGAGGGTGGGGCGCACGGATCGATGGGAGTCTAAAGAAAATGAAATCAAAAAATGGTCTGACCAGAGGCAGGGAGTGACAATGGGGGGGGAGACCGGAATATTCAGTGCCCAAATTTGGTCCAAGATGTGACCCTTAATGTGGGTAGGGACGGACACATGGGAGGTAAAATTCAGACTGAGGAGAAGGTCTGTAAAATCTCTGGAGCCTGCGTCTTCCGCTGGATCAGTGGGCCAAAAATTAAAGTCGCCAAGAACAAGCACAGAAGCATTGTTGACTGCTAGTGTGGCGAGAAGTTCTTGAAACTCGGTCAGAAAAGAAGGGGTATGGCGGGGGGGCCGATAGGCGAAGACACATGTGATAGGGGTCTGGAAGGAAACAGATCGCATCACCAAGCACTCCGCTCCCTTGATAGATGGGGAGGGGAGGGTTTGGAACTGAAGGTCCGACCGGGCATTTAAGGCGACCCCTCCGCCTGCCTTGCCTGGCGGTCGATCGGCCCGCAAGGCGTGATAGGAGGAGGGTAATAATGCAAGAATATTGGGGAGAGAATCTGGACAGAACCAGGTTTCTGTCAAAAATAAAAGATCAGGTTTATGGGAATCTAGAAACACGAAAAGTTCTAATTGGTGTTTCACCGCTGATCTGGTATTCAAGAGGAAAGCCGAAATAATGGTCGTGGGCCTCGAGGACTGGCCAGGTTCTGGTGGGGGAACAAGAGGAGGGGGGAGGAAAGGAGGAGAAGAAATCGGGACAGGGGAAGATAGAGTAGAAAAGGGCCGGGCTAGACCGAGATTGAAGATGGTAGCCACTGAGGCGGCACTAAGTATTCCATGAAGTTGGTAGCGGTGGAGTTCCGCTGAGGAATAGGTGTGGAATTGGGCATGATGAGGTGCCCCTAGCCTCGGCCGGTCGCGGATGGGCGCAGACGGGCTTGCCTTTGGCACGCCTTTGGCGCGCTGACGGCGGGCCCGCTGCGCCCGTCCGCTGCGCATACGGTGAAAACACATTACTGATAGGAGGGAAAGTGAGGGGGCGTGGCCTGTAGGATGGGGGCGTAGCCAGTGAGCTCTGTAGAATGGCGGCAAGATGCTATGGCCCGCTGCAGCTCTGAGATCAGCTGCGCAGGGCTGCCAGAGCGTAGATGATTAAAGTGCAAGTGCCCAGGAGGGGAAGTAAGTAGTTAAAATACAAGCAATACAGTGAATCTTAAAACAAAATACAATTAGCGCTTACTCCCGGCTTCCGCCTCAGGAGTTCAATGTGTCTCTGTCTCGCGCTCGCATTCAGCACGATTTAAAGACTTCAGCGGGGGCGTGGCCTGTAGGATGGGGGCGTGGCCAGTGAGCTCTGTAGAATGGCGGCAAGATGCTATGGCCCGCTGCAGCTCTGAGATCAGCTGCGCAGGGCTGCCAGAGCGTAGATGATTAAAGTGCAAGTGCCCAGGAGGGGAAGTAAAGTACAGGAAAGTACAGGATCTTAGGAATTACTTTCTGGGGGTTAAAAGACGACTCACAGACCCTAAATGAAGTACGGCCTGATGTTTTCTGCCCGGCTCCGGATACAGCATGAAGGGAGAGTCTACTTTTATACCACACTGCAGGAGATCACCGACTGGATGGACTCAGTTCGCTTCGCTGGACAGGATCATAATCATGGTTGGCGAGAACAGGGACGACTAAGTGGGCGACAGAAAACCCAACGTTGCAACACAGGAGAACAAAGACCTACACCCCAGAACGCACCTGAGACGGGACGTATCTTGGTGGGGCCGGATGGCACCCTACAGAGCGAGTTAGACGGAGTGCAAACACATAACCAGTTTTCACCGCTCTGTCTAGTACAAGAAACTCAGTCGCAGGGTAACTCTGGCTAAACAAAAAGAGAACTCGGAGGTATAGTGAAATACCTACAGGGGTGGGGCTGAAGTATTTTATGGATAAAGAAACTGTGAGTACGGAACCTCGATGTATGAGACTGTGGTCTGAGATAATGGTTAAAAGTCAGGTGGGTATTCCTGAAGGACTGGGAGTTAAAACTGAGATCCCGGGGTTGGGTCATAGTTCCGCCACATTACAGTTTAGGATGTTCCAACTGTGGTGCACTGTAACTGCCTTGCTCGGCCGAGGGTTGGGCGGGGTGGCATGGTGCCAGGCAGATTTGCCGTATTTCAGGTTTTAGGCTTTCTTTGTAATTCCTTTCGTGAAAGTATTGAATGTAATGTTGGGGGTGGGGATGTAGGGTGGGGGGAGGACATACATATGGGGCTTAGTCCCGACTCCTTAGATGAAGGTTGTGCTAGGGGGATCTGTTGCTACTGCCTGGGGGGTGGGAGGTTATTGGATAAGAGCAGAGAAGATATCCCACACAATTTATAGGTATGCACAGGGTGATGGCCCGTGCTGATAAGTTGGTTTCCTCCCAATGAGATACGAGGAGTCATACCACAATATAATACAGTTATGGCAGAAGACAGACAATGCTATAAGTTTATAACATGGAATGTTAGGGGGCTAAATAATATGGTCAAAAGAATCAGAGTGGCTACATATTTAAAACGATGCAAAGTGGATATAGCCTTCTTCCAAGAAACTCACCTCTGGGGGGATTGCCTGGAATATGTTCAGTGAAGATGGAAGGGTCAGTTTTTTGTGACCTTCTATTCCAGAAACGCAAGAGGAGCGTTAATATGGGTGGCACCCCAGGTCCCATTCAAAGCGGAAAAGTCCAACCTAGATCCATTGGGTAGATATGAAATAGTGGAGACAACACTGGATGGGCGGAAAGTGTGCCTGATTAACATATTTGCCCTGATTAGTGACAATGGTGGGTTTTTGGGTTCAGTTATGCAGCAGATAAATCTTGCACCGGATGTAGAATTGATTGTTGCAGGGGATTATAACTGTGCCTTGGGTGGTACGCTGGACAAATGTCCCCTAAAGCCAGGGGCTAAACCTAAAACTAGAGAAGCTATGCGGCAGATGTTAATGAACTACAACCTAGTGGATATCTGGCGACATCGCAACCCACACCAAATAGCGTACTCATGTCACACACCCACTACTAATACACATAGCAGATTGGACTATTTTTTCATACAGAAAGGGGCAGCGAATGGAATTGAAGGCGCGTAATATCTGGCTTGATATTTATAGCATTACTCCCCACTATTGATAACATATACTATGGGCAGGCCGCAACCTAAGATCCCACTATGGAGGGTAAATACCGATCCAGTGTATAAGGCTGCAATTGGCCAGGAACTAACTCCATGCGTATTTTGATAGAAACTGGAATATCGCCAGTACTAAAGCAGTGGAATGGGAGGCCATGAAATTAGTGTTAAGGGGGGCATGTATGTCTACTGAGACTGGAGTTAAAAAAGTGTTTGAGCAAGATTTGAAGCGTCAGGAGCAACAGTTGGCCATTCTAGAAACAGCACTCCCCATAGACGCGGGGGGACTTACTAAATGGACAGCACAGCAACAAAAGATAGGGGAACTATGGGATAGCATGAGCAAGTATAATAGGAATAGGAGCAGGAAGAAATGGTATATAGAAGGGGACAAAGTGGGCCGTCTACTGGCACGTTTAATCAGTATGGAGACTCAACCACAACCTATCCTGTCAATTAGAAATGACCAGCAACGAGTGGTTTATACACAGCATGAAATTAATACGGCATTTACAACCCACTTAAATACAATATACTCAGAGTCCCCCAACCCCACACCTACCCAAACCATTCAAACTTATCTAATAGATATTGAGACACCCAGCCTGGATACTGACGATCAGGAAATATTAGGGAGCCCTATTAGTGGGGAGGAAATAAAAATGGCAATATCCCGGTTGAGTATAGATAGATCCCCGGGTTTGGACGGCCTGACTGCCGAATTTTTTAAAACTTATTGTGAGCCGGTGAACCCCAGGTTGTTAGAGGTAATTACAGCGGTAGATGGCAGAATTGCCAGTTTCAATGCGTGAAGCATTAATTGTGATGATCCCCACACCCGGGAAGGACCCGTCGACCCCGACCTCCTATAGACCCATATCTATACTAAATGTGGACCTTAAAATCATTAGCCAGGTGTTGGCGAGTAGGCTGCTTCCCTATCTTCCATGGCTGATAATGTGGATCAGTCAGGGTTCATACCTGGAAGGAATACGCTGCGAAACATTCACAGACTCACTCATATAATGCAGACTCTTGGAGATGAAGCAGAGGAAAGCACACTGGTGTTTCTGGATACTGAACACGCATTTGACTCGGTCCGATGGAACTATCTCTGGCAGGTTCTATTGAAATTGAGACTAGGAGCTGGGTTTATAAAATGGGTCAAATTACTATGCTAGACCTATGGCGAGAGTCCGGACGGGACGATTTGTGTCAGATGTGAGGATGCTGCAAAGGGGCACGCATCAGGGATGCCCTCTGTGCCCTTTGTTGTTTGCCCTCGCATTGGAGCCACTGGCATATCACTTTAGTATGGAGCTGCAGGGTCATGGTATTAAGATTGGCCAAACCGAACATATAGTTTCATAATATGCGGATGACGCATTGATCTATTTGCGACGCCCGTCCTATTTGATCACCATATTGCTTCACGCATTGGATAGGTTTGCTGGGGCTTCTGGTTAGCACATTGACAAGCAAAAATCGCAACTATATCCGAGAAACAAGTTAGAGGGGGGAGAGATGTCCCGGTCCCCTGGGATGGGTCTTACCTGGGACTTAGACTTGGTGCGTTACCTCGGGATACGACTTGCTAGAGATTAAGACACCTATTACAAATAGAATATGGGTAGGATTTTAAAAGGTTTGCAAGGGAGTATAAAGTTCTGGAATACCTTCAAACTATCCCTGATGGGAAAACCGCCTTAATCAAGATGGTGATACTCCCCAGTAGTCTGTACACAATGCAGGGTTTCTTTCATGAATACCCACATCGAGTTTTCAAAGAGATAGATGTCCTTCTCACCCAGCTGCTGTGGAATGGAAAGAGATGTAGGGTAAGTTGGAGGTGATGAAACAACAGTGGGGTAAGGGAGGTCTAGAAATTCCAGACTTAAGAGCTATACTATTTGGCGGCCCAATTGCAACATGCAATCGCATGGCACGATACGGACCCCTCGTGGGAGCAATCCCTCCTAGAGTGTACTTATGGTGAGAGACGATTGGGAACGCTACTCTGGGCGAATAAGCAGCATCTGGAATTATATCCTCCTTTAATAGGACTAATGGCCAAAATATGGGATAGAATGACTAAAAGAATCCTTAAAATAATGCCTTATGCACCAGATGGAGAAATCTGGGTTATACCACAATTTGCTCAAATAGAACAAACAATGTCAACTGGGAAATGGAAGGAGGAGGTTGTCTGATGATGTCAGACCTATACCCAGGGAATAGGTTTATTACCTATCAGGATGCGATGGATACATTTAGTTTGGGGACAGGACAATTCTTACATTGGATGATGCCAAGTAGCATCATCCAATGTATTTACGGACTGTGTTGTCGGACTCTTCCGCACTTGACTGCCAGGCTCAACACCTCCAGACGTCTCTCCAGTTGCCCGATGAGGTGCGAGCGGCACACTGGCTCCGTCGGCGTCATCAGGTGGGTATTCCTCATCTTCCAGGTTGCTTTCTGCCCACCTCAGGACGCTTGCAGGTGCGGTGTTAGGGGAAACGTCCTTGAACCAAGCCACGTTCCTCACGACGGTATTTTGGCCTCACCTGGCATTTATCATGGTTCTGTCCCCTGCACCACTGTCCATACTTCTGGTTTGAAAGGTGTACATAACTTTCACCCTGAGTAGCGGTCTTTGGTCACGACTTGCGATCCGACTTATGGACCAGGAATCCTCGTGTTACGACCTTGGGAAGCTTTCCCATTGATTGTTCACCGCTTCTGGTGTACTTTTTCCACGTCTAGACTTGGTGGCACCCACTCTGAGTCCTCAGGAATGACGACCCTGGGCGGCTGTCAGAATAGGAGGGTTGCCGGGGCACACCCCATGATGGAGTGCGGGGTCTGCCGGTAGGCCGAGAGGAACTGGTGATGGCATACCTCGGCGTCTTGGTTCTGGTGGATTCCAATTCGGAGAGCTCGATTCAGTGTTCTCATGAACCTTTCCACCTCCCTGTTTGCCTTCAGCCATTGGAGTGTGATCCTCCGGTGATGAATGGTCTTTTGTGTCAGAAAGTCCTGAACCTCCTGCCCTTGGAAGGGGGGGTCAATTGTCGGTCTTTACTTTTCCCGGCATATCAAACATCGAGGGTCGTACCTGGACAAATGCAGTGGAGAGTAAGAGTTCCATCACTGGAAACTTGGAGAATGAGTCTATGATCACCAAGTTGTTCCACCCATCGGGAAAACTCCCAAAGTCAACGCTGACCTTTTCCCACTGAGTGAAGTATGGGGCTTCCATCAGCACGGGCGCTGGAGCCGAGTCCCTTCCGGTAATGGTGCATGAGTGGCAGCGCCGGAGTTCATTTCCACAAGCTCATCCATGTCTGGGAACCACACTTTTGCTCGGAGCCTTGCCTTGGTCGTCCTAGCCTTGGTCATCTCGCATATCGATTATGCCAACTCACTATATGCTGGCATTCCCGCATATCAACTACATCATTTCAAGTTGGTGCGAAATCATGCAGCCAGGTTAATTGCCCACCAGCCTAGACGACATCATGTTACACCTCTGATGAAGAGCCTTCATTGGCTTCCAGTGGCTAAACGATGTGCTTTTAAGCTGGGATGCACCATCTTCAAAGCCCTTGCTGGGAATGGCCTAGCCTTTATCTCCTCAAGAATTCAGCGCTATACTCTTTTGAGAGAACTGCGCTCTTCCAATCTAAATCTATTGAACACCCCCTCATTTAAATGTAAAAAGCACAGGGGCTCAGATTTGCGGTCCTGGGATCGCAGCTTTGGAACTCGCTCCCAGTGGAAGTGAGGTTGACAACCCCTTATGCACAGTTCAGGAAAATGCTCAAAACCCATCTCTCCTCCCAGGCATATAAAGTAAGCCAACTGTCCCATTGCTGCAGCTCCCCCCCTTGCTCTTAGCGCCATGAAACCGCTTGATGTACGTGCGCTGCATAAGTACTTTTAACATAACATACATTCTTGGGGGGCCAGGTGAGAAGATCCAGTGAACACGACAGGAGTGGCTTGTGATCCGTCACCACCCTGAACTGGTGACCGCAGAAGTAGAGATGGAAGGGCTGGCAGGTCCATCTGATGACTAGCACCTCGCGTTCTATTTGGGTGTGCCTGGTTCCTGTCTGAGACAGTGTCCGGCTCGCTTAGGCCAATAGGAAGTTCTCCCCTCAAGTATCCTCCTGCAGGAGGACAGCTCCCAGCCCCACCGGGCTGGCGTCTACAACCAGCTCGGTTTTCTTCCGTGGGTGGAAGTAGGCCATCATGGTCAGATCCAGCAGTGCTTTCTTGATGTCCTGAAACGCGACCTCTTCCTTAGGCCCACACAACCAAGGTACGCTCATCTTCGTGAGTTGGCACAGTGGATCCAACAGCGCGGCCAAGCTCGGTATGTATCTTCCGCAGTACATTACCATGCTGAGGAAACTGCGCACTTTGGTCGGGTTTTGGGGCACAGAGGCACTCTGGAAGGCTTCTGCTCTCCTGGGGTCAACTTGGAGACCATGCGGGAGAATGCGTATCCAAAGAAGTCGATAGAATTCTGATAGAATGAGCACTTTTTCCAGTGTAGGGTGAGGCCACAATCTGTCAGGCGCCGTAGAGTGGCGCACAGTCGCTCATGGTGTTCCTCCATACTCTGGGAATATACGAGAATGTCATCACTCAGGTTTATGACGTCCACCAGCCCTGAGAGGGTCTCTCTGATAGCATTCTGAAACAACTCCGCTGCTGATGAGATGGCAAAACGGAGTCTGGTGTATCGCTGAAGTCCCACATGCGTGGAAAAAGTTGTGATGTATTGACTTTCAGGCACCAGCTCCAGCTGGTGGTATCTAGAGTTCAGATCAAACCTGGAGAACCACTGTGCCTCGTTTAGATCGGCCACAATGTCATCCATAGTGGGGTCACATGTCTTTCCCTCCAGATGGTCTGGTTGGGAGGACTCGTGTCTACACAGAGCCGGATGGCTGCAGGCTGCTTGGTTTTCGGCGCGATGACCAAGGGGCAAAACTCATGGGATAGGGCCTAACACCTTCTCGATTATGTTTTGGTGTTCCAGGTCCTGCAACTCCTTCTCAACCAGGGAGCAGAGGTGGAATGGGACAGGCCTATGCCTGAGTACTGTGGGCTTTATGGTCTTGTCGATTTGTAGAGTTACCTTGTGCTCCTTCAGTTTCCCCAGCCCTTGGAATAGTTGAGGGAAGTAGCAGAGCAGGTTTTCAGCATCCGAGTCGTATATTTGCTTTGCAAAGAATACAAGCTCAAAGTCTTTGGCAGTCTGGCAACTGAGCAGCGTGCTTTTGTGGCCTTCCGTTATGTGAAACTTGGCCCTGACGACGTAGTCGGTACTGGCGACATCAACTTCCAAAAGCGGTAGGGGCTCTGTACCCCCGTAGATGAAAATTCTGGCCGAGCTGGGGGTGAGAGGAGGACAGGGATCCAACCTTTCGTAGTCATTCGAATCCATTATATTGACCGATGCCCCGGTGCCGATTAGAGCCTGAATTGGGACAATGATGAGCTCTGTGCGCATAGTTGGGGAACGCCTCTTGCGACCAGAGCGTCCAGCGAAAGAGATCACGAAGATATAGTCCTCGTCATCTTTGAAGTATGCTGCGGGCTCTTGGGTGGGGAATGTCCCTTGGTTGACGGGGTCTTAGAGTGTCGGCGGAGGGTCTTGGCACGCCCACTGAGCTGCGGCGGGTGGACAGAGGCGTGTGAGTATGGCACGGGTGGTACTTAGGCCATCGCTGGTGGTGAGGAGGTGGTGGGTCCCCCATGAATGTTGTGGCTCTGGCAGTTGGTGTGCTTTAGATGGTGTGCAGTGGGGTGCACACTGTACGCTGAAATGCAGAGCTTGCTACGGTGGGTGTGTGGAAGAGTGGTATCTTTTCACTGAGTTCCTTCTTCCTTCCACTACCCTTTTCACCCCCTGGGGCAAGATCCCAAATTTGAGGTATGTCAAAAAGTCCCACCACAAATTGTTTCTCCGTCTTCTTTTTTTGAAAACCGTTTTTTTTTCCAGTTCCAGGAGTCTGTGTGATCTTCTTTGCACATGTGCTGACCCTCGCAGGAACTCCATGTAGGAGAGCCCCAAGTACCTCTTGCCTCACCTTCACTTTCACCAGGAGGTGAGGAGGCATACACACGGCCGTTCCAGGCAGTGCTGTAGGCCGGGGATGGTGCCGCCGTCAAGGAGGGAGAGCCACACCCCTGTGACGCTGTATAGTGCCAATATCGGCCCACTCACCAGCCCGCTCGCAGCAACATGCATGTCGCAGAAATAAGCAGACAAGACAACTTTTTGTTGGAGAAAAGTAGCTGCAGGTTTATTAGCATATACACATGCCAACAAGGTGGGTTATCTTACGGACGATCCAATGGCAAGCCGCCCCTCGCGACCTACCACCTGATGGGCCAATTTGCAACGTGGCCTTAGCCAATCATTGCTTAGCGGTTGTGGTGAGGAGATAGCCCCTCCCATTTCCGGTGAACCATTGGTCCACCCTCCTGCTCACGCCCCACCCCCTACGAGGGGCGGAGCGTTCAAGCGACCCCCGGTTGTACAGGTTTCCAACCGCCCGTAGGATAGCGGGCGCCGTCGCACCCCCAGGGTCCACCGCACAGACTTCCTGGGGATATAAGGCCTCAGCATCCTATTGTGCTCCTGAAGAGGGTACTCCCGGGTACCTTTCCGCCTCTGGATCGCCCTGTAACTCCGCCACAGCCCTGGGTGTGGCGACCGTCGCAGCCAGGGCCCCCCCACCAACGCCGGCATACTTCCTACTATTTCTAGCTTGTTATGTCTAGGGCCTCACCCCTAACCAGCCAGAACAGTCCCAGCTAAATCGGGCAGGAGTGTCAAGGTGTCCTCCCGAAGCCCCTTGCACATGGCGTAAGGTCTCCCAAGTCTAATGCGTCCTGTCTCTTCTGCCCTTTTAATTACACACAGCGCAGGACTTCCTGCGCCTCGGCTCCAGCGCCTCCCCTGACTAGCGCCTTGCCTACAGAGATAGAGACATGTCTGACCACTGAAATTTACCTGATCCCCACTGGTGGCAAAACCCACTGAAAGTTCAATGTGGTCGTTCTATCGGGTGCCGTAACATGCCGAGATGGCCAGTGCAAAAACGTAAAAAGATCCTTGGTGCACACACCAGATGTCACGTTCAGGAATGGGGAATTAAGAGTCTTGGGTCCGATTAAGAGACACTGCAAAATTATGCAAAGTGTCAACCTATACTGCTTGCTGTACCAGGGACTGGTCACAGATGCCTGGACCCTGCTAACCGCTTGCGACCCTGATCTACACACCAGGATGATGTCGACTAGAAAGATGGTGTGTCAACAAGGTTCCCTATATGGTGGACAGGGAGCCGCCGCTGGGACCCGTCTGTGAGCGTGTCAACACAGGGATACGCACCTCAGTCCAGAATACCCTTGCCTGACCCTCAAAAGGCACCTAGCACCCACTGCCCCCCGCAGCGCATGGCGAGGGAAACTGGCTCAGAACCACCAGACTGGGTTTTGAACACCATCACCACCACAGGCCCTAGCTAAAGATTGGCTACCTCTGACCTGGCAAGGCCTGTCGGAGGCCAGACCCCCCCCCCCCTTTTTAGTTGACTACCTAGCCCTGGGGAAGAGAGCTTGCAGTACTCCGCAGGGGGATCAAAGACCAAAAACATGGCAGTTCAGAGAGCAGAGAGATGCCCCACAAGCCTACTTCCAGCCAGATGTGCCACAATAAGCTCTACCCCCATGCTCCCTTCAACATAATGCACCTCAACTAAGCAAGACAGTGGTCGCGTGAGCCGAGACCGGTCTAAAGGGCAGGACTGGTAGACTGTCTAGGATGATCAAGATGAACCCTCTCGTGGTGAAAGCCTGCACTTCCAACAGCCCATCTGTTGACATAGTCAAAGCTGCTTAGATGGACAAGATAAAGGAGCCACAAAAGAGCTTACATGAATAGTCGACCACGCACTGGCCACCCTGAACAGGGCTACACGGGTCAAATTGCTATGTGTGACATTTCCAAAATTTCAGTGCCCAAAGAGTGGTATAGGATTTTTCCCTGTAGTTTGTATAAATACTGATATTACCTGCCCCCTCTGGGCCCTACAAGTACATCAAAATACAAAATACATAAAAATCAGAAGTGCCTCATTATGGTGCCCAATAACATTAGTTGGACAACTCATTTTGTGGCCGCAAGCTTCTCCATCATGCGTACAAGGCCGTATAGAGATTTGCTTAGGCAACCTCCCTTTAGCACTGTGAAAGGTATCTCCTCATGTTTGTCAATTGAACCAATCGTCCCCCTATGCCTGTCCTACGTTGGTCCCTATAAAGCTTAACACAAGCAGCCTATCCGACTGTGTAAACAAGTGGTCCAGCTAGGGGAACTACTACTTCCTCGCTATTACTTCCTGGACTGAGAAACTGCAAAAGGAACCCAACTTAGGTACTTGGGAAAACCACAAATGAAATACTGTCGGGTAACAGTCTACCTCCCGACGTGTCAAACCTAGTTGTTGAAATTTGACTGTTACACTTCTCCTGACACCTCGGGACCCTTCAAGTAAAAACAGCCAACCATGCGCCTACATGGGTAGAGGCTAGTTGTATCAGTCAAACCAGTCGCGGGGCCAGTCATGAAAGTCACCGTGGGGTCTCACTGGCATAAGAACACTGCAACGGAAACCCTACGTTAATCCTAGAATAACAACCATATGAGCCAAATGCAGCCGAAACAAGCGCCTGCGTGGGCCAGAAAAGGTGAGTTGTATCAGCCAAACCCGGCGCGGAGCCAGACATGGTCATAATGGGGTCAGACTGAAAGGGGGGTATGTGCTCCTATACCAGGCCCAGAATTAGTGAAAATCGCACACGCCTCACCTGGGCGCGAACGGGCCTGCGTGGGAAACTGGTGAATCTGAAAACAACAAAGTGACTGTCTCGGCGTGGGCCCATTTAAGGAGGAAAAGTGTGGCTAAAGCGAGGCCAACACATAAAAGGGGGCCACCCAGCGTGCAAAGGCAATAGCCGGAAGATTGCCTGGGCATTCCCAACTATACCCTTGCCTCACTATAAGTACCACAAAAGGAAGCACTACTTCTACTGCCAGCCCCCCTGCTGGCATCGTCCATGCTTCCTCGTTACGTCAGAATAAAGGAGCTACTAACGCATTCAAGCGTTGCCCAGCCGAGCTGGCCGCCCCCATATATGGCTGCCAGCTTAGAACTGCCATGGGTGACAAATCATCTTGTCGGTGCACGAAGAGTGGCCTTGACAGACCAAGAATGACACTTTCGTGCTAGCATTAAAACCATGGAGAATGCTCTATGAGGACCCTGGGAAGAGGGGCTGCCTTCAAGAGATATTCCCCAACAATGCGCTAACCTATCTCCCGCCAACAGAACGAGGCTCGAAGAGAGGCTCCCTGGGCAGCTGGGCCAAGGCGATAAGATAATTTCCCTATCCAGGAGGCTGCTGCTAAAAGGCATGTACCAAGTGACAAAATTGTATCGATTGGTATACTAGGAAGTGGAAAAGAAGGAGTAAGTCTCTCCCCTTGTCTACCAGTACTAACATCTAGTACCTGTCAAGAGAAAATGCCCCATAATGCTATAGAGCGAGGACCTCTGCTCCTGCACTCGAAGGAGGCTCCCAGGAGCACTGGGCCAATGCAGTGACATAAAATGTTATCCCGGGGGCCGCAAAAACCATGCACGAAACGCATAGCAAGATAGTCTGATGCTGGGACTTAAGGCAGGAGAAAAGAGGTAACCGCCACTCCCCTGCCGTCTACAAAACTTGTTGTAAACAAACACTAAAGGTTATATGCGAAAGTCGACGTCCTGAAATTCACAAAGTACCAGGATCATAAAGCCAGGGCAGCAACAGCCTCCCCCGAGGGGTGAAACATAACATGACCCGACGCGGCAAACAGGCTCCTAGCCCGAAGCCAATATGGCAGTAAGATAATTCCTAACCCCCTTGGGTTTCTCAGAGAGGTACTTGTCCCTACTCCGATTATCCTGCTCCGAGCCCAGGCAGGCAGGATGAAAGCGTTGTTTGGACATAACCAACGATGCCCGAGTGTATTTGGAAGAGAACAAATCCTAGAAAACAGCCCCTACCCAGCAAGACCAGCAAACCTGTTGCTAACTTGATCGCTAGGATCAGCCCCTTACTTATGTCCCCCAGTAGCTGTGTGAATGAACTCATTCCAAATGCGCATGGGATGCATGAAAAGCCCAGACACCCCCATAAATTATAAGCCAACGTATTACAAGTGGGACACATGGGGTGCCATATTTGCCACACTCTGCCACCACTTACGGAGAGAACACCCCAAATAATGCCTAGTAAGCCCACAGAGTGCCCAGACTCAAACATGTGAGCACGCAGCTCCACCTAAGTTCCTCACAGGGTGTCGGGAAAATCAATAAATACAAATTGCATGGCAAGCAGCGTGGCTACAGAATAGCTGCTGGCACTGGAGAAAACCAAGGGAACTAACCCCTGCACCCGGGCACACCAGGGGAAAGCACACAGATAGAACTGCCACTGGGCCCCCTGATAGCCCCAAGTATTACCGAAGGCAAACTGTCTGCAACGCTCTCCTGAACCAAGTAAAACGTCTAATAAATGTGTCCTATCAATGCAGCAAGCGGACCGAGAAAAGCCTAATCACCTGAAGGATTCACATGTCCTAATAAGGTTGCCTGCTCGATGAAAGGATGATCCATGCAGCCCCTGAGGACACGAGGTACCCCTCGTAACGCACAGCATCCCCTATGCCACGCGTGACCGCTAGAAGGCCGGTCTCCCCGGAAAAGTGCCCCCCGGGAACAGGCACCTCAAAGCCGCCGATACTATGCCTGAGAAGCGATCGCATGAACTGGCTGGAGAAACCTAGAGACACGTACAGCACCAATGGAAAATTACGCTTAAAAGACCTAGAAGCTAGGACCTAATAAAAACAGACCCCACTCGGCAGAAGAGTCGGGGACACGATCCCGTTGCCCAGGAAGTACACCAGGTCCCACGCACGCTGAAGCCACCGGGCCCAGCCAGGATCGACCCCCCACGCACACGACATGCCCTGTGTGCGGGGGCAGGGCGCAACAGACAAATCATAGAATCGCTTAGGGGGGGGCTAGCTGACCTAGAACTCGGGCCCAGGCAAGCCCCCACCGCGAGGCCCGCAAAGCGACCCCAGACACCAAAACAGAGGACACAAAGCGGGGCATGTTCTTTTGGCAGGAGCCGGCACTGCACAGACAGACCGTGCACCCATACACGCAATAACAAAATGCCGCACGCTGCACCAACGAGAAAATGACCACCGCAAAGGGCGAACAATGCCTGCGAAAGGCAGCTGGTAGCGCGCTTACTAAACAATAAGATTGCTAGCGATACTGCGCACCTGGAAGATGCCAGTCTGGGTGCGGCCTATTGCCAACCACAACATTCTCCTCCTGCGAGGACACTTGAAAAATATAGGAACTCTGGTATCATCAGAACAGAAGGCCAAGCTAAATAGAAAAAATTCTCTTATCTAAAGGCGTGTCCTCCTAGTGCGTCCTAGTGTTATGGGAGTAAGCCATACGAAGATGATCCTTGAATTTTCTCCATATAGAAAACATGCATACTTCTCTTTATTCTTATAACACGCAGCTTGCTACCTCTTACATAGCTTCGCCCAAAACGCTGCCCTGTCTGGTCCAGGTAGCCTACTGAACACCAGCTAGCTGCCAATAAAACGTACGAAAACTCGCCTCCCTTGCAGCCAGGCCCTACAGTGGCCGCACACAGGCTGCCCTAGTCTTCTGTATCCACACGTACTACACAACCTGCCACACTGACTTCCTCGTAATGCCTACAGAAAATGTGACCATCTGAGCTGAAAGTCATACTAATCATAGGTCCCTGTAAACAATTGCAAACAGAAGGAAACGTAAGAAAAAGTCTGCATTGAGAGGCCACGGAAGGGAACCGGGGACTTCGACCTGCAAAGCCCGTGCCCTAATCTGAGCTCCTTCCCTGGTCGACCACTTGCACCGACCTCAGAAAGTGGCGACAATCAATCTACCTCTTCACCTTGAAAAGGGGGGGGCTCTTAAATTAAGGAGCCCGAAGGGGACTAAACAATCGCGGCTCTTTGTGCACCACTCCAATGCTTGGCAACGGAACACTCCCTGACCGTCGCTATCCCCATCGCCGCCCGCGAGCCAACCCACCAACACTCGCTGCGTGCAACCCACTGACTCACTAGGGCAAAGGCATCACTCCACGCTCATGTTGCTGACCATGTCGTGCGACCCGCAAGGCCGGTCCGCGCACGCCGAGAACGTTGCGAACTGCCCCTGCGGGCGGCCAAGGGAAAACAGGCATGCATAACCATTCTATTGGAAGAAACACAGAGGCAACTCCGCACATCTGCGCCTTACACATACACAAATCTGCAGAAAAAACTGCCTACGTGCATGTCCCCAAGTGAAACAATACGTAGCAAAAAGGTCGTACCCACGGGCTGCAAAACCACCTTGCGCCGGACCTCTGACGAACACTGCCAAGAAAATGGCCGCTCCGGGCGCCCTTATCCATTAGTGCCGGACCTCAAAAAGTGGTGCCCCTAAAATGGCCGCACGCAGGCGCCATAAACCACGTGCATCAGACATAAAGAAACACACTGCCCCTGCAAATGGCCGCACTGAGTGCCCTTACCCTTATGCGCTGGACCTCACCAAATAGTGCCCCGTAACATTGGCCGCACCCAGACGCCATCACCCACGTGTGCCGAAAATGAATGGAACCAACCCCCGCGCTCGGTCACTGTATCCCCAATGCCAGTCCCTAATCCGCCGCGAGCCTCTCGGACCGGCCGGATAAGCTAGGAAATCAACCCTGAACTGCCCCGAGATCACATTTACCCCCAGGGCCTGGTCTCACCCGACAGGCAGACTGGGAGGTTTCCCATGCCTGGGAAAACATTAGAGTATCAATACCCCATAGTCCTACCCGCAGAGATGCTAAATAGCAGAGAGAGGGGGGGGGAGAGACAGTCACCGTGAAAACCCCTTAACTCCTCAGCGCTGCTGAGGCCCGTGACGGAAGGAGTGCTGGAATCCCCACCCTCCTATAGCTTACGACCCAGAGCGAACAATGGGCCCCCGGGCAGAGCAAGAAACTGTCCGCGATAAGGAAATTGCCCCGCTAGACACCCAGATAGGGAGGAACACGCGCCGTGCCCAGCCCCCAAAAACAAAGACTTGCACCTAAAACACCAGCTCGGGTACAACTATATAAACAAACCGATGGCTCCCATCAAGGAAGGCGCTAGAAAGACCGGAAGCAACCGCAACTTCTCCCGGGGAAGCAGACCGTAAAACGATGCGTGGAAGCTCGAAGCACTGACCATACCGTGACAAACAAACGCGTACCGGGGTCGAGGACATTGGGATAACGCCCGAGGTACTAGTAAGAAAATTGAGCCTCGGTGCCACACACTGCTCTCTCCGGTGTGCCAGCCGCAAAAGCGGTGCCCATAACTTCCGGCGCATTCCCCCACACTCAGCCAAGGCCATATATCCTTCGATAGTGGAGTTCCCTCACTCACATGCCATCCAACCTTAAACATAAAACCCGCATGGTCTTAGAACACAACCCCCATCCATGCAAGACGCGGAAGACCACCAAAATAGCCTGCTTCTGCTCCTCTCGCAAATGGACACAAAACCCAGGCAGCCGTCCCGCGACCGCCCTCTCCCCGAACAGAGAAAAGCGGAGAATGCAATAAACATCCAGCAGTCCCACGGCCTTACTCCCAAACAAAAGAAAGGGATCAACCCAAGTGATCCCAAAGCCTAACCTACCGAGGCCGTGGCCGGGGCATAGCGCACACTGCTATGCCTCTGCACCTCCCTAGTCCCCTCACCCGAAAGAGAAAACACAGAAACCATCCCGAGAGGGGATGACTCACCACGGGCGAACGAGACACTGTCGCCAGACCAGGCCACAGGCCGAAGCACTCAAGCACACTCAAACGGTGTCAGGGTGAGAGGAAAGCGGACAAAGAGGCCGCTCGGTGGGCGGGGGATGAATATATACTCCCCCCCCCCCCCCGCCCACCCCAGGTCGGAAGTGACGCGCAGGACCCTCCGGGGTCCCAGAGTGCTGGGCTGCCCCGTGTGCCATCTTGTGGCACTACGGTGGCTGCCCTCTTACTTGTGTCCCCTGCGGGGACGTGTCAGTCGGCCTGCATTTCCAAAGGCCTTGGGCAGCCAGCAAGCTCTCTGGCCTCTTCGTGACCGGTGGCAACATGTGGTGGAGCCGCCCAGGGGGCAGGCGATGTCGCTAGCAGCTATCAGTGCAGGAATGAGGTAGCACAGCCAGGTAGCAGCGAGGAGTCGACACTCCCTCGTCGCCCGTGTAGCGGGAAGCCCTGGGGCCAAGGCAGGCCTGAAGCAGCACAGCGCAGCCGAGACACTTCACACCACTGCTATGCTGCTCGGCATGTGATCACCACCCGTTTACTTCTCCCCTCGGACCGAGTCCGGTCACAAGGGGTGTGTATTGCTACAAATGAGGAGAGAGTCCGGGTGGCTCAGCAGGGAGAGAAAGCCTTCTCTGCTGGCGTGCCAAACCTCAGTGCCAAACTGTGTGCTCCGGTAAGGATATGCAAAGTCTTTGGGGGACTCGTTCCAAGCGTCCAGCTCGCAGGCTCACATCGGAGGCGCCACACAACTCCCCTGAGGTTGAGAAGGTCTGCATTGAGGGGCAGGAGGGTGGCCACACTTTTCTCAATGTGGTCCCTGTGCCAAGCAGCGAGGTGGCTCAAGTGACCCCAGTGAACATGGGGAGGCCCAGAGCGAAATCCCTTGCCAGCCCCTCAGCAGCAGCAAGCATTGCAGGGGGAGTTTACAACAGCCTGCGTGTCCCTACCACCTGTGTCGCATCAGACAACTGCGGTTCTACGGGTGGGCCTGCCGCACTCCCCACCGCCGGTCCCCTCTCTGAAGCGTGTTCCTCCATGTAGTAACGGAGCCACCCGGCCCGTTCTCACACGTACGCATGCACCTCAGGGGCAGGGTAGCCCCTAGGTATAAATAAACGGGCACGAGACAGCTCGGGGTCTTCGGCCCATAGCTAATAGCCAGAGTGTGTGCCTCATTGTGTCCAGAGTCTAGGTAGGTCCCACTACGTGGCCTAGGTTCGTCACCACCCCTACAGTCATTACACTGGCGACGAGGCGGGTCCTGTCCCACGCCTCGCCCCCGCAGAAGTGTGCAGGCGTACGTGCCTGCTGCCTGGAAGCCTCGCGCCTGCCGCGCTTGAGCCCTGAGTGAACTAAAGAATGGTGATGGATTAAACCCAGATCAGTTGACTGGGGGTGAGTGTTTGATTTGTTCAAACGCTCCGTCCATCATCCCCTTTTGTATCGCTTTGTTCGCCCTAAGTGTGGCAGGGTATGCTCAGACGTGAGTCCCTTGTTCACTTGGCCACTGGATTCAAGATAGCCTGGCTGATGAGGATTATGAATCCGAAACCGGTCCCAGGATGCTTGTTTCCGGTCCAGGGAAGACATGGCTTGGCAGTTCGGGCTGGACTGTTCCCATGAGGCACAGGGTCAGACTGATTTGCATATAGCCATGTCTGAACTGGGGTGGCTGAGTGAACTAAAGAATGGTGATGGATTAAACCCAGATCAGTTGACTGGGGTGAGTGTTTGATTTGTTCAAACGCTCCGTCCATCATCCCCTTTTGTATCGCTTTGTTCGCCCTAAGTGTGGCAGGGTATGCTCAGACGTGAGTCCCTTGTTCACTTGGCCACTGGATTCAAGATAGCCTGGCTGATGAGGATTATGAATCCGAAACCGGTCCCAGGATGCTCGTTTCCGGTCCAGGGAAGACATGGCTTGGCAGTTCGGGCTGGACTGTTCCCATGAGGCACAGGGTCAGACTGATTTGTATATAGCCATGTCTGAACTGGGGTGGCTGAGTGAACTAAAGAATGGTGATGGATTAAACCCAGATCAGTTGACTGGGGGTGAGTGTTTGATTTGTTCAAACGCTCCGTCCATCATCCCCTTTTGTATCGCTTTGTTCGCCCTAAGTGTGGCAGGGTATGCTCAGACGTGAGTCCCTTGTTCACTTGGCCACTGGATTCAAGATAGCCTGGCTGATGAGGATTATGAATCCGAAACCGGTCCCAGGATGCTTGTTTCCGGTCCAGGGAAGACATGGCTTGGCAGTTCGGGCTGGACTGTTCCCATGAGGCACAGGGTCAGACTGATTTGCATATAGCCATGTCTGAACTGGGGTGGCTGAGTGAACTAAAGAATGGTGATGGATTAAACCCAGATCAGTTGACTGGGGGTGAGTGTTTGATTTGTTCAAACGCTCCGTCCATCATCCCCTTTTGTATCGCTTTGTTCGCCCTAAGTGTGGCAGGGTATGCTCAGACGTGAGTCCCTTGTTCACTTGGCCACTGGATTCAAGATAGCCTGGCTGATGAGGATTATGAATCCGAAACCGGTCCCAGGATGCTTGTTTCCGGTCCAGGGAAGACATGGCTTGGCAGTTCGGGCTGGACTGTTCCCATGAGGCACAGGGTCAGACTGATTTGCATATAGCCATGTCTGAACTGGGGTGGCTGAGTGAACTAAAGAATGGGGATGGATTAAACCCAGATCTGTTGACTGGGGGTGAGTGTTTGATTTGTTCAAACGCTCCGTCCATCATCCCCTTTTGTATCGCTTTGTTCGCCCTAAGTGTGGCAAGGTATGCTCAGACGTGAGTCCCTTGTTCACTTGGCCACTGGATTCAAGATAGCCTGGCTGATGAGGATTATGAATCCGAAACCGGTCCCAGGATGCTTGTTTCCGGTCCAGGGAAGACATGGCTTGGCAGTTCGGGCTGGACTGTTCCCATGAGGCACAGGGTCAGACTGATTTGCATATAGCCATGTCTGAACTGGGGTGGCTGAGTGAACTAAAGAATGGTGATGGATTAAACCCAGATCAGTTGACTGGGGGTGAGTGTTTGATTTGTTCAAACGCTCCGTCCATCATCCCCTTTTGTATCGCTTTGTTCGCCCTAAGTGTGGCAGGGTATGCTCAAACGTGAGTCCCTTGTTCACTTGGCCACTGGATTCAAGATAGCCTGGCTGATGAGGATTATGAATCCGAAAGCGGTCCCAGGATGCTTGTTTCCGGTCCAGGGAAGACATGGCTTGGCAGTTCGGGCTGGACTGTTCCCATGAGGCACAGGGTCAGACTGATTTGCATATAGCCATGTCTGAACTGGGGTGGCTGAGTGAACTAAAGAATGGTGATGGATTAAACCCAGATCAGTTGACTGGGGGTGAGTGTTTGATTTGTTCAAACGCTCCGTCCATCATCCCTTTTTGTATCGCTTTGTTCGCCCTAAGTGTGGCAGGGTATGCTCAGACGTGAGTCCCTTGTTCACTTGGCCACTGGATTCAAGATAGCCTGGCTGATGAGGATTATGAATCCGAAACCGGTCCCAGGATGCTTGTTTCCGGTCCAGGTAAGACATGGCTTGGCATTTCGGGCTGGACTGTTCCCATGAGGCACAGGGTCAGACTGATTTGCATATAGCCATGTCTGAACTGGGGTGGCTGAGTGAACTAAAGAATGGTGATGGATTAAACCCAGATCAGTTGACTGGGGGTGAGTGTTTGATTTGTTCAAACGCTCCGTCCATCATCCCCTTTTGTAGCGCTTGAGCCCTCGGCGTGAGGCCGTTCGCCGCGGGTGCACACTCCGCCGTTTTGGCTGCCGGCCATCTGGAGCGCTTCCGAGTGACCGGGAGTTGTGCGCCAGGCCGTGGCGTTAAGGTGAGCCCCTGGAGGGTTTGCGGCCTGCGTGCGTGCGGCCCTACCTTCACTGAGGCTCCGGTGTGAGCCGTGCCGTAACCGCACCTCCGAGCGGGCAGCTTCAGGCCTGACACCAGCCGCTGCACCCGTGAGACCTCCAACGCATCGGGGGGACAGATCGGCCCCCGCGCTTCTCCCGAGCCTGCCTGCGGCCTCCTCAGCCTTCCGCGCATCGGGGGGACGGGTCGGCCTCCGCGCGCATGCGCCCACACGCGCTTGACGTGCCATACGACAAGTGGATTCCGACGGCCGCCTCCCCTCCTGCACGTGTGAAGCCTCACTCAGGCCCTGCCAGGAGAGGAAAACGAAAACACAGAACACACTACCCCAGGCCTGCCACACCCCAAGACGCCGGGAGCACGTCACTGTGAGGCAAATACCACACCCAACACAGCACGTGCGCAGCAGCGCGCAGAGAGGAGACTCAACGGCGCCCCAGCCCAGCCTGTCCTGCACATGCCCAATGTCCAGACTAGCACTGCTCACTGCACAGAGGGCCCGGAAACCACGCACCACACCACGCGGTGCGAACCATACCGACACGCCGTGGAAAAGCCCCACATACCTGCCCCAACGTAGGGCGCATCTCAACACGACCAGCGCCTGCCACGTACCGTCCCACCAGACAGCATGAGCGTGCAGCCAGGGGGCAATGGAGGAGCTGCAGCTGCGCCAGCAGTTCAACAGGCCCCCACAACAGGCGGGACCTCAGGCCGCCGCACCACTTCAAGTTGGCACCGATGCCGCAGGCCCGGCCGCCGCCGCCACATCCGCCCCTCCCGGACGTGGGCTAGCAGCCCCCTCCCGCCTTTCAGTGAACTTTCCGACCCATTCACAGCGGCGGCGCGATGGCGCTTGTGGATAGGGAGACTCGACCACTACTTCACAGGGGTCAGAGAGACGGATGGTGCTGTGCTATGGAGGTGATGAACTCTACGAACTACTCGAGACGTTGCCGGACAGGGGCGAAGCTAATGACTACGACGCGGCGGTCACTGCGTTAAATCGATTCTTTGACCCGAGGGTAAACCCTGACTACGAATGGTTTAGCTGCGCCAAGCACGCCAGGGTGAATCGGAATCCATCGACACCTTCTACGCTAGGCTGAGGAAACTTGCGATAGCCTGCGAACTGCCAGACCAACGACTGGAGATACGCGCGCAACTCATTCAAGGTTGCAGGTCGGTGCAACTCAGACGCCTCATCCTCAGGCAACCGCAGATATCCTTAGATGAAATCCTTGTCTTGGCAAGATCGCACAAGCTCTCCAACGCCAGGGCAGATGACCCATCCAGGAATGGCAGTGAAGGCCCCAATCATCAAAGAAGAACAGGTAGACGTGATCCGCCGACGACCGCCGTCAACCCAGAGAGGGAACGCCCCAACGACGCCGCGAGCGACGTGTGGAAACTGCGGCATGGACCACCCGGCAGGAAAGGGATGTTTTGCGAAGGGCAAGATATGCTCAAACTGTGGAAAGCCGAATCACTTCGCGAAAGTGTGCCGCAGCAGCGGCGGTCGACGCCCAGGATCAAGTGCGAGAGGCTCCGTCCATGCCGTGCGACAATTGTCGCTGGAAGACCCGGGACCCTGCAGTGACACTGCACGATCGGCGTTTCGCCTGGAGGAAGATGACGCCGATGTTTTCTTTGTATCATTCGTAGGAAGGGAAGGGTCAAGGAGGAGACCGCCTCCCATGTGTGAAATCACCATAGCCGGCTCCCCGGTTCAAGCGCTGATCGACACGGGGGCGTCGGTGAATGTAAAGGACAGCATCCAGTATGAAAAGTTGTCTCCACGTCCGACGCTATCGCCGTCAAAAGCCAAGATCTACACCTACTACAGCGACGACCCTCTCCCCCTGAGAGGAGTGATAGAAGTAGTTGCCGCCTGCAATGACCAGGAAGTAAAGACCAGATTCCATGTGACCGGAGGAAGACGGGGCACGCTGCTCAGCTGCCTCACAGCCGAAGACCTCCAGCTAGTATTCTTTGCATGACAAGTACACGAGCTGCACGCGGACGCGATGCTGAGAGATTTTCCCGCCCTATTTCAAGGTCTCGGCCGCCTGAAAGGGAAGACATTCAAACTCCATGTGGACCACACCGTGAGACCGACTGCGTTGAGGCACAGGCGAGTGCCATTTCATCTGAGGGCACAAGTGGAGGAGGAGCTGAGGAAGCTCGAGGAATTAGGAGTCATAGAAAAAGTGTCGAGCCCGACACCATGGGTTTCACCCCTCGTGGTCGCACCGAAACCCAAACAGCCTGGTGCCATACGCTTATGCGTAGACATGCGCCTGCCCAACAAAGCAGTGAAAAGAAAACGGCACCTAACGCCCACGATGGACGACATAGTAGCGGACCTGAATGGAGCTCGGTGGTTTTCGAAATTGGATCTGAATGCTGGATACCACCAGGTTGAGTTACACCCGGATAGCCGCAACATAACCACATTCTCTACACACGTCGGCCTTCGGAGGTACAATCGGTTAAGCTTTGGCGTATCATCGGCCGTGGAGGTTTTTCCAGAACGCGATAAGAGAAACTCTGTCAGGACTGTCGGGAGTAATTAATCTGAGCGACGACATCCTAGTCTTCTCTAAGACCCTCGAAGAACATCATGTACACCTCCGCGCCACCTTACAACGCCTGACGGACCACGGCCTCACCCTACACCGTGCCAAGTGCTCCTTTTACAAGGAGTCGGTGGATTTCTTCGGGTACATATTCTCGAGGGATGGACTCCGTGTGGACCCGCAAAAAGGCAGAGGCAATCAGGTCGGCGCCCAAATCGACGTCAGCAACGGAGGTCAGAAGCTTTTTAGGGGTGGCCGTTTCATCCCCTGCTTGGCATCCCTCTCGGAACCCCTACGCATGCTGACCAAGACGGGACAACCGTGGATGTGGTCTGCAAAGGAAGATGAAGCATTCACGGCTGTCAAGGACGCGCTGATCGACGACAAAGTCATGGCCTACTTCAGGCCACACCGACGCACGGTGGTGGTTGTGGACGTGAGCCCGGTTGGTCTTGGGGCTGTCCTCATGCAGGAGACAGAAGCGTATGAATGGGTACCCAAAGCATACGCCAGTCAGGCGTTGACTGCAACCGAGATGAGGTATGCGCAAAACGGGAGGCCCTGGCAATCAAATGGGCGTGTCAACACTTCCACCTATATGGCCATGAGTTCAAGGTTGTCACGGATCACAAGCCCTTGGTGCCACTGTTTGCAGGGACGGCCAGACTCGCTCCTCTCCGCATCGAGAGGTGGGCCGTACAGCTACAGACCTATCGGTTTGAGGTCATCTACCGCCCTGGGGCGGACAACCCAGCGGACTTCCTATCAAGACACCCGGGCTCAGCTGCCACGGACAAGGCGGTAGAGGACACGGAGGGGGCCGAGGAGCTTGTGAAGATGCTGTCGCAGGAGGCGTGCCCCGCAGCCCTCACGCTGGAAACCATCGGGAACGCCACGGATGAAGATGAGTGTCTCGTCCGAGTGAAGGCCACACTAACAAACCGCAACTGGAAACACTTTCTAGACGGGGTCAGTGCCCTCACAGCCACCGAACAACAGTCTAGGCAACAGATGTGGAGGGCCCAGAGTGAACTCAGTGTGGGGCCACACGGAATAGTCCTCCGCAGCACAGCAATCGTGATCCCACACAGCCTCCAGAAAGACGTGATACGCCTGGCTCACCAAGGCCACCAAGGGGTGTCAAAGACAAAAGCACAGCTGCGCAGTAAAGTATGGTTTCCCCGCATGGACTCGGCGGTAGAGGAGGAAGTGAGTCACTGCCACTCGTGCACCATCACGAGCCAGGACCCAGCCCCTCATCCGGTGATCACTGAGAACCCCTGTCGAGTGCCATGGGCGAAACTCAGTTTGGATTTTGGATCCTTCCCAGACGGCCGCCACACTCTTGTGGTGATACACTCCTACTCACGATTTCCAGTAGTGGAGGTGGTGCCCTCCACCGCGTTCGTGCATGTGAAAAAGGCGATGGAAAGGATCTTCGCCATGATGGGCCTGCCCGAGGAAATCAGGTCAAACAACGGTCCACCGTTTCAAGGAAAAGACTTCCAGATGTATCTGACTGCAAGAGGAATTCGCCACAGGAAAGTCACCCCTCAATGGCCACAGGCGAACGGCGAGGTCGAGCGGTTTATGAGGACTTTGAACCGCGCCCTCCAAATCGGAGTTGAGAAAGGAGAAGACGCAGAAGAATGCATGTCCCAGTTCCTGGGTGCGTACCGGCAAACACCGCACTCCACCACCCGGTGCGCCCCGGCACATCTGCTTTTCAAGAAAGCGCCAAGAGACTGTGTGCTGATGGCACCGTCATGGTGCCCGCCAGAACTGGACCAAAATGCCACGCAAGAGAGGAGAAGACGCAACAACGAAAAGGCCAGCCGGGCTCGGAGGGCTCAGCCCAGGTCCCTGGTGGTGGGTGACAAGGTCGTCCTCAAGCAGAGACATCCGAATTGGAAGTATGACACCGCCTATGAACCTGAGCTGTGGGAAATCGTCAACGTCCAAGGCACCATGATATCCGCAACCCGAGGCACGAGAGCAGTGACACGGAACGTGTCGTGGTTCAAGCGCGTTCCCAGAGGGCGCTAGGAGGCCAGTTGAACATCTGAGGATGCGTAGCATGTGGGGAAGGATCAGGAGGACAACGAGATGCCGACAGGCCAGCGCGAAGTGGAAACATCTCTGCCAAGGCCTGAACCTGAAAGAAAGGATATTCCGGATGGCCTCCCAGGAGAAGCCAGAGGTACCATCTCAGGCCCAACCCGACTCCCAGCCAGAGACTGAGAGACTATGCCTGCGAACTGAGCTCCCGCAAAAAAGTCCCATGACCTGGGACTATTGATCTGTGAGTTTGGAGGGATGTAGTAACAGAGCCACCCGGCCCGTTCTCACACGCACGCATGCACCTCAGGGGCGGGGTAGCCCGTGGGTATAAATAAACGGGCGCGAGACCGCTCGGGGTCTTCGGCCCATAGCTAATAGCCAGAGTGTGTGCCTCATTGTGTCCAGAGTCTAGGTAGGCCCCACTATGTGGCCTAGGTTCGTCACCACCCCTACAGTCATTACACTCCATGACATCTTGGGTCGGTGGCCCAGGTGAAGAGGCTGCCTAGGTCTGTCAGTTTCCCAGGCCCCCTCCGTCGTCCTCCAGGCTCACGAGGGTCAGCGCCACTCCAAGGGGCCTCACTTTCACGCAGGCCCCCACCTGTAAGCCAATCAACGGCAACTCCGGCGGGCCCCGTGCCAAGCGATGTGTGCCACGGCCCTCCGGAACACTGCTCGTCTTGTCAACCGGTTCCCAGCCGCTCTTGAGGACGAGTCGCCCCTCATTCTCCTCCCAAGGGCAGTTGACTTTCCCCAGAGGTCTCGTTAGTGGCAATGGCTCCCAGCAGTGTGGCCAGAAGCAGGATTGTTCCAGGCTGGCACAGAGCTCTGGGATCAGGCTTATTTTCACAGCTTGAACATTTTTATTGGACGGGTTGTTGCAGCTCTAGTGGAGTCTGAATTGAAAAAATTGAAGAAAAAAAACTCCATTAGCCGGAAATTATGGATGGACACTGCTTAGTCTACAAATATCACAGACATTATGTTAATTTCACAAATCACCCCAGGAGGTGCTAAGCAAGCATACGAAAAAGACCAAAAGAACAGTAAGTTAAAACAGCACCGTCCTAATCAGTTTTCTGAATTTTCTATGTTCAGTGCACATTCTGATGTGATATGACAGTTCATTCCAGTGATAGGGCCCCAGATATGAAATAGCCCCTCCTCCTCCTACTATCCTAGCTATCGACCTTCTAATATGCGGGACTGTGAGCGGAGCGGTCTACCTAGATTTCAAGAGCCTGACTGGACAGCAGTCCTTAAGCTTCTGTTTCAAGCAATTGCACTCTCCCCGTTAACACGTTGGGAGTAAGGCAGCAGATTATGAAGATTATTCTTTATGTACTGGCTGGGAGACGCTGCGCCCTTGGATTTTGTCTGCCTGCCTGCACTGGGGTTTCTGAAGGGACTCAAAGGTCCAGAGAGCCTCGGGGGCCGTGAGGAGACTGCCCCGCCTCTTCTCCACACCGGAAGTACTTTAAGTCTAGCTCTCCGCTGCGCGGACGCGCGCCAGGCGAAGCCCGGTCCAAGGGCGGGCCCGTCTGAGCCCGTCCGAGACAGGAAGAGACTGGGCTGGGCTACCTCCCGAACGCTGAACTCTTTGTAAGACTCAACATAATTTTTACTATTTTTAAGTATTTGACTCTACAACTCGTCCATTTAGAATTAATATTCTGTATTTCTGTCTTATTCATTTTCCTTCTTTGGGGTAGATGGCATTGAAAAATGTGAAAGGGAATAAGGCAGTAAGCACATGGAGGGGAGGGGAGGGGGGGGGGGGTTACAGGAACGCTAGATGCATTTATTGTCAGGGCCACATCGGTCTTGGAACATGAGATTTCCCTAACTGAACGCCGTTTGTCCCTAGACCCTATGTATTTGAAGCGTTCATCACTGGGGGTTTTAGCATCAGCACCCTCCCCAGAGCAAACGGTTACACCCAATTTGCCGAATGAAGTTGGAACCCAATATCAACTTGATAAATCAGTTATTGTGGATTCTAGTACTATTGCTGTTAATGCTGATTCTTCTTTAGCTTATATATCGACTGATTCTGGCCCTAATGTATCCATTCAATTATCAAATATACACACTACCGATAATAAACTATCTGATCGTCCAGTGGCTCTAGGCTATAATGTTAAGAGGAAACGGGGCGGTAATTCACAGAAGGGAGGCTGTGCCAAAAATGTTTTAAACTATAAAACGTTAGAGAATCCCCTAAGTGACCATTTCCCTTTGAGGGTCGAAATCGTAAACCCATATGTCGACCCTGTGCATGATCAACTATCTAGGTGTTATCTGAGTAATATCGCCCTGAAAAGACAGAATCGATATGCATTGAAGTGGTCTAAGGCAGTGCCCGATGACTTCCTATGCAAATTAATTAAGACTTGTGAACCTAGTTTTAATGTTTGAGTGAGACAGCTGATAACACTGAAAAAATTTATAATTTTAAAATAATTACCACACAAATAATGGCCAGCCTTTGGGTTGAAGTAAGAAACCCGAAAAGAAATAGATCTAGCTGGTTCGATACAATATGCACCAAGGCTTATTCCAATCTTAAACGTGCCTTGAATACCCCGACAGTGATTGGATTTTGATTAGGGAACTGCGCAGGGGATATAAAGTGGTTCAAAAGAGGAGAAAGGATGTATTGAAGAGGGAAGCTTGGGAAGCTTTATGTGATGCTTCACAATCCCGTGACATGACAGGGTTCTGGAAGGCAGTAAATGCTCCATTTTCTAAGGATAGCTCTAGGGCAAGGAATGAGATTGCCATTTCCGAAGACGAATGGGTACGGTTTTTCAAAACCTTTTATAGCGTACCCACAGTGGTCAAAGTTATGCCTGATGAGGTACTGGTGCAGGGCACGTCTAACCCACCAAAGAGTACTATTAATTTGAATTTTACTGTGGAGGAAGTAACCTCGAGTATTAAATCAAGCCTGGGGGGAAAGGCTCCGGGCCCCGATGGGGTACCGGTGGACATCTTTAAGAATAACATGGCTTTATGGGCGCCATTGCTCACTCGACTTTTTAATGCCACCTGTTCTGTAGGATTGGCATCAACCTGGTACGAGTCTATTATTGTCCCTATATTTTAAAAGGGCGATAGGACTAGTTGCGCGTGCTATCGCCCTATATCACTGCTAGACTCGACAGTTAAAATTATTGGTAGAGTGATTTTAAACCGATTACAAATATGGGCAGATGAGCACAAGATAGTAAGTGACCTCCAATATGGCTTTAGGGAAGGCATTGGAACTGTAGATCAGTGCCTTAATTTATATATTCTCTTAGAAAAATACACTAAAGCCAAAAGTGGTAGAATGTTTTTAACCTTTGTAGATTTAACATCCGCCTTTGACTGTGTTACCCACAGTAAGTTGTGGCTAAGTTTAGAACGTTTGGGGGTAGCGGATAACATTATTCAATTCCCTAGGGATTTATATAACGGTGCTAGGGCTTCTATCAGATTTGGATAAAATGGCGAATGCACCAGGATGTTTAGCATTGCTAGGGGAGTGTGGCAAGGATGTGTCCTTGTCCCATTTTTATTTACCATCTATATTAATAACTTAGAAAAAATTTTGCTGCAGAAAAGCCGAGACATGCCAATAGCTTCAAATCGTCCAATACCAGCATTAATTTATGCAGATGATGCAGTATTGATGGCCAGGACTCCACTGGCAATGCAAAAAATGATTACATCATTTGCTACCTTTATGACCAACTTGGATTTGAGAGTCAATTCCACAAAAACTTTCTGCATGAACTATGGTTCACGTACATATAAGATAAAGAAAACTATGTATATTGACTCCAAACCGTTAGATTTTACACAAACTTTTCCCTATTTGGGTATTCTGTTTGATTGCTCTGGTCAATGGTGCAATGCAGTAAAAACTAGGCGGTTGCTGTTTTTGAAGTCCATTATGGCCCTTAAATCGTTTAGCAAAAAATTGGGAAAGAAACCTATCAAAGAACTCCTATGTATTTATAAAGCAAGTTGCGTTGCGATTGCCATATATGGGGCGGGAATCTGGGGGGATTCAAACGCGACTATCCTTCAGATAACAGAAAATAATTTTCTCAGATACTTATTATCAGTACCAGATAGTGTGTTCACCCATAACTGCCACGTTGAACTTGGACTTCTGTATTTGGAAGACATTATTAAGGTGCAACCGGTTCTCCTGTGGCACAGGGTTTGGACCACCGAGGAATGTTCTTTTAACCGTTTTATTTTAGGGGACGCTATAAATCTTGATTGTGCCCATAAGATGAGGTGGTTACAGTATATTAAGACCTTCCTTGTGAATATCGGTCATCTGGATTATTATGAAGATCCCCCGATGATGAGCCAGATCTCGAGGAAAGAGTTAAAAAAGCTATGTATAACTTATCTGGAGGAACGTAGGGACAATGTGGAGTTTTCTAAAAAATCTGTAATTTCACATCAACTGATAGTGACCCCGAATGTCATCCAACCATATATTACTTTACAGATGAGAGACTTTGAAAGGTTCCTGTTAATCCGTTTTAGATTTGGTATTCTATTTAGGTTAATAAGTTTCCCTAATGTGAATGATTGGTCAAAGCGAACCATTAAATGTCGTTGTGACGATTTGTCCGATCAATCTGACATCCATATTGTATTCTTTTGTAAGTTTTATACAATTCCCAGAAAAAGGTGGATAATGCCCATATTAATATATATGAATTTTAGACAATGCCGACTTGCCTTTTTAGCAATCCAGAAGCTAGACAACATATTTACTGTCGCATCCCTCTCGGCTTTTCTTAAAAATGTTTTTATTTCACGGAAATCAATCACTATTTAAATCGTAATGAGCTCATTGTATGAATATGTATGAAGTTGGATAGCTTGATTTTTATCTTGTACAGTATTTTTACTTTTATTTTTGTTGGTTTATTAGATGATGTGATTTTATTGTACTTTTATGGTTATTGTGCATTATAACCGAATAAAGTTATCTGTCTGAGTATTGGCTGCAGCCCTTCAATGAAGAGGTTTAACTCTACTGCATCACTTGTCAAGACATAATGAAATGTATGAATGTAATCTACAGGTATCACCATTGAGAAATGTCTCAGAGTGACTGCATGACTGCCAGTCGTGGAGCCTAATTGCTGCCAAGACTGCTGTTTGCCCGTTTCCCCTGCTACAGGAGTAGCATAGCTCTTTGTTAAAGTGCCGCTGAGAGACCTGTACCAACGCGAGGCCGCAGAGGAGGACGAGGCGCTGGCCCCGGGACTGCGAGGACCAGCAAACACCATCTCCAACTGGTCCTCTTCCCGTGAGTGCCGCGCCCCCTTCCAGTGCCACGCCCCCAGCCTAGCACTACAACTGCTCGCGGCACCCGCTCCGCGGGTGCCACTCGTGGAGCCTAATTGCTGCCAAGACTGCTGTTTGCCCGTTTCCCCTGCTACAGGAGTAGCATAGCTCTTTGTTAAAGTGCCGCTGAGAGACCTGTACCAACGCGAGGCCGCAGAGGAGGACGAGGCGCTGGCCCCGGGACTGCGAGGACCAGCAAACACCATCTCCAGCTGGTCCTCTTCCCGTGAGTGCCGCGCCCCCTTCCAGTGCCACGCCCCCAGCCTAGCACTACAACTGCTCGCGGCACCCGCTCCGCGGGTGCCACTCGTGGAGCCTAATTGCTGCCAAGACTGCTGTTTGCCCGTTTCCCCTGCTACAGGAGTAGCATAGCTCTTTGTTAAAGTGCCGCTGAGAGACCTGTACCAACGCGAGGCCGCAGAGGAGGACGAGGCGCTGGCCCCGGGACTGCGAGGACCAGCAAACACCATCTCCAGCTGGTCCTCTTCCCGTGAGTGCCGCGCCCCCTTCCAGTGCCACGCCCCCAAAACCTCGCACTCCACATAAGCGCCATCTTGACCGCGCATCGCGGGACGCGCGCGGGGCGAACACCGGGGCGAAGCCCGGGCAAAGGGCGGGCCCGTTGTTGCCCGTTAGTGCCCGATAGAGACCGGACCGGGCCACCCCCCCTTCACCGTCGAAACTGCAGCAAGCTAACATCATGCCACCAAAAACTAGGAGTAACACCAAGACTAAATCCAAACATGCGCAGGAGGTAGCCCAAATAACGGGTCCCATTGACCTGTTCATCACCCGGACTCATGAGGCAATAAATCAAAGTATTGCCCTGATGGAAAAGAGAGTGTCATTAGATCTCATGAACGCGAACGCAAAACGTTCCTCTTTAGGCGCCATTGCAAACGCCACCTCTCCTATTCATCCCAACTCTCACAATTGTTCCCTCCCCGTGACCTTGTTAACACCAGACATAAACACAGTACCTTCTACAGTAAACCTCTCTGTAACACAGTCCGAGTCGGACCCTTCATTTAACTCGGACGATTTGGAAGCAACCCCTGACCTGGCGATCTGCCAAACTCAGGAGGACTCCCAGATAAACATCAACCTGCTCCAGCAAGGTGAAAGGGAAGGAGCCATTCCAAAACGAAATATTCCTGCTGTCGAACAGGCAGTAACTATGACCCAGGCTCCTGCCTATGTTATCACCCACTCGAATAGTACAATGCCGCAAAGCATCCTACCTCCCAGTGAAACCAATATACCCCACTTGGTAATCTCAAATGAGACCTCCGACAACTTATACAGAACATGCAAAGTTACTTCGCAAGTTCTCACTACCATTAAGGATCTTTTATTTCAACATTTGAAACCCATTCAACTCAGCATTAGGAATCTAGAAGCACAGCAAAATATAATTTCAGCCACCCTTCTCGACACTAACACGCGCATCGAAACAAGGGGCCAACGGAACCCTCCGCAGCAACCAAAAAAACAACCCCAAGTTCAATCTCACAAAGTAGTTGACCTTTCTAACACAGTACCTCCAGCCCAAAAAAACCCCAAACAAAATGTTTCAATCCAGAAACCACCAACCAAAATGCCCCAAACCCAGCATAATAAAATCACTGCTGCACCCAGTCAACAACTAGATAACACCGCAACGACCACTGTAGTTACCCCAGGTCCACTGATAAACAAAGACACCAGCAGAGTTTACCCGGACAAAAAGCTAGTATCCTCTCCACCTAAACCTGCGCCACCACAGCCGACTCCTAAGAACACCATTAAAAAAGCATCAGCAATCAGACGCCCTGCCCATCTGCCACCTGAGGCCACTCCCTACACGATAGTTCTCACTGGTGTACCAGAACTCACTGACGATACTTCTGAAACTGCATGGTCACTTAAAAACAAGGTCATGCAGTGGCTAAGCATCAACAGACCCCTCGAATCCCATCTTTCTGGAGGGATCTCCACAGTTCGTAGGGTAGCCTGGGTAGGTAAAACAACAAAACTAATTCGCGGTGAATGCATTGTAGTAACATGCAAAGACCCCTCTGTAGTGGACTTTATCTGCGCCTGGCCCTCACTGGAAAAAAAAGGGGGGATTGATGCTCGGCATCTCTCCTATTTCTATCCCCCAATGAGACAGAACCGCAATACTGCACCTTGGTCATGGCACCAGTTCCCCGCAGAATCATGGAATCAAGAGCCATGGAATCATCCGGAGTATTCATATGACTACTCAGGTAGGAATGCGCCGAGAGAACGGCCGAGGGAGCGGCCGAGACACCACTGGCAAGAAAGACCCTGTCAAACCTATGAAGGCTGGCAGGGACTTTCACTGCAAAATCGTTTTGATTGTCTTGAGATGGTCGATTGACCACCCAGGGATGAACCCGGACGCACAAGATCTCTCAGTATACTCCAACCTGTCAACCCCATACAACGTTCGGTACCCTCAGACCTCTCTCCTGACAGCCATAAAAACCTATCCCAGCAACTGTCCACTGCTCCCTTCAACATTCCGAAAAAAGTCATTTACACCACCCTTCAACCAGAAGGTGAGCGCTTCCGGACTGTGTTGCAAACCAACAGCAGCCACCAAAAACTCAGTTGGTCCTTTGCGGGACAGTTCACGACAACTATCAGTAGTAGCTGAAGTAGACAACAAGCAGTCTAATCCTTCTCATGTCCTGGTGGAATCTGCAAACTTGAGCGTTTCTGTCGCATTCTGGAATATTGCAGGTTTAACCACAAAAATAACATCCTCTTCGTGGCTTGACACAGCAAAGCAACATCAAATTCTGTGCCTGCAAGAAACCTGGTGTATTACTCCACTGCATTTGGTGGGTTATAAAACCTTTTTCACCAAAGCAATATCAGGAAACATGGGTAGACCAAAAGGGGGGGCTCACGACCTATATTGCCAACACCCTCCCTCTCAGAGCGAAACTATTAAAAGAGTCACCCACTTTCCAAATCATTCAAATTACGCAACCAGCAGCATCCAAAGGGAACAACCACATAATTATCAACTACTACAACAACTCAGGCACCCTGGAATGCTGTTGTTATCTAGAAGAAATAATCGCATTCCTGACTGCGCCAGAATATGTCAATAACAAAACTCCATCTTACTTTATCTGGGGTGGCGACTTCAATCTCACACTGTGCTCAAAACATAACAATGGGATCTGCGGGCTTTTAAATGATCTAGGGAATCCAATACCGCATTTTGCACATTCGCCATGTGGCAATAAATTAAATGAAATCCTGTTCTCCCTAGACTTGGACTTCGTCAATGAACTAGTTGATCCGCAGCAGGATTATTTACCCACTTTTCACGGGCGAGGCTGTTCCACGATCATCGACTATATAATGGTCTCGAATTCTTATAAAGGTCAACTAACCAATTATGAGATTGGGACAAACCCAATAAGCGATCACTATTTGCTCAGTGTGGTAATTAACATGAAACAAGCTGGGCCACACCCTGTCAAGTCCGCTTCCCTTGATCAACACTTGATCTCTATGAATAAAGTGAATGGGTATTCAATTAAATGGGCAAAAATAGATCCAGAAGAGTTGACAGAGAGGATTCTTGAGAAAACACACCACTGGCTATCGAAATGTATGTCTCCGGAGACACCACCCGAAATAATAGTTACCTCCTTTCAAAGCATACAAAAAGCTGTCAGGGATGAGCTATTTGTCAAATCCAAAAACAAGCCCAAGCTCCCCGCTGAGAGATGGTTTGATACCTCCTGCCGGAAGGCTCTCACATCTCTTAAAGAAGCCTTACGCAAGCAGCCGAGAGACCCCCAGGAAGTTTCCCAGCTGAGGAAATATTACAACACCGTCCGACAAGACCGCAAGAAACAGATCAAACGAGACCTCTGGCTACGCCTTCATGATAGTGCCCAAAGGAAAGATAGCACCGCTTTTTGGCAGACAATAAGATCACCTTTCTTGGCCAATAACAACGATCCAGACCATCTTGACGTGGCAATAACTGAGGAGGACTGGGTTTCCCATTTTTCAAAAATCTTTGGAACACCAGAAGATGCCACACCAAACAATCACATCCAAAAAGCTGACCTGGAGGAAAACATCATCTATCCAATTAATATACATTTCTCCCTTAATGAAACCTTAAAGGCAATTAAGGCCTCAAAAATCGGCAAGGCCCCCGGCCCAGACGGAATCCCAATGGATCTGTTCCTACATGACGTAGACTTCTGGTCAAAAATAATTACACGGGTCATGTCGGCTGCAGCATCCTCAGGCCTCTTCCACTCATGGTCAACCTCAATATTACTACCTATTTTCAAAAAAGGTGACCGCAACGATCCCACCTGTTATAGACCTATTTCCCTTCTGGACTCCACGGGAAAAATTGCAGGCCGCTTACTCCTGGACCGACTACAATCTTGGGCCCAGGTGAACAACATCATAACTGACCTACAATATGGTTTCCAGAAGGGGCTTGGGACCGTGGAACAGGCCCTCAATCTTGTCCTCCTGGTTGACAAATATGTCCGTGCAAAAGGAGGTAACATCTTCCTAGTCTACGTAGACCTAAGCGCGGCGTTTGACTGTGTCCAGCATGCGAAGCTTTGGCAAATCCTAGCGGATCTCGGCGTAGATCCCCCATTATTAACCTTCTTAAGAGAACTTTACACCAACGCAGAAGGCCGCATACGATTTGGCACTAGTGGCGAACTGTCGCGCCCTTTCCAGATAACGAGAGGTGTCAGACAAGGCTGTGTACTGGCTCCCTTCCTGTTCAACCTCTACACAAATGGGCTTGAACAGGCGTTGCTGGGAGGGAGCCAGGACCTACCACAGATTAACCATCGATCGATACCAACCCTCTTATATGCTGATGACTCAGTTATCCTAGCACGGACCTTAAACGAACTTCAGCTGCAGCTTAATAAGTATGTAACATTCATGGACTCTCTTGGCCTAAAAATCAATGTTAAAAAGACATTCACAATGAATATTGGCCCCAGGACAAAAGTTTCTAAACCCATTTTGATTAACAAAAACAGACTAGATAAAACTGCGGTGTATCCATATCTGGGCATCCTAGTGGATGACAAAATGAACTGGCATAAGGCAGTGGAAGCCAGAAACCTCCACTTCCGCCGAGCAACCTCAGCATTAACATCCTTTTCGAGGAAACTGGGCAAACCTGCTCCATCTGAATTGCTAGCCATATATTACGCCAAATGTCACAGTGTGGCTACCTATGGAGCTGGAATTTGGGGGCATGGTCGCATTGACCAGTTCCAGACCACCGAAAACGCCTTTATCAAGTATATTCTTGCACTTCCCCAAAGTTCTCCGATATTAGCCTCACACCGGGAGCTTGGTATGGAATACATCGTCGATACCATCCGATGCCAGCCCATCTTACTGTGGCATCGAATATGGTGTAACCCTAACAGCCACCTAACCCGCTCTCTTATTACTGACTGTTTAGGCTTAACTAACTGGCGGAAGATCCCGTGGCTAAAGTACATACACAACTTCTTGAAAGATATGGATTGTGAGCAATACTTCCTCGAACCACCTTCAGTCGAAGACATCTCAAGAAAGCAACTAAAGCAAATGGCTATGGCCCATTTGAGAGACCTTCGAAACCAGGCAGAGATTATTAAACCAAAAAACGAAAAGATCTGCCTACTACAGACAGGAAAAGTAATCCAGCCTTATTTGACATATTTTTTATCGAACTATGAAAAGTTTTTACTCACGAGACTACGTTTTGACGTTTTCTTTCGTTTGGTTACTTTTCCGGAAACAAAGACCTGGTCTTGCAACCTGATGAGATGCCCCTGTGACGGAGTTTCCTTACAATCCACGATTCACGTTGTCCTATTCTGTAAATATTATAAACCAGCAAGGAAAACGTGGATCATTCCTATTCTCAGGTCCAGTGGTCTCAGACAATCCTACCCAGCTCTTTCCTACCTACAATCTCCGAAATCTCCTCATGAAGCCAAACTTACAGCGACTTTTCTTAAGGCAGTTATTATTGCACGTCGTAATATCCTCAGTTAAACAAATATTTTTGTTAAAAGCAAATTGATCTCACTGTCCCAAAACGTTCCTTTGTACAGTGACTTTATTCTTTTTGATTTTACTTATTTAAATTTCTTCTGTGCGTAATACTCTTATAAATGTACTTTTTATGATTATTCAATTTCTATAATCGAATAAAAGTTGATGAAACTGAAACTGACTGCATGACAATATGCCCCACAGTCTGGTGATTTGTATTAGCCAGTATATACCCTCGATATTCAATCATGTTTCAGAGTGTGTAATCTTCTCTGAGAACGTTCTCTCCTGAGAGTCTGAGGATGTCTTGGGATGTCAGCGCCCCAGTGTGCTTTTTGTTCAGATGCAATAAATACTTTATGTAGGTATCCTGATACGGTCCTCCTCAGAACTGCTTTCCTTGGATCAGAGGCTTCAACAGAAGCGATACAATATCCAGTACTCATTTCTCTTTCTGGAAGTGAAGAATTACTCTAAATAGTGTGACTTTCAAGTAATAGGAAAGTATGTTTACAATGTTGGTCTTGTCAATATTGAATGCTTCGTTAACAAATGAGGCCTCAAAGATGAAGACATTTTCGACAATGACTGAGAAGTCTTATTCGAGGATTTGCTGGCTTTGAATGGGAACACAGTTCGTAACGGTGAGGAACTTGTTGACAGGAGCACTGATGTTTTTGGCACTGTACCTAGATTTAATTCTACCCTGTGGTGGATTTAGAAGGAATAGATAAGGGGGAAGAAGCACCTTCCCCTGCCAAGTCAAGAATGCCATAACTCTGCTTCAGCAATCTCCTTCAATTTTCTGGCATCTTCAACTCTCTTCAGTGGTATTGCCTTTCAATCCTTTTAGGCATAATGTGACATAAATTACATTTCTCTGCAGAGTCTGAGAGACAGATCACACAAACTGTATGGTGGGTAACAGCTCTCACACGAGGAATATTTCACAAACAGAAAGGCATACCTGTGAGAGTCTACATCAACTGTGTAGAAAAAAGAAAACATTTCCAGACAGAAAATACTATCACCTCTCTACTAAAGTCCTGATTGCAGGAGCCAGGTGCCAATTGACAATTTTTCAGTAACAATTTTGAGTTAGTTCCTCAACTTTATGTTGAGGTATGATAAAAAAACACATGTAAGAGAAGTCACACTTTACAAAGATAAGCATTACAGTAAATACCAAATAATAAGCTGAAATTACACTTTGCAGTTATCTTTGAATGTTTATTGTAAACATGTAACATAGCAGTAGATGTTGATATCTTTCCCATTGGGAAATTCACCATGATGTCATCACCATCTCAGTGTCAGTGAGACTTTCAAAATACTGTTGACGCCTGCTTAGTCCTAAAAACTCCAGCAAGACGTCCTCAACAGCATAGTTTCAAAGCACCAGATTACAGTTACGGCTATTCTCAACTAGGGAAACGCTGCAAGATGATAACATATCTGTAGAGAATACACTTTGCAATACAAAGCATCTTAACCTTCAAATATATGAAGGCTCCAGAGGAGAACAGATGAAAAATCTTTCTCCCAGGACAACATCTGGGATGGGACAGGACTGTTTTAACGTATTAAGGTCCTAAAGCAGCAGAGGCACAAAAAACTCAATTTTAAGACAATATTGTAAGACTCTATATTAATGCTTCTTGATACCTTGACTTTTAAATCAGTGATTTGCATATTAGTTAATGATAAAAACGAGTTTGAAATGTTCACTACTTGGTTCCCACATTGACTGCAGACCTTTAAAAATTGTAGGTGAGACAGGGAAGAAAACCCAATAAGAGAACGGCAATTGGACACACAAGCTACAATATGTAGAGATGTATTTCAAACAGCAGGAAATGGCAGTGTGACACTAGGAAGCATAGTTTTAAACAGTTTCCAATTTCCATGAATTTGGAGCGAACTCTATTTGATTTGTGAAGGCAGACATATTCCATGGCAGTGTCAGGCTTATTCGTATTAAGAAGTCATGTTTCTCAAAACATGTGAGCAAGGATACCCGAAGATGTAGAAATGTAGGTGTACATATAGAGCAAAAATGACAAACATATCACTGAGACTTGGCTTCATAAGCAACAAGAAACAAATGTTAAAGGAATATTCGGTACAAATTCATAGAGAAAAAGTAGAAATTTCACTGCATAGCCTGTAAAATGAAATCTCAAGAGTCAGTGTTGGGTTGTGTCACTAGAAAACAAGCTTTCTTTAGTCTCTCTCAAGCGTTTTAAGTAAATGCACAATTTTAAACTATTGATCAAATATCTCAAATTAATTACTGAAATTATTTGCTGAAAAGATTACTTAAAAACTTGTATGATGTAAAATCTACATATTACTTTTCTTGTCAAGTACGGCTGAAGCAATGCCCGACATCCTTGGCGGATCTGCTTCCTCCAGGGGGGTGAGTAGTGTTAAATCCTCCGATAGTGGTGGCAAGGTCTTCACCAGCATCAAGACTACTGACTGCTCTAAACTCTTTTTTGAGGAGAAAGTTAGTGGATCAGAGATGCGTGAATACTGCACGGAATGGTGAGGTGTATTGATACAGGAGATGATGATCATTTTGGACAATAGAAATATCTGTTGTCCCCCGTCCCCGTTCCATTTCAAACGTCAGGTTTGAACAAGTCCTTCACCAGCCGGTGCCCGGCTCCTTCTCAGTCTGTGTACTACAATTATTTTTTAATGTTACTCCTCAAGATGGCAATATGCAACAAAAACTTGCTGTGTCAATGAGGAATGTAAGATACAGTGAAGAAATTCCTGATAACAAGCAGTAACTCAACTGATCCAGCAGCGATGCGAACATGAGCTCAGGTCTGGCTAAACAACATCATTTCTATGAGAGGTCACCAGAACTTTCATTGCGACATGTTTCTGCTCCGCTGCTCACAAAAGTCTCTCCGTTTTGTCTCTATACCTTAATAGCTATGGTCGGCTAGACCTCGGAGAAAGTACTGCTGATTCTGGGTGCAGAGCAAGCGATGCAGAACTCTTCATAAAGGCTCCTCTAACTATAGAAACTCGGGGAATAAGTGCTGCAGTAGAAGAATAATGAAGATCACCAGCAGGCCACACAGCACCAAAACCAACCAGAGGGGAAACATTCCTAGAAAAGAAAAAAAAAGGATTTTGAGGTGTAGCACATTCAGGTCTGAAAGATGTTTCACGAGATGCAGACAACCCTTCTTTTACATATTTGAATCAATCACATTATCATTATACATTCAAACACATTGACAAAATCATCACCCTCTCATGAAGCAATCTTTCCTATTTCTGCCTGGTGAGAAAAAATGGTGGGGTCAAGCACAGAGAAGGATCACAAAGCTACATTTTACAGTAGGGCTTTTAGCTACCCCATATCTCACCATCCAAAAACATCACTTCTGTTCTAACCTGAGAATTGGCTGCTGTGGCCTAGTATGAGAAGGAATAGCTCAATCGAGACCGGAGGTGGCATTATAATCAGCAGACAAGTCACTGACACACAGAAGAAAAGAGGAGAAAAGTGAACAGTCCCTTCAGACAGCAACCCCTCATCTCAGGACTGCAGTCGATGTATAGCCAAGCTGGCGAGGACATATCTCCGCCCCACCATCTTTCTCCACCTAATGGAACGTGCTGCATTCGGCTTCAGTTGTTCTGAATATAGGGCTGAAGAATCTAGGAAATGTGAATTTATGAAAATTACAATACTCTAGTGGATAAGGAGAAGATTAAGTGGATACAGTTCCCTGCCGGGAACTATAGTAATGCAATATTTCATAGATTCACATGTGTAAATCATGCCCTTTAATGCTGGGGATACTTTGAACAACTTAAACAATAGTGCTAAAATGAACTTGAGTTTCTTAAAAACTTTGTTTCTATGTCATAACCAGTACACACAATCAACAGTATACGGTCTCTACCCATAAGTTTATCTCTGCTTTCATTTAATTTAGCACACATAGAACTATGAGAAGCCCATCTAACCCGTTAAGATACGAACTGCTGGAGCAGGAGGCGTTTCAATGCCACCAGTCTTCAGATTTTCAATGCATCAGTATGTATTCTCAAGGACCTTGAGATGGGAATTGGTGGAGGGCTTGCATGTAACTATTAAACAATACCATCACTGGGGAAACGAGGTGTTCCATCACAGAGCCTCATTTCCAGGTCTTCAAGCGATAGTGAGGTCACACTTAACTGGATCCCAGAAGTACGAATGGAGTTTCATTTAAATTAACCTGTTATTTTGTTAACTTTCTTCCTGGTGCCAAAGAAAAAGACCTCTGCATTCCCTGGACATCAAGAGGGGATAACATTTGATCTACCAAAAGAATATCTTTGGATGAGAGACTAGCTGTTTGTGGCTTCTGGACACTACAATAAAGATCACACTGCCTCTAAGTAGGACAAGGGAGGATGAATAGCAACATACATTACTCTTTACCGCTTCTAAGGAGGCACAGGGCAGTCACATAGATGGGTTCTGGAGGGATCTGGGGCTTCGGTGGGACATTACACCTCAGGCCCTGCTCTTTCCAGGGATCTGCTCTCTTTCAGCAACATTCATTTATACATTTTAAGTTTAAGCCTGCGGTCCTTTTTCAATAATGAGGCAGCTTGTGTAGCCAGACTACTAGACGATACCAGACACCAGGTTTTCTTGTTCCTAGAAGTACATATTATTTAATACTAACTAAGAAACAGGTGCTGCTTATCGCACTAGGCCAAAACGTGGAAAAAACATCCAGGTGGCCCCACTTTAGGTTGTGGCCCTAGGCCTCGTACTAACATAGGACAAGACTGAGGAGGAAGATGGCTACACAAGAAGAGTGATGACAATAGGGCTATTCACAGGACAGCTAGTCCTGGCTATTCTTTAAGCAGTTACACAAAGGAGTCACTACTAGAAAATAAAATTCTACTTTATTGTAACTACAGATTTCCCTCAACCACCCAATTGACATGATCAGAAGTAGTAGAGGTATTTTGCAAGTAAGGAACTTTTTTATATCTACTTTAGGTACTCAGAGTAAGAAACCATAAGTTTCAATAGCACACCAGGGGTGACTTTGCCACTGGTGAAAGTGAACATAGAAGTATGTACATATGCCAGTGATAGAACTGAGATTGGATGTTTGGCTGCCTCCTATATCACGTAATAACAGACAGCTGAACACATATCCATGTTAACCGCAGATGTGTCAGACTCAAGAGGTAAATGCATAATGTGCATAACTGCGTTCAGCTAAGCAGTACGGTGTAACTGTGTTGGATCATGATCAAGGCCTAGTCTTGATTCTTCATTAATGAGTACACGTTGTATGGCTTGATTACGGACAGTCAGAGAAGAACTGTGCGCCAACACTGTGGAGCTCAGGCACATCATTTCATATCTGGCGGCTTGTCCAGCCCACCTGGAGTGAGGAAAAATGGTGGAAAGGTACAGTGATAAATACTTAACCACTACACTGAAAATGGCTCTGCTTGGGTAGCTCAGTGCCCATTTCTGATGGTGTACTACTGGCCTTTCCTGTTAGATGCAGTTCCAAAAAGGTTGATCACTGGGGTGTCTATCCTGCAGAACTTGAAATGCAACTATGGGTCATTGAATCTGCATTGAATAGGTCAGATCATTGTTTCTTTAAGATAAGCATTCTATGTAGATGGAAGCCTGGTGTTTGAATTTGCAAATAGCACAGCCACTGCGCTTCTACCGACAGTAGATGTAGCCTACGGTCTCCTTGTTTTCTAATGTAGCAACTGGAGGGGTACTGTCTTATAGGGGTTAGAAAGCTTAAAGGGCGAGATCCATTACCCTCAACATGAACATAGTTCTGTGAAAGACTCTACGTGGGTGAACCCAGATCTCTTTGATTTGATCCACTGGAAGTCAAGCAGAATGGATCTCATAAGTGGATTACTGTAAGTGGGGTAAAAATGGTTAAGGACCCCAAAGAGCACTCTGTAAAGTCCAACCAAAATGGAGGGTGGCAGGTCTCTCCATCATAATAACCACTGGAGAAAACTTTCCAATGAGGGTGTTGACACATAATACTAGGAACTGTTAAAGAGAAATGCTCTTTGCTGAAGGGGTGTGACTGAATTAAGTGTCAAGTGCCTTGGGTTGAGGAGCTTTTTTTCTTTAGAAAACAGCAATCACAATAAGGTAAGACATAGCAACCATACATCCTGAGGTGCAGCAAAACGTAGGTGACATATTTGGAGTAAATCCTGGGTACTGATTCAAGCCGAACAGTAGCATCTGGGATTAGGCAATGCTTTCTGTTCACAAAGATTCTTCAGAATTTGCAATGTTTTGGGTGCAGAAATTGGTAATAGTAGACATCCCGGAAAACACTTGGGCAAGAAATCTTTTTTGGTCACGAATGAAGTGATTTCTGAGGGCTTCCATCATGACTGATTGCTTCTGGGTGTTTATTCTGTTATTGTAAGATCAGCCCAGGCCTCCACCCCCTTATGTCTTCCTAATGAGGAAAGACCTTGAATAGAAGCTTCTGGCTGTCTGGCACACTGATACTTTTCTTTATGGGTCCTTTCAGGAGCATATGAATAAGCTCATCCTCGGAACTGAGAGGATGAGGACAGATGCCTCAATGGAGTCATGCTCTTTTAAATAAAACCTGGATCTAGCACTAAGCAGACCATCGCTTATAGCTACCAGGCCACATATATTGTCAATTTTTGTCAGTTCTATTAAAGCAGCTACCAAAAGGAGTGTAATCTCTATTGTCTAGTTCTAGTGATACCGATTATATATGTAGGAAAAATGTGTTCTTGAGGTTTGAAAGAAAAATCCCCTACGCACTCATAACTACCTCAATGACGGAGATGCTTAAGTGTCCGCTTTGCTGATTTGAATCGTATCAATAACATGCTGGCAAAATAGAGTGAGTCCATCGTATGCAACGTTAAGAATATTGCATTGAACTTCTGTTTGGAACAAGATACTTTTCAGTCATCTTCGCTTTCGAAAGGGCTGTAGCATCAATGCCCTCCAATGTAAATTACCACTCTGATCACCTCTGCGGAGGCAATCTATCCTTCACTTAGGATGTTGTGCTCCTTTGCGTTCTGTTCCAGAGCTCATTTTCAAAAATGCAATGACCTGCCACATTTGGGAAAAAGAACAACAGGACCGCTTACGTGTTAGGGACGATGATAATGGTGCCATGGAAATAATCTTAGACATCTTAGTTCTTTCCATCAGGTTGCTCCTATCAGCTTTTGTACACCCAGCTGTCAATAATACCATTAGTAAATTCGTTTTTGTACTGCTCACAGTATTAAGAGGGCCATACCATTATTGCACATTTAAATGTATTTTATATACTGCCATCTTGATATTCCATGTTGCACATTTCACCTTTCGCCTGAATATCCAAGTAAGCAAAGTTTTGTTCTGAAGATGGCATAAAAAAGCTATAACTGTAGATTTAGTGAAGTCAGCCTTTTTACAGTAGATTATTGTATCTTTATGGAAAGCTGTTTCCCGTTTCTCTCACAAGAAGAGCCAGGCACCTGCTCCCTAGTGTCTATTTGAAGTTTCTATTTGATTACATGTTCTATCCTCTGTTTAGTGCACTGATTTTTATTTATAAAGTTAGCATGAAAATGTAAAGAAATGTAACTTTATTTACACCAACGCAGAAGGGCCACTTGCTAATTGCACTTAAGAATATTTTTCATTCATGCCATCTATTTTTCCATTAAACATGTATTAGACTTCAATGAGCTTTCCCGGAGTGTAGGATTTCTTTCACAGACACCACTGACTTCTTCCAGCACGTCTGTGCAGATGAAAGAATGACTAAGTCTGTCTAATTAGGTATGCAAGGACCATATTTAGGAGTATAGCCTTGGAGTCGACAGAATAGACTGGGATTTCATCGAAATTAAAAATGAAGCACTGCTTCGACACGGTGTGCAGAGGATGGTACAGGCAATGTTCTCGGGTGCTGGAAGATTCTTTTTGCGTCCCGTTAGACATCCACTTTGTCCACAGGAGTATTGTATGGTTGTGATGTACAAGGTGGCTGGGATCTTTGAAAATGCAGTGGCGAGGCAGAGATCACATACTTCAGGCATAGAACTGCTAAGTATTTTTGTATTTGTATTTGTGGTGGTATTTATAGAGCGCAACGTTCGCTCCGAAAGGAGCATCTTGGCGCTGAATTTCCTGGTAGAAGGTCATTTCCAGTGGAGGGGGGGAAGAAATTAAATGGCAGCTTTGATGAATTCCTCCTTGAGGCCAAAGATCCAAGTTTTGAGCATTTTTTTGAAAAGTTTTTCGTGGGTTATAAATCTCAGGTTTTTGGGCAGGAGGTTCCAGGCCTTGGAAGCCAAGTGATGTAAGGTTTTGCCACCCTTTGTCTTCAGATTGAATTTGGCAGGGAGGATGAGGTTGTCGTGGGAAGAGCGTAGAGATCTAGATGGGTTGTAATGGGGGAAACGTCTGGTGAGGTAACGTGGGCCAGAGCGATTGAAGGCCCGGAAGGCGACCAGCAGCATCTTGAAAAAGATTCTTTTAGGAAG